>NC_136061.1:1341592460-1342245450 GCF_964261635.1 Lissotriton helveticus | reverse complement strand
GCTGGAGGAGACGTCAAAGGGGCACTATCCACAGTTTTACAGCCGAAGGAAGAACGCTTCTGGGCGATCAGAGAGTCTAGAGAGAGACGCCTCTCTGTTAGTTCGATTTGGTGGGTTCAAGGCAGACTCAGCCCTCGTTAGGAAAGCATCTAATCTCCCTGCTATTCCGCCCGCCCGGATTTTCACTAAGGCCTTTGCACTCAACCATTGTTCTTACGATCTACTTTATAGAGGAGCAATGTTAGATAAAACAGTACCTCAGGGTGAAGATCCTTGGGGTCCCACGATCCTGATGTCAGAGAGTGGGCCCAGTCTTCTCTGGGCATGGACGGGCCGGCCCTTGGTGGGGGCTTTGCCTGGGCACGGCCCCACGCATGTCCCATCCCGCAGGCCAGGGTCTCCAGTTTAAGCACGTTAGCAAGTGCTAGGAATCCTGGGGGTTGTGGTCTCCTCCTTCGTCGTGTGCCCCATGTTCTCCTTGCAGGCAATGGGAACAGCAGCGGGACGCAAAATACACTGAAAGACCGGGCTGTCACAGAGAGCAAGTGGCAAAGCAGCTACACTAGCTGCAGGCCAGCGTCTCCAATTTAAGCGTGTTAGCAAGTGCTAGGAATCCTGGGGGTTGTAGTCCCCTCCCCCCTCCTTCGTCGTGTGCCCCATGTTCTCCTTGCAGGCAATGGGGACAGCAGCAGGACGCAAAATACACCCAAGGACTGGGCCGTCACAGGGAGCAAGTGGCAAAGCTGTTATGCACTCTTTGGATGGCCTGAGTTCTTACTATACACGAATAAATTGTGGTTTATTAAATCCAACACAGGAGAAGGTTTTGTACAGTGCACATCCTGAAGTCATGTATTTTGAGATCCTCTTTTATGTAATAATAAAGAAAACGGAGGCAAAGTGCAATAAAACAGTTGCCTAGGATCATATAATTTGGTAAAGTGGGGAAGCCAGGATTAAGCCTCGTTTTTCAGATTTTACATTGTGCAATTCAGCTACTGTAGATATGTGCTTTGCTTCCTGTATGTCCACCTTACCGCCATCTGCACCCCACCCCACTCCCGTTCCTGCCTCTTTCCCTTCTGATTGCCACCCTGCTGGCATCAATGCGGCTCTATTACTATACAGAAATAAAACATTGCAAAGCCAGTAATGAATGTGTATGATTTATTCATATAAGACAATAGAATTGACTACATTGTTTTGACAGTTTTTCTGAATCGTAGCAGCGGAGGTAAACGTATTGTTTATATGGTGAGAGTACACCCTGACATCAAATCTTTTGCCATGGGCCTGCCAGGTTCTACTCACCTTTCTGCAGGAACCTCATGCAGATGTCGAAAGGTCCTCAACCCCTCCTGGTCACCTATTCCACCCAACCGATTCAAAGTTCCAACAGTAACTAGGGGAAAAAGGGAGAAAAACAAGGAGGAAAACAAAAGGTCCCACGTTGCACCACACAATGGGATAAAAACCCTTCAGACAAGAGAAATCTCTGGAAATTTCCTTCTTCCTTACTTTCTGGTGGCAGGTGTAAGCAAAGGGGTGATTAACCTAAAGATCTATAAATAGTGGAGGAAGTTGAACCATAAGGTATTCTGAGACGCTATTTTTGTGCAATGTATAATCCACCTTATTTTCAGGCAGATCTAGCTTTTTCCTTGTATTTCAGGAATCTACAGGTGTTATATGTGGTATCCCCCTGGTATCGTGTATCCCCTGCACTTCGGCCGTCTTCGGAGAATGAACTCAGCCCGGGCAGGATCAGACAGAAGCAGTCGATCTCTGCTCGGGCTGAGTGCAGGGATACGAGATATCATGGGACGCCAGACAGAGCACACGCTATAAATTACTTTACGTTTAGTTTCTCTAATGCTGGAGCCACCGCTGCACAAGAGACAGGAAGCAAATCAAAGTAGTTCAAAGAATGAAAGCTTAAATAAATGAAAAATAAACGCAGAGACGGAGTGAAACAATGGAATAGTTATTTTCCAACCAAATCTCAACTAGTACAAAGACGGAAAGGTGAGATAAATGCACGCACAGAATCGGAGTGAAATAATGTTCTTTTTTATTTTTTAAGCAAATCGCAACTAGTACAAAGAAGGAAAGGTGAAATCAATGAAAATTAAATAAATGCACGCAGGGACTGGGAGTGAAAGAATGGAATTTTAGTTTTATTATTTAAGCAAATCGCAAGTAGTACAAAGAAGGAAACATGAAATAAATGAAAATTAAACATATACACGAAGTCGAAGTGAAAGAATGGAATTTTTATTTTCAAAGAGATGGAATGACGTAAATTAAAACATGGGGAGAGAGAAGGACAGAGAAGGGAACATAGCTTGCAAGGTTTTAGATTGCTGTGTGTGACATTCATATAATTTCAGTGTAATTATGTGTGATATTTCAACTATGAGTTACACTTTCTGGCAAGCAAAGTTAAGAAATAAAGATGATGGAAGCCTATAAATATCAGAAATTACATCCATATCACAAAAGAGAAACTCTAAGAAGATCTTAAAATTACTGCAAGTCACCAGTTATGGAAGGGCACTAACCTAGAACTCTCAAACCGCCCCAGAAAGACCAGGGCAATGGCAAGGCTCAGGACAGTGAGGCACATCCTTTACAGCCAGCCAGAAAGCTGTTGATTTCAAAGACAGTACTGTCTAATCAATCCGAATAAAAATGATAACGGATTAATGCAGCTGAGTAGTGTCAGCCCCGGTTGGCACGCCACTATCTGCCCCCACCCCGCAGCACCAGATCACACCAGCAGGCTGCAGCTGTCACAGACCTACTAAAACCAACAGGCTCGAACGTGACAAAGCTGCTGGCCATGCTGAAAGCTGGAGCATCATCATTACCACTGCCCCTGATTACAATAACCAGGTATGAAGTTGTCAATGTTAGGGGCCGGAGTCGCTTCGCTAGGCACACGCCAACAGACTGAGACCCTAGGGAGGCCACATCTATCCTGATGACTGCTTCCTAGGGCTCACCTTCCTCCTTATTTATGTGTAGGCAGCACTCACCTGTGGCAGCCTAGTATGCAGGGGGTGTACCTGGACAGTCCTTTTTGGAAGGGAAGTAAGGAAGCATGGGCCACTGGGTGGAAGGGGGTGAGTGTATGGGTTTCTCTGGTGTTTTTGGAGGGTGTGGGGGAAAGATTCCAGTTGCAGGCAGGTGTCTCACATAGGGTCCCTTACTTCCTGTGGTGCTGCAGATCGCTGCCGTTTATCTGCTGTGAAGCGCCGGTGGGGCATCAAGCCATTTGCAGGGTTAGGTGGTAAGTGCCGACCTTTTCATCCCTGTGGCTCCCATTACCTGCTGAGTGCGTGAGTACTTGCTCTCCTGGCCTGCTCTGTGAGAATTCAAGACCAAACCGACCAGGGAAGCTAGTATTGGCCCACGTGGAGCGAGATTAAGTTTCAAGGTGGGGCACGGGTTCCCTTACCTGCTGCTGGTGTAGGCTCAGCCTCTCCCTCCTGGGTGCTGCTGTCTTCAGAGTTGGCTGCAGCTGTGCTCCTCCAGGAGTTGAGTTGACGGCTCCTTGCCTGCTGCGCCACGGCATGCATTCTGAGGTGAGGCTGCTTGGCTGCAGCTAAGTGCTGCTTCTAAGAGACCACCAATCCCGTGGCTGTCTAGACTGGGCGGGACCGGCCATGTGTCTCAAGACTGTCACATTAGGCAGTGACTGCCGCATAGCCCCCTCGTACCAAGCCAGTCCGCCAATGTATAAAGAGTGCAAGTCTCTTCATAGAAGCAGTTGGGCATATTTTTAACACGGACTGTGAAGTGCCATCACTTGATGGGTCTCACAGTGAGTCACAAGGTTAACCTGAATGGATTGCCGGAGTTGAGGGGCAGTGTATAAACTTTGTTACATTGTGGCCTCTGCTCTCGCCTGCCTAAGCCAGCCTAGTCACAAGGTGAGCCAGCTGCCCAAAGCCGGCAGAAGCAGCGCGGACTGTGCGTTGCAACCTGGATTTCAGTTTCTAACAGAGAACTAATAGCACTCTGGCTTGATATTGAGGCGCTACAAATGCATGACTTTCCATTTCAGTGTGGTGATGCGGACAACGACACTGAAATTTGTTAGTCTAACATCTGATGCGTGGTACTTGGCAGAGCAGAGGGAAACAATGACAGAGAATAAAAAACCTGAAAGGGTAAAACACATCAATATGGAAAGAATATTAAAGTGTAAGGGTGTTGGACTTGGTCCTGCTTTCAGGGTCATCCCGGAACTTATTGCCTTCCCCCTAGTTTTTTTTTTACCTAATATAGATTTGGTGGTTCGAAATGAGACACAATAAATAAATATGTATGTTTGGTGGTTGCACTAGAAATAATACATGCTGTGCAATGGTGTGCAGAGGTTTATCTTCACCATGTAAGAAAATGTCACTTTTGAAATGGACGCCATTGCTGTGTGCTTTGTGCTGCCTGCCTGAGGAGGGTTAGTGGTTTAGTGTTCAGAGTGACAGGGTGCCCTACACCTCCCCCACAGTTACAGTTGGGACTGGAACTGCCAGGAGCCTTCTAGAAGGTTCTAGCCCTTTCTGGTAGATGGGGTGAGGGGATATATATAGGGGGGCTGTGCTCAGACTGAGCGTGGACTTGATCGAGAGGGGACACTCTGCGAGGAGGTACCGCCGCAAGGGCCTGTGTGCTGGCCCCTTAGCCCACCTGTACCCCTCTGCTGTCCACAGGTCCAGTGAGAGCCTTTGCTGGAGTGAAGACTGCTATGTCTGGAGGAGTGGGACTTTATGGGAGATGACTGCTTCTAGGAGCTGCTGTCCTGTACTGATGAGTGCCCATTGACTGCTGATCTGGCCCAGCACTGCCTGCCTATGCTCCAGCCCTAGCGCCTTGTGAGTGCTACAACTGTGCCTTGGAGGTGAGGAGTGTGGGCACTACTTTGCTTTATGGGACCTAGTTCCGGGGTAGCGCCACAGCTTTACCCCATCATGGATTGTGCTCTGCCTGCTGCCTAGTGCCTGGGAAGCGTTTTGTCTTCGCTGCCCTGGAGGTGAGGAGTGCCTGCCCCATGCAGTGCTGTGCTGCCAGAGCTCTATGTGATCCTGGGAGGACTGTAGCGCCGCCTGAGCACTATATTTAACTATCCTGAGGAAGAAGGTGCGGGGGACCTGTAGCGCCTGCTGCTAGGGAGAGCTGTTTGTTTTAGAAATATAGCGGGAGCCTACCCCGCTGCTGTGTGACCCCCTAGGGGACTCCCGGTGGGGATCCCCCCTGTGTGCAAGAGAAATACAGGTGCCTACCCCGCATTTGTGCCGTATTATAAGTGCTGCCTGGGGAGCTGCGTGTCTAAAAGCACAGCGGGAGCCTAACCCGCGTTATGGCCACTCTTTTGCTGAGGTGCAATTAGCGAAACAAAAGGGGATGATGGACGGAGCATCTGAGCAAATCAAACACTCACCCCCAGTCAACTGATCTGGGTTTAATCCATCACCATTCTTTAGCCCACTCAGCCACCCCAGTTCAGACATGGCTATATGCAAATCAGTCTGACCCTGTGCCTCATGGGAACAGTCAAGCCCGAACTGCCAAGCCATGTCTTCCCTGGACCGGAAACAAGCATCCTGGGACCGGTTTCGAATTCATAATTCTCATCAGCCAGGCTATCTTGAATCCAGTGGCCAAGTGAGCAAGGGACTCACGTCTGAGCATACCCTGCCAAGGTGCAATTAGCGGCTGCCTTCCCCGCGTCATTGCCGCGTTCCTGCATATTTAATAACCAACGGGAGCCCACCCCATGGTTTTGGCGCCTCTGAAATTATTTAAAACTCAGCGGGAGCCTACCCCGCGCTGGCGCCAACAGAACAGAAATGACTGCCGCGACCTGGCATTAACTGAGGGCCGCCGCCGATGGAGAAGGAGTGACCTGGAAGTCAGGCGGGGGCCCCCATGAGCTGGTGAGAGCCCCGAGCCTTCGCTTACTTTAAAACTGGAGCGGGAGCCCACCCCGCCAATTCGTGCCCCCGCAGGAAGAAAAGCTGCTGAAGTTGGCGGGGCTCTTGTGAGTAGAGGAGAGCCTCACCTGCTGGGCCCGCAGCAGGTGAGGCTGGTTTAAGGATAATCCTCTTTATATCCCTTAATGCCGATGAATATTTTGAGAAAAATACCATTCTTTTGCTTGGGGCCTTGATATTTTTTTCAAGTAGAAGAGATCTTGACGTAGCTTTGACCTTTATTATTTGTGTGTCGAGTTGTTCTGGGGGGTACCCTTGTGCCTTACTGGCTCCCGATTGAAGTACCGGGTCCCAGGAGGGGGCCAGAGTGAAGTCATTGACGGTCCGGAGGCAGGGTCGACCAAGGCACACTACCGGTGCCTGTCCTCAGTCCAGAGGAGACCTGGAGCAGCACAAGAAGAGAGTCTGGTGAGTGGGGGCTCAGTCCCAGCTTGATAGGGGTGGTGTCGGGGCACACTGTCGGTGCTCGCCACCCCCCTGTGCCACTTTCAGGGCAGCAGAGTGGTTGTGCTGGTCTTCCCAGCTGTCCCGCTTGACAGTGGGCAGCTGCAACGATTTGGGGGCATTACTTGAACCACAGAGGCCCATAGAGAGGCACCTTCTGGGCCCCCAATTGCACAGTAGTGCCAGTGTTCCTTTGGGGCTACACAGCGGCGCTGCCTTTGCGGGCCGCTGCAACGGTTGCGCATTTGTGGTGACCACCGAGTCACAGAGGGGACTCCAACGTGCCCAGAACGGACTTTATTTTACACCACCCCCGCTGGACAGTGGGCAGTGGCAACGGTTGCGGCAAAGACTGATCTGCCACCTGGGGCCAGTTTGTTTTTTGAAGCCAGGCTGTGCCTCTGCCCCATGATAATGCCTCCATGCTCACATGTCCCTGTGTATTGCTTATTTTAAGGTGCCGAAGGTTATGCATAATGTACTTAGGTCTCATGGACCTATGCTGTTGGTGTTCTGCCTAGTGATTTCTGCTTACTGATAATGTCTTAGGCCCATACCGTTACCTGCTTTTTTCCCCTCAGGGTTGCAATGCTGATGTATTTCTAGGCATAATATATTCATGCGTAATGTCCTCCTTAATGGTTGCAGTGCTAGTTCGATGACTAATGTCTCCAGGCTCTTGTGTTTTGCCCAAAGTGATCATATTGCATTTATGCTTATGAGGTAGCCTAAAGCCATCCTATGGTGCTTGTATTTTATGCCTGAACTGCCGAGGTTTATGCTTCAGGTTTACACCTACTTGATTTATGCCTAATGTTTCATGCTGATGTGATTTATGCTCACATGTTCCTGCCTGAGCTAATGTGGCTTATGCTACGGCAATTTTGCTGACCTAATTATTTTACCAGAGAGTGCAACAGTAGGGAAAGCGTTGGATAGCGTAGAGGTAAAAATTACTATTCCCACTCCAGAGAGTGCAACAGCAGAGAAAACGTTGGATAGCGTAGAGGTAAAAATTACTATTCCTACTCCAGAGAGTGCAACAGTAGGGAAAGCGTCGGATAGCGTAGAGGTAAAAAATACTATTCCCACTCCAGAGAGTGCAACAGTAGAGAAAACGTTGGATAGCGTAGAGGTAAAAATTACTATTCCCACTCCAGAGGGTGCAACACTAGGGAAAGCGTTGGATAGCGTAGGGGTAAAAATTACTATTCCCACTCCAGAGATGCAACAGTAGGGAAAGCGTGGGATAGCGTAGGGTTAAAAATTACTATTCCCACTCCAGAGAGTGCAACAGTATGGAAAGCGCTGGATAGCGTAGGGGCAAAATTACTATTCCCACTCCAGAGAGTGCAACAGTATGGAAAGCGTTGGATAGCGCAGGGGTAAACATTACTATCCCCACTACAGATAGTGCAACAGTAGGGAAAGTGTTGGATAGCGTAGGGGTAAAAATTACTATTCCCACTCCAGAGAGTGCAATAGTAGGGAAGGCATTGGATAGCGTAGGGGTAAAAAATACTATTCCCACTCCAGAGAGTGCACAGTAGGGAAAGCGTAGGGGTAAAAATTACTATTCTAACTCCAGAGAGTGCAACAGTAGGGAAAGCGTTGGATAGCGGGAGGGTAAAAATTACTATTCCCACTCCAGAGAGTGCAACCGTAGGGAAAGCGTTGGATAGCGTAGGGGTAACAATTACTATTCCCACTCTAGTGAGTTTAACAGTAGGGAAAGTAATTATTGAATATATTAATAAAAATATCAATACCAACTAAAAATTTATTAAAATTAATTACCTGTTTAATAGTATGTAATAATTAATTAATTAGAAATACACGTTTTAGCCAAATCCGGTTTTAAGACCCGTTTGGTGAGGAGTTCCTTCAGGTTTTGTGCCCGTTTGTAGGCAAAGAGTGGTATGTCCTTAAATAATATATCCAAAGTCGCTTTCTGTTTCAAGTATCTCCCATCTTTTAAGGATAATCCTCTTTATATCCCTTAATGCCGATGAATATTTTGAGAAAAATACCATTCTTTTGCTTGGGGCCTTGATATTTTTTTCAAGTAGAAGAGATCTTGACATAGCTTTGACCTTTATTATTTGTGTGTCGAGTTGTTCTGGGGGGTACCCTTGTGCTATATATCTGTTTTTGGCTAAAACGTGTACCTTCAAAGGTACAACCAAATGCTGGCATTGTAAAAACTTCAATAATGTTATTATTGGCAACATCCTCTTACACCCAAGGACAGGAGAAAAAAATCCAACTGCGGCATACAACAAATTGCGACTCCGAGCATTTGGTCTATATGATAAAATGCCCATGTGGACTTTTATACGTGGGCAAGATAGAGAGGAAAATCAAGACAAGACTCTCTGAGCACAAGAGTAGGATTCGGAACAAAAGCACAACATCACCACTAGCATTGCATTGGACAGAACATCGACATTCAATCGCGCAATTGAAATTTCAAGTAATTGAGCAGGTACCGCAGAGACTTGGATTCAATAATTGAAAAAAATTTTTTACAACGTGAAGTATTTTGGATAAAAAAATTGCAAACTCTCGCACCGTTTGGATCGAATGATAAATTAGAAATGACATGTTTTCTTTAAATTTAAGCCGGAGACATACACGAGATCGCATACACGCAATTCTATACCAGGATCAATACAGAAACATTTAACATTAGACACAACTAGACAAACTACACAGTACTTAATTTTTATCATTACATCTCAACACACAATTGTTGTAATTTTAATGTATGTTGTTAATATGTACATGTAATTTTTTCGCAATGTAATTTCACTCATTCTGTGAATGGTAATTACCATCATGTCAAACGCTATGTTTTTCAAATATGCTGGGAGATATACAATATGTGACGATTTGCTCTGTTAACTATTTGATTTACCTAAAACATCCCGCAAAGACCGTACCATAAATAGAGTTTCCCTCATTAACCCCCTAGTAACTAGTTTTATGTAGTAACGCCTTTCACTCTAATATGGTTACTTGTTACTATAATCGAATGATAAAGTTTTGTCCACAATCCTTAAAAAAAGTGTAACTCAAACAATAGTCCGTTTTCTATGCTGACTATAAGAACACACTGTAGTCCTTTCTCCCTAACTACGACTTTAGCCCACGATTGAAGTCTCTCTTCAGTCTCAAAATACAAACTTTTAACCGACAGTTTAACTATACTTACCATTTTACTACACACTAAGCAAGCAGACAATCCAAGTAGAGTACCTATGAATTTAAATAGCGTAGTTATAATTTCAGTAACTTAAAGTGAACTATTAATAGATTTTGGCATCGTTTTGACTCGTTCCCTTTATATTTTCTTCAGATTTTTCCCACAGAACCCCTGACGAAGGAACATTTAGTTCCGAAATGCATTGGGTTAACGAAAGAAATGTATTTGTTTGCATATGAGAAAGCTTTGTATTATTGAAACAAAGTGTAATGAAAAGATAACATTGAACGTTTCACGTCTTTGATTGTTTGAAATTCATGCAGAACATGATTAAAATGTTATAAAGGAATACCACTATTTGTTGATGCATGTCAGAGTCCTAGCTGCCACTAGTGGGCTAGGCCACTTTCAATTTATATGAATGTTAGCAGGCATTAATCTGACATTGCACACATACCAAAACAGTAGGATCAATTATTAAAAACCAGAGTGCGATTTCCACACACATTCATTTGTTCATTAGATATTTTGTCCATTCTATATTTTTACTTCAATATTATGGCTATTCTATATTTTGTACTCGATATTATGTCTAGTTACCCAGTTGGACACTACGCACGTGGAGGATGTGAGGCATGCCCATTTACCAGCACAACAAAAATGGTGGATATAAAAATGAACAATTCATGAATATTAAAAAACTTTAGCAATTGTAACAGCAAGAATGTTTTTTTTATTTGCTCACATGCCCCTGAAATCTTATGTATGTGGAAATGACAACCATAAAAATCAAGGTCCCCATCAACGAACACAAGAGCACCATTAGATGCAAAAAACGGATACAAAGTTGACATGGCATTGCTTGAAACACAATCACAAGGACACAGATCTGAAATTGGTGGTACTTGAGGTCATAAAACAACAGGCCCTGATATCCGGGGGATCCTCCACATGAGAGAACAACAGTGATTCTATCACGTACGTACATGGGACACCGGACTGAATGATGAAATACCATGGCTGTAGATTGGAAATTAATAACACCTCAATGAGAATAATTTTGTTGTAGACCTGTGCGCACAGACAATAACCTACCTGTCTGCGTCCAGTGTGGGCATCACTATATTAAAGAAATAGCCACACCCTTTCCATCCTTTACCCAAACCATTAATAGCGCCTTTAAAAATAGTTACTAATCGTGAAGGAGCATGAACACTACCGGTCCTTTGACCTTTCCACCTCATTCTGCCCGTACTCCTCCACACCGGCATTATGCAATTACTATGAATCTGTTACTATATCACAGATTACCATGATGAGCGAAATTTCTAAACGCACTGCACTTAAAATCCATAGGGCTTTCATAATTATTTGCTTAAATGTGTTATTTGATGGCACCCATGTACAGTCTATTTGGGGGGCGCCTGCGAGTTTGAACACACATTGCACACCATCCCTTGACCAATACAAAGTATTTCTGTTCTTTAGAATTTTTAAACCACCCTGCATTTGCGGTCTTGAGTGCAAAAGAGGGGCAGTGCCATAAAGGCAAACAGGTGCTGAACAGCTTTTCGCGGCACGTAGATGTGCCAACAAAGCAGAGTCAGATGGCTTCCCCGTGACACCTGGAACCATCGATGTAGAGCTCAGTGACAATGGTGTAGTGAGTGTCATATATACATGGGTGAATCAAACTTATGTACACATTTTCATGAAAGAGTAGGTTAAAAATGGTCAGAACAATGTAGACACCAATATCTCTGGTAGTTTGCACAGTTGCTAGTTAATTTAGAACTTGTCACTGAGCACGTTTCTTTCACTATACTATATGGAACCACAATCTTGCATTCAATTGTTGATAGCCTTGTAGCAAAAATACATATCAATACTGCTTTATTGAACAATAAGTAAATACTCTGTTCGCAACGCAAATTTCTGTTTTTTTGTGTTTTAACTTTCTTTGTTATACATTAATGTTCCAAACTCAAATGAATGTTTGATGATCAAGCTCATAATTGTGGAGCAATTGTACTTTCCTGACAGCCCCATTGTAGCTTTTCACACTTGTTATTTACAGCGCTATAAATGGTAAACACTTGCAAGCACTGTAAAAATAATCAGGTTCTAATTTGATGGTAAGACCAACATGTACACCTAGCAGGTAATCTGCTTTAGATACCATCTGTCCTCTTCTATTTGCAAAATCAAACAGAGAAGATATGTTTTGATCACATGTCTATCGGACAATGGTGCAGAAAACAGATGGTGAGCCAGAATGGTAACAGAAAGCACATCACGAAGAGGTGGGAAATCTGACAACAGACTGAGCCAAACGCCACATCACTACTACTGCAGTCAGATCCCAGCCGTAGTGGAGGGCATGCTATGGAGTTGGGGCTCAGCGGGAAAACGGTCTCATCTTCTAGAGTCAGTTTCAAGAACAAGGAAAGAGCAGACTGCTGCCTTAAGTCTAGAGGAGCAGAAGACCATCAGCATTATCATAAAACTAGCAAAGAGTACAGGGGGTGAAGTGGCGCAAAATGTCACTTTGTCAAAGTTAGCAAAAATCCATGGACCAGCCCTGATTAGCTTTCTTTGTTACCCACTGTTTCCATTGGAGAATATTTGAAAGGGAGGGAGGACTACAAAGTACTTTAAGGTGAACTACACAATGCTTCTTACATGATGGGCTGTGGTTTCATAACAGAACACACATTTTCCAACAACTTCGCACTATAGCTTAGAGAAACAAGGCATCATGTGGGTTAATAGTTACAGCTCTGACACGACGTACAGAATCACTTCTCTACATGCAGTCTATTCTCACAAGCAAGCGAGGCACAGAGCGCACTCAGAGCATCCCAGAGAAGTTTTTAACATTGTCCAAAATCAAACCAGCACATGCCCTCCAAAATTACTAGCTACTGCTGATAGGTGTGAACAAATTGCTAGCTTCTTTTCTGATAAAGTCACCAAGATTGATCAATCCTTCACCCCTCCTCCCCCTCTACTCAGCCAACCTACCCTTCTTAGCATTCCACTGGTACCTTCTTCCACTTCCCTCCCCCCACCTGAACCCCCACAACTTCTCCTCTCTCTCTCCCAGTACGATCCTAACTCTATTGACCCCCAGCTAAAAAACAATGCATCATAGAGTGATTTTTGTCCAATATCCGAAAGTGTTGTTCTCAACAAGCTTAAACCATCCTCGCATACCAGAGATCCCCTTCCTGCTCATTTAGTGTAAGAACTTAAACACAACATTGCCCCACTAAGGACCAATATTATCAACTCTTCCTTTGCTACTGGTACTGTTCCTGCCTCCCTCCAACTAGGCCAAATTACCCCCATCAACAAAACTCTGCGGCGGACCCCAATGATTTAAACAATTTACGCCCTATCTCCAACCTTCCTTCCCTATCCAAAGCCCTCGAAAAATGTGTCCTGACACAGCTGGACAATCACATTGACACATTCAACCTCCTTGACATTTTCCAGTCAGGTTTTAGAAAGGGATGCAGCACGGAAACAACAATGCTCAACATTACTGATGACATACATCGCTCCCTGGACAAAGGCGAATCCTCCCTCCTCATTCTCCTTGACCTCTCCGCTGCCTTTGATACTGTTAACCATGTCACCTTACTCAAGATTCTCAAAGACCGTTTTGGCTTTGACGGCAATGTCCTCAAGTGGTTCACCTCTTATTTCCAAAATAGAACTCAACACATTAAACTCAGCGGTTGCCTCTCTAAAGCTCAACCTGTCTCCCTGGGCGTCCCACAAGGCTCTATCCTTTCTCCAACTCTTTTCAACCTCTTCATGGAACCCCTCCCCCTTATTCTTAAACAAGCTAAAATCAGTTACCACCTCTATGCCAATGACACACAACTATATTACAAGATCAAATCCCACAATGACATTTCACACCTTAACAATGCCCTGACTAAGATCCAAATGTGGTTTCATCAAAACCACCTCAAAATTAAATTTAAAAAAAAAACTGAAATCATCCTATTCTCTCCCAAAAACAACTCACTCCCTATCCAATACCGGATCTCGGACATTAAAGCACTCAACTGCTCTCTCACCATCTCCAACTCGGTCAAATCCCTCGGCATTAGCATCGATCAGAATCTCAATCTCACCCCTCATATAAAAAATTCGGCAAAAGGTGCTCTCTTCACTCTACATCACCTAAAAAAAATTAAACCCTTCATTCCAGCCGATGACTTTAAATCAGTTGTACAATCCCTGGTCCTTTCCAGTATAGATTATGGCAATGCCACCATTGCTGGCACCCTCAAAGTCCACCTAGCCCCTATCAAATCCGTTCTCACCTTGCCGCCAGGCTTATCTCTGACTGTAAGCGATACGATCACATCTCCCCGTCCTCAAAAACCTCAAATGGCTTCCAATCGAAGGCAAATCCACCTACAAGATTGCCTGCATCACTCACAAAGCCCTTCACCAAAATACCCCTTCATATCTTTCAGACAAACTCCAAAAAGCTGGGTGTACTAGATCTCTGAGGAACACTAAAGTTCTTGTCCTAATCCCTCCTCAGCTAAAAAAGAAAGCAACTCAATCTCGCTCTTTCTCTGGTAACGCCTCTTCTATTTGGAATACTCTTCCTAAAGATCTTCGTTGTAACCCTTCTTACCCCCTCTTAAAAAAACTCAAGCTGCTCCTCCTCAACAAATATTGGGGTTCTTAATTATATTGTCCTCTCTGGCCATTTACTCCTCGCTCTACCTTTACTCACCTCATCCATCACTTCCACAACTTTTCCTAAAATCTCTCACCTTCTTCCATCCTCAGGCTAACTATATAACCCTTCTCTATCTTCCTGATCTACTATCTATGTACATGCTTTTTGAACTCTGTTATCCTTATCCACTCTGAAAGCTCGAATGCCTTATTTTATGTTAACAATAGCTCTCAGTTTAATCTGTCCTCGATGTTTAACTTATCCTGTAAAGTGCTCTGATACTCTTGGGTCCAGCTAGCGCTATATAAAACCTTTTAAATAAATAAATCTCTCAAGTAACATTTCTATATGTCTTTTGTGCTTCCAGTCACTGGTCTTCCAGGTGTAAACATAAGACCACATTGGCAGGACCCCCGTCACGTGGCTTACAATCGCCGTCTGTGAAAAAGAAAGGAAACCTAAACTACAATAATGCTCACTTGAGCAGAATCATGCCAAATACACAGAGAAACGTGCAGTGGTCAAGATATCTGTCTGTTTGAAGCATGCAGTTTAAAGTTTGAATGCATCCATGCTTAAAGTTGAAGCTTGATGTACCACACAGATGAATATATAAAACACTGCATGCCGTGCTGATCAAGAGGGAAAGAGCAAATAAGCCGCTCATTGTGATGGACAACCAGGAGGAACGTTTAGTGAAATCGCCTGGGCGTGAACCAAGTACCTAAAGAGAGGACAATTACAAGCAATGCATTAATAAAAAGGCAGCATTTCTGATAGGAACAAAAAAGAACAAATGGCAATCAATGGCCTTGGTTAAAGCCCATATTGTAGATACTGTTGAAAACAATGGGGTAGACCCAATAAGTCAAAGGACCTGGGTAATAGTGTATATAAAAGTAGTGGTCCTAGACAAACACTCCAAACATCAATTAATGTAAATCTTGATTACTCACAGGACAGATAATCAAATTAAATCTGTAACCAAAAGGGGGAGATATAGTACTTGCATTATAAATGTAGTAAGCCCAACAAAATTCTTTCAATGAAAACCATGTGTCTCATAATCACATTTGTATCACAGTTTATTTACACATTCATAAAATTGAATAATAGAAGAGGGAAAAGAAGGGGGTGCTCAAGTGAAGGAAGGAAGGAAAGCTCAAGGCATAGATTTGAGATAATTATGTACAACAAGGGAACAATTTAAGGTTGCACAAAACACAAGGCCTAACCATACAATTCTATATACATTATTACAAAAGGGGCAAGGGGATAAATGGTATAGGCCACAAATGAAGGGGGCGTAATCGTCGACGTTTCGACCCTGGCGCAATATGGGAAATTAACGACCTCTGCTGCGGGTCTTCTTCAGGACATTGGCAGAAAGGGGGGGGAACCTAAAGGGTAATATAGAGACGAATTAGGATAACTCATACTATGATGGGCTTACTTAGTTAAAAAATGAGAAGGTGTTGGGTACCTTACCACAAGGTTTGTGTGGGGGTGTATCACGCCAATTCGACTGGGCGGGCCACCTGAGAAAATGACATAAAAGGAACCGACTGTCAGCCCATCTCCCAAGGCACAGTCGTCCAATTACTGATGAATAGGGTGTCAACAAGTACCCAAACATGGACTCACCTCGAATCAGTGCGTCCGTTCGCAACCAAATGAGAGGGGTAGATTCACATCATTCAAAAAAGGGGGGTTGTTCTAAAAAATATATAAGAACAAGGGACCCAAAAAATAAAGGAAAAAACAGGCCTTAATTGAATATCAAGGTAAACGCCCAAGCGGTGTATACAAAAATTGTAACTCGCCCGGGTCTGGTCACTAGACAAAGAAGGCTCAATTGGAAGGGGGAAACCACCGTTAGCAGGACCTGTGCAGGAACAAACATAGCGGAGGTTGACACCAAAGCCAGTCTAATATCGGGCATTTATACAACGTCAGCGTGCAAAAGTCAAATTACCTAATTTAGGATGTTCCTCGGGTTGTATAAATTCCACCGGCACAGGCAAAAATGCACTCCGAGTCGGGATATACAACGAGTTTGTTAATGGCAAGGCAAAATGCGCTCCGAGTCGGGATATACAACAGGTTGTCAGCGCGTCCAGTATCACACGTGACTTGGAACCACGTGGTAGCAGTCACCAATAGCATCTATTTCATCCGGGGAATGACTATTGAAAATAGACAAGGGACTGAACACCTTTGTGTTGCTTGTTCGAGAGGGCCCGGATAGAGGTAAAAGAGGGACAAATCAGCCGACAGGGATGAGCATATATGGGTGCTGAAAAACACCATTGTCTAGTGCAAAGGAACCACTGGTAGTTCTCTGGGAAATTATGTCACAAGAATTTCCAAATCGGGTTGATAAAATTAAAAAGCCATGACAATGTAAAAAATTAATTAATTAAATTAAAAGTCATCTCAGCAACTGTATGAGATAACTATGCTCTGTACCACAATTTAAATTTGCCACAGTCAGTTTACAGAGGACCATAATGCTTGCATTGTGTATTCAAGTATATGTAGCTCTATGTGCAAACGCTATATAACATAAACAATAACAGTATTAACAATTATATATACAATACAAAAAACAAAAAACATAACTATACAGTTCACAACAAGTAATGCAAATCCATAAACAAGCATATGACGGTATACATAGTGTCAAAGGCCGAATGATGGTTATTCATTCTGGTCGAATTCCAAAGGTCATAACCATATAAATTTACAGTACATTCAGGTAGAATACAAAAAGCCTAAATAGAAAGCAATTCTAAAGGGATAGTCAACCATTAGGAATTGAGGCCATCTGCCTCATTACTTCCTCTTGTTCATTCAGGCCCCTATTTCCAGTATCAAAGAAATGCATCCACCTGCATTCTCGGATACTGATAAACTCAGAAAAGTTGCCTCCACGAGGATTTGGGGTTACTTTCTCAATTACCTCTATTCGGGCCCTCTCGAACAAGCAACACAAAGGTTTTCAGTCCCTTGTCTATTTTCACTTGTCATTCCCCGGATGAAATAGATGCTATTGGTGACTGCTACCACGTGGTTCCAAGTCACGTGTGATACTGGACGCGCTGACAACCTGTTGTATACCCCGGCTCGGAGCGCATTTTGCCTTGCCATTAACAAACTCGTTGTATATCCCGACTCGGACTGCATTTTTGCCTGTGCCGGTGGAATTTATACAACCCGAGGAACATCCTAAATTAGGTAATTTGACTTTTGCACGCTGACGTTGTATAAATGCCCGATATTAGACTGGCTTTGGTGTCAACCTCCGCTATGTTTGTTCCTGCACAGGTCCTACCAACGGTGGTTTCCCCCTTCCAATTGAGCCTTCTTTGTCTAGTGACCAGACCCGGGTGAGTTACAATTTTTGTATACACCGCTTGGGCGTTTACCTTGATATTCAATTAAGGCCTGTTTTTTCCTTTATTTATTGGGTCCCTTGTTCTTATATATTTTTTAGAACAACCCCCCTTTTTTGAATGATGTGAATCTACCCCTCTCATTTGGTTGCGAACGGACGCACTGATTCGAGGTGAGTCCATGTTTGGGTACTTGTTGACACCCTATTTATCAGTAATTGGACGACTGTGCCTTGGGAGATGGGCTGACAGTCGGTTCCTTTTATGTCATTTTCTCAGGTGGCCCGCCCAGTCGAATTGGCGTGATACACCCCCACACCAACCTTGTGGTAAGGTACCCAACACCTTCTAATTTTTTAACTAAGTAAGCCCATCATAGTATGAGTTATCCTAATTCGTCTCTATATTACCTTTTAGGTTCTCCCCCCCCTTTCTGCCAATGTCCTGAAGAAGACCCGCAGCAGAGGTCGTTAATTTCCCATATTGCGCCAGGGTCGAAACGTCGACGATTACGCCCCCTTCATTTGTGGCCTATACCATTTATCCCCTTGCCCCTTTTGTAATAATGTATATAGAATTGTATGGTTAGGCCTTGTGTTTTGTGCAACCTTAAATTGTTCCCTTGTTGTACATACTTATCTCAAATCTGTGCCTTGAGCTTTCCTTCCTTCCTTCACTTGAGCACCCCCTTCTTTTCCCTCTTCTATTATTCAATTTTATGAATGTGTAAATAAACTGTGATACAAATGTGATTATGAGACACATGGTTTTCATTGAAAGAATTTTGTTGGGCTTACTACATTTATAATGCAAGTACTATATCTCCCCCTTTTGTTTGTCGGTGTAATCTGCAATGTTCATCTATATGTCGATTTGCAATTCAGTATTAGGCGCCTTATTGCGATTATTTTTTTGCTTTAAAAAACCTCAATAAAAACAATTTAAAAAGAAAAAGGTTATCCTTGGTCGAGGCTATTGGCATAATCGAGTTTGAACAGAACAAGAGATGGTAGCCAGAACCTTGGGTGGAAATCCCAAGGTGAAAAAGATCAATCGCAGAGTTTTGATATTAACAAAACATGATCTGGCTAATTTGTCCACTTGGTTATTCATTAATAGCTTGAAGTCCATAGTCATTCCAAGGTTTCTTACTTGTTTTGATACTTGATAGTTTGGTAGTAAACTTATAAGCACATTAAACCCACACTGGTGCCAGTGTGGGATTTAATAAAAAATGCACACAGAGAAAATCTTAAAGATGCCTCCTGAAAATCGACCAGCACATGTGTGGTTCCTGAATGGCTACCCACCATTTTCCAACACCAGACAAGTTTCTGGACCCCTGGGTAGAGAGCCTCCACTCTCTGGTACTGAAACAAAGGCCATCCTGGGCAGAGGTGTTATGCCTCCTCTCCCAGGATGAGCTGGATCGACAAGAGGGGAAGCTTCAAATACTGCCACCTTTGGACACTATCCCTGCCTTTTGCTGCCCCCATCAACTGTCTCCCACCCGTTCTGACCTCGCTTTGGGCAGGCGAAGAGGCAGGAAATCAGGTTGTGGCCTTGGTTCCTCACCATCTTCCAGGAGCAGGGGGATCCCCTTGTGGATGGCCAGGTTGTGCAGCATACAGCATGCCATAACGATCTTGCACACCTTCCCAGGCGAGTATGCCGGTGCGCCTCCGGTCCTGTCAAGGCACCGGAACCTTGACTTCAGCAGGCCGAAAGTCCGGTCAATTACCCGTCGGGTCCTGCCATGGGCCTCATTGTAGCGGATGTCTGCTGGTGTCCGGGGATTCCGGAGTGGGCTCAACAGCCATGGCTGACTGGGATATGCTGAGTCACCTGTGAATGACAAACACACATTGCAATGTTGTACAGCCAGAGTGCAGCAAGTGACACACAGCACGCCATAGCAGTAGTGAAACTCACCCACAATCCAGGCACGTTCGGGATGCAGATTCTCCATCATCTGTGGCACCATGCTGTTCCTCATGATGTACAAATCATGGGCCGAACCGGGATACTTTGCACACACATGTGATATGGTCATGTCCGCAAGGCACACCACCTGCACATTCATGGAGTGGTAGTGTTTGCGGTTCCGATAAATGTGCTCCATCGCCTGCGGTGGCAACAGACCTACATGGGTGCAATCGATGGCACCGACTACATGTGGGATGCGCCCAAGGGGATAGAAGTCACCCTTCACAGCAGCCAATTCACGTCCCCTGGGGAAATGTATGTAGCGATTGCAATATAGCATCATGGCCGCAAGAACATCCCTCATCACCATGCTGAACATGGGCTGCGACATCCCCCCAGCGTTAGCCACGGTCTCCTGGAAGGAACCAGTCGCAAAAAAGTGGAGTGCTGCCATCACCTTGTAGGTGGGTGTGAATGCCGTAGGATAGTGACGGCGAGGCTGCAGGTGGGGCTCCAATAGATCACACAGGATCTTCAGTGTTGGTCTGTCCAGCCTGAATTTCCTAATGATTGCCTCATTCTCCATGTCCTGCAGCACTGTCAGGTGACGTAGTAGATTCGGCCTCCTCCTAGTTGAGGAGTGAAATGAATATGTCAGTGACAAGCATCATGAGATGAGCATAGCACAAAGCATCAATGATGTAATGGGAAAACAACGAGTTCCAGAGAGGTGCATGGCACATCAGGTTACATGGCTGGCCAATAGCTACACACAGAGGGCACGCCTCTCCAGTGACAATACACAAGTGCCACAAACACATCTGGGACAGTGAATGCGGATATAATGGATGAACAATTCACATTTGCAGACAAGGTGCAGCAAGAGCCGCCAATCTATTGTGACTTACCATGTCAATCATACCCATCTGCTGTACCTGCCACACCTCAATGCATTATGTAATGTCGGAACACATTAATCAACACAATGATCACAGTAGCAGGGACACTTCCGGTTGTGTGCATGAGCAGTTGTGAATGCACAAGTCTGGTCCGATACAATGCAGTGACACCATCCAGGTCAAGGTCTGCACTGACCCACAACACATTTAACGTCACAACATCATTTACACCAGCTGAAGTCTGTCAATCATCATCAGCCATCAAATTTCTTACTAAAATTGCTGAATCACAGGCCAAAGTGTCTCACACTGAACGTGCGTCCACCTGTGGATGACATGGCTGTGTGGCATCGTGTGTACAATGATGTGCCCTTCACCATGTTGCTGCAGGGTGCTGATACAGTGTCCTTGATTGACATACACAGCAATGTGTACGAACATGGCAGTACCTACCGCCGGTCCCTGCAGTGTGACCCCAGCACCACCCCCTTCACAAGTGCGTTAGCCATTGGCATATGGACATGTGTATATGGCGGTGGGTATGCTCCGCCGCATGAGTCGCGGTACCTTCCGCCGGTCCCCTGCGGTGTGACCCCAGCACCACCATCTACCCAGCCAAGGTAGCCATTGGCATATGGACATGTGTATATGGCGGTGGGTATGCTCCGCCGCATGAGTCGCGGTACCTACCGCCGGTCCCCTGCGGTGTGACCCCAGCACCACCATCTACCCAGCCAAGGTAGCCATTGGCCTATGGACATGTGTATATGGCGGAGGGTATGCTCCGCCGCATGAGTCGTGGTACCTACCGCCTGGCCCCGGCGGTGCATCACCGCCGTGGAGCATTGCATACAGCCAATGGCAGCGATGATCGCGGTGGCATGATGCATATTTGAAAATCGCGGAAGGTGTGCTCCGCTACCGCGGAGGCGGTCATTGGATGCTTTTAAGTGATGCACCATCGCGGTAGCGCACCTCAGGCACCCACGGTGCATCACCGCCGTGGAGCATTGCATACAGTCAATGGCAGCGATGATCGCGGTAGCATGATGCATATTTGAAAATCGCGGAAGGTGAGCTCCGCTACCGCGGAGGCGGTCATTGGGTGCTTTTGAATAAGGCAGACCCGGACAACCAATTGTAGCAGCTTTTAAGCTTCCTAACGATCCCAGGGGGCTATAAATCTGTGAGAGTGAGCCTCAAATTCCCACTGCTCACAGAGCCTGCTGCCTGGGACCATCTCCTGCTGCTTCAAGAGCCTGCTGCCTGGGACCCTGTCCTGCTGCCTGGGACCCTGTCCTGCTGCTTCAAGAGCCTGTTGCCTGGGACCCTGTCCTGCTGCCTGGGACCCTCTCCTGCTGCCTGGGACCCTGTCCTGCTGCCTGGGACCCTGTCCTGCTGCTTCAAGAGCCTGCTGCCTGGGACTCCTCACAACTCACTTCCACGACAGAGCTGCCATATCCACAGGGATGTCAAGAACAGATAAGATCCGTGCCAGTCCATTCACGAGTGAGGAGCTGGATGTCCTTGTGGACGAGGTGCTGGCACAGTACTCACGGCTGTTTGGTGGTCCCAATGTTGTGGTAAGTCACCATGAAGGGAGAGGTAGGGCAGGGTGGCGTTAGACGTGTAGTCGTGATGCTGCAGTATATGCTTGTGGATGTGGGGTGATGACATACACTGACAGACAAGCTGTATCCAGGTTGAGGGAGTGTGTGTGTTGCATTGTGACTCTTTCCTAGGCCTGTACTCATATGTGTGAGTGGGGTGTGTTACATTCACCGGCATACAGAACCAACGGTTGTTAGCCTTTTAGATGCCAGGACAGTGAACGCTTGTGAGGACATTTCAGGGTGCCCCTCTAGTCAGAGTCAGTGTGACCCACAGAGTAGGTTCAGTGGCTGCACAGCCAAACGTTGAACATCAGCCAACTTACATGCTACAGTTGCTTCACACTGATTAGTAGATATGCCCCATCAGTGCCCTGTACAATTTCTGAATTACACACTGCTGTGGATACATTTGTGTTGAGGCATCAGGCATTTGTGTGAACATCATGGGGACTAGGAACCACAATGTGTGCATGCATTCACTAATGTTTATGCCATGCAGAGTTCCCTTGTGAGGGTACCCCCAGTTCTGGAGGGAGGGAGGTCACTGTGAGTCCTGAGTCTGTGTCTGGCTGCTGTAATGATAGATGCTGACATCTGACATAGTGTAATTGTTCATTTGCCCTTCTTTACTCTCATACCTGCAGCTCAAGGTACACCAACGTAAGGCCGTGTGGAGGGCCATAGCGGCAAAGGTGCGAGCCCTGGGGGTATCAAACAGACGACACACACACTGTCACAAGAGGTGGGACGACATCAGCCGGCTGGCTAAGCAAGTGGCAGAGATGACCTTGGGGATGGTACCACGCACAGGGCGTTTGGTACGGCGCACCATGACTCCGCTGATGGGACGCATACTGGCAGTGACCAATCCAGACCTGGATGCACGTCTGAAGGGCCATCAGCAGCAAGACAGAGATGGTGAGTATCTGGGGAGGGAGAGTTTGTCTGGGAGTGGATGCATGTGTACAGGGCCTGTGGCAGGGGTGACACATGTGATGTGCGTGTGTTGCCATGCTGTGATATGTGATGTGAGTGGCGACTGTGATGTGTGCCTGTATGAGGCATTGGGCCACCATGGCCTTACTGTTCTGCTCATGCATGCAGTTCTCAGTCCTTGACAGATTTTTTGTGTACACATGATCACTCTTCTTTGTGATGGTGTGGGGAGTCCATATTGTGATGAACTGCAGTGTCCACTTAATGAGTGTTAGACCATGTCTGTCTACTTTGCATGTACCATGATGGTTGAGGCCCACATATCCGATGCAATGTGAACCCTGATTGGCACATGGTGATTGCTAGGGCCTCGTTGGCATTGTGGCATATGTAGTCAATACAGGTGTGTGTGGTCCCCTCTGGTTCCCTGTAGGGCTGTAAGCGGTGATGTGTGTTGTGGCTACATCATGCCCATGGGGCAGGTCAATGTGGGCTGGGGGAACACCATCCATGGGCAGGGTGTAGTGCTGTGCGGCATGGACATGCCTCACTCATGGCAGTTTGTCTGCATGACAGGCACTGTTGTGGTCTATATAGGGTGTAAATGCACAGTGATTGCAGGGTGTGGTAGTTACCATGTAGCTCTAGGCCTCTACTGTGCTGCATTGATCTGAAATTGTGTGATCAGATGATGACACTTACACAACCCTGTTTCTCTCACTAATGCAGATTCGCAAGACGCCACGGCGGTACATGATCCTGAAACAAGTGGTGGCGCGACCAGCACGACAGCGGCAGCGGAGGCGAGTGAGACTGAGCCAAGTGACTCTGAGCACACCAGCGCTCCTGAGGGTGACAGGAGTGTGCATGAGGAATCTGTGGCTGAGACACAGAGTACCACTTCATCTGATGCCAGCGTGTGGTATTGGGTTTCGTCAGGTCTACATACTCTGCAAAAAAACTCACAAACACCATAGAATAGAAGTTGGCACGGAAACTGGAAATGCAAAAGACAAGTTTATTAGGACCCCATGGGGTGGTGGTACATTCCTACAGCACCCTTCGGTAATGCAAGAAGTATCACACCGAACATCGGTGCGCGACCTCTTTTATACAAGTTTAACAGTAATAAAAAGGTAGGCGGTATGCTTTTGCACAGTTTAGGTACATATAAGGGCATTTTTGGAACACAGCCAACATGTGGGAGGAGTTTAGTACCACTGGTCAGTTTTGGAGAACATTCCTAAGAGGTGACCGCTCATTAATCTAAACGTTCGAGTACGCATGCGTGAGCTTGACCAGTGCTAAAAATAGCCTGTTACCGGGCAAGTTAGATGGTCATTGGTACATAGAAAGGACAAAAGGGCATGCTGACCACGAGGCCGCATGTTCATACAAAATGGAGGCCAGGGAATACAAAATGGCCCCCGCAAGTTTGGTCAAGTTAAACACGACTAAATGCTAACCTAGTCACTGCCAAATTACGACAGACAGCCCTTTTAGCATTTAGCTGAAGCTACCTCAAAACTGAAGTAATCAGGATATTCATCGTCAATATTAATCATCATTATATTTTTTTATCTCTTTACTAATCATTTGCTCATTTTTGGCAATAACTCGTTTGGAAGAAATGCAGGCTGCAATACATACAGAACATAAGGTAGGGCCACATTGAATACATAAACAAAGGAAGAAGAGTATTCCAATAATCATACACAGGATAGTCAGTAATTTCCAACCCCAGGTACTAAGCAAAGTTCAGAACCAATTAGAGAATGTCCATGTACCATTTTCAGGATGAATTTCAGCAGCAATTTTGTGCAATTTAGAAATGGCATCATACACAGAAGGTGAATTATTTGGGACGTACACACAACAACTACTACCGATAATGCGGCATGCACCCCCACGATCAGCTAATACAACGTCCAGAACCATTCGGTTCTGAAGTGTTACAATTCTGGTAATTTGGAGTTCCTCAGTTAAGTTCCCTAAGGCAGAGGCAGTTTCATTAGCAACAGCTTCCACAACACGTGTTAGCCGTCTTATTTTCCTGCTATTTAGGGCAGCACCAACAAAGGAAAACAGGCCTAAATTAAAATCTACATATTGCTGTAAAGAGGTGTCAGTTTGATCTACATTCTCAATCTCTAATGTTCTCTTAACCCTATTTAATATAAAATCATGATATAATACAAAATCATTATGATTCCTAGGTGGGGCAATAAATACAGGGGGTAGTACAAAAGATATATAGCAAGTTCCTAACCACCCAATGGGAAGACGATGATATCCTTTATTTCCACAAATAAAGTAAGTATTTCGTGAGGCTACAAAGGCAATACCAGTTGGTGTGTCAAATGTTAGAGTAATAGTACATTCGCTCTTCCCCACCGGAATGGTACCTTTATTTCGTACACATAAATCAGCTTTAGTATCAATAACAGTAATTACATATAAACTAGACATATTTGCAGTTCTTTGATTAGTGAAAATACGAGGTGTAGATACATTGTCCGGTGGATGTTCTTCCCACTCAAATTTAGTTCCTTCTGCCTGTGGGTAACCATCTCTGTCATTATAACAAACTTTATTGAGTCGGAAGAGTAGTCCACCTTTTGTTGGCCATCTCAAAGTAAAAAGAAGAGTGTACCAAGCATTACAAGAACCATTATGAGAAAATGGAAGAGGAATAAGTGGAGTTCCTCCTTTCTTCTGATGTCCAGGCAACATTCCACATACCCAACAGTTCGAAGTGTTCGTCATATTATGGGTATGATGTAGAATTTGAATGAAGCTGTTATTTAGGTAAGTCTGTCTATGTCTCTCTTCATGATAGGGCAGAGTAAAATGAAAATGTTCGGATGGGATTGGAGTGGTAGGCAGTAAATATTCTCTTGCCGGAATCAATCGTTCTACGATCCAGGCTATTACTGCTATTACCACTATAGTCGTATCAAAAAGCACTGCACCAAGAATTCTTCTGTTTCTCGTCGTAGTAGGTGCCATAGTTCAAAGAACAAAAGTTTCAAAACAAAGCTAAAAAATAAAAATGAGTGCTGAGCTCCGAGGTAGCCGCTGGTTTTTTCTCCGAGATTCAAGACGGGTGTCGCTACACTGGACAGAACTGATCCCCCCCCCCCCCCTTGATATTCTCGGCTTCCGGTTTCGCAAACCTCAGAACGGTAACTCAACCAGTCTTGCACAAAACAACTGCTTTTCTTGGCCGTAGGTTGTATTTCGCTCCACCAGAAACAGTGTGGTCTGAGAAGGCTCCCTCCGATTCGTGAGGCGTAGCAGCTGGGCTCCTCTCTGCATCCAAGATGTCTCAATAATCAGACAGCACCGCAGGATTCACCAGGTCCGGAGAGACACGACGGCAGTGAGTGGAATGTACCCACCGCTTCTTATTCATGACTCGCACAGCTGTCCGAGTTGCCAGCAATACTTGTTCAGGGCCACGCCACCTCGGCTCCAAACTGCTGGTTCTCTCGAACGCGCGGATCATCACATGATCCCCAGGACGGAGATCGTGAGCCTCTCCAATGGAATTGTCGGGGAGCGCTTCTCGAACCTGTTGATGAATAGAAAGTAAATCATTTGTTAATCATGCCAAATAATCGTTCATCATTATACAAGGCACATCATGTACTAGGCGAGGCTTAGGGACTCCCCATATATTCATAGGCCTTCCAAACACCACTCCATAAGGTGTGAGGCCAGATCGGGAATGTGGCACTGATCTAATAGACAGTAATGCCAAAGGCAAAGCGTCCGGCCATTTCAAAGACGTGGATGCCACGATCTTTGCTAGCTTCAGCTTCAGAGTTGCATTATACCTCTCTACCAAACCTGCTGACTGCGGGTGGAATACAGCGTGAAATTTCTGCTTAATTCCCAATCCTTTCAGGACATACTCCACTATTTTCCCAACAAAATGAGGACCATTGTCATTCCAAAAAAATTTACAAACACCATAGCGTGGGAAGTACTCCTTGAGTAACACCTTAGCTGTTGT
Organism: Lissotriton helveticus; assembly: GCF_964261635.1. NCBI lineage: Eukaryota > Metazoa > Chordata > Amphibia > Caudata > Salamandridae > Lissotriton > Lissotriton helveticus. Next base: position 1,342,218,304 of record NC_136061.1, on the reverse strand, counting down.
CAATGCTGTATTATCCTTCGTGGGGTAGGCCTCAATCCATTTACTGACGGCACACACCACCACTAGGACATATTTCAAATTATTACAATGCTCAAGCTGGATGTAATCCATTTGCAGTACTTCGAATGGTGCAGTAGGTGGAACGAACCCTCCTTTAGGAGTATAAGTCCCTTTAGCAGGATTGTACTGTAAGCATATCAGACAGGTTTGCACTACTCTCTTAGCTGTGCTGGCAATCTCAGGATGCTCCTAAACTCGTGTAAGCAATTTAGTAATTGCAAGAGCTCCAACATGTGCCAGCCCATGTGTCATTTGAACCATTGCTTGCAAATACGCGGCAGGCAATTTCCATCTCTCCATATCTTTGCTACGCCAAAACCCTCATCATCCAACACTCCCTCTGTTGCCCATGTTGCAAGTTCTGCTTCAGATGCTAATTTTTGTATGTCTAATATTTCCTCTCTAGCATCATGCCATCGCTCAGCCTGTGATATCACCACATACATAGGAGAGACATTTTGTAACATGGCAGTCTCTCTCGCTATGCGATCTGCAAAAGCGTTTCCTTGTCCTATTTTGTCTGTCACCTTCTTGTGTGCACTACATTTGACTATCGCCACTTTCTTTGGACATAATAGTGCATTAAGGAGATCACGTACTAATTCTCCATGCATGATCTGTACTCCATGCGAGGGTAGGAACCCTCGTTCCTTCCAGACTAGGCCAAAATCGTGCACTACTCCAAATGCGTAACGACTATCAGTGTAGATATTCACACATAATCCAGCACTTAACTCACATGCTTTCGTTAAGGCTATCAATTCAGCTGCTTGGGCCGATTTTTGCGGTGTTCGTGCTGTTTCTACCACTGTTTTAAGTGTCGTGATCGCATAGGCTGCGGAAGTCCTACCATCTGGCAGCTTTAAACACGATCCATCAACCCACAGTTCCCCATCTACATCTGGCAGTGGCGTATCCTGTAAATCGATACGACCCTTTGTTTGTTCTTCGGTCAGAAAAACACAATCATGGTGTTCTTCCTTCTGGGTCTCAGCAACAGGATATGGCAATAAAGTAGGAGGGTTCAAAGTGGCGCACCTCTTCAGTGTAATATGTGGCGCCAACAGCGTTAGCTCATATCCTGTTAAACGAGCGCTAGTTAGATGCTGTGTTTTCGATTGGTTCAATAAAGCATCTACCGCATGGGGAACTAACACCAACAATTTGTGTGACAAAACTATTCCCTCACTCTGTCGTATGGCCACAGCTGTTGCTGCAACTGCTCGAAAACACCCAGGCAATCCTCGAGCCACAGGGTTGAGTACTGCTGAGAAGTACGCACAAGGTCTCTGTTTATCTCCGTGTGTCTGCACTAAGACTGACAATGCACACCCATCCTTCTCATGTACATATAGTGTAAAGATCTTTGTATAATCTGGTGTACCTAACACTGGTGCAGAACAAAGGGCTTGTCTCAATTGTTCAAAAGCATTCTGACATTCATCTGTCCATTCAAGGGGAATTGGTGTAGTTTTGGACAACAACGCTAGCAAAGGTTTTATAATGTACGAAAATCCAAGTATCCACTGTCTACAAAAGGACGTCAAACCTATGAAAGCACAAACATCTTTCTGAGTGCAAGGGACTGGTGTATCTAAAATTGCTTGAATTCGGTCTGATGTCAGTGCACGCCCCTCCTTAGACAAAAGATGACCGAGGTAGGTCACCTTTGGTCTACAATATTGCAACTTCTTCCTCGAGACCTTGTGATTATTTTTGGCAAGAAAAGAAAGTAGGGAGAGAGTACTCTCCTCACATTGTTCCTGCGTGTCTGCTCCAAGTAAAATGTCATCAACATATTGAATAAGAGCCACCCCAGACTGTAAATCAAAAGAATCAAGCTGCCTTTTCAAAGCCTGGCTATAAATGCTAGGGCTTTCTGTATAGCCTTGAGGAACTCGACAAAATCTATATGATTTGTTATTTAATGTGAAGCCGAACAAATATCGGCTATCGGGATGAATGGGAATCGAGAAGAAACCATTCTTCAAATCGATAACAGTAAATGTAGTGGATGTAGGTGGAATCAAAGTAAGTAAGGTGGTAATGTCAGACACCACTGGATACTGGGGTACAACTATCTTATTAATTTCCCTCAAATCAATAATAAAACGATAGATCTTAGTGTCTGTGTCTTTCTTTAGGATCGGAAGAATTAGGCTGTTACAAACATTATAAGGGACTTCCTCCACCACCCCTGCCATAATCAAATCATTTACGATATGCGTCAAAGCCACTTCACCTTCTCTGGAGATTTTGTACTGTGGTACGCGAGGTAAAGACACTCCCTCCTTTACGGTAATACGTACGGGAGGAATAATCATTTGACCCACATCAGTATCGGCAGTTGCCCATAAAGTGCTTGGAAGATAAGCTAACGCATCGGCCTCCTGCATGAGGCACGATCTCTCAACCTCTGGGTAGTTCTCATTCAAAATAACCCGTACCCCTTCAGGGGCACAGCGTATAGTTGCTCGAAAATCTTTAAGCATATCAAGTCCCACAATATTATCTGGTGTGTTTGGAGATAGCAAAAACGGACATGGGGTAGTAAATTTATCAATGTGAAATCGAAGGGGTTGAGACAATGGGCTAAGAGAAGGTGTTCCATCGAACCCTATTTATGTAATCGTTTCGCCAGAAAGGGGAGCCCTTGGAACCAAGTGTTTGGACAGAGCGCTACGAGTAGCTCCTGTATCGACCAGAAACTGATCAGTAGAACCCAAAACATGTGCTGATATATATGGACCCCTTTGATCGACTGGTACTTCAACCGATTCCACACCCCATCCTACGCAATCCTATGCATAAGTATTATCCTGAGACTCAATAGACTCTCCCTCAGCTATCTGATACTGATTCCATCGATCAAAAGTATTATGATCAGTCTGACAACGACCCCTCGCTTCAAACCTACCACGATCACTCGCTCCACCCCTCGGTCCTGAATAACTATTCCGTGACCTTCCACTTCCTCGACCACGCTGATTACGCAGTTCTCGAAGCACTGGACAATCCGAAACCCAATGTTCAAACTGTTTACAGTATGCACATTGATCCTCGGAAATATCAGTACGAGCGGAAGACGCACCATACGATCCTCGTCTACCCCTATCGTTCCCTCTCAACTGCGTAGCATAAACCTGAGCCAACATCACCTTTGTCTTTAAATCCTTCGCTTTCTTATCACTACTTTCTTTAGCCTCCAATTCCTGCCGTTCATAATACTGAGCCATAGTCAATAAAGAAGCAGGGGTTGCCGTAGTCCATGAACTTTCACTAGTTTTTAAACGTTTTGCAATCTCCGGTAGAAGATTAGCCACATACTTATCAACAAACAAATGCCTGCCCGTGTCCTCTGTTAATAATTGGCCACTGTAATCATGAAATGCTTCTTCGAAACGTGAAAAAAAGTCAGAGACCGATTCATCCTGGTTCTGTTTACAGGGAGCCAACATCGTCCAATCAATTTTCTTAGAGGGGACAAGCGTTTTTCATTTGTTCAAAATAGCCGCCGGGAGATCTAAAATCACTTGACACGGCTTACATGCGGGTTCCCTATCCAAATCAGCTTGAGCTAATTCGTTCCAATCTGCACCCTAAATCGCTCGATCATCAAACTTACGAATAGCTCTCCACATATCAGGGGGCAATATTAACCCAAAGAAAAGATCAATATCGACTAATGTCAAAACACACGAAAAAATAGCACCTTCCACTCCTTCATAGAAAGCTGCTGGATTTTTGCGAGGGTCAGGCAAAGCATTCTTAAGTGTCATAACATCTGTTCTATTCCAGGGCGTATAAACCCAATTATATATAAAATAACCCTTCGCATTCACAGACGTCTTATCATCATCTGTGCCTTGCCCTTTAGGAGGGACATACAAAGACGCAGCTTCTCGCATAGTCATAACATGAACCGCAGCGCTCTTATCTGTTCCAAAGATAGGGCACTCTTTGGATACTTCCGTCGATCCAGACGCAGGCGGACCCGATGCCTTTTTCGCCGCCCGTAGTCGTAACGTCTCATCCCGTAGCTGAACCAAACGCTGGAAAAACTCATCCGCATCTGCAAGAACAAAAATACCTTTACGTAAATTATCGCGACCAACTGATATATCCTTAGGTTCCAACTCAGGTGAATAATGTCTAAACCGTTCGACAACTTCATCTCCTAAATGATCCCAAAAATACAATCGTTCTCTATCGGACCACTTACGCATAAGGCCATCAATCTCTGAAACAGTTATAGAATCAATATTAAGTTTACGAGCAAACCCGCGTAGTTCCGAGGCTCGATCAACACTTAGCCTGGTACGATTATCCCTCCGATCATCCTCGTCCGAGTCCTCATCCGGGGCCGTAGGTGGAACATACGGAGGCGGGCAACGATCTAGCAATGAAAAATCATCTGATTCATTAGTAAGGACAGGATAAAGAGGACGTCGAATAGGAAACTGACCATTAACTTGCAAATTACGTTCTCGAGTCTCCCTCTCTTTCTGGTCCTGCAATTCTTTCTCCTGCAACTGTAAAGCTTTGTCACGAGCAGCCTTTCGCTGCTCTTTGTCCGCCAAGGTTTGTTCACGCTTCATTCGTTCACGCACCGCTTTCTCCCACATACGCACACAATCAAATATATCCTGTCTAGACCTGCGCTGAAACAAACACTGCTCCACATATTGAACCTTTCGCAAATCAAACGACCCATGTAGTGGCCATTGTAATTCGTGATCAGTTTTCGTGTATTTGTGCCATAATGTACTATACATAATGGGGGAAGGCCAAATTTTATGTACATTTCACGATTAGGTGTCCCCTCTGGGGGAGCCGGCTGAGATTCATTTAATCGATAACTGGTACCATTCCCAAGACAGCACATTCCTCGAAGTGTGCTTAGAACAGGCATGTCAAAATATCACGAAAACGTGATAATACAAAAATGGCACTTAATATGTTTTACACACGGTGTGCCGTTCAAACAAATACAATAGTCAGAGAAATATCTCTACATGCCTGTCTATGTGAGGTGCACTCCACATATAACTCAAATCATAGGGCCAAATGTTAGCTAACTCAAACAAATCCAAAAAGCCACAGTAAGTGTCAGTAGACTACCTTACCAATCACAAGCTTACCAAATATTCTCAAACGTCCAGGTTCCAACTGCCAAGTTCCTTAATCGAATCAGCCAAACCGGCGCTGCACGATAGACCAATTATAATTATAGACCAATTTCTCTCTTGCCTGCCCTGATGAAAATTTTGGAGAAGCACATTCATACGGTGCTCTCCAATTTTCTGGAATCGCATGAGCTCCTGCATGCCTCCCAATCGGGCTTCCGCCCTAATCTCAGCACAGAGACAGCACTCCTGGAGGTATCGGAAGACATCAAAGGAGTTCTGGACTCGGGAGGCAAGGCCATACTGGTCATGTTGGACCTCTCGGCGGCTTTTGACACCGTCCCCCATGACGGCCTTCTCTCTAGACTCCACGAGATAGGCCTCAGAGGGACGGTGCTCAGCTGGTTCTCATCATTTCTAGCCGACCGCCGACAAACGGTCTGGGCCCCCCCGGACTCTGCTGTGATGCCGCAACTGGGTGTTGGGGTCCCCCAGGGCTCTATTTTGAGCCTGACCCTCTTTAACATCTTTATGACCCCTTTGGCGGCACTGGCAGAGTCTTTTGGGGCCCGGATCATGTCCTATGCCGACGACACACAGCTCCTCTTCTCCTGCGAGAGGGGAGGAGATTTCAATGGAGAGAGCATCCGGGATTGCGTTGGGGCTGTCTTCAGATGGTTTCATCTGAGTGGCCTCAAGTGTAATTCTGAGAAGTCTGAGGTGCTCTTCTTTGGGTGTACGTCGGACCCTGACTGGCATGGCTGGTGGCCTATCAATATGTTTCCACCTTCCTCCCCATCTTTAGTTGCCAAGAATCTGGGGGTCAAGATGGACAAGGGCTTGACGATGAGAGCTCAGATTCTGGGGGTGACGGGCACCTGTTTCGGTCTCCTCAAGGTACTAAGGAAGTTTCTACCCCTTTTGTCGGAAGAACACCGGAAACTGACTGTGCAGGCTCTGATCGGGTCCAGGCTGGACTATGCCAATGTCCTCTACCTGGGCCTGCCGGAGTATCTGCTAGAGCGCCTCCAGGTGACGCAGAACGCTGCGGCAAGAGCCATTTATGGCTTAAATAGGCGAGCCAGTGTGGCGGGTCTCTTGCAGGCCTTACACTGGCTGCCTATCTGCAAGCGCATTATTTTCAAGACGCTGACTTTGGCCTATAAGACCCTTCACTCTGGAGGCGCAAAGTACCTTCAAAGGAGACTGTCCTTTTACCACCCGGCCTGGGCTCTCAGATCGGAGTCACAGTTCCTGGCTGTGGTGCCACGCGTGGAAAGAGCTCGTATTGGAGGTCGCTCCTTTGGACTGCGGGCACCTCAGCTGTGGAACTCTCTGCCGCTGACACTCCGGGGCGCTACCAGCCTGTTGGCTTTTAGGAAGGGTCTAAAGACCTGGCTGTTTACTCTATAGGCCTTTCTTCCCCTTTTTATTACTGCATTCCCTTCTCTGTTTTTATTGTCGTGTTATGTTATTCTTCCATAGGTCTCGCTGTTAAAGCGCCGGGATACTCTTTTTGAGTCGCCGCGCGCTATATAAAAAGAAATATAACATAACATAACATAACACGACAACCCAACCAATCAGGATCTCAGTCGAGGACCGGCGCCACCTGGAAGGTCGAGTCGGAAGGAAAGGAAGAAAACACCGTGGATGCCAAGACTCGGGTCACTCAGTGGCAGCGTACGCGTCCATGGCGAGTTTCCAATCCTTCGTCGCGACCTCTCCTTCGGGCATCCGAGTCGCCGATGAGTCCCTTCGTGGTCGTCAATTTGTGGTATTGGGTTTCGTCAGGTCTACATACTCTGCAAAAAAACTCTCGAACACCATAGAATAGAAGTTGGCACGGAAACTGGAAATGCAAAAGACAAGTTTATTAGGACCCCATGGGGTGGTGGTACATTCCTACAGCACCCTTCGGTAATGCAAGAAGTATCACACCGAATATCGGTGCGCGACCTCTTTTATACAAGTTTAACAGTAATAAAAAGGTAGGCGGTATGCTTTTGCACAGTTTAGGTACAGATAAGGGCATTTTTGGAACACAGCCAACATGTGGGAGGAGTTTAGTACCACTGGTCAGTTTTGGAGAACATTCCTAAGAGGTGACCGGTCATTAATCTAAAGGTTCGAGTACGCATGCGTGAGCTTGACCAGTGGTAAAAATAGGCTGTTACCGGGCAAGTTAGATGGTCATTGGTACAGAGAAAGGACAAAAGGGCATGCTGACCACGAGGCCGCATGTTCATACAAAATGGAGGCCAGGGAATACAAAATGGCCCCCGCAAGTTTGGTCAAGTTAAACACGAAAGTTCGTGTAGCTGAGCTAAATGCTAACCTAGTCACTGCCAAATTACGACAAGCGGGGATGTGTCCCTGTTGGCAGGCACAGGGGATGGGGAGTCTGCTGCAGCATCTGACACCCAGCGGCCACTGCCCAGCCTCCCATCCACTTCCTCTGGTGCTGGCCGTATCCGTGTTACTAAAAGGGGACGTGTAACATTCACACATGGCTCCACTGCCCCTGCACCTGTCCCCCCTGCTGCCCTCAGTGCAGAGTGTGTAGAGCTCCTGCGCCAACTTTGCGTGGGCCAGACCGCCCTGCTCAATGCCTTCAGTGCCCACGATAACAAATTAGGCCAGGTTCTAGCATTCATGGAGGGCATACACTCTGACGTGGGTGGGCTGCACCGTACAGTCCAGTCATTGTCAGCCACAGTCACGTCAGCCCTCCAACAGGCACATGCTCCCATTGCAGCTCAGGTGCCTGTGACGTCCACCCATTCAGTGGCCACATCAGATGACAGTGACCACTTGGGACCTACGTCAACTAAACGTTACAACACTAGGAGCACAGGTCAGACCCAAACCAAACAATCCCGTCCACAGACTCCATCCCCAAAGATGAGCAGGGCCCTCCCAATATGCACAGACAAGGTGAAGTCACAGAAGAGCAAGGCCAGAAGATCATTGTGGCAGACATCAGGCTCACATGATGCAGAGGCATCACCAGAAATGGACTCACCTATGCCCACAGAGGATGTGTGGCATGTCATGGCTACACCTGGGGAGAGCACAGGGACACAACCACCCACCACATCAACCCCAAAACAAAGTACATCGAGGCAGGTGGAGGAGAGCCCTGTTGTGACCAGCCCAGTCATTGAGGCAGAGGGGAGCCCTGTTGTGACCAGCCCCGTCATTGAGGCAGAGGAGAGCCCTGTTGTGACCAGCCCAGTCATTGAGGCAGAGGAGAGCCCTGTTGTGACCAGCCCAGTCATTGAGGCAGAGGAGAGCCCTGTTGTGACCAGCCCAGTGATTCAGGAAAAGGAGGGCAGTGTTGTGACCAGCCCTGGCAAGAAGGGACAGGAGGGCACTGTAGACACCACCCCTGGAGGAGTGGGAAGGTGGGCACTGTAGGGGGTACACCTTCCAGAGGGGGTAAGGTGGTCCGAAGGCGTAGCCAGCCCAAGCGTTCTGCAGGATCCAGCACATCACCAGCGGGAGTGCCAGTGTCTGCCCCTGATGTGGGACAGTTGGTGTGTGTGCCTGTTGTGTCACCACCACTTCCCATCAACCCCAAGGCAGGGAAGCCATTTCATCTTCCCAAAAAGTGGAAGGGCACCCCTCCAACCTCTCCCACCCACACTGTGTCAGGGGTGTGCATGACTCCACCTCCACGTGCCTCAGTGCCACCTGGTCCACACAGCCCTCCACCTTGCAGGCCCTCTGTTATTACCACATCACATGGGCCTCTGTCACACCAGTCAAGTGGGCCTGCTGTCCCCGACACACAGCCAGGTCCCAGTCCGCATGACAGCCAGGAGTGAGTTGTCAACACCCTCATACGCCTGTGCCCCACACAGGTGTGCTAGTCAAGACCATTGTTTGCGACCTGGGTGTGTTGCTAACCCTGTTGCTCTGATGTGCTGTACTATCCCCTGTGCAGCCTCTCATGTACTTGCTGTCTCCCCTGACAAGGACTCTGGGCCTGTTGCTCTGATGTGCTGTACTCTCCCCTGCCAAGGACTCTGGGCCTGTTGCTCTGATGTGCTGTACTCTCCCCTGTGCAGCCTCTCATGTACTTGCTGTCTCCCCTGCCAAGGACTCTGGGCCTGTTGCTCTGATGTGCTGTACTCTCCCCTGCCAAGGACTCTGGGCCTGTTGCTCTGATGTGCTGTACTCTCCCCTGCCAAGGACTCTGGGCTTGTTGCTCTGATGTGCTGTACTCTCCCCTGTGCAGCCTCTCATGTACTTGCTGTGTCACCTGCCATGGACTCTGCCCTTCCTGTTTGTGTTTGAACTGTGCATAGTCTCTACCATTTGTACATGATTTTGTTGCTTGCTGTTGTCTACTAATGTTGTATTGCTAAATCAGTGCAATATATAAATAAATACAGTAACTTCTTGTGTGTGTTTTATCAGTCTCCTTGCTGATTAAAGTCCTTTTCTTGTTTGCATTTGCTTGACTGTGTACCATGCTTACTTTTTCAGTTCACCATTGCTAGGCTCTTTGTGGCCATCCTATTTTTAGACAGGGGTGACAGGGTCTTCAGTCCATTCTGGCCCAGCTGATGTTGTACTCTGTGATGGCTATTTTACAGGCCATGCAGTTTTCTTGTTGGTGATGTTCTATTGCTGCATACACTGTTCACAGGTCACCTTGGGGGACACTGGCAGCACAGGGTGTGCAGCTGTTCAGTGGTTTTGTAGATGTCTGTGATGTCATGAGGTATGTGTGTGTTTTCCTTTCTGTGTGCGCAGGCGTGTATGTGTATGGTCATCTTGTGTTGGCCCTTAGTCCTGGTGGCATGGCTTACATGGCATGTGTGGTGTTGGGTGTGACAGAGGTGTGCAGTGTGAAGGGTGTTAGTTTGTAGTGTATGTATGTGTGCCCCTGTATGGTGTGAGACACACATGTGTCAGCCAGGAGTTGTATGCCTGTTGTTTGTTTTGTCTTGCCCTGTGTGGATGATTGTATGCAATTGTGTGGGCTGTGGGGAGTGCACTGGTGTTGTGTGTTCCTTGTCAGCCAATCCTGCAGTGCCTGTGTCCCTGGTTGTGTGTTGTGTGTTGCAGTGTGTGTGTATTGTGCTTGTTGTTACAGTGCTTGTTGGTGTGCATGGGGGTGCACGGGATAAGCACCTGGCCTGTGGCTAGCTCGGGTGGGGTGCAGTGTGGTTTGGGGTGGTGTGTCCCTGTGATGTTGGTACCCTGCCCATGCCTTGGTGTGGCCTTGCCGTCTGCATAGTGCGCATGTGTTGACCGCGGCGGTGACGTGACCGTGGCCGGAACGTTGCTGCTGGTTGGCGGACGTTGTGTGTTCCGGATGCTGTGGGGTGCCTTGTTGTGAGGTGGGTGATGTGTGGGTGCCCATGTGGATGTGTTGTGCCCCCCAGCAGGATGCCAGTGTGGTCCTTGGGCCCTGTGTTGGCATGTGTGTTGTGTGGTGCATATGTGTAGTGGCGTACCTGCGGCGGCGTCCGCGGCGGCCCATCTTGCGATAGTGTTGCAGCAGGTACATGACTGGATGCATGTGGAGGGCTGGGTCCATGGGGTTCATGTTGGGTCTCGGCGTTCGTGCTCCGCTGTCGACTTTCCGCCTGCTTCAGCTGTGCGGTGTCACCGCTGCGGTGCGTCTGCTTGTTTGGGCGATCCTAATTTGTCCACCTGGGCGGACGTCATCGGGTGCGGTGGAGGGTCTCGATAGGCTCCCGCCGCCGCGGTGGCGGGCGCACTTGGATGGTCGTGCGCGGCGCTCCGCGGCGGACAGGAAGTTACCTGTGTTTACCTACCCTAATGTGGCGGGCGTGAGTTCCGCTGCTCGCGGGCGGAAAAAGCTGTTTTTTCCGCCCGCCACCACCGCGGTGGTGCCACCGCCCGACATCCTAATGGACCCCATGTATTTTATAATATTTATTTTTATAATTTTACACAATATATACATTTTGTTAAGTATTTTAATACAAATTACAAAAACAGAATTTTTTTAACATTGTATTTATTTCTAATTTAGTAAAGGAATATTTTTGAAAATTATATTATATGTTTGTAAGGTTAATCTATTTAATTAGTTTTGGTTGTTTTATTTTGTAACCGCTTTAGGTCGTTTTGTGTCATTTGGATGAAGACTAGCTCGCGGTTGGGAGACACTTCACGTCGCTAAAGGTAAGGTTTGTTTTATATGTTTTAAGTGTGTTTTAAAGTAATTTTATTAGTAGAGTGGTACTATTTAGAGTTGTTAGAAGTAAATTAGTTATATTAAACTGATTTATATGTTGTATTTACTTATGGTGGATGTAGGTATTTTTAGCTTGTTCTAGGCTTGTTTGTATAGTTAGTATTTCGATGTTAAAAGTACATTTAGGTGAAATATAATGTTACTCGTGGTGTTTGGATGTGTTTACGTGTTGTTTTATGTGGGTGGGAATGTATGTTATATATATTTTTGTTGCAGGTGTTCGTGATATCGCAAGCAGTCTTTTTTTTTTAAAGAAGTGTTTGTTAGTTTTATTAACTAATGGATTTTGAACACTTCTTTAAATTTTTCGGGTTTCCTGGAGCGTTTGTTTTATATTTAAAAAAACAAATCGGGATTTTTATGGTTATTCGAAGGATATTCATTCAATGGATTATTCACTTTTGGGACAGTTGTATTTTTTCATTTTTTTTTGGACAGATTTTTTCCTAACTGGATTGTTTTGGTCAAGATGGATTCTACAGTACTTCGAATATGGTTGGTAAGTTTTTTAACTTTTATATATTGCGGGTGGGTAATGTTATTATTTTAATTGTTATGTTTTATTTATTTCATATTTAATTAATGTGTTTATATATTTAAAATAAATTAACATATATTGCACACATTAATTTTGTATGAAATAAAATATATTATTTTTATTTATATTGTATTGGTTTTATTTTTTAGGATTGGTTTGTTCTTTATAGTAATTTAGAGTAGTGTTTTGGCTATTATGTTGAGGTATTCAATGCCTTTTGTGCTAGGGTACAACTTTACTTGTTGTTCTAGGTATTTGTGCATGTGTTTTGTTTGTTTAGATGTTTTTGGAGTCAGTTCAGTAATGGATTGTTCCATTCTAAACTCTTGATAACTTTGTTCTTTTGTAGGCATTTTATAAATTTATCTAAACTTGGTTTAGTTCGGCCAGTTGTTTGTAGGAAAGTGTTGTGCCATCCTTCTACAGCGTTGTTTGTTTTTGATTCACCATTTATGGTGCTTCGGTAAACGTTCCACCAGGGTATTAGGAATTTTAGATTTCTTCTGTGGCCAGATCTGTGGAGTCTGCCTACCCAGGTATCTTCAAAGTAGTCTAAAAGTTGACTTAATTTGGCTTCATTTTGTTTATAATAGGTGCTATCAATTAAAAGGTTGTAGTGTTCTACTACGTCAGTTTCTGGAACGTAAGCCAGTGATGTGAGTTTTTTTTATTTGATATGCAAAAGATGAGTTTGTTGCATATTCGATACTTAAAGTTGTCTTTTGTAAATGTCTCCATAGACACTGGTTAAAATGATAATAGCAGCCTTGAATACAGGTATGGGGGTGTATTTTTAAATTACCTGAAAGCATTGCTTGTTCAAAATCAAGTATTATTTTTTTAGGGAAATATTCATTAGTTTTTTGTTTGATTGTGGTTAATAATTCCATATATGTGGAATTAGTTTTATTTGGTAGTAGTGCATAAAGTAGAGGTATGTTGCAGTTTTGGTATGGGCCATGTATTGTATATAATTGGAAAAAAAGGTTTGGGACAGATGTTAAAAGTCCCATCCATCATCCAATATTGGCTTTGCTGAAGTTTTATTAGGTTTATATTTGTGCCAAAAATTATGAGTCTTTTATCATTGCTTTCATTGTCATAAATAACAAATGCTCGTTTGTTTAAAGTTATAGTTTGGTTAGTGTTAGAAACGGGACCTCTGGCTGGCCAAGGCTCGCGCCAAGGTCAGTCAGGGATCACCATTTCCAAGGTCAGGGCAAGGGAGTCACACACCAAGATAACCCCCGCTCACCCTCTAGGTAACGTGACGCGAGCAGCAAGGCTAATCTCGGAGGCGATGTGTAAAGCGTTTGCGCGCGCACCCCAGCGACAACACCCTAGGCCCACCACAAAGGAAACTCCACACAAGGTTATATCAAAAATAGCCTTTGTATTATAATAATAATAAACACACATTAGATAACACACACACTTTACAATGTGCCAACAGGCACGGGCAAGATTTACAAGGGATTATGTACAGGACAGGGCCACCTGGACCACTGTCAGGGGTATGCACTTTTTAGAAATAGCACTTGTAGGTATAACACTTAGTACATAAACATATAATGACTGTAACACAGAAAATAGTTAATGTAGCATACAACCAGTAACTACTGGTAAAGGGAAAATACCTCCTACGCCACCCTAAACACTGTAGGGAAATCACGCAGGGAACTAGGACCTTAACATCAGGACCTAAAGAAGGAAAACCTATCACCTAAGCAGGTCACATTTAGCAAAGGGAAGGAAACCTAAAATAATCACCTAGGCAAGTAACATTTAGCAAAGGCAATAAAACATCAACATTCCTCTAAGCAGGTCACTTTTAGCAAAGGGAAATAAAAGCACAAGGCATTACCTAAGCAGGTCACTTTTAGCAAAGGTAATGACACAAACAATCCTCTAAGCAGGTCACTTTTAGCAAAGGGGATAAAAACATAAAGAATTACCTAAGCAGGTCACTTTTAGCAAAGGTAAAAACAAACATTCCTCTAAGCAGGTCACTTTTAGCAAAGGGGAATAAAAGAACAAAGAATCACCTAAGCAGGTCACTTTTAGCAAAGGTAATAACAAACAATTGCACATGAAACATTAAAACACATTCAGAGGTGCAGGTAGAACATTTGCGCAGGAATCAATATTCACAAGTAAATCACAATGCGCAGGGTGCACGTAGCACCACACTAGAACTGTCCCTCAGGCCAACTGGCCTCGCAAGGGGCTTAAATGCCCTGAGTCTCAATGTCAGGGGAGGCTGTGCAGGCAGCACAGAACAAAAGCCTAAACATAGCAACTGTCCACTAAGTGCTGGACAGTTGTAAATAGCAGGTAGGCAAACGTTGGAGCCACGTGGGCTCAAGAACACTGGTGGGGAGGGCAACACAGCGTGGGAGCCATGGGGCTCTGACCAACTGCCTGTGTCCCCCCAAGAGCCTCTCTCTGGGCTCTGAATCAAATGGAATGGCCCTTAAGAGCTTCAGCGCTCTAAACCAACAAAATGGCGCCCAAGAGCCTCGGGGCTCGTAAATCAAATGGGCCGACACCAGGGGGAGCGACCCGCTGCCAAGTGGGGCCGCTCTATCACCCCTTGGTCCCTTCTCAATGATGGAGTCCCTCCCGGGGGACTCAGACACAGATACTGCCCCCAGAGCCTCAGGCGGCTCGACAACAAATGCGGGGCTGAGAGCCTCTCGGGGCTCTGCAAAGAAATGCGGCAGGCGTTGGAGTGGCCCTCTGCCAACCGGGGCCGCTCGAAGGATTAGGAGAACCCGCCCCCGCACTCACCGGGACTTCACTGGTGCTGCGGGGGGCGGGAAGCACTGCCGGCTCACCTCTTCAGTAGCGCGGGGCTTCCTCTTCTCACGGGAGCCTCAGGGACACGCGCTGGCCGCTTCCTGCTTTCCGGCGATCTCCTCCTCCCCCGCGATGACGCGGAAGGGGCTCGGTCGGCTGGGCCAATCCCAGCGCGGTCTGGGCCTGAAGGCGGGTGCTGCTTCCTCCGGGCTGCGGCGGTGATTCCCCGGGCAAATGCGGCGTGGGCAGCCGCTCAAATTCAATGAAACGGGGCAATGCCGGGTGGGCACCGGCCTCAAATAAAAATAGAAAGCGAGGTAGGCACTCGCTCGGCCTGGCAAAGCGCTCCAAAGCGCTAGAATCAAAATAAAGCGCACCCAGCGCTTAGGGGGAAAATAAAGCGCTCTTCAGCGCTAGAAGGAAAAGGAATAACGCTCCACAGCGCTAGTGGGCAAATAAGCGCTCCCAAGCGCTAAGAGTGAAGCAAAGGCTCCAGCAGGGTCTGGAGGCAGGCAGGGGGCAAGGCAGGGCCAGAGCCAGCACACTGGGTCTCCAGGCAGGGAGACAAGCCAAGTGGCGGTCCTCCTGGCCCCAGCAGCAGCAACAGCCCCCTCTGGCAAGGATCCACAAGTAGAACCATTTCTGTGGGGACACAGCCCCATTTTTATACAGAGAAATCCTTTGTTAGGAGGTGCAGGGTGGGGGGAAAACCAGTTGCAGCTGGCTTGGGAGTACCCTTGATGGCCCAACCACCCCTTTCATTCACTGGGGAGGCTTGGGTCGTTAGACAAACCACAGGGGGGCGGAGCCAGCATTGTGTGGGGAAAACCCAGCCCATCCAGGACCCAGGTGCACTCCTCCCACACATCACTCATGCTGATCTCACACTAACCACCGGGCAGACCCATCCAGACTTCCTGGAGCCTGGCATGCCAGCCAGCTCCAGCCAATCACCCTCCAGCACCCTCACTGCACACATACATCAATGTCCAGAAGTAGCACTTCCCTTCTAGACACATACATGCCGCATACACCATCTTGCAGCATTCACTCTCACGAGTTCATACATACTAAACTCGAGCCTGCACTCCCCACACATCAGGAACTAACATGGACACATACATTCTCCATGCATTCCCATGGGAGGGCAGGCCAGCCATACTACACGCACGCACTTTACTCTGGGACACAGGGAAAAAGTGCGCCAAGACCCAAAAATCACTACACAGGGTCACAAATAAAAGCAAAAAGATTAGGGGTGAACCCGCCCTAAGGCCCAAGTCCAACACGACCCCCTTCCAGCCAAAACGCAGGGCAGACCAATCACCACCGTGATGGGCTTCCCTGCTTGGGGCGATAAAACAAGGACGCGGGCCCACAACTGCAGGGACACCCTCCTGTTTTACGCCACGGTGAACCCCTGGGGTTCTTTCTAAAACTACTGTAGGGACTAACTGGGCTACCCCACTGGTACTCTCCAGCTGCCCTCGGCGAGGACCAGGCCCTAGGCCATCCAGGTACCACTGGATCCTGCCTACTCACAAAGTGGGGGGTAGTAACCCCTGGCACATAATAGCCATGCTCCACTCTTCCTGTCTGCAAGACAGGGCTAGACTGCCACTGGTTCTCCAGCCTAGGGTCTACAACCTTAGGCGGACCAGGAATCTCAGGGAAGGCTCTCCTCCCCCTACCTCTTCTTCTAGGGTTCCTCCTCCTCCTCCTGCGAGGGGTTCCCTCTAAACAACATTCTCCCAACCTAGGGTTTAACCCCTCAGGTTGCACCGGGGTCAGAGGTGGGCTCTCCCACCCTCTGCACCCCCTTCCAGAGTCCTGCTCCCTCCCAACCGGGGCGGTACTTCTGGAGAAAGAACTGGTCAGGACACTGATTACAGTAGTCCCACCCTTCAGGTCAGGCTGATCCTGAACCTGGCCTTCCAACCTCTGGTCTAGAACCTTTGGTGGAACCAATGCCTGGCACTCCAGGACTTCTGGGGACTCACATCCTATCCCCCAATCACTCCTTGTACTGGACTCCTGTACCCTCCCTACTGAAGCGGTACTGCCAGACTCTAGAACCATAGAAGCTCCGCTTACAGATGCTCCAGGTCCTCTACCCACTAGGAGATCTCCCTCAAGTGAACTAACAGGCAAGTCTAGGTTCCCTTCCTGGTGTTCCCTAAAGAAACCATCCAGGCTCTGTGACAGGGCTTCGGGCGTCTGGGGACTCTCGGTCACACACTCACTCCCGCTCCACTGAGACAGGCAGTCAGCCCCTACACCCTTCTCACTAACCAAGGACCTAGCTGGGCTACTCTCACCCTCCTCCACCACACTGGGCTGGAAGACACCTGAACCACTATTGTTGGAATCACTCACTAGTGACTCTAAAGAACCTCTCGCACTGTCCCAGCGCTCTGCTTCCCTTGCAAGCTCACAAGGCTTAATCAATCCACCCACTAACAGGTGTTGGCGCAACTCTGGCGCAGAACAATTGAGCAGCTGCTCCTTGACAACTAGGTTGAACGGCTTATAATACTCAGGTTCCCAGTGAACCCTTAACCAATCAATCAGTGCATCCTCACACTCATCGGAATACTCCTCCCAATCCTGGTGAGGCAGTCTCCTAAGATTCCTGAATCTCAACCTTAACTCCTCTTCTGGGGAAACAGGCACCATACTCGGGGAACTGAGAATGGGACTGTCTACACTTATATTTAAAAAGCTGCCACCACTGGACTCCACCCTCCCTGGGGAATCCAGACAATTACATTTACACTCAGGGGATAACCTACTCTCCCTGAACAAGGCCCTCTCTTCCTTCCTTTCCAACCACTCCTCTGGGGACAGGGAAAGGGATGGGGCGCTGGTACTGACACTGGACCCAGCAAGGGACTCCCTATCTATGGGGTCCTCACTATCTGCTGATATCCATCCACTGTCATCCTCATTCACTTCACATTCTTCAGGGCTCCCAACAGACTCACCACCCTCATGGCGTGCGGCCCGGGCCCTCTCTCTCTCACTGTACTCCAGATCCCACTGACCCTTCTGCCATTGGATCAGGCTGTCCCTAAGCTGGGACTGAGTATCCGACTCACTCACCTCCATGCCTCCCTCTTCACAGAATCTGACCAGCTCTGACCTACTGTACCTAAAAAGACAACAGAGATCAAAAACAGGCTCCATTTTGGCGGACGTTCTCAAGAAGAGTTTGACACAGAGAACCTGGGGGTCTGAGCTTAACAGGAGTATACAATTACACAATTCAGCAAGATTCCTATCTCAGAGAACTTGCACTCCACTGTCCAGTGTAACACACCACTCATTCACACACACCCTCCCCTCGGACCGGTAAGGCAGTTTCTACCACCCCTGATTTCTCAACCTGACCATAAGCGACACAGGTACCAAACTCTGGAAGCAGGGCGGGGAACAAATGTACTGGACAGAAATTACAAAATGACACCTTTCAGGAGAAGCAAAACTGAATGTCCCTAAAAAACAATAATCCCCAAAATGTGGTTATCTAAAATTGCAGAGTTTTGAAGTGTGGCCTGTCGCCACTGTGGTACAGCGCAAACGCAAGTCCAATCCGCACCGCTAGCCACCAATGTTAGAAACGGGACCTCTGGCTGGCCAAGGCTCGCGCCAAGGTCAGTCAGGGATCACCATTTCCAAGGTCAGGGCAAGGGAGTCACACACCAAGATAACCCCCGCTCACCCTCTAGGTAACGTGACGCGAGCAGCAAGGCTAATCTCGGAGGCGATGTGTAAAGCGTTTGCACGCGCACCCCAGCGACAACACCCTAGGCCCACCACAAAGGAAACTCCACACAAGGTTATATCAAAAATAGCCTTTGTATTATAATAATAATAAACACACATTAGATAACACACACACTTTACAATGTGCCAACAGGCACGGGCAAGATTTACAAGGGATTATGTACAGGACAGGGCCACCTGGACCACTGTCAGGGGTATGCACTTTTTAGAAATAGCACTTGTAGGTATAACACTTAGTACATAAACATATAATGACTGTAACACAGAAAATAGTTAATGTAGCATACAACCAGTAACTACTGGTAAAGGGAAAATACCTCCTACGCCACCCTAAACACTGTAGGGAAATCACGCAGGGAACTAGGACCTTAACATCAGGACCTAAAGAAGGAAAACCTATCACCTAAGCAGGTCACATTTAGCAAAGGGAAGGAAACCTAAAATAATCACCTAGGCAAGTAACATTTAGCAAAGGCAATAAAACATCAACATTCCTCTAAGCAGGTCACTTTTAGCAAAGGGAAATAAAAGCACAAGGCATTACCTAAGCAGGTCACTTTTAGCAAAGGTAATGACACAAACAATCCTCTAAGCAGGTCACTTTTAGCAAAGGGGATAAAAACATAAAGAATTACCTAAGCAGGTCACTTTTAGCAAAGGTAAAAACAAACATTCCTCTAAGCAGGTCACTTTTAGCAAAGGGGAATAAAAGAACAAAGAATCACCTAAGCAGGTCACTTTTAGCAAAGGTAATAACAAACAATTGCACATGAAACATTAAAACACATTCAGAGGTGCAGGTAGAACATTTGCGCAGGAATCAATATTCACAAGTAAATCACAATGCGCAGGGTGCACGTAGCACCACACTAGAACTGTCCCTCAGGCCAACTGGCCTCGCAAGGGTCTTAAATGCCCTGAGTCTCAATGTCAGGGGAGGCTGCGCAGGCAGCACAGAACAAAAGCCTAAACGTAGCAACTGTCCACTAAGTGCTGGACAGTTGTAAATAGCAGGTAGGCAAACGTTGGAGCCACGTGGGCTCAAGAACACTGGTGGGGAGGGCAACACAGCGTGGGAGCCACGGGGCTCTGACCAACTGCCTGTGTCCCCCCAAGAGCCTCTCTCTGGGCTCTGAATCAAATGGAATGGCCCTTAAGAGCTTCAGCGCTCTAAACCAACAAAATGGCGCCCAAGAGCCTCGGGGCTCGTAAATCAAATGGGCCGACACCAGGGGGAGCGACCCGCTGCCAAGTGGGGCCGCTCTATCACCCCTTGGTCCCTTCACAACGATGGAGTCCCTCCCGGGGGACTCAGACACACATACTGCCCCCAGAGCCTCAGGCGGCTCGACAACAAATGCGGGGCTGAGAGCCTCTCGGGGCTCTGCAAAGAAATGCGGCAGGCGTTGGAGCGGCCCTCTGCCAACCGGGGCCGCTCGAAGGATTAGGAAACCCGCCCCCGCACTCACCGGGACTTCACTGGTGCTGCGGGGGGCGGGAAGCACTGCCGGCTCACCTCTTCAGTAGCGCAGGGCTTCCTCTTCTCACGGGAGCCTCAGGGACACGCGCTGGCCGCTTCCTGCTTTCCGGCGATCTCCTCCTCCCCCGCGATGACGCGGAAGGGGCTCGGTCGGCTGGGCCAATCCCAGCGCGGCCTGGCCCTGAAGGCGGGTGCTGCTTCCTCCGGGCTGCGGCGGTGATTCCCCGGGCAAATGCGGCGTGGGCAGCCGCTCAAATTCAATGAAACGGGGCAATGCCGGGTGGGCACCGGCCTCAAATAAAAATAGAAAGCGAGGTAGGCACTCGCTCGGCCTGGCAAAGCGCTCCAAAGCGCTAGAATCAAAATAAAGCGCACCCAGCGCTTAGGGGGAAAATAAAGCGCTCTTCAGCGCTAGGAGGAAAAGGAATAACGCTCCACAGCGCTAGTGGGCAAATAAGCGCTCCCAAGCGCTAAGAGTGAAGCAAAGGCTCCAGCAGGGTCTGGAGGCAGGCAGGGGGGCAAGGCAGGGCCAGAGCCAGCACACTGGGTCTCCAGGCAGGGAGACAAGCCAAGTGGCGGTCCTCCTGGCCCCAGCAGCAGCAACAGCCCCCTCTGGCAAGGATCCACAAGTAGAACCATTTCTGTGGGGACACAGCCCCATTTTTATACAGAGAAATCCTTTGTTAGGAGGTGCAGGGCGGGGGGAAAACCAGTTGCAGCTGGCTTGGGAGTACCCTTGATGGCCCAACCACCCCTTTCATTCACTGGGGAGGCTTGGGTCGTTAGACAAACCACAGGGGGGCGGAGCCAGCATTGTGTGGGGAAAACCCAGCCCATCCAGGACCCAGGTGCACTCCTCCCACACATCACTCATGCTGATCTCACACTCACCACCGGGCAGACCCATCCAGACTTCCTGGAGCCTGGCATGCCAGCCAGCTCCAGCCAATCACCCTCCAGCACCCTCACTGCACACATACATCAATGTCCAGAAGTAGCACTTCCCTTCTAGACACATACATGCCGCATACACCATCTTGCAGCATTCACTCTCACGAGTTCATACATACTAAACTCGAGCCTGCACTCCCCACACATCAAGAACTAACATGGACACATACATTCTCCATGCATTCCTATGGGAGGGCAGGCCAGCCATACTACACGCACGCACTTTACTCTGGGACACAGGGAAAAAGTGCGCCAAGACCCAAAAATCACTACACAGGGTCACAAATAAAAGCAAAAAGATTAGGGGTGAACCCGCCCTAAGGCCCAAGTCCAACAGTTAGGATTTAAATTTATATCGCTATATGTTCGAGGAGGTGGAGTGGTAGAAGTACTTGTTCTTTTTGTTCGGGCTATTGTTCTTTTTAGGGAAATAATATTTGGCATTTGAGTAGTTGCAGTTTTAGGTATTTGGGGAATTTGTTCTTTTAAGATGGTGCTTGTTGCTTTTTGGGAACCTGTGCTTGCCTCTTTTATGTTTTCTAATGCTGTTCTAACTTCTATTTCTGTTACGTTTGGTGGGTGATTGTGTTCCCTAGTATAAAGTACTGTTGCTTCTCTAGTTGTTGCCCTTCCGTAACATTTGTTGTAGTAATATTTGCAACATTTCCAATTAACTTTCATCCCAAATTGTTTTTCTTGGGTATAAGTGTAACCCATGTAGCAGACTAATAGTTTTCCTTTCTGGCTGGTAACAAATTCTGCTCCTTCACTCATTTTGTTGTTTGTTGTTCTACAAGAAATATATTTTGTAGTTATTAAAAAAATAATGTCTGTATTTTAAGTTAATTAAAAATAAATTCTATAGTATATACTTACGTTTTTAGAAAATCTGTCTTTGAATTTGATGTACTTGACTATTTAGGTGTGGCCTTTATTTTTTGTGTTTTCTTCATCTGTTAGGAAAAAATGCATTTATTTGTGTTAATTGTTTAGAGATATTTTTTAGGTTGCAATTACAGTTGTTGTGAAACATTTAGCTTAAACTCAATTTATGTGTTTCAGAAAATGTTAGAATATACTTAGTTAGTTTTATCTTGGTTTTCGGAATTTTGTTCTCTGTTATTTGTCAGTAGAGTATTCTGTAGTGTTAGGAGAAAATAAAAAGTAGATATGTTTTAGTAATTTGAGCATGTTTGTAATTTTGAACATTTTAGCAGTCAGTTTAATGTTTGAATATACTTACTTTGTTAGTTGTATCTTGGTTTTTTAGAATTCTGTTCTCTGTTCTTTGTTAGTAGAGTATTCTGCAGTGGTAGGGGAAAATAAAAAGTAGATATGTTTTAGTAATTTGAGCATGTTAGTAATTTTAAACATTTTAGCAGTTAGTTTAATGTTTGAATATACTTACTTTGTTAGTTGTATCTTGGTTTTCAGAATTGTGTTGTCTGTTCTTTGTTAGTAGAGTATTCTGTAGTGGTAGGAGAAAGTTAAAAGTAGATATGTTTTAGTAATTTGAGCATGTTAGTAATTTTAAACATTTTAGCAGTTGGTTTAAGGTTTGAATATACTTACTTTGTTAGTTGTATCTTGGTTTTCAGAGTTTTGTTGTCTGTTCTTTGTCAGTAGAGTATTCTGTAGTGGTAGGAGAAAGTTAAAAGTAGATATGTTTTAGTAATTTGAGCATGTTTGTAATTTTTAACATTTTAGCAGTTACTTTAATGTTTGAATATACTGACTTTCTTAGTTATATCTTGCTTTTCAGATTTTTGTTCTCTGTTCTTTGTTAGTAAAGTATTCTGTACTGGTAGTCGAAAATAAAAAGTAGATATGCATTAGTAATTTTATCATATTTGGAATTAATCACATTTTAGTAGTTACTTTTATTTAGTTTATTTTAGTTGCTATGGGGGTCATTATGATGATGGGCGGACTTTGTCCGCCCGTCATCCTAGCGCGACTCGGGACCAGTTGGGGGAATTAGGATGTGCCCGCCGCAGTGGCGGGCACATCCTTCATTTTTAGCATTGTGGCGGGCGGTGCATTGTCGCATTTGCATATACAAAGCGGCAGGCACCGCACGGTGCCTGCCGCTTTGTACATGCAAATGAAGGGGGGTACCATAGGTACCCCCCCCGTGCACCCCCACCTCGGCCTTCACCAGGGGGGCCCGCAGTGGCCCCCCAAAGCAAAGACCGCCTGCCTTTCCGTGGCGGCATGGCCGCCGCAGAAAGGCACCTATTGACACGCATCCAACTATGGCTGGCGGTGTCTGATAGACACCGCCACCATATGAACCCTTTTCCGCCCCAGCCGCAAGGCGACCGGGGCGGAAAAGTGGCGGGCGGTGTTTGCCTACTCTGCGGTCCTCCCCGCCATTGTAATGTGGCGGGGGGGGGGGAAAGGGTTGCAGGCGGGCATTTCTGTCGGGCGGATCGCCACCGCCACCATGGGGGTGGCGATCCTCCCGACATGGTAATGGACCCCTTACTTTTTATCCATAGAATTTTCGGTTCAATCTTGATGTTCTTGTAGGTTTAGTCGAATTTATCCAATGTGTTTTCTCCTGTTTTTTTTTCAGGTGGTTTGTGTTTAGTGTGTAATTGTTTATATAGTGGTTTGGAGTTAGTAATTAGTTTGCTATTGGTTAATTTATATTTTAAGTGTTTTCATTGGTCAGTTTGTATTTTTGAATATCTGTTAGTTTTATTTTTATATATATTGCAAATGTAAAATAATAATTTAGTGTTTTAAATTTATATATTTTAATTTAAAACTTTTAAAAATATTTCTACATTTATTAGATGTTTAATAAATTTGAAAAGTCTATATATTTATATTTTGTTATGAGAGATGTGTATTTCTGGGTTAATTTAATTATAATATGTTGGGAAATAATTATATATATATATATATATATATATATATATTCACTGAAAAAACCATAGGTTATAGACCATATATAGTTAGGAATTAGCATTTAAAAAACCTTATTTTACTCACACAAAACCATTGAAATTCCATATATAGTTAGTTGCACTAACTATATATTGCGCACCCGCAATCCACTGCTGATCATGTCACATATTACATCATTCATGACATGGTCAGTGACATCACTGATGACATCTCAAATGACATCACTGATGACATCACTGATGACATCATCCAGTGACTGTGTGTTTCTGTAAAGTTTAAATATGTTTTAGATATTGAAGAATGAGTAGATGTATAACTGTCTGGACGAAGGATTTAGTAGGTGCATGACTGAATGTATGAGTGAGTGATTAAATGTGTCTCACTGAGTGCATGGGTTAGTGACTAAACTGTCTTAATTTGTGCATCATTATGTCTGTTGTTCTGTAAACTACTGCATGTGTTGATCAGTAGCTATATGATTAACTATATGGGTTATTGATTGATTGTCCAAGTATTTGTATGGGAGACTGAGTGTGTGTGTGGCTGGCTGGGAGGTGTGTGACTCTGTGCAGATCAATGTGTACTTGTATCAATGATTGTATAAGAAAGTAAGTATGTGTTACTATATGTTTGAAAATGTAAGGTGCTCTATGTTTAACTGTATAGACAAGAAAATGG
Source organism: Lissotriton helveticus (assembly GCF_964261635.1). Lineage (NCBI taxonomy): Eukaryota > Metazoa > Chordata > Amphibia > Caudata > Salamandridae > Lissotriton > Lissotriton helveticus. Next base: position 1,342,193,729 of record NC_136061.1, on the reverse strand, counting down.
AAGTGTGATTGATTCTTTACAGGACTGACTAGGTGTGTGAGTAACTCCATGGATGAGTGGCAGAGTGTGAGTGTCTGTATAGGTGTATGAGTGCATATGATAGTGTTGTAAAGATGAGTGATTGTATGTATGAATGATTGTATGGGTGAATGAGTGAATGTGTGTGTAGACGTAGGAATCAGTGAGTACGTATGTAGTAACTAGTATCGGTGTGTCAATGGTTTCAAAAATTATACTCTGTATTTAACACTGGGTGAAACAGAGGTTATATTAAAATGTGAGGAGATGCATTGTATTGTCACATGAATGATATCATCAGTGATGTGGTCATTGATGTCAAATGAGATGTCATCAGTGATGTCATCAGTGATATCATTTGAGATGTCATCAGTGATGTCATCAGTGATGTCACTGACCATGTCATGAATGATGTAATATGTGACATGATCAGCAGTGGATTGCGGGTGCGCAATATATAGTTAGTGCAACTAACTATATATGGAATTTCAATGGTTTTGTGTGAGTAAAATAAGGTTTTTTAAATGCTAATTCCTAACTATATATGGTCTATAACCTATGGTTTTTTCAGTGAATTTTCAAGGTTTTGTAAATGCTAATTCCTAACTATATATGGTCTATAACCTATGGTTTTTTAAGTGAATTTCAATGTTTTTTTAATAGCAAATATCATAAGCTGTCGAATGTCAAGTACGTGGTAAGTGAAAACATTTTCGTGTTTATGCACACTGATCTGCTTTGAATGGTGCCCCCCCCCCCTCATTTCTATTAGGAGTACTCTCTCTTTGCAGATAGTGAAAGGTAGTTAACGCAGGCCTTTGCCCCCGTTGTAATCCGTCGTGCCTGCTTCTCTCTCCATTTGATTGATTGTTATCCAAGTATTTACTGTTTTAGAATTAGTTCTCTTTGGTTCATTCTCTATTTACAAACAAACACAGAGTCGCAATACTCTGTGTAGTCTTTGCAGATAACGAAAAATCGTGTAAAAAAAAAAGAAAAGGAATCGAGCAAAATCAGTAGGCCACTAATGGGATCTCTTTTTGACCTCGCTAAAATAGAAACATTAGGAACAACCCCTCATGACAAATACAAAACTAGTGAGATGAACTGAACTCCACACAATGATGGCTGCAAAACAGCTCGGCTCCGCCACCCACCCCGCCCAAAATAACGATAAAGAGCGGCTGCCATGATTGGTTGCGGAATGGCCACAACGGAGCTACGAAATGGTGCTGCTCTCATGCTAACCCCAGCTTCGGTCTGAAACATCCAGAAACACTGTAGACTACCAATTCGATCAGTTCCGGTAGCGCCCCAATGTAACCCGGTAGAGAAGAACTAGCCCTCCCCTCTTTGACTGATGGTTCTTGTTGCCTGTCCCTTCTGTTGTCATTTAACAGAACTATTTAGCCTGCTGAAAGGGGTTGTGTTTCGACCGCTGGTTGGTGGAGACATTTTGACTATATTCTGGACCTGCGTTGTCGCGTAATGCGTCATATGACGCGCCGCGTTAGCGCATCCGGAAGTCATCCGGGGCGCGCAGCGCGTAACGTAAGCATAACAAGTCATGTGACTTGTTAATAAAACTTTTCATTGGTTCATTTTACTTTTCTTATTCTAATGATGAAAGCCTTGGTCATATCACCTAAAAATTACGCTTTTAATTACTTCCGAACATTATTTTCTCTTAAATATATGTTATAATGTTCCAGGCTAATGTACTTTCCCGGAAATTTTACAACTGTCCTGCAAGTAAAATATATTCTTTTTTCGAGAAAAAGAGCGTTTCTTCGTCCCATGACGGAGCCGTTGAGCAAAAGAGGGTCGACCTGCTGTCTTAGTCGCCGATACGCCTGAATATGAGATTCTTATCGATCACTTTATGTTGCAGGAATAGAAAACACAACAGCCCTTGACCATTTATCTTTACTGCGTTCCTTCGTATTATACCTTTTACCCTTCATGTAATTGGTCTGCTTTATTTCACTTGCCTTTTACTGATTCTAAAACAGTGACTATTATTAAAAACTTTACCAATGTATACACTACTACCATGTTTTCTTTTAAAAACCTTTATTGTGAAAATTTCATTATACAAATACGAGCCTATAACCACGTGGGCCTGCCACGGAGCAAACTGTAATCGTATATGATGAATAGACATTTACACTGTAGAGGAACGTAACGGGCGGGCCATTAGGTTGCAAAAACTAAGGTGTCTAACAGCTACGGAATCGGTGGACGTACATTTTATAATTAAAATACGACAGGGCCAGTTACAATAAAATTATCTAGATATACATTTGCGGGCAAGTACCATGGGTGACGTTAATTCGAATTTTCAACAGTACAGTAATCAATAACACATCAGAACTTAATATCAATAGGGATGTCGAAATATTCAATCAATTCTCGTCCCCGCCTGCCATGTGCTTCAAAACTGCATACGTATCTCGTGATATCAAGGTTGTGCAACCAGTACACAACAAGGAGTTACGAGTCCCATTTATTCCGGCGCCATTTTGGGCGAGGACGGGCAGGTCCAGGATATAGTCAAAATGTCTCTACCAACCATCGACTATGATGATGTTCATATGCTGTATTTAACACTCATCTGCCCACATGAAATTAATTTACCACAATCTAAACATGTCATTTTAATCTTTCCAAAGTTCTTCTAAATATTTGGGACCGTTTCCCTTGCCTCTGAAGCTCTCAGTGCCACTTCTTTAATGAATGTACTAGCAGGTCAGGGGTTCTCCTCCAAATCTCTCTTTTATGCAGCACTATAATTAATTGGTGCCACCTCTCCATATGACGATGCATGGTATAGTTACCACAACTATATATTTTTTCGGTTCCTCTGGAGAGTTCATCGTGGCAGATGAAGCGTGTAACATACCGGGCATTTACCTTTTTTTGCATGTACAGGAAAGGAAAAAAAAATCGAGCGTTCGAGTTCTTAGGTGTCCCAGGGCCATTTTAGTGGACCAGGCCCAAATCCAAAGAACAGCTATCTCACAGGCTAATGGGGCGACCCACGCCGAGTTTCAGCATTGTAGGATGACCACACAAGTACAGCAACTTGCTAGACATCACCTCGGTGCCATCCGGATCTCGGCGCCCCACTGCAGATGAAGTGCCTCTCAACTATGAAACCACCACGGTGACATCCGGATCTTGGCGCGTTGTGCTGCCTTCGGCCTATTCGCACATCGGTCCGCTACTGACGCCATCTCACAGGCTAATGGGGTGACCCACGCCGAGTTTCAGCATTGTAGGATGACCACACCAACTTGCTAGACATCACCTCGGTGCCATCCGAATCTTGGCATCTCAACGCCTAGTGGTATCTTCCATACAGAAAATATTGTTACGCTGCCTTTGGCCCCATTCGCACATCAGTCCGCAACTTAGACATCACCTCGATGCCATCTGGATCTTGGCATCTCAGCGCCTTGTGGTGTCAGTCAGAAAATATTGTTGCGCTGCCTTTGGCCCCATTCGCACATCGGTCCGCAACTTAGACATCACCTCGGTGCCATCCGGATCTTGGCATCTCAGCGCCTTGTGGTGTATTCTCTTCAGAAAATTTTGTTGAGCTGCCTTTGGCCCCATTCGCACATCGGTCCGCAACTTACACATCACCTCGGTGCCATCCGGATCTTGGCATCTCAGCGCCTTCTGGTGTCTTCTACTCCGAAAATATAGTAGAAAATATTGTTGCGCTGCCTTTGGCCCCATTCACACATCAGTCCGCTACTGACACCATCTCACAGGCCAACAGGGCGCCCCACGCCGACTTTTACCATTGTACGATGGCCACACCAGTGCCACAACTTGCTAGACACCACCTCGGTGCCATCCGGATCTTGGCATCTCAGCGCCTTGTGGTGTCTTCTACTCCGGAAATATAGTAGAAAATATTGTTGCGCTGCCTTCGGCCCCATTCACACATCGGTCCGCTACTGACGCCATCTCACAGGCCAACGGGGCGCCCCACGCCGACTTTCAGCATTGTAGGATGGCCACACCAGTGCGGCAACTTACTAGACACCACCTCGGTGCCATCCGGATCTTGGCGCGTTGTGCTGCCTTCGGCCTATTCGCACATCGGTCCGCTACTGACGCAAACTCACAGGCCAACGGGGCGCCCCACGCCGACTTTCAGCATTGTTGGATGGCCACACCAGTGCGGCAACTTACTAGACACCACCTCGGTGCCATCCGGATCTTGGCGCGTTGTGCTGCCTTCGGCCTATTCGCACATCGGTCCGCTACTGACGCAAACTCACAGGCCAACGGGGCGCCCCACGCCGACTTTCAGCATTGTAGGATGGCCACACCAGTGCTGCAACTTGCTGGACACCACCTCGGTGCCATCCGGATCTTGGCGCGTTGTGTTGCCTTCGGCCTATTCGCACATCGGTCCGCTACTGACGCCGCCTCACGTGCCAACGTATTTTCTCCGCATTTTATACCCTATGCCGCATAACAGGTCATGTGACTTGTTTATAAAACTTTTCATTGGTTCATTTTACTTTTGGTTTCCTAATGATGGAAGGCATGATCATGTGACCTAAAAACAACACTTTTCATAGGATGAAAACTTTTTTTTTTTTCCCAAACGATGAAAGCCCCACCTTGTTTCTGGATGTTTCAGACTGAAACTGGCGTCAGCATGAGAGCACCACCATCTCGTAGCTCCGTCGTGGTCATTCCGCGAGCAATCATGGCAGCCGCTCCCCACCAGAAGCCTGCAGGAGTCGGAGCCCCCAAAACTTTTGATGAATTCTCAAGGCGGAGGGGACGCTTTCGAGAATGGGGTCCAAGACCTAGCAGACAAGCGTCCGATTTCCAAGGTGTCCCAGGGCCATTTCAGTGGACCAGGCCCAAAAAGGAAACAGCCTGCCGCCATTTTGAGAGTCCTGTGACAGCCGCCTATCGCTGCACCGCAAGAGTGGGCGCAACTCAGCTGAATTGCGGCTTTTGACACAGTGGACCAAAAACGGACGGAATGGCAACTGAAACGGTAAAGGGGCGCCCCACTACAACAGATGACACTCCACCTGGAGAGGCCCGTTCACGCCGCCTCCCCCGGGGCGCTCCACGCCGTTATTCGGAGCAGCATTGTAGGATACCAAAACCAGTGCGGCAACTTACTGGACATCACCTTGGTGCCATCGTTCTGCTGCCTTGGAACTATTCGCGCAACAGTTTGCTACTGATGACCCACCCCCCGCGACGCCCCATGCCGTTATTTGCTGGGTGGCAACTTACTAGACATCACTTTCGTGTCATCTAGATTTCGGCGCGTTCTGCTGCCTTGGAACTATTCGCACAACAGTTTGCTACTGATGACCCACCCCCCGCGACGCCCCACGCTGGAAATCTGGACGTTGTGCTGCGTTGGGACTATTCGCACAGCCGACCGCTACTTCGTTGTTTTTCCCTAAAAATGTTTATATGTTATTACTATTTTTGTTTTCTTGTATATATTTATAAATTATTAAAGTTTTATAATCTTACTACTTTGTCGGAGTGCTATATATTTTTAATGTGACACATAATTGTAAAAACTTTGATGTACAAACAGTCATCCCTGGAATCTTCCGCTTCAGGCTCGGTCCCCTCCCCAATCACAATACAGGATGGTTTTCAGATAATAGCAACGCTTCTGCTGTGACGGATCTCATCGAGTGTGGGCCTTGATCTACTATAACTCCTTTGAAGAGGGGTGATTCTTTACAGCTGTGGCCATAAACTACATCTGCAGGGCTAGCTGATAGCCTAGGACCGGCCTGGACAATCGGACACAGAGGAAAAGGAGTGTCAGAGGGTGCGGTAGTGAATAGGGCGAAAGGGAGGTGTCGGGCGGGCACAGGGTGTGATTCTCAGGGAACAGCAGCGCAGATGGGGGAGGTTTATTACCCATGCATAAGACAGAGAGCGGGGGTGACCACTGCCTGGGGGAGATGCTTGCGAGGGTGGGGAGCCATGCTAAGGATCGACAGCGTGCACAGAGTGGGTCTGGTCAAGGCATCTAAAATGGCTGCCGTGCACGACAAAAGTGTGGCATTTGAAAAAAGACAAGATGGCGCAGACAATGTTTTTCAACACTTCCTGATTTCCTTCGAATCGAACGTTAACAGACGTTGGGGCATATTACCAAAGTTAAGCGATATTTATCCCTAACGATGCTTAGCAACGATTTTTTTACCGTCAGAAATTATCGCAGATAAACCTTGCTATTATCAAGGTTTATCGGAAATACGATAAAAAACGACCGCAATGCATTAATATCGCTGAAAACTCAGCGATATTCATGCATTACCGAGCTAATGCTCTTAGCCATGTTATCCACCTCCCATTGGATAACATGGCTAAGAACTGCTCAGGGCAGGTGGTAGCTTTTGGAGATATTCGCCCTTATCTCGAATATTTCCAAAAGTTGATAATAGGAGATAGCGATGTTAGCGACTGTTTCCAGTCGCTAACATCTTGGCATGCCCACTTTGCATGTCATTAGTGATAAATATCACTCACATGCAAAGTGGGGCCCAAGATGGTCGCTATCTTCTACTAGCCGTCGCTAACTGGTGTTAGCAACAGCTAGGTAATACACATATAATTTTATCTCCGCGAAGCGGAGCGCTGTTACAGATATATATCTTGTTTCTGAACGTTAATTTCTCAAAATGCACTGAAGCACATATATTGAGACCTAGCAAAGGCACATCGGGCTACCAGTCCCTACAATTTTGCCAAGTTTCGTGCAAATCCATTCAGCTGTTCGATCCTACCGAGAGACAAGATGGCGGCCGCTACGGACTGTTTGGAATGTTTACAGACACCGGAGAGCCAATCAGCTTCGCTTCGCAAAGCTCCGTAAAGCGAAAAGTACGCGAAGCGGTGCGCTGTTACAGATATATACCTTTTTTTGAACGTTAATTTCTCAAAATCCACTGGAGCACATATATTGAGATCTAGCAAAGGCACATCGGGCTACCAGTCCCTACAATTTTGCCAAGTTTCGTGCAAATCCATTCAGCTGTTCGATTATTATTATGTTTATTTTTTTTTGCCCCGCGGGGCCCTTTTAAAACCTCCACATCAAACCTAGGGGGTGAGCGACAATGTACTATGCCCCCTTATGGTCATTTGCCCCTTCGCTTTGGCCTCCTCTTGTCTCTCGATCCTACCGAGAGACAAGATGGCGGCCGCTACGGACTGTTTGGAATGTTGACAGACGCCGGAGAACCAATCAGCTTCGCTTCACAAAGCTCCGTTGCGCGAAAAGTACGCGTAGCGGAGCGCTGCCCAGTCCGCTGCTACAGATATATATCTTTTTTTGAACATTAATTTCTCAAAATCCACTGAAGCACATATATTGAGACCTACAAAAGGCACATCGGGCTACCAGTCCCTACAATTTTGCCAAGTTTCGTGCAAATCCATTCAGCCGTTCGGGCTAAAAGTGAGGCCAACCGCCCTATGGAAATTAACATGGGAAAAACGCGTTTTGGGACCCCCCTTTTTTCTCGGCCCCCCCTTGACGAACCCCCCCAAAATTTTCAGGGGCTGCTCAGAAACAAAATGTGCCATTTTCCTGAAAATTTCAGCCAATTCCGTCCACAAACGCCAAAGTTATTAGACATAGAATTTTCAAAAAACCCATAGAGAAAAAATCCTAACTATATATACCTACTGGCGACCGCCAGTAGGTAATATATATATATAAATAATTTCGATATATATAAAATAACGATAATATTGTTGTCGATAAATGTGTTTCCGATATTTTTGACTTAGGGTATACATTTTAATGTACTCGATATTTAAAACGTTCAATATGTATGTTGTCGATTTTAGTGAGATCGATGTTTTTGTAGGTCGATATTGTGTATCCGATATTTTTGTATGTTTTTAGTTATGTATAGGATGTCGATATTATTGTCTTCGATATTTTTGTGCCGATACTTATGTAGGTCGATATTGTGTCTATCGATAATATGTCAGTGATTCCTTTTTGAAACACGTCCAGTTTTCCTTTAATGAAAACGGGCTGCATTTCAGAAAAAAATATGCTTTATTTAAAAGCAAACACAGAAATATTGGTCTGCTGTCCTAAGCAGACCACCTGTGTTATAGCCCATTACCAATGGGTCGCAAATTGTGGCCTGCCTCCTGAATATTGATGTGGCAGGTCAATTGTGACTCCATTAGGAATCGCTAAATGTGTCTGAGGCTCGTTAGTGCATTTTTTTTTGGGCAACTCGCTAATCGCAACTCGCTTAAAACCACAATTTATCAGTCGCAAAATGAAATGGTCATACATCTGGCACGTAATCTTTAGGAAACTTCAAGTGACTCCATCAATTAACACCCAGACTGTCTTCAGAACAGCCTTTACATTTGCCAATTATCCAATTGAACACATTTTAATTTCTTTAGGGAAGCAGGCACCCTGGCAAGAAGGCTTGTTTATTTTTAGTTGTCTGCCCTCCCTTTAGAAAACTGCACAGGCGACTCTCTCACTTTCACTTCAGCTGGGGAATCTCAATTGTGTAACTTTTGTCCTTTAGCAATTTAGTAAAATTATTGACAAATTACCTCCATTGAGACATCAATCACAGACAACGGAGCTTAGAGCCAATTTACGGACAGTCTGTGAAAATTATGGATGGGTGGTAATACTAGTTATAGAACATAAATCTTAGTGTGTTTGTGCTGGTGGTCTCCTGATAGTGGAGGTCTCTGAGCATGTGTGTTTGGAGAGGACTGGGGCCTGTTGTTTGCGCATGTGTATTGGGAATGATTCAGCTTCCGCATTGTTTGGATTTCTTGCATGCATGTTAGTCTTTTTGCCATGCTTCTGAATGGTGCTCCTGTCAGAGAAGCACTATAAAAGGGGAGGGGTACTGACTATTTCTGTGTGTTGGGATTGTTGGGTTTGGGTGGTATTCCTGTGATCAAATAATTATTTTTTCTGTATCAAGGGGAAGCATTTTTTTAAACTCTTTTTATTTAACATGCTCAGTATTCAACATTGCATTCGCATAGTATAGTCACATTTACAGGCTATATGTTCCAGCATACACTATACAGTTCAACAGTCTAAAGTAAGTGTTACCCAGTGCCCACCCACCACCTTTTGTCTACCCTCTACGTAGCCCAGTCTGCTTCCCCCAGAGGGGCGGCTGCTCCCCAGTTTTTTGTTGCATTTGGCAAAGGGCAGGCATTTTAATATGAAGAGGCACTGATAACCATATTCATCTTCCAGCAGCTCTCCTTTTCTCTACCCCGTGCTGAGAGCAGAAAGGCATTTAAATAAGAAGATGAACATATTAAGAAACGTATTTTGGAAACTTTACTTTCCTTGAAGAAGAAAGGAGATATCTCAGAAGCAACTGGTCAAGAAAGCCTTTATTCATATCTGTATTAGATCTTTCCAATGACTCATCTCTTTCTTCTTTAGAAAAAAAGGGGAAGTATATTTCCAGAGATATGTTGTCTGAATTTTTAAACCACATCAAATGTAATACAGGTGTTACTGATGAAGAAACAAAGGGTTCTTCTCATGATTCTGTCTTGAGTCAATTACCAACCAGTATGGGGGTCCCTATGCAACAGTATGTAATGGATTTCATCTTAAATGAATGGAACCAGACAAACTTAAACTTCTGAGGTCCAGATCAAAGCTATATTCACTAGAGGGTCTGAAAGTAAAATTATTTGATGTGTCAGATTGCACAAGAAGCAATTCTACTAACCTCAAGTTTCTGGCCAAACAAGAGCGATGGACAACGATAGGCCATCAATCCCCCTAACCACTTCCCAGAGCATGTTAATATTGGTGCACTTGCTCAAAGAATGGTACCAAGGGGAAGGGGGAATGTAATGAGGAAAAAGAAGACAACTGGCATACTGATGTTCCACAGGTGGACTACAAAACCTGGCGTATTTCTCAACACATTTGTGATGGGCCAAATTATATTGGGAAAGTCTAACTGAAAATGTTATGCTTCAGCTTTCTCGTACTGTGCTGTATTCAGGATGAGAGTTAGAATAATCTTTATTTGGTTAAAAAACCCATAAAAGAATGCTCAATATAAAATCTTCACTATAGTACATCACAATATTTGATCCTATTAGAGTGAACGTAAATCAATACACAATATAATATCATCTTTACAGTGCATCATGATATTTGATGCCATTAAAATGACATGTCAATATTATATTTCATTCATAAGAGAAACATCATCTTAAGTAAATAATATATAAAATGTCCATCTCAATTCAAGTAAGTATGAAATATCCTTGGACCAACTAACCCAGCTTGATAGGTTGAAAAGTGAAAAAATAACTGAACCAATGAACAGAGAGCTTCTTTTCACCACAATCTTCGACGATCCATTCCATCACAAAATGTCTTATAAAAATGTATACATTTGCGGTTGACGAAGTAGCGGGCTTTTTGGTAAATGAATGATAACAGGCAAGAAGGCATCTCCAGTGGAGAGTGGTGGCGCACAGCATGGAGAACTCTGTGGTAGTGACTTCTCAAGAAATCCTGCACCTCTCCCCTGTGTACATTATTTCAGGAAAGCAGAGTGACCCAGAAAAGAAGGGATGGAGCAGCTCTAGCCTTAGCGATTCCTATGAGCTTAGCAAAACATTCCCCAGAGTCCAGAAGCGCAGGAGCTGTAGGAGACCGTTAAAGGACCAGAGCTGGAACAAGCAGAATCTTTCAGGAAATGGTTGCAGGAGCTACAGCCTGAGCACAGCCACCAGCCCCATCCTGCCCACTGGTAAAGGCTGCATTGACTGGAACTGACTGGAGGCACCTTCCTTCTCAGGATCCATCTTTAATGCTTCCAGTGATTCCCTCCTGAGCCGGAAGTTGGGAAGATAACCCAGTGCCCTCCTGCCACAGCCCGCATACCTAACAAAGCTGTGCTCACAGTGAATGCCATGACAACACAGATTCTGGTAGCCAATGATATAGCCTACAGGTTATTTGGGTACAGCAGCCAGGAACTAATTGGTAAGAAACTCTCCATCGTAATTCCATCATCCAGCCAAAGATCGGTAGAGGCATGGGGAGAAGAGCACCTGGACATCGTTGGGCATGCAAGGGTGGTTCCTGAAAGAGTGGTAGATGCAGTCACCAGCAGTGGTGAGGAATTTCTAATTTCTCTATGGGTGCGAAAAATGAAGAGTGAGGCCCTCAACTCCTGTTTGTTGGTGCTGCTGAAGGCTGTGGAAAGACTAACAGTCCTGGTTACCTTCTCAAGCAATGGAAAGATTACATCCTGTGACCTTCAATTTGTTCAGCTCTGTGGTTTTGCGTTGCCAGAGGAAGTAGCAGGCTACAAGATCTCTGACTTCATTCCTTCCATTCAAATCCCGTCTCCTGGCAGGAAAATATCAAAGGCCTTGAAACTTCAACGAGTTGTAGGCCTGGCTCGAGAAGGCACTACTTTCCCTTTGAGCTTGAAACTGAGAGCGATTGTCTCTGATGAGAAAAGCAAATCCAGCAACCGAGGACTTGTCTTCAGATGAATCTCAGAATGTGCTGTTAATGGGTGTGACTTACACAGCAACCATTTGGGTCTTCACTAGTGTCAGCTGCTTTATCACGCACCATGCGGATGCAACAATCTACAGCATCAACAACTACTTTTCACTACCCCTGTTTGGATATAATCAAGAAGAGCTACTGGGGAAGCAAATCACCTTCCTGATCTCTGGATTTTATGACTACATGAATAAAATGAATGATTCTTCCCTACTTCAGGCCTGGAAAGATGATATGGACACTGGAACTGAGGCTCCTGCCAGAAGAAGCAGAAGCCAGCATTGGGGCTGCAATGCATTGCACAATGTGGATAATGAGAGGAGCCAGAGGAAAGGTCAGGATGCAAGCGTCTGCTCCTTGGGTGATAGAAATGTGGTAAAGTTACAGGAAAGAAGACAGGAAGGACATATCTCAGTTTCTTTTTCCGTCCAGCAGAAGAGTGGTGATGTTCTATATTCAAACCTAGCATCCTTTGTGGATACAACTTGCCCTGGAGATAAGAAGGAGACAGAGCCTAACCAAGATGGCCACAAGAGCCTAGAGCTCTGAAGCCTTGACCACACAATACCGCAGAAATCATGTATGGGAATCCCGAAATCAATCAATCAATCAATCATGCCATTTGTATAGTGCACTATTCACCCGGGAGGGTCTCAAGGCGCTTGGGGGGAGGGGTATGCTACTGCTCGAACAGCCAGGTCTTGAGTTGTTTCCTGAAGGCGAGATGGTCCTGGGTCAGCCGAAGGTGGATGGGGAGGGAGTTCCAAGTCTTGGCAGCCAGGTAAGAGAAGGATCTTCCTCCGGCGGTGGCTCTTCGGATGTGTGGTACGGCTGCGAGGGCGAGGCTGGTGGACCGTAGCTGGCGGGTGGGCGTGTAGAAGGTCAGGCGGTCGTTGAGGTACTTGGGGCCCAGGTCGTGGCCAAGATCCATGCCCTGCGAGGCAGCGGAATGCCCCACGACTTCAGAAACGCAGCTGAATTTTGGATTACTTGACAAGCAATGATCCGGCACGCCACTCAATATTACAGATCAAATTGTCAGAAACAGAAAAAGCAGGTTGTAGTTTGACTTCTTTATTCAAAAATTCTTCCTTGAAATCACACGAAGTAACCAACGCGTTTTGTCCTTACGGACTTCTTCAGGGACAATTAGTTCTTGTTATATCCTTTCCAAACTCTAGATAAGGTAGTTGTTTAACCGTGATGGCGTAGACTCTATCAATGGTTTTCAATTGTTCCCAAGGAAAGGATGCATTGGAGAAAACGTGTACTATGAAGGTCATATTTCGCTTGCAAGCGGAATATGGCCGGGATGCTGTCTGAAGAGGACCGAAATGGTATTTGATATAAAAGTTTCTTTATTTAAATACGATGCAGATGATGACGAATAGATGTCACTTCTGAAGCCACCTTCATAGTACACGTTTTCTCCAATGCATCCTTTAAGGAAGAATTGTTGAATAAAGAAGTCAAACTATGACCTGCTTGTTCTGTTTCTGACAATTTGTCTCTTTATAAGTTGCTCTGTAATATTGAGTGGAGTGCCGGATCATTGCTTTGTGGAGTGTTCCATAGGAGGTGTAAGGGTATTGCATCTCAGGTCCTTGGCACCCAACCTAATTACCATATCCTACTTAGGGGATAGGTGCAGTTGTTCTTTGCCCCATACCCTGTGCCCTTTGTTTTTACTGTTGAATTGTGGATTACTGCCTGCTGGATCGAGAACAGCACCTTTTCTGAAGTGGACGACTGAACTCAAAATTGCGGTCTTGAAATGCACTCTCGTGGAGCTGTGAGCTCAGTCCCTGGCCCGTTCCGCGTCAACTGCCGTTGCCAGATTCTTGTACTTGGTGCAGTGTGGCATCTTTCAGACTCGGCAGACATTGCCTAGACACACTGGCTCCAACAGGGTGCAGTCGGGAGGTCTCCGGCAGTTACACATGTGGCGCGTTCAGGATGGAGATGGCTCGGCCGTGCCCCACAGCTGAGTTCCCGTTGGAGCGGTACACCCTTTTCCCTCCGAGTCCCATCCATCCATCCACTCACCAGATGCCATTTGGGATTCACATTCCCTATCTGAGCCAACCGGTGCTGCACGCACATCGGGTCCCCAATGCTGCCTGACCCGATGATGGCGACCGCCACCCGCGCTATTTCAATCAGCACCGTAACGGCGCACAGATTGATGCCCCGTGCTGTTGAATCTTGGGCCTGTGCCATCGCTGCTGTGAGGAGCACCTGATGCTCGGCTGAACCTTCACCGTCCACAGTGAGTACCTGCTACACCTTCAGATTCCTGGCCCAACGACCTGTTGGACCTTGGTCCACGTCTCCTGCTGGAAAGGCTACCATGATTTCTCAGCCCCCCTCCTCTCTGCCTTTCGCAATGCTTGCATCTCAGGCGGAGTTTGCTGTAGTGCCTGTCCCCAAGTTGGTGACTGGTGCCAGTCCTGACTACCACCGTGGGGGACTCCTGAGGCACCGGGTCACTACCAAACGACCCTGCTCCTGCTCACCCTCCATGACATTTGACTCTGAGATCTTTCCATCAGCAGCTGAGACCTAGACATTTTTACTGACGCCCGGTGGAGCTACCTCGCGAGCTAAATGGGAGATGGGCTATGAATTTCCCTCCTTGAACATCACCTACCCAGCCGGTCTTTGGGCACACTCTCCTGTGTCTCTGTACTGGACTTTTCTCCCTTCTCTTCTTCACCATAATCCCTGTCCCCCTCCTCTCTACTCTTCTCCTCTTTCCAGCTATTGACCTTTGCCCTCACCCGTCCTTGCTCATAGTTCCCACCCTGTCTATCCACTGGACTTTCTTCTGTGAACTTTCCCTCGTCAGTTGAGACCTAGCTATCTGACTGATGCCCGATGGAGCTACCTGTTTAGCTATTATTGGGGAGACGGGCTGTGGATTCCCTCCTCGGACGTCACCAACCCAGTTGGTCTTTGGCAGACTTCCTTTTGTCTCTCCTGGCATCTTTTCCCTCATCCTCCCCCTTCACACTTCCCCCTCCCCCTTCCTCTCTATTTGTCTCACCTTTCTTTCCTCTCCCAATTTGTTGCTTAATTTTTGACACAATATGTATTTGTTTTCATTCTCTGTAACATTGTGTAGCCTAATGTGAAGTGCTCTGATACCTACGGGTCTAGCCAGCACTATATATAACTCATAAATACTGTTCCTCTGAACTTCTGATGGACCTTTGATGACATCCCCTGGGCAGATACCAAAACTGTTTGTACTCACCTCGATGCAAGAGCAACCTTGGCCAATGCCCGGTGGAGCCGTCATATGCAGCTAAAGAGGAGCCTGGCCCTGATTTCACCCCCTCGGCCATCACCTACCCTGCCGAACACCTGCCATTATTTTCCTCGTTTTTCCCCGTTGTGTATTCCCTCCTCCCCCTCCCCCTATGACTCTTTGATTTGAGTGATGTAACTATGTAACCTGTAACTCGCTGTATCTCATGGAAAGCGCTCTGATACCACTTTTCAAATAAATAAATACATTTAAAAAGATGAGGTGTGAATTCTACGCAGATAAAATTGAGATGGCCCAAAACTGCTCCAGAGAGATCTTCTCTATTGTTAAAGCATTAACCTCACTAGATTGAGTATCTGCAGTAACGTCATCATCTAAGGAGAGCTGCGACATACTGGCAGAGTTTTTCTCAAACAGAGTCGTCTTTCCCAGAGGCTGCTAGAAATATTTGTTACTGTGACACTTGGTTCGAGCCTTCTGATGAAGGCAACAGCCTGCTCCAGTTAAAACCTATTGATCAGGCTGAGCTGAAGGGGTACATATCTTCTATCAAGTCAGGTTTTCCTTTTGACCTGGCCACTCCTAGTTTCCTGTAGCGGGGTACTATGGAACTTGTTCCTGTATTTAAGGAATTGCTTAAGAGTTCCTTTGAGGCAGCCCTGGTACCTTTTAACTGGAAACATGCCTCTGTTGTTCTTCTGATAAAAAAAGCACTCTCTAGATCCTGCTAAGCCAGAGAATTATAGGCCAATCTCCCTCCTTCCCATCTTATCTAAAGTAGCTGAAAAGTACATCAACTAGCGAGGGTGTCATTGAGGAAAGGGATCTTCTACATAGTACACAATCTGGTTTCTTCCCTCATTACAGCACTGAGTCAGCCCTTTTGTTCGCCTCAGAGTCCATGCACCAGTCAATGGACAATAGGGACAATTCAGTTCTACTACTACTGGACCTAAGTGCGGCTTTTGACATTGTGTCCCATGGCCATCTAGTGGAGCTGTAATGGAGTTATGTGTCTGCCATAAAGCCCTAAAGTGGTTGCCATCTTTCCTTGAAAACCGCAATTTCCAGGTCTTCCAGAAGCCTTTCTGCTCCAAGGTGGTTCCTTTGCCTCAGGGAGTTCCACAGGGCTCCTCGCTAAGCCCTACCCTTGTTAATTTGTACACCTGCCTCCTGTCAGACATCATTGAATTTATTTATTTATTTTAACGACTTGTAGAGCGCCTGGTGACCCGAAGGCATCCCCGCGCTGTGATGATTTTGATATCCAGATGAGATGGAGGAGAAAAAAGGAAGAAAAAAGGGGGGGGGACGACGTTATTTCGGAAATAGAAGTGTTTTCAATTTTTTTCTAAAATTAAGATAGCTGGGTTCCAGTCTGAGGGTACGGGGGAGTGAGTTCCATCTGGTGGAAGCTTTCACAGAGAAGCGTCGGCCACCAGTGCGTGTTTTTTTAAATTTGGGGATGATGGCTAGATGTTCATTCTCGGACCGCAGGGATCTGGGAGCTATATAAGGCGTTACCAGGTCGCTGAGAATCGGGGGGCCAGCTCCATTAATCAGTTTGTAAGCCGTGCACATGGCTTTGAATTCCACCCTTTGACGCACCGGGAGCCAGTGCAGGGCTTTGAGGGCAGGTTTAGCTGACACTCTGGAGGGAAGGTTCATGAGTAGTCGGGCTGCAGCGTTCTGTGTTCGTTGTATTTTGGCCAAGGTGGCCTCAGGGGCACCCAGGTAAACCATGTTACTGTAGTCCAGCCGTGACAGTATTAGCCCTTGGACTAGGAGTTTTCTGGAGGTGGGCGGGAGTAGGGGAAGAATCTTGCGGGTGGTGCGCATAAGCCCAAAACAGGTTCCTGCAGTTGAATGACATGGCTTTGAAATAATATCCTATGTCGACTACACTCAGTTGATCGTCACCTTATCCCATAACTCAGCCGCTGTTTCCATGGTTTTGAGGCCCTGCTTCTCTGAGGTATCCCAATGGATGAACCTTAACTGCTGAATTTAAGTGCAGGTAAGATGGAGGTCATGATCCTTGGCAAGCAGCCCTCGATCTGGCCCTCAGCCTGGTGGCCAGAATCTCTGGGTCCCTTTCATCATCCTGACCCCAAAGTTAAAAACTTGGGTGTTTGGTGTGACAATAAACTCACTTTTGAGAGTCAAATCACAGCCTTAGCAGGCAAGAGTTTTGGCATTATTAGATCTCTCAAACGTTTTATCCATCTCCGATCACTTTCGGCCCACAAAACGGTGGTCCAGGCTTTAGTTATCTCTTGGGTGGACTACTGTAACACCTTATACCTGGGAGCTTCTCAGGCTAGGATCAAGAGACTCCAGCGAGTACAGAATTTGTTGGCTCGTCTGCTGCTTAAACTCCCCAAGCATGCATAGAGCACTTCAGAAACTGCACTGGCTCCCGGTGGAAAAGCGTCTTTCTTTTAAGGCGTTATGCTACTGTTATAGGATCCATAGGAAGACTGGGCCGACGTATGTACACTCTCTTCTTGCTCCATACTCTCCTCGAAGTTTCCTCAGGTCCTCAGGGGCACTACTTTTGCAAGTGCCTCTAATCAAGAAAGCTCGCACTGGGGTAGATATTTTTGCTTTCTTGCTTCTAAACTCTGGAATTCCCTTCCGCTATGGCAATCCCAGTCAGAGCCTCAGTTTCACAAAAACCTGAAGACTTGGCTTTTTTAGGCCCCCCTCTCCCGTTTGTCTCTTCAGCTGGTTTCCGACTGCTCAGCGCTGGCACACTCCTCACAACAGTAGCTATATGCTCAATAAAACGTGTATTATTATTATTGTTATTTTTATTCCCCAGTGCACATTGCCATAAAGTACTATTTCTTAACTAGAATCCTCATTCTTATGGCTGCAAAAATAAACGTATAAAACCTCAGACATATATATTCAGTTTGTAAACGCTGTAAGTAAAACAGGGCAGGTGGACACCTCCTGATATCTACAAATCTTAGCAGCAGGATTAAAAAATGGCGGAATCAGAATAAACAAAAACTTTAAAAATGGGCCATGGTAAACCTAAACCTCACCAGGTAAAATCTTCAGGAGTGTTGGAGTGGAAACAAGAGGTAAGGCTCCATTGAGTCTGTAGTTACTTCCCATCACCAAGCCTTCTCTACGCCTTCTGCATAAGGCTAGGTAATCCTGGTTTAACTGATGTGTGTGGACAGTGGAGATTTTCTGTGGCTTACCAAAACATTCAGCTCTTCCTAGCAAGGCAAGCTGCTCTTTAATGTATCTCAGCCATAGAATGCTATGTACATAGTCAAGTCAATTCAATTCAATTCAATTCAATTTCAACTTTATTCGGTTTCAGAAATATAAAACCATACATTTTATCACCACAAGAAAAAAACATAAAATTGCCACATTTCAGTACGATTAAAACACATTTCGCAACAGTCCATAAAAATCTGTAACATAGAGGGCTAATTTCATATGCCAATGAGCATGGCCCATGAATTCAAAACCTGCCAACAAGGTTAAACCATCCCAGGTATTTGCGTAAACTTGAAAATAAGCTTAAACCCTGGCCCCTGTTGGTGATGGATCAAGCCCTGATCTTTGGACTGGGTAAGAGTGGTCTGCTTAATTCAGGCACTCTGTTCATCACCACCCCCTTTTCTGAATCATTTTGTCCACCATAAGCGTGGAAGGGTATACTCAGATGTGAGTCCCTTGCTCATTGCACCATCAGGATTCAAGCAAGCCGGGCCGACGACGCCTGAAATGGCAGAAACCGGTCCCCGGAAGCTTGTTTCCTTCCCAGTATAAGAATTGGCTTGGTAGTTTGGTTTGCCCTGTTCCCATCATGCACTGGGACAGGAACAGACTAATTTGCATATAGCCAAGTTCTGAGCTGGGATGGTGCAGTGAGCTAAAAAACGGTGATGGATCAAGCCCTGATCTTTGGACTGGGTAAGAGTGGTCTGCTTAATTCAGGCACTCTGTTCATCACCACCCCCTTTTCTGAATCATTTTGTCCACCATAAGCGTGGAAGGGTATACTCAGATGTGAGTCCCTTGCTCATTGCACCATCAGGATTCAAGCAAGCCGGGCCGACGACGCCTGAAATGGCAGAAACCGGTCCCCGGAAGCTTGTTTCCTTCCCAGTATAAGAATTGGCTTGGTAGTTTGGTTTGCCCTGTTCCCATCATGCACTGGGACAGGAACAGACTAATTTGCATATAGCCAAGTTCTGAGCTGGGATGGTGCAGTGAGCTAAAAAACGGTGATGGATCAAGCCCTGATCTTTGGACTGGGTAAGAGTGGTCTGCTTAATTCAGGCACTCTGTTCATCACCACCCCCTTTTCTGAATCATTTTGTCCACCATAAGCGTGGAAGGGTATACTCAGATGTGAGTCCCTTGCTCATTGCACCATCAGGATTCAAGCAAGCCGGGCCGACGACGCCTGAAATGGCAGAAACCGGTCCCCGGAAGCTTGTTTCCTTCCCAGTATAAGAATTGGCTTGGTAGTTTGGTTTGCCCTGTTCCCATCATGCACTGGGACAGGAACAGACTAATTTGCATATAGCCAAGTTCTGAGCTGGGATGGTGCAGTGAGCTAAAAAACGGTGATGGATCAAGCCCTGATCTTTGGACTGGGTAAGAGTGGTCTGCTTAATTCAGGCACTCTGTTCATCACCACCCCCTTTTCTGAATCATTTTGTCCACCATAAGCGTGGAAGGGTATACTCAGATGTGAGTCCCTTGCTCATTGCACCATCAGGATTCAAGCAAGCCGGGCCGACGACGCCTGAAATGGCAGAAACCGGTCCCCGGAAGCTTGTTTCCTTCCCAGTATAAGAATTGGCTTGGTAGTTTGGTTTGCCCTGTTCCCATCATGCACTGGGACAGGAACAGACTAATTTGCATATAGCCAAGTTCTGAGCTGGGATGGTGCAGTGAGCTAAAAAACGGTGATGGATCAAGCCCTGATCTTTGGACTGGGTAAGAGTGGTCTGCTTAATTCAGGCACTCTGTTCATCACCACCCCCTTTTCTGAATCATTTTGTCCACCATAAGCGTGGAAGGGTATACTCAGATGTGAGTCCCTTGCTCATTGCACCATCAGGATTCAAGCAAGCCGGGCCGACGACGCCTGAAATGGCAGAAACCGGTCCCCGGAAGCTTGTTTCCTTCCCAGTATAAGAATTGGCTTGGTAGTTTGGTTTGCCCTGTTCCCATCATGCACTGGGACAGGAACAGACTAATTTGCATATAGCCAAGTTCTGAGCTGGGATGGTGCAGTGAGCTAAAAAACGGTGATGGATCAAGCCCTGATCTTTGGACTGGGTAAGAGTGGTCTGCTTAATTCAGGCACTCTGTTCATCACCACCCCCTTTTCTGAATCATTTTGTCCACCATAAGCGTGGAAGGGTATACTCAGATGTGAGTCCCTTGCTCATTGCACCATCAGGATTCAAGCAAGCCGGGCCGACGACGCCTGAAATGGCAGAAACCGGTCCCCGGAAGCTTGTTTCCTTCCCAGTATAAGAATTGGCTTGGTAGTTTGGTTTGCCCTGTTCCCATCATGCACTGGGACAGGAACAGACTAATTTGCATATAGCCAAGTTCTGAGCTGGGATGGTGCAGTGAGCTAAAAAACGGTGATGGATCAAGCCCTGATCTTTGGACTGGGTAAGAGTGATCTGCTTAATTCAGGCACTCTGTTCATCACCACCCCCTTTTCTGAATCACCCTGTTGGTGTTTAATCAAGACAGGCCCTAGACTTTATCACAGATTTCAGATAATCGTGAACGAAAAGAATACACTCATCCTTCAACAGTTGTAAATACAGGAGAGCTGGGCGAACCTGTTTAAAATTCATCCTCTTTAAAATCGGCACGATAAAAAACTTCCAGGGGACCTCATAAAATTTACATAATAATACAAAGTGTAGCAGATCCTGTGGAGACTCTCTGTCGCAGTCACAGGGTGCTAACTCCTGCCCTCTACTGCTCCCCCTAGGAATGGCGAGCAGGAGGTGGAAAAGATGCAGGCGAAACCTGGTCAATAAAAAACGTTTATAAATAGTAAAAAACCCCAGGAGATAAGGCTCAGCTAATGATGTTGTCTTTAACATTAAAAATGTACTTACGCTAGGTTTACGCAATTCCAGCTCTTCCCTTCCCAGTTTCCTGAGACTGCCAAAGGACTCCCTTAATATCCCCACATCTTGTTTGGATATTAGTTCT
The DNA here is from genome assembly GCF_964261635.1 of Lissotriton helveticus. Lineage (NCBI taxonomy): Eukaryota > Metazoa > Chordata > Amphibia > Caudata > Salamandridae > Lissotriton > Lissotriton helveticus. The sequence goes on along the minus strand of NC_136061.1, from coordinate 1,342,172,631 downwards.
TGATTAGTGTACAGTTCATCTCATCCTAATCTTTCAAAGCTGCCCTTAATGTATCTGAGCCATGGTATGCTAAGTGAGTGATCAAGGGTCATACACTCCTTTAAAATCATCTGGCTCAGAGTTAAATTCTTGCTCAGCCAAGTTTTTAACCCGAATGTTAGGGGACGGAGTGCCAAGATATCACTTAAAAAAGGCACCCCTAGTTCTTTGTGTTCCACCATATTAGATAGGCCACGAGGAATGCCCAATAATCACTTCAGGAAGCTATTCTCGGCTACCTGAAGATCATCTGTGCAGACATGCCACCATATTTCGCTTCCATAGGAAGCTGTCGCTACACTCTTGGCTTGATAAATCTTAAATAGTGCTGTGATAGGTCTCTTTCCTAGCTTAGATGCAAAGTTGAAAATGGCCGCGTTCACCCAAACCAAATCCCCCTTCTTGCTTTGATTGAGTGGACCCCAATTTCCATGGGCATCCAAAACGACCCCCAAGTATGAGAAAACGTCTGTGCGCGGTACCTTGGCGAACATACCCTGAATTGAAACAATTTTTTGGGGTGTATCCCCACCTGCATGGCATAGGTATTCGAATCATCAATGGATAAGTCCCAGTCCACCATTAAGGCAAAAAAGGCATCAAGTAGGGCTTGGAGCCCCCTCGCAGTCCTAGATATAAGGACTGCGTCATCCGTGTAGAGTGGTACAGGGAGTCCACACAGGCCTATGTGCGGATAATCAACCCCTGTAGATATAAGGGCCTCGGCTAAATCGTTGAAATATAGATTAAACAAGAAGGGGGCTAGGATACACCCTTGGCGTACGCCTCTTCTAATATCGAAACCCCGAGACACACGTGGATACTCCAAAAATCTAAGGTTAGCCTTAGTTGCATGATGGAGGTCTTCTAAGAAGTAGACGATGTTGCTGTCTACTACTATGTCTTTCATGGACTGCAACAGTTTAGTCCTAGTCACACGATTGAACGCAGAGGATAAGTCCATGAAAGCTAAATGGATAGTACCAGGGTGTGCAACCGTGTATTTACTGATATTCAAAGTAAGATTAAGGCACTGGGCCACCGCTGACTGGCCTGGGTGGAACCCGTACTGTACATTTGAAAATATATCATGTTCCTCTGCCCATCCGGTCAATCTATCTAAAAGCACACGGCCCACCACCTTGACCACCGAATCAAGCAACAAAATTGGTCTATAACAATGTGTACTATCACGGTCACCCTTTTTAAAAACTGGCACGATAGTTGAAGTGGCCAAGAGACAGGGCCTCCAGTCCTTGCCACCACATTAATTACGGCGGCAAGTACCGGGGCCCAAAAGAAGGGATCAGATTTTAAAAGGTCCGAAGGGATACCATCGGGTCCTCTGGCTTTGTTGCTTGTCAGCCCGGCAATACCTCCCTCAATCTCCCCCAACCCAAAAGTCAATGTGGTGGAAACTTCTTCTTGACCTGACTCACAGATCAGCTCGGTAGGGCTCTCAAACATTGTTTTAAAATGGAGCACCCATTTGTCCTCCGTAATGTGTGCGCATATGGCGCTCTCTTCATCGTGCATTAAAAAGGGTCTAATAATAATGATCCAAAATCTAGAGCTATTCCTCAGGGTACTAGCCTTGGTCAGGTCCCTCCATGCTTCCTCCTTCAAAATAGACATGTGTTTAGCCAATTTCAACTTGTAATCTTTGCGGCATGCTTTGACCAGGGTCTGGTTTCTTGGGCTCCCATGAAGAGCTTCCCGCAACTTTCTTGCCGCCTTCGAGCAGGAGGTATTAAACCATCTAGGGGTCGGAGAGACTGTTTTGTGGGCCGGGGTGCTTAAAAGGTCACTTACTCTAGCCGAAATAGTATTAAAAGCACTAATGACTTCCCTTGGGGATGTGTGCGACGTGGTACACATAGCTAATTAGCTAGCATACAGTTCTATAACTGATTTATAGTAGGCATCTGGGGAAATCTGCGTCCACTTTAGCCTTCTTTTACCATCTCTTGGTCTCGTTAACCTTTTTTGCACAACTCCCTTTTACATGATAATAATGGTCCACAAAGTTCGACACACAGAGGATTGTGATCACTATATGCACTTTCTTGTATAGTAAAACCACGAAATGAAGAATGTAGGAGCAATGAAATTAATATAAAATCGATAATTGTACCACCCCTCTTCCTTTAAAGGAAGGAAGAGCTGCCTTACTAAGGGGATCACTTAGTGACAAGAGGGACGTTAAATCAAATTCATGTAGTAGGTTATTCAGAACATCCCCCTTGGTGGAGTGCTCAAAATGCGTCCCCCTACACAAGGGCAACCTAGTTCAACCAATCTTGCAGCTGTGGGGTTTCCACAAAGATGTATATTAAAGTCCCCTGTAATCATAAGGTTTTGGAGTTCAGCTGTACAATGGTGCCTTATAAAAAGAACCCAACAGGCTGATGTTACACCCACCATTCAGGCTTGACACAGAGTTATAAAATTCAATAAAAGTCAAGATGCATTATTTCTTGATTAAGTAAAGCTTCTTGTATGGTCCAAATTGAGTGCCATAGCATAAGCAGGCCTAATTTAATACGGTCTTTCAAGCTCCATAAGGCAGAGAAATATGGGAAAAAAAGACAAAACGCTTCTCATGAACCAGTAAGTTTGAGATGTCACATGATTCATTCGTATGGTATGTAAGCCCAGAATCAATAGGATGCGGGCATTGCTCTGAATGGTCAGCCTGTTGCATGGATCACGGAGTTCTCATATTTGGGGGTAGCCATGAATGCTAGGACTAATTGGGGACCATGCATAGCCAAGGTGAGGCAGAAATATGTTTGTTTGGTTCGCTGCATCTTCAATCTGAATAAAAGTTACAATAAAAAACGTGTAGCCCCTTTATTGAAAGTTTATAAGAGGAAATGCCTCCCGATTCTTACCTATTTTGCCAGGATTTGGGGTTATGCGAACACCAGCCCCCTCCAGGTGGAATAAAACAGGGCACTCAAGAGACTCTTGGGAGTCCCAACCATATGCTCCTCATTCATAGCTCATCAGGAGCTTGGGATAGAGTATGCTGAGGATGATGTGAAGCTTGCCCCTTGCTCATACAGTGTTCCACCTGGGTTAATCCCCACGCCGCGTTAGAGAATTTAATAATGATTGCCTTGGGGTGTGTCACTGAGGGCAGAGCGGGGAGCATGACGGTCGGAAGCTAACGGGCGTGACGGTGCTCCTCCCCCCTCGTGTATGGCGCGAACTCCGAGAACTCCACTAGCGGTATGCTGAAGCCAAAGCTGCAGTGGTGAAATCGCCTCCCGGGCGCTTTTGTTTCCGCTTGTTTTTCTTCTCGGCTCGGGGTGCCTTTTTCGAGAAGCCGGTACCTTATTTTTCACACGGCATAAAAAACAGCTTGATTCTGATCCGGATCCTAATCTGTATTTAGTATTTGGCATTTGATATTGCAACGCGGATGGTCGGCGAGCTGCAAAAACCGGTGTGGTGCCGGGAGCTGGGTGCAGCCAGGGAGTGGCGGCAAGATCCAAGAAGATTGCCTCAGGGGCTTGGTGGACGATCGACACAGCTGTTATATCTCAACATCAGTGTGGTAAGGGGGACCCCTGGGCAGACCCCTGGTAAGTCGCCAGTAGGTGCAAATTATTGTTGCTGGATGGGGGGTAGTGAAGTACTCCTGCTTGGCGCACATAATATACCTAAATACTCGAGGGATGATAGTCCTGTAGGGGGAGACAGGACTCTAACTTACGCCACATTAGGTTCTAGTAGCAAGGAGGGGGAGTGGGACCACTGTATGGAGGAAAGTGGCTGTAATGCTGTCAGCCCACACCCCAGCCCACACTTTTGCGCCCATTTAAGCAAACCAAATTGTTCTCTGACAGTCCCCACTTCCCAGGTGGGATTTAGCCGCTACACGTTACGAAACCGTGCGGTTAGCATAGCGCCTACACTACTGAAACCATCTGTTTCCCCACCTGTAATTCAAGTCAAAGCTACCACTCCGAAAGGAAAAATATATCAAAGCGGTGCTGACACCCCTTTGAGGAAGGGGAGAGGTATGAAAAAGCCAAAGCCTGCTGTGTCGGCTGCACCAAGAGTTACCCCTTCATTGAAGTCCTTCTATAAAGTTCTCTCCCTATCTACTACAGACAGAGCAAAAAATATGGCCTCAAATAGAGCTGCAATCAGCATAGGGGTGGGTGCTGATGACATTACACAGGGTAAGGCCTCTGCAAGTGGTATTTCCACGCCCTCCCAGTCTGACCAACTGTCCCAGTCTTCCTCGTCTCCAGTCTTAAACACGGTCCACCCAACGATAGAACTCTCCAACAGTTTTTCCGCCTTGGATATACAAGACATACAAAATACTGAGGAGGGGGGCCTGGGGGATTTAAATGACGATGCAAACGGGCCTAAAAAAGAAGATGGTCCCCCGCTAACCAGTGAGGGCAAGCATGTTATCGATAATACCTACTTCGGGGACCTTGGCGGATATCCTGTTGGGATTGAAAGAGGATATGGGGAAGAGATTCACGATATCAGAGACTAACCAGATTGCCATTCAGGCATCTTGCGAGGCGCTGGCCAGGAAAGTCGAGGAAGTTTCGCTAAGGACAGATGCCCTAGAAGCGGAGCTACCCAAGATTAAGGAAGCTATGAGTACTTCTACAGCCGCTATGGATAAACTGGTGCAACAAAATCGAGAGATGAAAGATGACATCGAGAGGCTTGAAAACCACTCTAAAAAGAACAATTTAAAATTTTTGAATGTCCCCGAGGACGCTGAAGGGGGTGACATTACGGCATTTGTAGTTGCACTGCTTAAAACAACAATCCTGAGGGACTCCACTGATGTGGATTCAGATTTACTAGCCGATATTCAAAGAGTACACCGTGACCCATATAGGCGGAATCCTGGGAGGGAGCATCCCTGGAAGATTTTGGTGAACTTCCTAACATACTCTATCAAAGAAAGGATTTTGTCCATGGCCTTAAAAGCAGGCTCTATAAAGTCAACTTCCTTTTCTAGTTCATTTTCCTTTACAATCCGTTCGGATATCTCCCACATAACTGCCACAAAGCAATGGGAGATGGGCAAGAGACTCGCAATATTCAACTCGTTAGACGCCCGAGCCCAGATGAAATTTCCTGCATCACTCCACATAATGTGGAATAACCACATGCACAATATACGCCAGATTGAAGAGGCTGATAATCTCATTGAAAAGATCAGGGCAGGCAGTAGGGCAGGTAGAAAGGGGGAGGAGTAGAGGAGGTGCACCTTGCTGGGCGGTAGAGCTAGGTTTTTGTGGCTGTTTAAAAATAGGAAAGCAGGATTACTATTCTGAAATATTTTTTCTCTCATTCAGCCTAGATCATATGTTTACCTGTGAGGCGGCAGTCATCACTGCTATCAGTGAAATCTAGCGATGCATGATTATCCACTACACTAGCACATACACAGGGGAGGGGGAGGGGGGCTACCCATCTAAGAGCATATGCTCAAGAAGAAAGGGAGGGTTCCCAGGGAGGATGGGGGGAGGTTGGGGTGGGATGGGGTGCACAGGTGGGGTAGCAAGGAGAAAAAAGAAAAAAATTAGTCCTCATCTCATCTTAATTCACAAGAGATTCTCATTCAGCAGATGGGCGTATGGGTGGCGGTTTAAGAAGCCGGGGATGGAGATCATGAATGGCTTGTAACAAGATGCCACTTATATCCTGGAACGTGAATGTGCTTTGGTGCCCCCGGAGAAGGAGACTGATACTGAGTTACCTGGAACAATCCCCGGCCAGAGTTATCCTTCTCCAAGAAACTAACTTAAGTCATACAGAGAGTAAAGAGAATTTTGACAAACTCAGATGGATAGGTTCATTCTGTTGTTCAGTTCAGACGGGGGCAAATAAAGGGGTTGCAATTTTGATTCAACCGGGATTGGGGCTTCTATAAAGTCAATGCTAACAGATCAATCGGGCAGAAGGGTCTTGGCGCAGGTTGATTTTAGTGGGAACGAACAAACAATTGTTTCTTATTATGGGCCAAATATAGATGACCCTACCTGTCTATTCAGAGTTCAGACTAAAGTAGGGGGGGCTACTTCCCCTGTGGTTATTGGGGGAGATTTCAACGTCCTTCTCGATCCTAGACAAGATCGATCCAATGACAGTCACCATGTTGTTGCCCCGCGTTCCCGCTGAGCTATGGTCAATATGATGCATGAGTTAGGCCTCATTGATGACTGGAAGATCAAGAGGGGGCGGTACCCGGCTTCACCTATTTTAGTAAAAAACACGGACATGCATCAAGATTAGTCCTGGTTGATTGGTTAAATTTAGAGGCTCAGGCCGATATAAAAATACTCCCTAGCATCCTATCTGACCACGCTCCTATTATGTTCACACTTCTGATTGGGAGGGCAAGATGTATTACAACACCTAGATGGACCCTAAAAAGGGCCGTACTGCACAATCAGGACATAGTCACTGCAGTCAATCTATCTATTAGTAACTACTTCTCAGATAATATCAGCTCTGCTCTGCCTGAGTTTGTTTGGGATGCTTATAAAGCCCATGTCCGCGGCCAGATTCATGCCCTGACCAGTTCAAGTAACAGGGAAGAGGCAATGAAATTCAAAAATCTGGAAGATTAAATTTCCTCTTTAGAGTCAAAAAGACTGAATGCCCATATAGATAGCTTACCACAAGTCTTGACAGTATTGGAGCACCTCCGCTTGGAATATCGTGGGTTGTTAGACCTAAAAGTTAAGGCACAATGGGCGGTACATACCATGGAGAATTATGAATATGGAGAAAAAGCCGGGGCAATTCTGGCCAGTAAGATTTGAGCTGATCGGGTGAGGAATAACATAAATAGTCTAATTATCGATGATCAGGGAACCATATCATGCCATCAGGAGGACATGGAAAAACATCTGATCTCCCTGTTCTCCAAACTCTATCATGAGGAGGAGTCATCGCCTGGCTCTGTGAATACCCTACAGTGGCTGGAGAGCAAGGCGTTACCCAGGTTAACAGACGATGGTCGAGAAATACTTGATAGCCCCATTACAGAGGAAGAAGTTAGATCTTACATCAAAAAAATAAAGAACAATAAAGCGGCGGGCCGGATGCTCTTCCTGGGGAGGTGTATAAAGTGTTCCAGGATGTGTTGGTACCTTGGCTGTGCGAATTGTTTAATTACATCTACAGCCCGGAGGGTAGGGCCCCCCCCTCGTGGAAGGAGTCGACAATTGTGCTTATATTAAAACCAGGGAAGGACCCCCTCGAGGCAGATTCTTTTCGGCCCATCTCCCTGCTAAACGCAGACTATAAGATCTTTACAAGCGTTTTGGCAGGGAGATTGGCCAAGTTGGCTCCACAACTCATTCATTCCGATCAGAAAGGCTTTGTGCCTGGAAGATATATTCATGACTTGACTCTCCAACTGATTGGTAGTATAGACCTAGCGGAGGCACGGTCGGAACCCTTGGCAGTAGCAGCGTATGATGCTGCGAAGGCTTTCGACCGTGTCAATTGGTGCTATTTGTGGGATGTATTGAGCATTATGGGTTTTGGCGCATCCTTTATTCAAACACTGAGGCGATGTTACGAGGGTGCCTCAGCGGCAATATTATTAAACGGTCTTTTGACACCACGCTTTAGCATAAAGAGGGGAACCAGGCAGGGGTGCCCCATCTCGCCCCTCCTGTTCGACCTCTATATTGAGCCTCTGGCACAGGCGCTGAGTATGGATGACCGGGTCACACCCTTTAGAGTTGGAGATTATAGTTGTAATCTAGCACTATATGCCGACGATTTGCTGGTGTATACCAGTAATCCGGCTGAGGTGTTCCCTAGAGTGGAAGAGGTAATGACCGATTTTGGCCAATATTCTGGCTACATGACCAACAACGCTAAAACCGAAACAATGTGCTGGGGTGTTGACAATTGGGATGGAGTTCGAAGCACTCAGTTTAGGTATTTGGGTATAATAGTAACATCGGACCTTAACAGTATCGCACAGACCAACATAAAGAGGGTGGCAAAGAATATTGATCACCTTCTTGCGAGATGGCAGAACCTCCAGTTGACTATTTACGGCCGTGTCAACTTGGTCAAAATGGTAATTTTGCCTAAGCTAACGTACTTGTTTAACATGATACCCCTGACCTTCCCTTATAAAATTCTGGGTAAAACCCAGGGTAAAATAGGTAGCTTCATTTGGGCAAAAAAAAATGCTAGGCTATCCTGGAAAAAGTTAAAGAGGAAATTGTCAAAGGGAGGGCTAGCACTTCCAGATGTTCTATGGTATGCTTTCTCCTTTCAGCTGAAGAACATCCGAAGTCTTCTCACCAGTCCTGATGATTCTAATTGGGGGCGGCTATTGAACATAATGGTGGATTACGAAGGGGGCGGGCCTGGTTTTTTGTATAAGTTTGGTGCGACAAAGTTTTACAAAAAGGTACGCCTAAAGGTATTAAAACACACTCACAATATGGACTCGAGTGAAAGGGAGATGGGGCATAAAGTATTACTCAGACTTTGCCCCGATCTGGGATTCTCCAGGTTTACCGCCATGTCTTGGAGATAGCCTGTCTCTTCCTATTAGGAGAGTACGGTTAACAATATGGTCCGACCTAGTAACATCAGAGGGGGGTTCTCCCATGGGAGGTTTTGAGATCGAGGATTGGGGACTCCTTCTCCAGATTTAAATATATCCAACTTTGTTCCTGGTTTTCCGCTGCGAGGGAGAACATCGGCGGGAACTGGGATATTGAGTCTGCTCTCCAATCCTCTAGCCCCAGAAAGAAGGAAGTGGGATTTTGGTATAGCAAAATGCTGGAGGAGGAAGAGATACAGGCCCCCCCAATGTATCAAATTTGGGACTCCTCTAGGTTGGAAGATGCATCAGCTGTCCTCTATGAAACATCCCTCTGCATCTTGCATAAGAATATTAGATCAGCCTCTCTGAAGATTTTTTTTTTTTTTACCATCAATAGGCTATACTATACGCCAAAAAAGATCGCGAAGTTTGTGAGCCCACCCACCTTTGTGTCCAAGATGCGGACTGGCCGAACTGTCCTATCTTGGGTCCCTTCTGGATTACGGTGGAGAATGCTCTGGAGGGTATTTTTAAAGCTAAATTGAGTTTGAATCTAACTAGAGTTATGTTTGGTTTGGACACGGATCTTCTTAGTTTGTTAAGGTGGACACAAGTAGCTTTATTTCTCAGTCTTATTTTAATTGCTCGTAGAGAGATTTGTAAGCTATGGAAGGACGCTAGCCCTCCGTTACATGAAAGTTGGCTCTGGGCGGTATTGAGTATTGCACGATTAGAATCTGGTATAGCACAAAATGTAAATAGCACGGTATGGGATCCTTTGCTGGAATGGGGAAGAGAAATGAGGCTGGTCTAAGGCCCAGTATAGTCCTATGATTACACCATGCCTCTGAACAAAAGTGGCTAGCCGGGCTGGCTTCAGGCAAAGGCAAGAACATCAGCCCCCGGGCACCCAGGATGGAATGGGGTTGTGAAAGTTTATTTGCACTGCCTTTGGTGAGATTAGGACAAAAAAAATGATTGCCTTGAGGGGGGAGAGGCTTTTAAATCCCCTGGATCAATTATATCCAAACCAAAGTAGCAAAGTTGGATAGGCCGTCTCTTTTCACCAATCCCTCCTCCGTACTGAAGACCGTTATTGTGTGGGTTAAATCTGCTTTTAACACCAGGTTAAGAACATTGAGGGAGCACCTCGAATTAAACAAACAGTCAGAGACTATGAGGATGTCCACCTTTCCTGGATACTTATCCTGAGTGGATTAATAATTCATGCGATAGGTATCTGGTTACCAAGTTTAGGTTAGGATTTGTGAGGTGGTCGCTTGGCTTTCCTCTTCACCAGTTTGATCCCTCAAAAGTCTTGTTGTGTCCATGTGTTGAATCTTCCCCGCAAAGCGTTTTACATTTCCCACTTTTCTGTAAATTTTTTATCAATCTCAAAAAAAAGTTTTTAATCCTGATTATACAAAAAAGGGGATCAGAACCTCAGGACTAGCCTTTGTGTACACACAACAACTGGATTCCCCATGTAAATGCATTAATATCAGCTCTTTTTTAAAATGTGCTGTTAGCAGAAGAAATTCATTAATGTTTTAGTTTGACGGTATAATTCTTTTTTTTAATATCTTTTTAGAAAATAACATGACATTGACATTTCAATAGAGGAGTACAGTGCTTCTACCACATAAATACCGATATTGAAATCGGGCGTATGTGACTAAGACAGGTCAATGGTTCGGACTCAAGGTGAAAGTGCCTCATCTTCTGCTGGTATTACAGGTGCTACACAAATATCCCCCCTATATGTATTCCATTTACCCCAGATTGAGGACCACTTCTTCGGACATCCCCGTGCAATATATACAATTTTTCCCTTAAACATGCACCAGCTAGGTTATTTTTCCAAGTCAACAATGTAGGTGCTGCTTCCGACCCCCTTTTTGTGCAATATCCCTTTTCGTGACCGCAAGGCCCAGTGTTACCCAGGTTTTCTCAGAGTTGTTGAAATCTGTGGGTTCCCATATATATAGGAGGCACCGTTTGGCCTTGGGGTATATGAATGTGGTCACATTCCCATAAGATGTGCATGTATGTGCTCACTTGCCCACACCGTCGATGACATTCAAACCTCCTATCCCCTCCCATGTGTACCAGTTGAGACCTGTGACATAAATCCTATGGAGGCTCTTGAGTTGGACCAGTCTTAATCGGACGGAGATGCCGACTTCTCGGGGTGAGGCCACTGCCTCCTGCCACTCATCCTCCATCTCTAGGCCGTCTCTTACCCAACATTCCCTAAGTCTCTCAAGGGGGTCAGGGGTATTAGTGATCAGTTTCTTATAGGTAAGAGAAATTGCTTTTTGCAACAAGTAGCCATTGAGGAGCCAGTCCTCTAGTGCAGAGGATTCAGGGAGCGTGGTGCCCCTTGGTATCGCTGCATATAGGGCATGGCGGATCTGTATATATCGGAAAGATTCTGTATCTGCTAACTCATATTGTTGTTGCAGTTTCTGAAACCCCACCACTACCCCATTGGCCCAAATATCTCCTATACATGATATGCCAGTGGGATCTCATCTATTGAAACCCTTGGAGGTCCTCAGGTGCCCCAGTTGTTCCGAGTTCCACAATGGAGTGGCCCGGGTTCACTTCCCACTCCACCCCAGACTTTTATGGGCATCGTGCCAGATCTGTACAGTATGCCTAGTTGGGCCAGTTAGTGGAATTTTCTTATGGAGGTCTATAATGCTTGGTTATAGTTTCCACCGGAAGGAGCCATCTATCCATGGTATAGCCTGGGTCATGTGGGCTGCGGTATGTGGCTTGGTTGACTGCGACGAGATGGGCAGCCCAGTAATACTTTTTAATGTCTGGGAGGCTTATTCCACCAACATACCAGTTGAAAACCAGTTTTTTAAGTGCGATTTGATGTCGTCCGCCCCAGAGCAACTCCCTCTGCAGCCCCTCAATCTCTCTGTGGAGTGGTGTGGCTCACTGGTTAGAGGCGGCAGACCCGGAAGCAGAGAACGGCCCGGGACCAGGGTTCAATTCCCGACGCGGCAGGGTCGTGGACCAGGGTCAGCGGACTCGATAATTCTCGCCTCGGTGCCTACTCTAACTAGGGATCACACTCGGCAACTCTGGGCATTAGCTTGCCTCATCTCTACAACGGCCCCCCACATTCGCAGGGGATGCCTGGTTTCACCTTGGAGATACCCAGTAGGGACCATCTCACAGGGATAGCCAGGACGGGTTCCCCAGCGGTCTACAGCGCCACGACGCCTCAGGGCAGTAGTGCGCTTTACAAGACACATACATTTACATTTCTACACAAATAACTAGCCGGCACTGGGTTAGGGCATTCTGTAACACGTACAGGAAACGGGGCAGCGACATCATCTTAAACAGGGTTGCCCTTCCAAAAAGCGAGAGAGGTAGAGTCTTCCAAGTGGCAGTATCCCATTGCATCGTTTGTAGAGGTGGGCGCAAGTTTCTTTCGAAATGTAATTTGGGGTCCGTAGTGACAAATATTCGCAGATAACGAAATCCATCTTTGGCGGTCTGGATGGGACAATCGTCGGGCAGACTGGGGGGGGGAGGTGCCCTTGAGCACATACATTATGAATTTATCCCAGTTGATCGAAAAGCCTGAATATCTCTCAAAAGTCGTGTAGATATCAGGATACATCTAAGCGACCTACATGGGGAGGCTAGAAAGAGGAGTATATCATCTGCATAAAGCGAGATGCAGTCCTCCCAGTCTGCCGACCATCTCAACCCTCGAATAATGGGGTCTTGTCGGATCCATGCCACCAGGTGCTCCAGGAATAGGGCAAATAGTAAGGGTGATAGTGGCCACCCTTGGCGGGTACCCCGGCTTACCTCGAAGGTACTAGAGTGTTTATTGTTAACCACCACTTGCGCCTGCGGTGCTGCAAACAGTAGTCTTATCCAGGACATGAAAATAGGCCCGAATCCCAGCTTGTCAAGCACCGCCATTAGATATGGCCAGTCAAGGGTGTCAAAGGCCATTGAGGCGTCTAAAGAAAGTATAACTGTAGGAGAGTAGGGTCTGCTATCCTATGGTCACCCCAAATTTTTGCTTTTTGCTTCACTGGTTTAGACTTAATGTGGCTGTGGGCCTGCTAATCAGACCCACAGCCTGCTGTTCTCTCTCTAAATTGTTACCCATGTACTTTAGGTGCATAACAAAATTGGAACTGGTTCAACTTATTGGCCCCTGTAACAGTGTACCCAGGTACCCAGGGCATAGGTGCTTCCAAGGCCTACCAGGGGCTGCAGCATGTATTGTGCCACCCCTGGCCTGGCCTCCATATTTGACACAACTGGCTGATCACTCAGCTGGGGTAAGTCGGTGTAACCACCCCTTACTTAGGTGTACTATGCCTATACCTAACCTAAAATGGACACACATGTTCCTATCAGTCACTCCTATGGAAGGCCTCATCAATCCTGGAGGCAGAGTGCTTGGAAATATGTGAGATAGTGCTCTGGCATGAGCTGAGCCTGTCTGCAGCTTTCGGAACCATGTCCTTTAGCTGTTTCATGATATTGCCATACCATATACTCTTAAGTGCATTATGAACCTCGCGGTTAAATGCTATCTTGGGTTTGGCTTTATCAAAACATGTCGAGTAAGGTGTCATACGAATTGGAATACTACCCCCTCGCCAGTTCTGGCGACGGGGGTAGCATTCCACCCTTCTAGAGGGACACGACATGTACCTAGCCTGAACCCCGGTTAAAGTTAAACAGAGCCTTAGCATCTCAAAATGGATGCTGCCACCACAGACACAAGTCTGACCTCCTGCTGCTGGGAGTCCTTCCAGCGAGGGCAGCTTGGACAAAGGGTTTCCTGCCTTGGGAGGTGCTAGCACCACCCCAGACAGGATTTTGTGTATTGGGTAGGACAGGGCTGAATAGAATCAGACATGCCTGGGGCACACAAGGTGTCCCTGTGCATAGGCCAGTTCAAACCGGTGCTGGGGCTTTCCAGCCCCAGTCCTGGCGCGAAACTGGACAAAGGAAAGGGGGTGTAACCACCCCCCTCCTGGTTCCACCCAGAGGAGGGACCTAGTAGGTGATCCGGCCCCCCAGATTCGAATAAGAGTGGGAGCTGTGTCCTGAGACTTCAGATCATCCTGAATCAACTTGAAATACAGAAGAAGACTGGACTTCGACATTCTGCTGCACAGAAGACGGAAGAGAATCTCCCTTGTGGCCAAGGAGTGACCACCCTGTGAATACAGGCCCCAACCAGCAACTCGACGTCTGCTCTGCCGCCGCCTCCCGCCGGAGCCCGAGCCCAGAGCCTGACAAGACCCAGACTCCCAGACTTCTCACCGCCCGATCCACAGTCCCTGCAAAGAAGGGACCCGTAGAGGCACCGACGTGGGACCGGACCTCTTGGAAGACCCCCGAAACGCTGACTGCGCAGCATCAGAGGCACCCTCGACGCTGTGCTTTGGGGTTTGAGAAGCCCCAACCTCGAGCAGCCCTTGCACTGAAGATCAGCCCCCCAGCATCTCCACGATCTGCGTGGGGCCCTTTTGCATCGTGCCACTCGACGCGCCCTCCCGGCCACTTGCCACGTGGCTAGCGGCCATCTTGGCGACGAAACCTTCAACTTACACTGCGGGTCTGGTTGTTCCAGACCTGCCCTCGCTCCTGTAAAAAGGAGCCCCTACTCTGACCTTGCTGGTCCGAGTAACAAGCCTTTTTCGATTCCTGCGTGGCTTGCATTAGCCAAGGCCTGTTTGCTTCAATCAAGTTGCCGACACCGCCAACAGTGAGAAGCCTGCGTGGGACAGCTCGTGACCGACTCCTGGACGTCTTTGACCCCTCGTGTCCACGTGGCTGCAGAAAGAAGCTATACGACATCACCTGTTTGCGCCCAACATTGCCTGGTTCCACTCTGGTTCCACGGTAGTCACTGGCTAGTGGCTTTGAACATTGTCCCCTCTGCTTTCAGGTCTTCACCTCTTCAGATCCACCCTTGGATCCACCGGAACTCTTCACATCGAGTCGCCTTCAGCATCTTCAGCTCCAAGCACCATCGACCTGCGTGACGAAACCCGACACAACTTCGACCCTATGCACCCGCTTCCTGTGGGTGAGGTAACTCAGCTCCGCCGGTGTTCCCACACTGGTACACACCTCTAGTGTCTGTGTCTAAAGTTCCATCCTTCTAGGTCACTCGGAAGGTTCCTTTTTAACTAACTTTGTAACTTTTACGCACCATTGACATTGCATTGGTAAAGCGTGCACTTTCCGCACTGCACCCGAGTCCCGCGGGCCTTTCCCGACTTCTTCACTGCTAGTCCCGAACAGCTCCAGGGATTCCCCAGGCCCTAGGCCTCTTCACTTTCCCCATAGTGGTTCTTATATCACTATTTTAGTATATGGTTTAGGTGGCCCCTAGGGCTCATCCATAATTGTGCAACTTTTGTGTATTTAAACTGTGTTTTGTTTTAACGCATTTGCTTCTGTGCTCATAAAGAGTATCAGGGATAATTGTAGTAATAAATCTATATATATTTTCAATATATATCTGTGTGGTGTCCTTTCATTTGGTATTCAAGGGATTGTGTATGGTAAAACAGCTTGCTTCACATGCCTTTACAGAGTTTAGCCTAAGACTGCTTAGTCCATGCTACCCCTAGGATAGCTTGTCTATAAGGTTGACTTTACAACCTGCACCATAAGGGGTTGCTTGGCATGGTACAAGGTGATCACTAGAACTAGTGAGCATCATATACCAGGCCAACTTCTCACAATAACCGCCTCCTCTTGGATCGTTTTCACCCTTCCCAGTACAACATGTACCCATCGCAAGTTGAGGGCTGTGTTTCGTTGGGGCATAAATCCTGATTGGTCTGCATGTACCAATTTACCGATCTTTTTTTTGTTTTTTTTTTAAACAAACTTTATTGAATACTATAAGTAGATTGCAGTGTGTCTCATCAAATACATATGGTGTTTTTCGTTTTTCAATCATATGCAAAATCGTGTACAATTATCGTTTTTTTACAGACTAAAGTCAAGTCGCATATATTAATATATCATAATACAGTCAGTACACTTAAGTGACAAATAAGGTAATGATTGAAAATGTAAAAAGATCACTGAAGGTGATTGCACACAATAATTCGAACTATTCTGTTAACGTAAACCCCCTCCCTCCCTCCACCCTCCTTCCTGGTCTGCTGCTTCTTATATGAATGTCGGCCTAGTACGCCTAGAAAAGTTATCATTTAATAGCAGTTGCTGCTGTTGTGTGGTTGGATTGCATATTGTATTGTATTGTGGTATACTTCTATAGCGCAAACCTGTCACCTCCAAGGGCATCCTGGCGCTTTGACCCCTAATCCAGCAGATTCAGCAGCCTAGCCTGTTCCAGGGAAGAGGTGAGTTTTCAGCGCCTTTCTAAAGGCTAAAAGATCCTCAAGGCTTCTCAGGGATAGTGGCAGGGAGTTCCAGAGTTTGGCCGCCGCTACTCTAAACGATCGGCCACCCATCCTCACTCTCTGGAAGCGTGGAACTACTAGTAGCCTAGATGAAGAGGAACGTAAGGCTCGGGAAGGGAGGTACCAGTCAAACATTCTCTGCAGAGGGATTGGGCCCAGGCCATGGATAGCCCTGAACACAATACAGGCTGCTTTATAGCGAACGCGTGACTGGACCGGCAACCAGTGGAGTTCCTGTAACGCTGCTGTTGCAGAGCTATAGTAAGGGCGGGAGAGGGCAAGTTTGGCAGCCATATTTTGCACCCTTTGGAGCTTGCTCAGAAGTGTTGCCGGGGCCTCCAGAAGTAGTGCGTTACAGTAGTCGAGACGACTTAAGATGGTACTACGCACTACTTCGGGTCTGGCTTGCTCAGGGAGGAGAGGTAAGACCTTGCGCAGCATGCGGATCAACATCATGCACGTTGAGGTGGTTTTATTTACGTGCAGGTCCAGCTGCAGGTTGGGTCCAAATATATAGAGCCTGTTCGGAGTCTGCGGCTTGTGTGCTTCTACTTATAACTGGGTAGGTTATGGGGTAGGATGGATGTGTGTGTAGGTAGAAGATCTATCTGTTTAAAAACTTCCAACATGAGGTCCAGTCCATAGAAATGGGGTGTTTCCTTAGTCCACGCGCTTCCTCTCGTCTAAGTGCCGCACTTTTGGCACCTCCCCACCGGATCACGTCCTCCTGCCACGTAGGTAATGGAGGGCACCTAGGGGATTTCCACCTGATAGTGTTGCTCGTATGGCCAGTATAAGGGCAAGGTCTAAGAAGCGCAATTGGACCTTCAGCGCACTGGTAGCCTTGCGGAGGCCCAGCAGACACTCTAGAATGTGGTCGTTAATTGTGAGATGCATAACCACCCCAAGTGTATTCCGGATCTTACCCCAATAACCACGGAGGGGAGGGCAAGCCCACAGCATATGGATGAAGCCCACCTCCTCTGCCTTGCATCGTGGGCAGCAGTATTGGGCTTTTGGGAACATGCGCTGTATTCTCTTTGAGGTTAAGTAGGATATGTGTAGGACCATAGTTTGTATAAATTTGAGTTTAGCATTACGGGAAACCCGTTTGGGATGTTCTAGGGTTCTCGCCCAGGCTTTATCAGTTAGTTCTGTGTCAATAGCCCCTGCCCATTTCATGCGGAGATCCGTAAGTGCAATAGAAGCTTGTGCTCGAATGCCTGTGTATAGCCATTTAACTAGATGACCGCCCTTCCCAATGTAATATAGTAAATGTACTAGTTCATGTTGTGATGGTTCGTTACGTTTGGGCGCCCATGTCACCCTAATATAGTGGGCAATCATTGCGTGTAGCAGATAAAGGCCATCCGGTGCGCCAGTAACTTGCACAAAAGTGTCATGGTCTAGGAGGGTGCCATCACCAAATAATGACCCAACCTCCTCCACGCCAACTTCCACCCAGTTATGTATTCTGGTCTTCGTGAGCTTGCCCCCGGGAATTGGTATACCCAGTAACAGGATATTCCTCGCATATGGGATCACACCTGAGGTGTAGATTAGGGTCTTCTCCAACATTAAAGTGCAGTTTTTAGCAATGGAGGTCCATCCAACAGAATTTTTATTTTTGGGAGCAGTAAATTGTGTAGGGTTCCGCGTTCTAAGTCGCGTGTTTTGTAGCCTATTTCCTGCAGGTTCCTGTCTGCTGTCTAGTAGGACAGCCACTGGAGCTGACATGCATAATAGTATGCCCTGAAATTGGGGACCCCCAGTCCTCCCTTGTGGGGTTCTAATTGTAGCTTCTTAAGACTAACCGTACGTCAGGCCTTCCCCCATATGAGCTCCAGGAGGAGTGTGTCCAGGGTGCGAAAGGTGGACTGTGGAACTAACAGGGGTACATTTACAAAGAAATATAAAGGCGGGGAAGCATCACCATCTTGGAGATGGCAATCCGCCCCATTACTGATAATGGTAGGGATGTCTAGAAAGATATGCTCGAGTGTATAGCATTAATGGTTTACCAATGATCTTAATTATCCGAGAAGCAAGGAGTTTGGCGAGGATTTTGGGTTCCACATTGAGCAGGGAGACGGGCCTGTATGCGGAACATTTGTCTTTGGGCTTGTTTTCTTTGTGAATCACCACCAAAGAGGCCAGACGCTGATCTGGCAGGGAAGTGCCTACATGTCTACTGTCTTCATACATATCCTTCAAATATGGGGAGAGCATGTCAGGGCAGAGCTTGTACAGCTCTATTGGAAGGCCATTAGGGCCTGTGGCCTTCCCCGGTTTAAGACTTCGGATGGTCTGCGCTATCTCCTCATTAGTGATATTGCTCTCTAGATAGGATTTATCATCTGGGGAAAGCTCAGGCAATCGTATATCCTGTGTGCGAGCTTTGGAGTCTTCCTCGTCAAAGGGCGAGGTTGATTTGTACACTTCGCTAGAGTGCGCTGCAAATTTGTTCGCTATTTCTATGGGATTGTTGATTATATTCCCATGGCCCTTTCCTTCTTATCAAGCCAGGCAATCAGCTTGCCAGCCTTGTCTCTCCATTCGTAGATTCTCCCATCTCTTTCCCTACCCCATTCCTTGGCCTTATTTGTTGCAATGCTTTTATACTATTCTCAATTTAAGTGCAGGAGATGCAATGTGTCTGGAGTTATATCCCCATCCGCCAACCTTTCTAATTCTAGAATTTCAGTCTCAATTCTCTCCAATTCCGAGTATTCCTCTTTCCTAACCCTGCAATAAGTTACAGAGCACTGCCTCGTATAACTCATTTGAACGCCTCCCAAAGTGTCTGGGAGGACTCGACTGACCCCTGGTTTTCCTGAAAATAACATTTTATCATTTTTAGGAGTTCTTTTTTGACCATCGGGCTCCACAAGTACCATGGATTAATCGATGCAACATAATTCAAATAACTCCCCCAGGTGGTACAACAACGATTGTAGGAAGGCCAGGTTAGAACTAGGACAGGCTATCAAAACCGGTTCTAGTGCTGGTGTTCGTCTAGCCAGGAGCACATATAAAATTGTAATACAAAAATCTAAGCGCGCCTGGGATGAAAAAAGGTGGAGGGAGCTTAAGGAGGCTAGCGAAATCAGGAATTCCAAGCAATTTTGGGATTTAGTAAAATGGGGGTCAGGAGGTTGCCCAGAAAAACCCCAAAACTGGGTAGCCCAAGGAGATTGGGTGCCCTACTTCATGCCCCAATATGCTAGAGGGCAGGATTTGCCTACAGAGCGTAGAGAGAGGATAGAATATACTCCCTGGGTGGAAGATGCGTTCACTATCAAGGACATCGAATACGCGCTGGACTCCGTTACACCTGGCAGAGCACCAGGAATAGACGGTGTCCCAGCTGATATCTTCCTGCATGACCGAGAACCATGGGGAAAGTATATTTTATTATTGGCAAATTCGATAGCCAAAGGAACACCAATACCTAAATCGTGGAAGGGGGCAGAAATAATCCCTGTCTTAATATAAGTCCAGGCAATTATCGCCCTATCAGCCTAATTGACACCATCCAAAAGATATATGGCAGATTGGTACTAAATAAAGTTCTTGAGTGGGAGTGCGAGATGCGAATCTTGTCTCATCTTCAAGCAGGGTTCAGGGCCTGCATAAGTACAGTGGATCAAGTCCTACACTTTGCCATGCTCTATTGGAAGGTTGTCCAATTGGGAGGGGGTAGTCTGTATGCTGCCTTCATTGACCTGAGGGCCGCCTTTGATCTTGTCCCGCGCATAAACCTTTGGCTCGTATTGAAAGATATGGGCATGCCTCCCACCCTTCTTTCCCTGATTGTGAAACTACACGAGCACAATTATGCCCAAATAAGATAGGGATCCCCTGGTTGTGTCACCAACCAGTTCCCAGTAGAGAGAGGAGTGCGTCAAGGCTGTGTGTTAGTCCCAACGCTCTTCTCTCTCTATATTAATAATGTGGCAAAGGTCCTGATTGAGGCAAGTGTTGATGCTCCAATTCTAGCAGGCGACAAAGTACCTATTTTAATGTTCGCCGACGATTGCCTTATTATTTCAAAGACTCCGAGTGGCTTGCAAAAAGCACTTGGAATCTTTGAAGCCTTCTGTATTGATCAGGGGCTTGAAACTAATGTTTTAAAATCAAAATTCATGTCTTTTTAACCAGCACAAGACATTTAGAGGGAAAATACTAATGAACAAACAACCCCTGGAACAAGTAAAATCATTCTTATATTTGGGCGTAACCATCCAGCATGACCTACGATGGAACGAACAGATAGATCTCGCAGCCCTAAAACATAGGCAACTTGCCGGGATACTGAATAGAGAACATGCTAAGTCCCTGACTAAACCATTGGCCCCCGCAATTATGGTCTACAAAGCAAAGGCTCTGGGTGCAGCCCTTTATGGTGTAGAAATCTGGGGGCAAGGAAACTTAAGTAAATTAACATGTTCTGAAAATAGTTTTTTGCGTAAACTCACCATGCTGCCACAGAGCACCCCATGGGGCCTGTCTTCCAGGACTTAGGCATGATACCAATTAAAATTATTGCAAACCTTCGCCCGGTATTATACTGGAGGCGAATATGGGTTACGCCGGAACTGGAAATATTTGCAAGGGGCCTCCTTGATATTATTAAAAGTGATGTCTTTCATCAGATAAAATGGCTCTCTGGAATTGGAGCGATTCTCAGAGAGCTGGATCTGGTGGAGACATGGGAAGACCCGACGAATGCTACTTTTCCGTCAAAAAAAGCCTTAAAGGGGATGTATTTGGAAATGATATTTTCCAAATTGTTTAGGTCTACTCCCCCACTCTCACTAACCGGGGTTTTTATGGAGTTCAAGGATGAGACGTCATTTGAGCCATTCTGGGCCGACATAACTAAACCACTGGATAGAAAGCTTTACTTCCAATGGAGACTCGGCAGTATTCCTGTCAGAGCATTTACATCCAGGTGGTCTAGTGGTGGAAATCCCTCATGCCCATTTTGCCCGAATTCTAAGGAAACAACTAGCCACTTACTCTTTGAATGTCAAGCACACTCTTCCCCGCGTAGAGCCTGGTTGCGCCCAATGGCTAAATTGTTGGGCACTCGGAGTGGACTACTGGCCCTTAGAATTATCTGTACAAATCCCAGCCCCCTAATATACATAGCAGTTGCCAAATTTCTGGGATGGGCATGGGTCATTAGAAGTAAATGTTTAAAGGGATAAGTAATCCTATGATTAGCTCTATGATTCTTGATGTCCCTAGTCTTGATGAAATGTTCTTATCCTGATGAATTTTAGCTTTTGTAGTATTTCTGTGTAAATTTTATCTCTATTTTTATTGCACGAACTTTTTAAATCTTTTTTACGACAATTATTAGAACTAAATTTCTTAATGGATAAGTAATGCTATGATTAACTTTATGACTCTTGATGTCCCCAGTTTTGATGATATTTTCCTATCTTCATGAATTTTAGTTTTTGTAGTACTTCTGTGTGAATTTTATCCTTATTCTTATTGCATGAATTGTTTTAATGTATTGCTTTTATGACAATCGTCGAATAAAGCTTGTTTGACTGACTGACTAATAGACGCAACCCCTCCCACTTGTGTGTCTTCCAACCCTATCCGCGCCCACAGTGGGGAATTGTCCAAAATGCCGCTCGCCAGGTGTTCAACCTCTCGGATGCAAGCAAGTTGCGTGGCCGGGGTTAGCACATAGTCGATTCATGATAGACTTTTGTGATTTCCTGAGAAGAAAGTGTGTTGGATACTGGTGGGGTGTAGTGCTTTCCAGGTGTCTGGTAGCCCAAGAGAATCAAGGAAATCAGGCAGCCAGCGGCTTGAGGGAGATAGGTCTTTTAGGGGGTGGCGGTCCAGGAAGCCCGAGACCACCGCGTTGAAGTCCCCACCAATATGGAGGATGCCCTTGGAAAGTCCCAATAACAATGTCCCTAGGTTGGCGAGTTTTGTATGCTGAAGGCCAGGCGGGACGAAGACCGAGATCAGGCTAAGGGTGTGTCCCTCGCACTGCCCCGTGACAGCCACATATCTGCCCACGTCGTCTGAACGTGTCTCTTGCAGGGAAAAGGGGCATGTATTCTTCAAGAGGATGCCTACCCCCTGTGAGATAGCTGTGAATCCGGAATGAGCGATCATCTTGTAACCCCGCATATTTAGGGCTTTACATGTACTTCCCATCAGGTGGGACTGCTGGAGGAGCACCACGTCTGGGGAGCAGCGTTTGAGATACTGGAGGACCAGAGTGCGCTTCAGCCTATCCCGAGTCCATTCACATTCCAGCTAAGCAAATTTAAATGTTCGCCTCTGTATGTAACCATAACCTTTTTGTGTAGATTGTACTATCTTCCTATGCCATGTCTCAATTGTCTGTGAACTAAACTGTGAAGTTGAAGTTAAAGGGTTTTATATAGCGCTCTACTACCAGGCGGTTTCTTGGCGCTGCAGACGGGAACTAAAACTGAGGAGAGAAGGGGGTGAGAATTAAAAAGTATAGGCAGAAGAAAAAAGATGGGTTTTCAAAGCAGCCCGAAAGTTCAGATAGGAGGGAATGGACCTAGTTGTCAGAGGAGGTGAGTTCCAAAAGAGAGGGGCAAGTGTCGAGAACCTGGAGCCACCCGATTTCTTCTTACGAAATCGGGGGACAAGGAGAAGGAACTGGGTGGAAGACCGAAGATTTCTAGCAGGAACATATGCAGTGATCTTAGATCTAATGAAAGCAGGAGCAGTGCCAGCTAGAGACATAAAGGTCAGACATACCAGCTTAAAGAGTGAGCGCTCCTTGATGGGGAGCCAATGGAGTGTCTTGAGCAGAGGGGTTGTGTGACTAGATTTAGGGAGCCTAAAGATGAGGCGAGCCGCTTGATTTTGGATGAGCTGCAGGCGACGGCATTCATAGGCTGGGATGCCCACATAAAGGGCATTGCCATAATCTAGGCGGGAGAGAATCATTGCAGAGACAACGAGTTTGAGGGCTTCAACCGAGAAGTAGCGTGAGACTTTTCGGATGGTTCTGAGGGACAAGAAGCAAGAGGAGACTACTGAGCTTCTCTGGGGGTGCAGAGAAAGATCCTGGCTGACTTTGATGCCAAGGGTTCTAACAGAGGCAGAGGGAGACTGGGGGAACCAAGGATGGGGGGCCAAAAAGCAGAGGACCAGGGGTTAGAGGGACCACCGATAAGAACCAGCACTGTCTTATCGGGGTTCAATTTAAGTTGATTGAGGTTCATCCAGTTGTAGATGAAAGTAAGAGTGGAGTGGACCCTGGAAACTGAGTTAGGAGAGGAGGAGAGATTAAAAATAAGCTGGAGGTCATCGGCGTAATTGAACGCCGTGACCTCCATGTCCTGTAAAGCAACAATAAGGGGGTGTATGTAAAGGTTGAACAGAAGGGGGGAAAGGGAGGAGCCTTGAGGTACCCCGCAGGAGACAGAGCGGATAGGTGCGAGAAAACCTTCCAGTCGAACAGCCTGAGTTTGGCCTGCTAAGAAAGAGGTGAGCCAAGTCAGGGCCGACCCCCGTAGGCCGGCACCCCTGACACGGTCGAGAAGGATGGAATGGTCGACCGTGTCAAAGGCCGCAGACAGGTCGAGCAGGACTAAGGCCTAGGGGGAATTAGTGTCAGCGCTACGTCTAAGCTCATCAACCACTGAGGGGACGACAGATTCCGTAGAGTGTACAGGTCGGAAACCGGCCTGGTGGTCAGCCAGGAGGTGATGAGCCTCAATATAGGTGGAGAGTGAGGAGGTAATATGGCTCTCCAAGATATTAATCCAACTGTGGATTAATAAATCCCTTAACCTCCCCCTTCCCCCAACCCCCATTCCCCCTCCCTGCTGCCCTGCACTCTGAGCCTAGAACTGCTCATACAAAAAACAGTGCAGAGTGCCTGTCACCCCCAACTTTTGAACCCTAGAAGAAGGAAACTGTGGGGAATGATCACGCCGGCACCTCGCCCAGTTTACAAGGTGAAAGGTCAGTGTTACTGCCTCTGCTAGGCCATTCCACTGTCCAAATTTACTGAAGGATGGGTGTTCCTCAACTAGTTTGTGTGTTGAGAAAAGTCATTCTCCAGTGACCCACTATTGTCCTTTCCCCCCGCCCCCCCAGTGAGAGAGTCAAGGGTGGTTCTTACCAGGCCTGAGAGCCTACCCCCACCGCGGACCATCATCTCAATTCACCTAGCGTTGTGGTCTCTAGCATCACGCCAACCTTCCAGCCAGTCCGCCGCTGCCTCCGGGTGCTCAAAGATCCAGGCTTTCCCATTGGACTCCACCCGCAGACGGGCCGGGAAGAGCATCGAGTACTTCACTCCTTTGTCTCCGAGTTATTTCTTGACCGCAAGAAAGGAACATCTAACTAAGCTTCTGTACATTTTGGGTAAAGTCCGGAAAAAAAGGATATTACAGCATTGTCATATTTGAGCAGCAGAGCTACTCTGGTGCTCCGCAAGATTGCGTTGTGAGGGAGCCCCAGGTTTCGGCTTCCCCCTGGGACTCTATGGGCCCTCTGGACCACGAATAACCAAGACAAGTCTTTGGGGCGTAAGTGGTTCGTTATAAGGTCTTTGACAAACAAGTCTGCTCCTGCCCCTCTGCTTTTTCTGGCACCCCAATAATTCTTACGTTGTTTCTTCTGGAACATACCTCGAAATCATCCAGTTTGTCTTCTGCTTGTTTTTTAAAGGCTTTAAGGTCCTGAATTTCATTTTGGAGCTGAGAGACGTCATCCAAGAAGCTGGCTGAAGTCACCTCGAGCTGTTTGACTTTTTTGCTCATTTTGGACAGGTCCGCCCTGATTAGAGTGATCTCCACCGTTATGGCATCAGTACGCTGCTCCATTGAGGTCTGCACTCCCGCAATAGCATCCATAACGTCCTTCAGGGTGTGCTCGGGGGGGGTCACTTCCTGCCTCGATGCTCGGCTTGCCCCTGGCCGCTGTTTCGGGGGTGCCCGTCTTTTGATATGTGAATCATTCTACTTTGTTTTGCGGCAGCGGCTTGTTCCCTTTAGTGCCTGACATTGTGTTGTTTCTCTGGCGGCCCTGCTGTGCGGTTCTCCCTTCGATCGTCACACTTCAATGTCCCGGATGTTAATGGTGCCCATTGTAATTGATACGTCGCAGCAAATACAGGCTCTACTGACTGGCCTCTTGTTGTCTACCATCTAGGGACTACCATGGTCTTCACTCTTTTTTCCGGCTGTGGCAGGCAGCTCCCCTCAGGTCCCTGCAGCTCCCCTCAGGTCCCAGCCGCCCGACCTTGTTTGCTCCCTCTTACTCCAGCACACGTCGCTTTTGGGGGCCTGTCACTTCATGCAGCCCGACCCGAATGTTGTGCCTCAGTACACCTACCAGCACCAGGCAGCCTGCCAGGAACTCACTGATTGTGGGATTCAGGTCTTGATGGCGCAGGACTTGTACCACAGGCCGGCAAACCTCCCCTCCATTCCTAAGTCTTCGCGCCCGGCACAAGGGCACTCTCGATTGTTGTGGCCGCTCTGAAGGGTTGGGGGGAACCAGTCTTTATGCGGGCCTCTGGGGGTCTTTCCTTCAGGTCCCGATGATTGAAGTCAGCTGGTGGGGGAGGGGGGCGGTCTACCCTGCGCCACTCACCGCCCACTGCCGGATTAATGATTTCACTTGCTGGTTGCGCGAGCCCCTCCTTCTCCTGCCCTGGCTCAGCCGCGCCATTTACCGCAGGTCCCAGCTTCCGATTCGGTTTAGGCTACCCCTCCGGACGTCCGTCTCTCCGCCGTGGTCGAGTGTTCGGACCTGCCCCCGGTGTCGGGTGGGTCAAGGAGCATTTCTTCATAGGTGCCTATGCTCTGAGGCACGGATTTCTGGCTTGGGATATGTGTTTTATGGGCGAAGATGCAGGAGCCGATCAACAACACGGCCATCACGCTCAAGCGCGTAGCCATGCACCAAAGGTATAATTCTTGAACAAGAAGCTGTATGCGCCCATGTAATTTTTCAATGTGATTTAGGCACTTTAAACAGCACTTTATTAGTAATTTTCTGTAATGTTAAACTATTGCTTGTGCATGATTTATTGCATGTATTGGGATTCATGGCTGCAATATGGAGTTTTACTTGCTGCTAGTTTTTATATGAATTGTTTTATTTTTAACTTCTTATTACATATCCAAAGTGTAGGATTGTAATATTTATCCCGTCTTCTTTTATGGTTACATTTGTGTCTGAAATAAAGTGCTTTGACTTTGAGATGTCACAGTATCCACAGAACCCAGCTCAATGCACGCCTCATAAATATTGATCATCCTACTGTCCTCATATGTGATTTAGTAGAGTTTGTTTTTAGTCTCACTTTATCCCTAAATAATACAAATATATTCAACAGCTTCTGAAGACCCACACCATTCTTGACATTAAGGCACAATCACCCACATAAAGCTGGGCAGGGAGCTTCCTGGAGCTCACCATGGGTGTATCTGCCTCTTCAATATGGAGCCTAGGTCATTAATGTATAAGCAGAACAGGAATGGTGCCAACACACAACCTTGCCTCACACTGTGCCTCTTTTTTTTTTTATGGTGGCAGTGCATGCCCCGTTTGCCACATATCTTGTGCAGCCAGTCACATCTTCATACAGCTGGGCCAAAAAAGGAACTGATGCCCCAGCCATATCCATTTCTAGCATTTTCTGCCATAGTTTCCCTCTGTTCACCCAGTCAAAGGCTGAGGTGCAGCTCCATAAAGACTAAATGGAGACAGCCCTTCTTTGCAACCATATATTTGATGATAAGAAGATGGAGATTTAGAAATTGGTCACTGGTGCCCAGACCATGTCTGCTTTCTTACTGGACTTCAGAAAAGCAACCCTTGTCAGTCAGCTAGGTTTCCAAACGATTCAATAAGATCCTACCGATAACATTACTTATTGAATCGATTAATGAAATAAGATGGTAACGTTGTGGGTCTGCTCTATCACCCTTTTTAAATATGGGGACCATGATAGAGTTTGACTATGATTTTGGAGGACCAGCCATGACAGCAAATCCCAATAAATTATTTAATGATTGTGACCAAAGATCAATATTATAAATAAATAGATCAGATGACACTCCATCGGGACCAGGAGCCTTATTTCTGGTGCCCTGTACTGTGAGGTACTACCTCCGACCTGCCCCCAAGTGGTTTAGAGAAAAGGCATCAAGGATGCTTTCAAACTCAGTATCACTGCCACACTGCCATATACCTTAGAGGCGTATTCAACCCATTTAGGTGGTAGAATGGTGACATCAATAGGGGTATTGTGAGTGTCTCTGAAATAAGGGGCATTAATCGTGTTCCAAAAAAGTCATTCCGTACGCTGGCCTAATGCAATTTTTCTTAGGCTTCTAGCCTTCCTACGGGATTACTTGTTTATAATTCTGTCTACAAAATCTCACCAACCCCTGTCACATGGCACCTGCTTTAAAGCGGTGATAAGATCAGTATATGCCTTTGAGCATTTCCCATCAAACTATCTTTGCGGCTTGGGCTTCCTAACCTTACACTCAGTTGTATGAATGTCGGCAACAGAGTGACACTTTCCAACAAAGGCCTGCAGCACATAGTTTGGGTTTTGTTCATTGTCCAAACAAACCATTTCCTGCTCCCTACTAATTCTTTCAACATAGCTTCTGAATCCCCCAAGGCACATTTATGTAGAATGCCATTATTCCTTTTTAAAACTATTGGCATAGTGGCAAGTGTGTCATGCTGTTTCTTATTAACCAAATCGAAGGAAATAGCAAGGGAGTAGTGATCACTAAGCGGGGGCGTAAAATCCGTTTCGTTCGCGGAATTTGCAAAGTTTTGGCAATTTCGTGATCCGCGAATCGCGCGAATTTGCCCAAAAATCCGCAAGCTGCGGATTTTTTTGCTTGGTCGCGCTTGAAAAATACAATATCGCGCGCGCGGCGTTGACTTACCGTGATTCTGAGTCCGCCAAGTTGTTTTTCTCCTGGTTTGCGTGTGCTGCGCCAATTTTTATCTTGCTGCGTGATCGCGCGAGAGTTTTTAGAACGCAATTACGTCATCGCGGCTCGCCATCTTGCACAGCGAGAGTTTGACAACGCGAGTACGTCATAAGAGCCCGCGATTACGCATTGCGGGAGTAAATAATGCCGAACACGTAGATGCGGCGCGCAGCTGACTTCCGACGGGAAATTTGAACAGCTCGCTTTCCCGAAATTGCAATTCTGCACAAGAAATCCACCGCAGGAAGCATAAACCTTCTGAAAATGATAATTTTGATCAGAATAACTCCTCAGATTGACATTTGGCTGAACTTTTTGGTGCAAGGAGCACATTTTTGGGGGGGGGGTGGGAGGAAGGAAGTGCCCCAGAGTCTCCAACTTCCTGTTCCTGTCCAGCAGGCTCCTCCCAGTGCTTTGTCCATGTCCTGGTCACTTTTTATTTGGAGCTGGAAGGATTACTTTTTGTGGCTGCTGCTGGATATTTGTATTTGAGGACTTTTTGGACTTTGGAGTTTGGATCACTTTTGGACTTGAGATTTTACAAGTAAGTTGGTGTTTTTTGTTTGGGGCATTGTAATTTGCAGTTGCTGCAACTATAGTTTTAAAACTTTTTTCACAAGTTTAAAACAATACATATTGTGGGTAGCCACAGTATCCAGTAGGCCCAGGGATTGTGGGTAGCCACAGTATCCAGTAGGCCCAGGGTTAGTCATGGGTGCATGATACAACTGTTTCTGTGATTTGTTTTTTAACTTAATTCTCATTTATGTCATGGAATTTTAGCTCACTGTTATATGTTGATTTTTATTTTTTATTTTGGGGTGCCTGTAAAGCCTCGCTAGCCAGTAGGCCCAGGGGTAGTGAGTGGTGCATGGACCAAGTCTTTCTGTGGGGTGTCTTGAATTTAAACATCATTGAGGACATGGATGGCATTGGATTGTCGTGATTTGTGTGTGTTTTTCGACTTTTTAGGGTGTTGTTGGGGCCTGGCTATGTGGGTGGGGGCCATTTTGAGGCCTGGTCCAGGCAGGGCTTGGCCATGTGGCTGGGGGGCAAGGGGCCATTTTGAAGCCAGGCAGTGTGCTCTGAGCCATAGGCCTGCATCCAGCCTGCCCTGCTTTTACCCATTATGCCCAGGGGTAGTGAGTGGTGCATGTAGCAAGGCTCTGTGTGGGGCCTCTTGAATTTAAACATCATTGAGGGCATGGATGGCATTGGATTGTGGTGATTTTTGTGTGTTTTTTGACTTTTTGGGGTGGTGTTGGGGCCTGGCCATGTGGGTGGGGGCCATTTTGAGGCCTGGTCCATGCAGGGCCTGGCCGTGTGGCTGGAGGTCAAGGGGCCATTTTGAAGCAAGGCAGTGTGCTCAGGCCTGCACCCAGTTTGGTTTGCTTTCTTCCATTATGCCCAGGGGCAGTCAGTGGTGCATGGACCTAGTCTTTCTGTGTGGTGTCTTGAATTTAAACATCATTGAGGGCATGGATGGCATTGGATTGTGGTGAATTTTGTGTTTTTTTTTTACTTTTTGGGGTGTTTAACAGATGTTCCTCTGGCTTCCATTGCTTTTAGGTGCACAGGAGAACCACCAGTGCCAGAAAGAAGTCCTGCAGCAGTGTGTGCAGCACAACGTCACCTGACGTCACGTGTGGCCACAGACAAGACAACTCTGCAACTCGTGCAACTGCAGCCTGCTGTTCTGACATCTGAAGAAGATGGGCCCAAAGAAAGGTGGCCGCAGCAGAAGAAGCAAGTGGCACCACCTACCACGGAGACTGGTGTGCCCACCGACACCTTTTTTAGGGGAAAAAAACTACACCTGCAGCAGCAGCGGTGTCCTCTGGGACCAAGCTGGAAGCAGCACCTCCGCTTCATTGGGCTCAGTGCCACCACGCCAAGTTAGGTCCAAGACCATGAGTGCTGCTGCAGCAGCCACTTTGGTTGTTCAATCACCATCGACCAGTGATGTTGGCTCATCACAAGAAAGTACCATCCAATCAACGCCGGGTGTAACTCAGCTGACGAGTGTTCAACAACCACAGCCGCAACGACAACCACAGGTGAAACTAGTATAAGCGCAAGTTCATGGGCAAGGAGAGGCGCAAGGAGAGGCGCAAGGAGAGGCGAAAGGAGAGGCGAAAGGAGAGGCGCAAGGAGAAGCGCAAGGAGAGGTGCACGGAGAGGTGTAACTAGAGGTTCATGGAGCGGCACAACTGCCTACAACGCTTGTTCCTCCAGAAGTAGGGGCACATCAGGAAATTGATATTGAAGCGGAGGTATCATCCAAGGAATCCACTCCTCCTGATGTTGATCCATTGTCTTCCAGATCCCCAGCAAGAAAAAGGTCAAGGAGGGCTACTACTACTACTACTACAAGTTCTTCTTCAAGCCCCCTTCATTCTGATGACCTTGATCCTGATTGGAACCCACAAATGCAGTCTGAGAGTGAGGCACGCCATGAGCCGACAAAGGTAGCTAAGTCTAAAAGGAAGGTTCCCGCAAGGCTTCGACTTATGGGTGATGACAACGAACAAGAAGTGGTGTCTTCTGCTGCTGATGAACAGTCTGACGACGACCCAGTCATCAGTCGTCACTCCAGGCCCAGCGGGCATGCAGGAGACAGACATTTTGACCCTATCCCGAATGGCTGCTGAGCGGGATGTGGGCGGCGTGGCACTGGTACCACCACCAACGCAGTTAACTACAACACCAACACGACCTACAGCTTCCATATTTTTTAGTCAGAAGGTCCGGCAGGGATCACCATTCAGCTCGACCTCCATTACCTCAAGTAGTTCAGCTGTTAGTGAACAACAGAAACTAATTCAGCCACGCCCATCCTCCACTTCATCTGGCATTGAAAGTCAAAGTAGCACCTCCACCATCAGCAGACATCTCCAGTCCCCAGTTTGGGACTTCTTTACTGTTAGCGAAAAGACGGAAAACATGGTCGTTTGTTCGATTTGTAAAGTATTCGTTAGTTGGGGTAAGCTTGGTACCAACTATGGTACCGGAGGCCAGAGAGATCATCTAAAAAAACACCACCCTGTCCAGTGGTATGCACACCTAAGTAAGATCCAGGAAGTCCATAGTAGAACTGATCCTAATGTATCCATTCACATTACATCTGATGCTGACGAGGGGCTGATTGTGAGGGGGGAAGTCAAGAACCGGCCGACATTTTTTCTGGTACACCCAGTACCCCTGGCAGCAGCACTGCAGTTGTAGCGCCCACACCCTCTACCCCTGCAACATGTATGAGTCACACTAAGAGTCTGGGAGAGACACCAATGCGAAAAACTACATCAATAAGCCTAACTGGTTTGAAGTCTGCATCATCATCATCATCATCATCACGTAAAACGGCCCAGCCCACCATTAAAAGCATGTTTTGGTCGGATGCGCCATTTGAACGCAATCACCCAACGGTACGTCTGTATAACGCAAAGCTGGCTACAAATGCTAGCGCTGGACCTTCTCTTTTTTTCTTCCGTGGAAGGGGTGGTTTTTCTAGAATTTGTGGCAACAGTCTGCCCTAAACGGAAGGTTCCTAGCCGGTTCTATTTTGCCAGAGTTGCGGTTCCAGCACAACATCAAGATCTGCTGGAGGTGATTGGGGCAACTTTGCAGAAGAGTGCTGTTCGCACTATTCACTTGACAACAGACATATGGACCAGTTGCCAAGCCCTTGATTACATGTGCATCACTGCACACTGGGTCTCTTTTGCAGGGGTTAGAGACAAGAAAAATGTAGGTGTTGACCCGGACACACTTTTTCAAGCAACTCGGAAACATGCAACATTAGCCATGTTTGCCATGGAGAAAACTCATACTGCACCTAACCTTTTGGAGGAGTTTGATAGGAAGGTCTCTGAATGGCTGCATCCAAGAAATCACATAGTTGGGTATGTTTCCACGGATAATGGCAGAAATATAGTTAAGGCCATGCATCAAGGTGGCTATTTCAGAGTGCCGTGTTTGGCGCACAGTATTAACATCGTGGTGCAAGATTTCTTGAAAGATGAAAACACAGTCAGTAAGTTACTGACCACCTGCCGAAGAATCTGCACACATTTCAGCCATTCTTTTAAGGCCCGGAAGGAGCTGAGGAGCATTCAACATGAACGTAAATTGCCACTCAAAGGACTAATCCAGGAGGTGGCAACATGTTGGAACTCAACCTTTTACATGCTTGAGCGTGTGTCTGAGCAGTGGTGGGGTAAAAAATGAGTATGTCTATAAACTGGGTTCTACTATGAAAGACATGAGGCTAGATTTGGAGGAATGGAACCTAGTTGCAAGCCTGACAGACATGATTTGTCCTTTTGAGGTCTTCACGCGTGAAGCCAGCAGGGAGGACTGTTCTTTGGGCAAAGCTATCCCATTGTTGCGCATGCTAGAGCACCAACTGAAGGCGGTGTCTTCAACTATTCCGAGATGATGCTGAAAAGCAAGACGCATATCAGTTGGTGGAGAGGTTATTAAGCCGCCTAGTTGTGAATCAAAGGCTTAAAAACATACATACAGAACAACATTACATTTGTGCCAATATTCTATCCACGGTATAAAAAGGCAGTGGTCAGCAAAGCATTCATTCCTTTTGATGAAGCAGATGTTTCAAAGTACAAACATTGGCTAGCTGTGTCAGCCAGTCGGTTAAAAAAAAAGTGGCAGAAAATTCAAGGAGACGGCAGAAGTACAACTGAATCAGCAGGCCATCCGGCGTCAAGTTCAACTTCTGAATCTGTGGCCGAAGGGAGTCACTTTCACTCAAAGCCTTTAACAACACCAGCAGCAACCGTATCATCGCCCTCACCTGCACCAGGCCGAGCCATAATATTGTCGGAAAAGGATTGGCTAACTCATCAAGGGTTTGCTCGTTACAGTGCTGCAAAGGCCACAGATGGTACGCACAGTGGAGCAACCGTGGAGAACCTTGAGTCGATGGTGCAGGCCTATCTCGATGACCCAACAGAGGTCTTTGTTAATAAGAACCCATTGCTGTATTGGTACAGGAAAATGCCTCTATGGCCACTGATCACCAACCTGGCTATACATTATTTGTCTTGCCCACTCGCAAGCGTGTCTTCTGAACGTGTTTTAAGTGCTGCTGGTGCCATTGTAACTTCAAAAAGGACCCGCCTCTTGCCCAAAAATGTGGAGAGGTTAACACTGATCAAAATGAATCAGCACTTCATACCACCAGATTACAAAATACGTGAATGCACGCAGGAAGAAGAGGACACCGACTTAGGTGACGGAAGTTCTTCTCTGTTAGCTGACCTACTCCCGTCTCAATTCATAGAGTTTGAGGATGTGCTCTACTTCCCTGACACCAAGGCCTGAAAATGACTTCCTTTTTTCCGTCCTTATTCACTTTTATTCCTGTGTGTCTTTCTTTGTTTTGCAACTTTTACCACAACAAAACTCTAATCACCTAATCACAAGTCCATCAGCAGCACTGTCTTCATCTTATTTTCCTCATTGATTTGAAGGTGCCGTAGTCTGCATTCCTGAGGTTCACAAGTTCACAACTCAATCATGCTCCTCTATACTCCTCCTCCAGACTCCCCCTATCCATTTCCCTCAAGGATTACGACGAGTCCCCTCAAGTGGGACTGAAATTACTGACTGACTACATGCTTGCTGATTGCTGACAGAGTTACTTCTGATATTGACAGGAGAGGCTGCCCTGTGGGCCCTCACTTTCCAAGAAGATGCGGAAAAAAAGTAGAACAGGTAATGAATAATTGAGAAGATGGCATGCAGTGGACAGCAATGGCTGTCTGGCTCTGATGAAACCAATTGCTGTTTGTTTTTTGTGCATGAAATGATGAATCATATGTCTTGTCTTAGTTAATATTTAATCTTTTACACAGTAATTGTAACTCATGTCAACTACTCTGTTTTTTTTTACCTTGTTTAATTCAAATTGTACTTCAAATTCAGGGGCCACTATGTTGCATTTTACAATATGCAAAATGTCCTTGGAGTGGACTCACGTGCCAATATACCATAATGATTGATTAAATATATATTTTTTCTTTACAGTCACTCACTGGGATGGATGGATCATCAGCGTCGGTTTACGGAAGAACTATGGCCAATTCGTGAGTGGCAAACAGGTAAACCAGTCTACAATAACTACTACAGCAGAACTACATGTCTGTCTATTCGTGGTATGTAGTGGTCGAGGGCGAGGCAGTGTACTGTTGTTGTTATGCCAGGCAGAGTCCACTCCAGACAGCAGTTCATGTAAAATTGGGGCTATGTGGCTTGCTGCATACAATTAGATATGCTTTGTCTGACAAAGAGCCTAGGAATGCTACATCGGGTTGCTTCACTCAGTGGTGCCTGCCTTGACCGTCTGCATGGCACTGCCTCAAGCTTGGGCCAAACATCTGTTATGTTTGCGAAATTTGCTGTTTTTCGGTTTTTCGCAAATCTCGCGAAATTACCGAAAAATCGCAAATTCTTGAGCGGAACAGATTTTTGGCCCATGCTTGCGGCAGGGCCATGCAGACGGTCAAGGCAGGAACCACTGAGTGAAGCATCCTCCTGATGTAGCATACCTAGGCTCTTTGACACAGACAAATTATATCTAGGGTATAGGGTTCAGTGCGATTTACTAGGATTTTTGGCTTTAAGTTGGTAGGGATCCCGCTGAGTCTAGGGCTCAGGGCCTGATGCAGGCTCATTCATAATGATGTTGGCAAGGTTTTAGGGCGGTTTGGTGTTCTTTGGTCCAGAATTGGCAGAATTTTTGCCTTTTTTGGTGTTTTGCGGGCGCGTGTGTTTGGGTGAATACTAAGTGTAAACTAGTCGTAGATCTTCTTGTTCTTGTTCTTGTTCTTGTTCTTGTTCTTCCTTGCTTGCTGAGATTCTTGGGAATCGCTGGAACAAGTGTCCAGGTAAGTTTCAAGAGGATCGAAGTAGTGGAAGTGCTGAAAACAGCAATTTTTTGTGAACCGCGCAATTTGCCATGTTTTGAATATACCAGTATTGCATGCTTTTGGGGGTGTTCTAGATTTGTGGGGGTGGGTCGGGGGGTCTGGGAGCACTGCTGGGATAGTCTAATTTTGATTGCAAGTGGTTTGAAGAAAATCCATGGTGGAAACGGGGGGTTTGGGCCTAGTTGCAGGTGGCGTTTTGGCACAATTTAAACTGAGGCCTAGCAGTATTGTGTGTTTTTGGGGTGCTGTTTGGGGGTGTTCTAGATTTGTGGGGGGGGGACTGGGGGTCTGGGAGCACTGCTGGGATAGCATAATTTTGATTGCAAGTGATTTGAAGAAAATTCATGGTGGGAAAGGGGAGTTAGGGCCTAGCTGCAGAGCGCGTTTGGACCGATGTTGACTGGTTGGCTGAAAATTTTCTACGTGTGAGTTTTTGCAATTTTGCTTTTTGCCTGTTTGGGGGTGTTCTACTTTTTTGCGGGTGGGTTGACGAGTCTGGGGGCAATGCGGTGAAGGTCTAATATCGGAATCAAGTGGGTTGGAGAAAATCCATGGTGAAAAAGTTTTTCACTTTTCAGACTTTTTGCTCACTTTCGTGTTTTCGGGGGGCTGTTTGGGGGGTTCCTGGTGTTGGGGTGTCTTGGAGCAATGCTGGGCATGCCTAATTTTGGTTGCAAGTGGTTTGAAGAAAATCCATGGTTGGAAAGGGGAGTTAGGGCCTAGCTGCAGAGAGCGCATGGAGTGATCTGGGAACTAGGCCTACATTTTTCTAAGTATGAGTTTTTGCATTTTTGCTTTTTGCTTGTTTGGGGGTGTTCTGCTTTTTTGCGGGTGGATTCAGGGGTCAGGGGGCAATGCGGGGAAGGTCTAATATCGGAATCAAGTGGTTTGTAGAAAATCCATGGTGAAAAAGTTTTTCACTTTTCAGACTTTTCGCTCACTTTCGTGTTTTCGGGGGGCTGTTTGGGGGTTCCTGGTGTTTGGGGGGTTGGGGTGTCTTGGAGCAATGCTGGGCATGCCTAATTTTGGTTGCAAGTGGTTTGAAGAAAATCCATGGTTGGAAAGGGGAGTTAGGGCCTAGCTGCAGAGCGCGCATATAGTGATCTGGGAACTAGGCCTACATTTTTCTAAGTATAAGTTTTTGCATTTTAGCTTTTTGCCTGTTTGGGGGTGTTCTACTTTTTTGCGGGTGGGTTGACGTGTCTGGGGGCATAGCTGTGAAGGTCTAATATCGGGCGCAAGTGGTTTGGAGAAAATCCATGGTGAAAAAGTTTTTCACTTTTCGGACTTTTCGCTCACTTTCGTGTTTTCGGGGGGGCTGTTTCGGGGGTTCCTGGTGTTTGGGGGGGTTTGGGGGTCTTGGAGCAATGCTGGGCATGCCTAATTTTGGTTGCAAGTGGTTTGAAGAAAATCCATGGTTGGAAAGGGGAGTTAGGGCCTAGCTGCAGAGCCCGCATGGAATGATCTTGGAACTAGGCCTACATTTTTCTAAGTGTGAGTTTTTGCATTTTTGCTTTTTGCCTGTTTGGTGGTGGGGTTCTACTTTTTTGTGGGTGGGTTGGGTGGGTCTTGGGGCATTGCTGGGAAGGCCTAATATGGGGCGCAAGTGGTTTGGACAAAATCCATGGTGAAAACGTTTTTCAGTTTTTGCTCACTACCTTGTTTTTGGGGGGCTGTTTGGGGGGTTCTAGGTTTTTGGGGGTGGGTTTTGGGGTCTGGGAGCACTGCTGGCACAGTCTAATTTTGATTGCATTTGTTTTTAAGGAAATCCATGGTGGAAAGGGGGAGTTATGGCCTAGCTGCAGAGCGCGTTTGGACTGAATCGAAGGAAGGTCGAAAATATTCGAAGTGTGAGATTTTGCATTTTTGCCTGTTTAGGGGGTTCTACTTTTTTGCGGGTGGGTTGGCGGGTCTTGGGGCATTGCTGGGAAGGTCTAATATGGGGCGCAAGTGGTTTGGACAAAATCCATGGTGAAAACGTTTTCAGTTTTTGCTCACTTCCTTGTTTTTGGGGGGGCTGTTTGGGGGTTTCTAGGTTTTTGGGGGTGGGTTTTGGGGTCTGGGAGCACTGCTGGCACAGTCTAATTTTGATTGCATTTGATTTTAAGGAAATCCATGGTGGAAAAGGGGAGTTATGGCCTAGCTGCAGAGTGCGTTTGGACTGAATTGAAGGAAGGCCGAAAATATTCTAAGTGTGAGATTTTGCATTTTTGCTTTTTGGATGTTTGGGGGGTTCTACTTTTTTGCGGGTGGGTTGGCGGGTCTGGGGGCATTGCTGGGAAGGTCTAATATCGGGCGCAAGTGGTTTGGACAAAATCCATGGTAAAAAGGGGGGTTACGGCCTAGGGTTAGAGTTAGGGTTAGGCTTCTAAAATCGAAGTTTACACTTTACACATAGCTTGAGGGGAAAGATCCGCAAATTTCCCCCACACTTATTTATCCTTGAAAAGGAGACTCAGAGTACGCACTTTCGAAATGATGCTTGTATGTTTTGTAATACTGTCGACTCTGAAACTGAAAGTGTTATTTTTGCACTGCACAGCGTACCTTATATTTTTTTCTCCGTGGTGTTTAATATCACTTCCTTTTTTTCCATCAGCAATTACAGGCCGGCTTTTACCCTGTGCAATGACAAAAAGGATGACCTCAGGCTTAGCGACCCGAAATTCAGCATCCGCCAGGCAGGCAGTGGACAAGGAGTCTTCTGGTCCCCAACATTGATCGGCGGAGAGTCAGATGGAATGGAGGAGTACCGCGAAAGAGGAATGGCTGGATGCATGAAACTTCCCAAATTCAACAGGACAACTACAACAACATACAGTTACAGTATCCATCTTCATTTCGATCTATCTTTTAACCCCTTTGACGCTCATGACGAGCTCAGCTCGTCATGAGGTACACCTCTCGTACGCTCATGACGAGCTGAGCTCGTCATGAACCGCGGGTTTTTTAAAACTTCAGCGCACAGCGGGAAAATGAGCCGCACGCATGGAGTTAAGTAATGTTATTGCTGTGAACTTCTGTGAGTGTGACACTGTGCATTTGTTTGCTCTCTGCTTCAATTCATCCCTTCAGCCATTGTATATTTTTTTCTTTGCTATTTTTTAAACTAATTTAATGTACTAAGTGGTTCTTCTCTCTGAGGGCAGTTAGGCAAGTGAAATTGCGTAATTACTGCAGGCCTGTACTGTCACATTGTTGTTTCTTCATAGTACATTGTAGAAAGTACTACTTACTTTACAGTAACCTATCCATTTAGCAAACAACTTCATGCATGCAGTAGTGCATGCACTTCCCTTAAAAGATTTATGAATAGCTTCGTATCCAAAGATTTGTTTATCTTCATTTGTTTGTTGTCCATGCTGTGTTTTTTTTCCTCTCTCCACAAAACTTTCCCCACAAACCCCATTCCCATCCAAGTTTCAAACCCTAACCCACTTCCCCCGGGATGTGTGGTTTTCATTGAGGTGTGAGTAAATTACAACAATAATTCCACACATTTGCTGGGGAGGATAAGGTCAAAGCAACAGAAAATCTGGTTGAAGGAATCCGAGGAGATATTCTTACTCAGCTTTACACAGACCCAGGACTATTTGAAAATCAAATCTGATTTTCATGGCCGCTATCAACTGTATTGATCATCAAGAACATCCTCCTCCTACACGTGGCGAATGATTACGCTGCTGTGTCCTTCACCTTCAGTACTATTACTTTTAGTAGCCAAAGCCAAACTCCACGCAACTAGTATACTTAGGAAACTAGCATTTGTTAGGCTAAATTATGGCACTGTTCTTGTGTACTATGCTATCGATCGTACTGTTGTAATGATCCGCTCAGGCCACTCAAGGTTTCATTTTCTTTTTTTCATATGCTGCTACTGCCACTGTGTACCACCACTACTACCACCACAACGATACCATTTCATCCGCCCAGGATTGCCAACCTTCATCGCCAGTTGCCATGCAGCCAGCCCTGTGCCTAGCCCTATTCTCAAACACGAATCACAGGTAAGATAAGTGTTTGGGGGGAGGAAGAATAGTGGAGTAGGAGGAGAGAGGAGAGACTGACGGTACTACTACTAAAGTAGTAGGACAATTGAATTCACTAACTCTGCGAGTGGCACTTACTTTTGTAAATATTTGGCCGATTAATTAGACAATTTCAGGTACATGCATCATTGCTGCCGTTTGCGATTCCTTAATTGCGAAAATTAAGGAATCGCAATTAAGGAATCGCAAACGACAATGCATCAATAATTCGCAATTTATTTAGCGATTCCTTAATTTTCCTTAATTGTGATTCACAATTTGCGAATCACAATTAAGGAATCCCTTCCCATTGATTCCTATGGGCCAAAAGGCCCATAGGAATGAATGGGAAGACAATCTCAATTTGTGATTCGCAATTAGCTAATCACAAATTGAGATTGCGATTTCAAGGGTGCAGGGGTGTCCAAAGGACACCCTGTTGCACCCCTGAAATCAATCTATGCACATATGTTGTGCACACACATGCCCTAAGGGCATGTGTGTGCACAACATGACAGTTTGAAAAATGCACAAAAATGCATTTTTTTAATTTTTCGCTAATTACCATGAGGTCCAACCTCATGGTAATTTTTTCCTCCTAATTGCGAATTCGCAATATTTTTAAGTGTCATGCAATCGCATTTTCAGAAATCGCAAAACAATAGCGATTTCTTGTAGTTTTTGATTCATGCATCCCAAATAGTGATTTAGGAATCGCAAACGGCCGAATTTTGCGATTCGCACCGTTTGCGATTCCTAAATCGCTTGATGCATGTGGCTGTTTGAATCAAGCAGCCATTTAAGTTTCAGGAAAACAAACAAACAGGTAACCCCCCCGCCTCCCCTGCAAAACAGTAAAAACGCATATACAATGTTTAAGTTGCAAGTAAATAATTATTAAGATCCATAAAAAAATAAACTATCCCGCAAGACCCGACCCACCCCCCTTCCTAACCCCAAAGAATGTCTGTGAAAAAGTCCCCATAGTCCAAGAAAAAACCCAACTCCCAATTCCCCCCCCCCAAAAGTCTTTAAAAAAGGGGCAAGGGACAGTCTCTCCTCCTCTACTGCCGCCGGCGGTGTCCTTTGGCCAGGTTGGCCCGTTGCTCCCTGCGGAGGTTCTTGAGCTGGCTCTTCATTCTCTCCATCTCCTGCTCAAGGTTGGACACCCTGAGGGTTAGGCGGTGGATGCGGGCCTTGCCCCTGGTGTGGGGGGGCAGCTGATTTTTTGGCTACTTGGCGGTGGCGGGTGGCTGCGGTACCACGGCTCCGTACCGCTGGAGGCTGGCTGACCCAGGGAGAACGGAGGAGGATGCAGCTGTCGCGGTGGATGTTGTGGTGGACTGCGACTGCGTGTCCTCCTCCTCCTGGGCCACCAGCCGCCGATATTCGGCGACAATCGCCTCCAGCTTCCTTTGCCGGGCCCGTCTAGCCAGCTCCTTCCGTGTCAGTTTGGAAGGAGCATCTATATGAAGAAAGAAAGACATACTGTAACCAATGCTCTTCAAGATTAACACAAAATATTTCAGCAGAAACTTGTGTCACAGTAGAACTAGCAACTTGCAAGCACAGTTCATAACATTTGTGGCCTGTATCTATCTAACCTCCCACTTCGTCAGCCTCTGCTCTAACATTAGTGGGAGTTTCAGGAATCAATTCTACGAGCACTATATGGACTAACTACATTAGAGTTGACTATGACAGTACACCAGTCTTATTCTTCTTCTTCTCTCTAGTTTAGCGAAATTGGTACATAAACGTCTGGAAGCCGGCATAATGCCAGCGCAGTCAATTTGCACCCGAGAAAAACAGACGCAAGCCATGATGACAAAGACTTTCTTTACTGTACTAGTCCAGTACATGCAGGTGGTGAAGCTCTTACTTTTCTATTACGGGTGGCACTGAGAATACTCTGTTACAATGGCTACTGCTTAATTAATTTAACTTTCACCCTACAGTGCCAATGACTACTTGAAAAGGAAAATGAAGAAGATAAATAATATGATTATCTATCCCTTCACAGGATATTTGCTTACATATGGGGATGACTTTAGGTGCTTTGTTTTTTATTGAGTGAACACTGATAGGCCACACATGAATGACAGAGTTGTACTAAAATTATTAACAGAGGTAGTGAGTGGCCCCCGTAATCGCCGGATATATGCTGTGCTTGCAATATAAACTACTGCTACTATTCATGGTAGTATTCAGAAAATTACAACTTCTTTTCCTTGCCTTTGCTACACTGGAACGGACGTGCGGGTGCGGTGTTACATGCTCTTAAAAGTAACACTTACTTTATCCAGTGACCGTCTACTCTGTCTACATACACATATGCTATCTATGAGTCAGATAGTACCATGATTCAGGCATCCATCCATTCAAAGTAAATGTCAATCATTCTTCTTAATGTCTCAACTGGACAAACCTTAGTTTTTCTCAATGAAAAACAACATTTTCATTTTATTTTGGAAACCGCAAGCCATGCATCTGTGCTTGACTTGCATTTGAATTTGAACCAAAGGATATATTGCGCACACATACAGTTTCTGTTTCACCCACCCAGGCAGTCCTCTTCCCTTTCTCCTTCCACCCATCCTTGCTTCATCCTTCAACCGGCCATGCATCATATTCCCAGCCACCTCGGGCAGCATTCAAAAACACGTATCATTCTTTGCCAGTCATCATTACTTTTAACTCGCTTGTCCTTCCACACTTACTTACACCCTTCTTCCCCTTTTCGTTCATCCCATCCATCAAGTTCATCTCTGATCTGACTTGGCTTCTCGATAAAACTTTCACAGCTGAGTTGAAGTCAATTTAGAGGAGGCTACTACCTGGTTGATAAAAACTTAGTTCTAAATTTGTAAGTCTTCTTAACAGTAAAGTATACTTGTACTGTCCAACATATACACCCGTGCAGAGAGCACACTCTGCAATCTCAATAAGTAAGGAAGATAGCTTACCACCACCCGCCACTCCCGCGGCATCCCCCACAGCAGTTCCCGCTGGCTGTTGCACCGCCTCCGCCCCAGGAGTGCCCACCTCCGCGCTGGCCCCGGCACCGGTGGATGGCTGTGCCGATGTTCTGCCTAGAAAATACATTTCAGATTCTTTGATGCCATATACACCACTCCTTAGTATTTTGTCTAGGAATTAAAAAATGTTACTACGACTACACAAACAAATTTAATAATTTGTGACTCTCTAGTCTAAACTACAAATTGCCCTTTTTTCAAGGAAGGGTGTTTTTTAGTTATGCTTAGCCGTAACATGTCTTGCTACACTTTTTGGCACAACTGATGAATGCTTGCTTTTTAACACGCACCATTTTTCTCATAACAGACAGAAGCTTCCCTACTAAGAACTAGAGCAAGATCAGATCATCATCACTTGGACGGAGTCAGCAACGATTCAGCACGCCAAAGAAGACTTGAAGTTCCAACCTGGTGAGGGCTCGTCCACAATTAATGTGTGAAATCACTAAGCACTTTTCAATTTTCAATCCACCGTTTATGTTGTATGATGAACTTGATTTTAATAAATGTTTTTACTTTTAATAAAGCTTTAAAACTTACATAGACTCTGTGGTTTTCGGTCATAAGTGAGTGAGCGAAAGGGTTTGCAATTTGCAAGCATGAGTCCGTGGCTCTGAGAGGTCGGTACTCTGACTCCGTAGTCTTATGTCCTGGGTTGTATAATCATTGGGGATCAATCATCGATGAATTCAGGAGCTAAATGACTCTGACACAATAGCTAGTCAGTAAGGAGATTGGGGGTTTAAATTCTGTTATGACTGAGGTATGTGGAAAGCCTAACTGCGCCTATTATAATTGATAAACAATGCACTATTTTGTGTCCATAGTTCTGTTTGTGCAGAATAGTCCCTGCAACAGTAGTAGTATGGATGGTCCTCCTATCCAATCAAAAAGTAAACTAGTATCTTATTCTTTCTTGGTGGCCATTGACATTTTATTGTTGGGAAGTGTCAAACATAAACATTTAGAAGACTTCCAAAGACATTATGGACAACCCAGAGGACTGCACTCAGTGCATAGAGCTATTGTTGAATAGAATGGGAGTTTTGTTTAACACCTTTTGCCAACTGTGCAAGCTTAGTTAGCTACACAGACAGACTAATAATAATCTAGTAGTACCACAGGGAGTCATAGTAGACGCAGGATAAGAATTTAGAAACAGGCTACAAGAAGATCAAAGACGATTTAGAAAAAATCGAATGAGGAACGTTAGGAAAAAATAGGTGCTGTAAAAGATAGGGAAGTATAATTATTAATATTAACAGGAAGACTTACTGGGGCCAGCAGAGGAGCCCTCGCCGGACCGATCCTGGCCTTCCTGATCTTGTCCCTGCTCTGCCGGCACCGCTTCCTCCTCCTGTGTCCCCTAGCCCCTGGGGGGTGCTGATGTAAAACATGAAAGAAAGACACAAACATGGATGATTGTTGTCAACCAAATCAAACATTTCAAAAAAACAATAACACATTATTTCGGGGAAATAGACAATGGAACTAAATGTATTGACCAATCTGATGTGGTCTACTAGGATATTAGTATTGCTGGATTCGCAGACCGTCTACTTGGAAAGTTATGTAACTCACTAAACCAACTACAAAAAGGTTCGACTAGGACTGGCAGGCAGCACTGTACAGCACGCGAAGTGACAGACACAATCTATCGTGATTGCAGACCAGTGAGAACACTAAAAAGTTTCCTACTAAATAACCAGTCATAATATACTCAAACTTTCAATCCACCACCACTATCTCTTCTCAGTGGCAGGAGTACAAAGGAAGGAATGGACTTGAGTCTCTAGGGGCAGATTTACAAGCCCCTTGCGGCTCTATTGCTCCGTCGTTGCGTGACTTTTGTGACGCAGCGGCTGTGCAAAAGAGGCGTCATGGTGCGGGGTATATTAACAACGTGACGCATCTGGGAGATGCATCACGTTGTAAAGCCCTGCACCGTCAGAGGGTGTTCCGGCGCAATGGAGGGCGTTACTGCGCAGGAACGCCTCCTAAAAGTGCCTGAGTGAAATCTACAAGATTTCACTCAGTCACTTTTAGGCCAATGCTGCGTCAAAACCCTGCGCCTGCTTGAAGCAGACGTACGGCTGGACGCAGCATTGGGGAG
Source organism: Lissotriton helveticus (assembly GCF_964261635.1). Taxonomy (NCBI): domain Eukaryota; kingdom Metazoa; phylum Chordata; class Amphibia; order Caudata; family Salamandridae; genus Lissotriton; species Lissotriton helveticus. The sequence goes on along the minus strand of NC_136061.1, from coordinate 1,342,128,453 downwards.
AAAGGGCACCCCAGAGCATTGCTGGAGCTGCGTCGTGCTTGCGACGCAACTCCAGCAATGCGCCACCTTTGCGGCACAGATGCGTGACGCATCTGTGTCGTTTTCGCCCCATGGTGCGCCGCATTGTAAATGCGGCGCACAATGGGTGGTAGAGGCGTGGCGCACAATTACTGGCGCATCCCTGCTAATTTGCAGGAATGCGCCAGTAATTGTAAATCTGCCCCTTAGTGTCTAGCATTACGCAGTTCGGTAAAGTACACTCATACATAATCACTCAGGCCAATGAAATGAGCACAAAATCTAAAACAAGTAAGCATAGTAGCACCGCCACTGAGCAGGCGACCAGTGCACCTGCAATGCAATCACAGAAGATTTTGAAACATAATTTACCTACAATGTAATCGGCAGCATTATTGCTCTTCGGAAAAAACAAACATTTGCAATATGATAACATAGAGCAGGAGAAAACAGAGTAGTGATTAAATAGCCACTACTACTCACCAAGCCCAGGGATCTCGACGCCTAGCAGGTCGAGCAGGTCGTGTTCACGGTCCAGGATATCGGGCCACCGGTGCGTGGCCTGGCTGTAGGTGCGCCGGACCCAAGACTGCAGATACATGGCCCGGCACACCTTCCCCCACAGCTGCCGACGCTCCCGGAGCCCGTACCCGCCAGTGATCCTGCCGCCTGCCGCGATGGTCTTGGGGAGGTGGCGCTGGACATAAAAAATCAGTGCGGCCACCTCCTCCGCGCTAAAGATCTCCCGGGCTATGACTTCCTCCCCCCTCAATCGCCCGCATGGGAGCCGGGTACGGGGTGCGGGACCCTTCCCCTTGTCCTTCCTGGCTCCCTTTGCCATGGTCCTGGACAGGAATGGAAATAATAAATAGGAAAGAGAATAGGGAAAAAGTAAATAAAAGAAGAGGTAAAAAAAAGTCATTTTAAAGTAACGAAAAGTAGAAGAAAACACAAAATATAGATCTAGAAAAATAGAGGGATAGATAATAAGTAAAAAAGATTTTTAAAAAACTTCAAACAAACAAAGGATGGCAAAGATTGAAGCTGGATAGAAAAAGCATGACCAAAACCATAGCAATGAATGAAAAACAAGATGGCCGCGCCCATTGAGGACCGCGTGGGTAAGTTCGCGCGATATTTCACCCGCGAGCACGCAAAAACACACGCGAACTCGTAATAGCGTACCGCACAGAACGCGAGATAGCCAATAGCGACCGGAAACGGAAATACGCAATGCGCACAAGATGGCCGCGCCCATGTACGACAGCATGGGTAACTTTGCGGTCGGTGCGCTGCAAGCGGCCCGTGAATACGCAAAAAACCCAGTGAACAGGCAAAAAAAAGAAATCCGCAAATTTGCACGAATTTGCAAATTTTGCCGATCGCGAATTCGATTTCGCGTGAATTCGCGGATCGCGAATTCGCAAATTTCGCCCATACTTAGTGATCACTCAGGCAATTATTCAATATTGAGAAATCAGTAACCTGGCACTTATATTGCTGAGAGATTGCGATAAAGTCAATAAAAGACTCCCTGTGTCTCTTACCATACAAGTGACATAGTCTGTTGCAGAATAAGCTGCAAGATCAATGGAAAAAAGGGAAATACTTAGTCAGAATGGAATTAAAAATATCTCGGCATAGGCTATGCTTAAAATGACAGTGATCCTCAGTGTCTCATCCTATCACTTCACACATGGAATGCTTGGAAACTGGACACAAACTGCAATCAAAATCACCTCAATTCATGATGAAGTCCCTAGTAGGCTCAGATAAAAACTACCTAAGAGACAGCTATATCTGTAGTGCTAGAAATAAAATTGTGATGGTAAAAACTGACAATAACAAGCATTTCTCTGGGTTTATGTCAGAGAATGACAATTTGAAAATGGGGGGGGGGGTTGAGGTACATTTTGTAAATCCCCTTGTCCATGCTGGTTGAAATTAGGGTTAGCAAGCTGCCTCTATGGTGTCCCCCCGCTAGAGTTGTTGCTGGGGTGTGAATTGAAAGAAAACCATCTATGTGGACTGCTTCACAGACCCAGGTCTCCTGTAAACATACAATGTTGAAGTTTTTAATTGTCTCAATCCATTCAGCATTCTTCACCTTACTAGATAGGCCAGCCACATTCCAAAACATTCAAATAAAATCATATTTAAGTTCCATTGGTTGCACAGAAATATCTGTGGTTGGACCAAAATGAGCAGCCATAGCAGAATTGATATTACTAGCAGTCATCTGTGTCTGTTCGACCACTAGGGAAAGTGGATGCTGCAACACTTTTGCCAAGGGCTTTATCATCTCTCTGGTGCTAGAATAAGGGCTTGAGCGGATCATTACCAAACACTCAGTCTCAGGCATTGTTCACCCGTCAGTATTGCAGTTAAGGTTCATACCTCCAGATTGACCATGGGCTGGGAATGACGCTATTGCCGAAAGTCAGTCAACTTGTTCCGGGGGCGTGAATCGATTATGTGTTGGTATTGAGAAATTAATTTGGGCAGATGCCTCATAGGTAGGAAACTTGAGTGAGCCTGTGCCAGTGGGTCTATAGAAATAACCCAATAGTACTTCCATGATGGGTCTATGGAAAGGATGGTCTAGGGTCAACCTTTCCAGCAGAGTCCCCACAATGTGTTAATTCCTGCACAAGGAGAAAGCGATCATCGTCCTCAAGTGATTACCATGTCATTTCACATAGCACGTCATGCCGTCACAAGTCTGACTTCAGGAGGAAATTACACTGAAAACCTCAAAAGGTTGAAATGGTCAGATCCAATTATATCAGCAATAATAACAAAATGCAGAGCCCTGCAATATTCAAGGAGCATCGATGTATTCCTGCCTACTACAGCATGGGAACTCTTCTCCCGGGAAGTGCTTAAAAACTTCCCACGTACCATATAAAAAACCAAAAAAGGTCATTCAACAATAATAACAGCTGAAATTAAAATCAATATGCAATAGTGTGCCAAGACAAGTACGTAGGCACCCGGGGGAAGATCACATATTCAGTATATATAAGCAAGCTCAAAAAGCACTGCGATAGGCAATATTTCTTGAGAAAAACAAGCATTCCGAGCAGTTCTTGTTAAAATTGATTCACACAAGTTAAAATCACAACCCAAAACCTTTCTGGTCGCTTGTTAATTGCAATACACATAAACTAGGAGGTCAGAGTAGCGCTAACATCTCTGAAGCCGAATGGGTATCCCATCTAACAACCAATTTCGAAGAACCAGAAAAGGAAGACGGTCCACCGGCCAAACCTCCAGCTATGGCCCCACAACTCAATTTATGTCAACTGCTAGGTACAAAATATGTTGGGACACCTGAGAGATCTGCTGAAACAAACATAAGGATGCCATCGGCAACTGATACCAAATCGCCACTCCAGCATGAAGAATTGCCCCAATGGGCGCCCACAACATTAGAAATTCTTACGGAAAGAACACCACAAATTATAACTCAGGGTCGCTCAAATGGAGCTCCTGGGCCAAATGGTCCACCCCAGGCTCTGTATAAACAGGACACAGAATTCTGGGCCAATCAACTGGAACCCCTTTTTTCTTATTGCTGGACTAACCAGGTATTACCGGAATCTTGGCATGGTGCCATTATACACCCAATTTACAACGGTGGCAAGAGATCAGACCCGAAAAACTACAGGATGATTACTCTATTGGATGTGGAATCGAAATATTATGCCAAACTACTCCTTCAAGATCTGGCGTCTTGGGCTACAAAAAACCATTTTATACTCTTTAACCAGACAGGATTTGTGCAAAAATCAGGCACCATAACCAACCTGCTTGCAATATCTGTCCTGTTGGACAAAGTGGCAGCTTCGGGAATGTTAATGCATTGCTGCTTCGTGGACTTTAAGGCCGCTTTTGACTGCGTACCCCAAAGCCAATTATGGCTCAAACTGCGGAAATGGGGGATTCCACCAGTGCTCCTTCAGGCCATAATTGCGCTACACTCTAACACATGGATCCGCATAAAACTTGGGGACGGATTGCATATCTCAAGGAAAATACAAACATCTTGCGGAATGAAACAAGATGTGTGCAGGCGCCTCTTCTTTCCAATCTCTTCATTTCCGATCTGTCAGAGTCACTCGAATAAGTGAACTCTCATCCTCCAAAACTAGCCGGGGTAAGAGTTAATAATTTACTGTATGCGGATAACCTTGTCCTGCTCAGCCCCACCAGGGTCGGCTTGCAGAGACTACTCAATTGGTTGTCTCTTTACATCACCGAAAACGAACTGGAACTGAATGTAACAAAGACAAGGGCGCAATTACCTTTGGGCTAAGGAAATACCAAGGTGGCGGTTGGCAGTACAAGGGTAAAAGCATTGATAGGGCTGTTTCATATAAGTATCTGGGGGTCCACATTGATAGAAGGGGTTCATTTTCCAAACATAGCGACGAGGTAGAAGTCAAAGCTTTGACAATCCAGGTGGCATTTAAGACCCTTGCGAGGCAATTGTCCGGCCCAAACCTGACCCCACCTATAAGTGTCATAAAGGCAAAAATCATCAACTTTCTCACCTATAGCCAGGAGATCATGCACGGGAAAGACAACAGCCATGTGAACAAAACAATAACAAGAATCTTCAAATAAGTTCTGAGCCTTCCAGAAACTTCATTCCCCGCTCAAATACGAGCATTTATCAGGCTGTGCAACAAGTTGTGCACCTCCAGAGAAGGAAACCTGGAGGCCCTTTTGTGGCAGGAAATCTCAGCCCAACGGCGTTGCTAGGGGGGGGCGAGGTTGGCGGACCGCCCCAGGTGGCACTATTTAGGGGGCGGCGGCCGCGTGGCACTGGTGGCCCGTTGCGATGGCCTTTATCATTTATGTAGGGACACAGTGTCCCCAAATAAATTATAAAGCCAGCTGAAATGGGTCACCAGTGCCGTGCGGCACACGCGTGGCACCAGTTTTTGAAGTACAAGCGCACTCTGACATCGCGCTGCAGCGTCGTTCCCGGATCCCCTTTCACGTAGTGACATCACTTGCGCAGGAGGCATGTGGATGATGCATTTGAATTGTAAAAGCTATACTTTATTCTGGAAGAAGTGAGGCGTTTTAAAAGAATGAATTGTGGTGCCCTAGCCCGCACATGCGCGGAGTCCATACTTCGGGTGTAAAAGTTAACTCTGAAAGTGGTCCCGGTAGCATGACCCGATCCGGCGGAGCTCGTCTGCTAGTGATCCCGGGCCCGGGGAGGGACCTGCCAGGGCTAGGAGTACATTCCATGGGTGTGCAGGAATCCGTGTGTTTGTGTTACAGTCTGTACAAAGCAGAAATCTTTCGATTAGGGGCTGCATGGTATTAGCAAGCACTAAAAAAAAAAAATGAAGGACATCCAGAAACGTACAGCTCTTGTCGCGGTGGTCTCGAAGCGTGGCCTGGTCTTCACAAGACATCAGTTAACAAGAGTATGAAAATCAATAACGTAGGGCAACAGAACCCTATGATGGTGACCTCTCCTACTATGTGTCACTGCACCAAAACCGCTGGCCAGTGGTTTATCGATCATCTAACTAGAAAGCGCTACACACCCCAGTAACCAATCGAAAGCACTGCGGTTCGCCAAGCGCCTAGTAGCACAAGTTCCCTAGGACGGCACAGCACTTGTCTACCAGCAATACTAGCAGTTTCTGATGCTCCCTTTCTCGCCTCTGGGTCCTCTTACACACCTGCGCCAGGCCATCCCTCAGGGATGGATTCTACCTACACATAGCCAGTGATGCTCCCACTGAGGCTGCAGGAACAAACATCTTAGGAAGGGAGAGAGGCTCCCAGCATTTATTGATTCATCCTCGGCACTACCAGCCCCTAATTACAGGTGACGCGCTGTGTCCCCAACTCATAGAGGAATATTTGTATGTGATGTCACATCCGGCTGCTGGAGCGGGCGGGAGTTTTGAGGAAGGTGCGCGCCTCCATGCTGGCCATTTTGCTGGTGGTGCTGCAAATTGCATGAGTGCGCTGGCGTTCACAACGCTGCTGCAGGCACCACTGGAATCTATCGAGGTCTACAAAAAGGCAAGTAATTAATCCACATTTAATAAAATGTTTTGGTATTCTAGAGCTAAGGGTGAATTCTCTTCTTTAATTACCGCAATTGTCACCTCTTGTTACTCATACACATTGTGCAGCCTAGTTCTGCCCAGTTGTTAAGAACGTATGCTTTTGATGCGGTAAAATGCATTGGAAAATCAAATGATATTAATGAGGTGAAATATGTGAACAGGCAATACTGTCCTGACCCCTTGACTGCAGTGGTGTCTGCGCATTCCTGTGCCAGATCATTTCTCCAACACTGGCAGACATGGTGCATTAATATAGGCGGGGCAATTCTCTTCACATTTGTGCTTTGAGCCCATGATGTGTATATACATCATACGAGTGTCCTGTGTACACCCTTTTATGATGTACATGTAAGTAAATAGGAGTGTCGAGGGGTTAATGCCACCAATTCATCGACGAGGATAAGAGCTTGTGTGTGCATAATTACAAACATGTTTAACATATTTATATGCATTTCAAACAGGTTGCAATTAATAACTATTTTTATGTCATACAGGTTTGCTTTATTACTTTTGCAATTTCATGTTACACACCACAGACACTGTTCACAAAATATTAATTGTTTGCAGAGAGCACACCGAGAACAGAAAAATATTTTTTTTGCTTCTCTTAGGAAGGTCTCATGTCTTGAATCTTACAGTGCTGTCGCAGGGTTTCTGTTCTCACACAGAACTGCACAGAGGAGTGGAACCTCGGCGAATTAGGGTGACCCAAAACACACCTTAGTACCCAACTCACCCCTTACCGAGCTAGCTACAGTGTCTCATTGGACATATCAAACTCCCAATGTTTAGACAAACCAGAACATGAACTTACAGTACCTCAGGGTACGTGGGACTCATGAACACTCTTTCGTTTTGTTATCATTACAAACCAGAACATGGAGTAAAGAAGACACATGTGCATTTGAAATGTTTATTTACTAATGCCGTCTTCTCAGGCGCAGTATCTTAGATAATACAAGTATACTTATTATCAGTAGCAAAATTACCAGCATAGTTACTAAGACATAAAAAGCGAATGGTGACAGCATGTTAACATACTGTAATGAATAAGAGTTAACAACACTTATATCTCACCCACCCTAATACATATATTATATTATTAGCTAAGAAGGTCTCTTTGGGTTGTTTTAGGGCGGGCCCATACCTTAGTGTCCTAGCATGAAAGGAATCACATCAGCATACACCAGCTCTCTCTGCATGTGCACCGCATCAAGTGTGTTCTATGTGCCTCGTGCAAAGCAATATCAATCCCGCCTGAAGCCAGAGTTGGCAAAGGCTGCACTTGTGTTATGACTATGAAGGCGTGGAGATCAGACCTCATAACAATTCCATATCGTGTTGTTCCTGAAACTTCAGCACTCTTCGTGCAGACATAGTTTATTAAGCAAAGCTGATATCAGAGCAATAACATATTATTCTCACATACACCACGGCAAACTACTAGGTTGAAAGCTAAGTCAACAATTAAGTGTCGTGTGCAGAAGTTGCAAGAAAGAAAAATGGCGTTTAAAGCTCAAATGTACCTACGCTAACTTAACACGATATAAGGACATACAGGAGCTATATGACACCCCCCCATGATCCGAGAACGGACTAAATATCACAACAGAAGTGCCATCACATGAGAGCAGAACTCAACAGTAAACGAGCATGAATCGAAACTAAACTTTAAAAAGTAATGCTAAAAAATAGCCCAAAAATATAACGTGGCTCAAGCCAATAGGCAAGTAAAATAAAAATTGCTTGACAAAAAAGTCAATAAAATCAATGAAATGCTATTAATCAGCGCGTCAATCCGAGGCAGTGTCTATGATAAAACTGTATATGAAAAGTAAGCAGCAACCGCCTCTAACAGGAATTCACTGTCCTCATCCGAAAATAGCTCAGCCATCCAATTTAAAAGATGAAAGGAACATACGTGTTCTCCCAGCACCGGATCCTCTATAACCATCAGAGGACAGCTCGGTGGGTTTTCAAGAAAACTTAGTTCCAAGAAAGTCTGTGTTGCCGACAATATATCCCAGGGACCCATTAGTCCATGCGCCACTGCTAAGGCCATAATCCTCTCGTCAGAACAAACCAACTCGTGAGCAATGATAGGACTCATCAGCTGATTAAAATCGATGTCATGAGAAACCGGTCCGCAGAGACACAAATCAATGGCCCAATGGAAATCACAGGTCAGGCAGTGAAATACAGGCTGGACACAGGTGAAGTAGGAGAATCGAAAAGATAATCCATATGCTGTGCTTAATGTCGCCAACGGCAGTGTGCCATAATATTCAAGCATGCGGTTGCGAAACCGCGTCAGTAGCTGTTGCGCGGGGTCCTGCACAGGAAGGACATCCATATTTAAAGAGACAAAAAACCACTAGCGCGCCAGCTGCTAATGCAAGTAAAAATGGGAACCCTCCAAACAAGGATGAAAAAATAGAATGGAAGAAAGCAGGGATGACTCCAAAAATCTTTTCAAAGGAAGTCACGAGACCACTGCTAACAACTTTAAAAAAATGTGCAAGGCCTTTTGTGGAGGATGCGTTAAAGATAGTTCGAACCATCGCTCCGAAATGCAAAGGCAAATCAGTATTCAAAAGAGCCTGAACCTCTGTACGGGTGTTTGCAATGTGAAGCACGAAAGTTTCACGGGCCGAGCTCAAGGCCACCTCTTTCTGGGACAAAAGAGCCCTTATTCTTGCCATGCCGCTGAATTCTGCTCCCAAAGTTGGTATCTGTGGCCAGATGGAAGACTCCCTATGTTCACGTGTGGGAGGATAAAGCACATTTCTGCAGCAAATAACCCGCTCACTTACTGTTACTATGAAAGCTATACCTTTAATTAACCCACAACAGTTTTCATTATTGAGCATTAAATAACTACCATTCTCTAATAATTTAAACGTGGGGATGATAGCAGGAACTGGCGTGCCATGTAAAACGCAAGCCATATTCGGTCGGTCCTTGTTGCATGAACCGTGTAACTGTATGTGTCTACACATTAAAGAATGATCTGGCGTCTCAGTGCACTCCTCCCCTGTCAGATAAACTTCCTGGTCATCCTTAAAACATCTGTATGTGTATGGGAGTGACCAGACTTCATGAAGGAAACCGCTACCTAAAGGTTCATAACGACCTATGGGTACATATTTCATACAATTTGAAAACTTATATAAAGCAAAAGGCAGCGTTATTAAACCGTGGATAAGCCACGTTGCAGCAGTGGCTTCAGCCACGGAAAAAGGTAAAGATTCTAACCTTTCAATATGTAACATAGAAAAGGAAGCATCACGCATTGAAAGTAAGCGTTGTTTGTCAGTCAAATTAAACGGTGCAAATAAAGAAGAAACGTTCATGTACCCCCAGGGAACTTTACCCATTTTTAGTGTTTGAAGGGTCCATGCAAACTGCATGATTGATCGTAATTGATTTTGACCATGGTATAATACTGACACTTCATCATGTACAATATCGACGACTGACGACACAATATTATCCAATGTGTAAATTCTAGAGGAAAGCACATTAATGCTATTGTCAACAACTGCAAGCACTTTCTCAAGATTTGCTTGATCAATAGCCCTAAGGCGTGTAGCAGCCTCAATCTGTGATAGCTTCCAAATTTCATTGTAAACCCCATATAACCACCTTTTCGACCTGCCACTAGCCGGGCCTTTAATGAAATCATTCAAGTCCACGTCTGCATTTAGTTTAGAAAGGTGATCCTTAACCGCAGGTAAAGTTGAATGTTTCAGCCAATTTTGACACAATTTGCCCACAGAATACGAGGTGACAGTATGACCTAAGTCAAAACGGGGATCAGATCTAACAGTTTTAAAACCGTCAGTTAAATTCAAAAATCTATGTTGGCAAGAATCAGCACTACGGTGCCAAAGCAGCCAACCCTTAGGATTCACACTGGAAATGTTAAAGGAGGAATTAAGAAGTAGAGTCTGTAACTCTCTAATGGACAACTGAGTAAAATTACTCCAACCATCATATTCCTCTAACTCCGGGAAAGAAGGAGCGTTTAATTTTTTAGAAGTAGCCAATCCAAAGCATGTGGTCTGGGAAATTGTTTCATTCAGAAACAGCATATGATTCGGGATGAGACATGCACGGTGCAAAGCCTCAGTGCCTTGTACCTGCCAGGCCTTTGAACCCCAAACTGATTTAAGGTCTATCGTATCCTTCCATAACTCATAGCCTCCAGTAACTAATTGATCAAGGAAGGACTTGGAATATAACAATTTAGTATCGGTAAGTCTAACCTTGGACATTGGCATTTTTCGAAACTTAAAATAAAAGGACTCGGGATTGGACTGATTAAAGTCAGTGAAGTAAGAATACTTTCTCAGAAATGTTTCAGAACTCCCCTGATGAGGCGCTGGGCAATGTTCCCACTGAGTAAAGTTAACAGTATCCCTCCTGGATGATGTTTTGTGTAAGAAGTGATTGCCATAATGTTGGTAACAGAATAATTCACCATAATTTGCAGATTCTAAATATAAATCCTCAGCATCAAATGCAGCATAGTATTGCAAATCAGAAAATAAACTTTCTACAGCATTGACATCCCAGTCATCAGAACGAATGTTTTGTTTCACCACATCCCCCATATTCACTCTAAGTACATTAGGGACATTAACGACTTCCGTTGGGCCATGAATCTGAAACCGAACTGCATCCCACACGATTCCATCAAGGACAGGCCATGCTGTGATGTTAACCAAAGTCAAGTCTCTTTTAAATCTGTGTGTAGAATGGGACGAGGAAAGCGGGGCCAAAGTTCCATTCAGATGAGTAATGCAAGTTCTCTCCTCGACATAGTGTCCATTCATGATTCGAAAAAAATAAAACACAAAACCAATTGACATAAAAAGGTAAACTGAAAAAAGGACCAGCCAAATGTATGTCCAAGGAGGTATCAAAAAATGTTTTTTAAACAGGCTAGCATAAACTGCAATTCGAGAGGGTTTCTTCGAGGCAAGGGAAGCAGAGTCAAATGAAAATCTGGATTCCGTGGCTAAACGAGCTTGCAGGTCAGGCATGGACAAATCAGTGGGGTAGGTATAGTCTAACTCATCAATGTTAGTTCCGGGCAAATTATTTAATAACGGACTGGAAACAGCAGGTAATTCGATGGCCACTTCAGGTTCAATATTAGAAGCAGTGGGCATAACTGAATTTCTCACAATGGAAGGACAGGAAACAGCCGGTGTCATGCTAAGAAGAATCGGCCACTCTGTGTATCTTGACATTGTCAATTGAAATAAACCTGTTTTCCTTACGACCAGGAAGTGGTGGTAAAATGACTGTTCTTGTGCCCTTCACTCCAAGGACAGGAACCGGAGCTCGATAGGAAGGACCAAATTCTTTCTTGTTATCGATCTTCTCTCGAACCAGTTCGCCAACTTGGGGTAGCCAGCCAACTACCGGGATCTGCAACGCATCATCCGACGTGGAGGGCAAATGTTCCTTTGCAAGACTGTCTCTCGTCTGTTGTAGATTCTGTAAAACAGTGCAATGTTCATCTGCGTCAAAGCTAGTGGCGCGAACCACACAGTCTAGACCGTCAAGGTCAGGGACGAACATCTTGATGCCAAAGAGCATTTCGTATGGGGTCCGCCCACCCAGAGACCTTCTAGGGAGATTATTAAGAGCACGCTGCACGCCATAGAGGTGAGCCAGCCAGTTTCTGCCAGTGCCTATAACTCGGGCTGTCAAAGATTGCTTTAAATCACGGTTCATTCGCTCAACTACACTGTTACCCTCAGGTCTGTAGGGAGACGAAAACTTGACTTGGACCCCCAACGAAGTCATGGCATCCTTATACGCCTTAGAGGCGAAAGCCGGACCCTGATCAGAATGGAAGGTACCACAGGCAAAAATCCCTACAAAGACACGCAAATCTCTAATGACAGTCCGTGAATCAGCGCTGCGATGTGGCCATACCCACACAAAGCGTGTGCATGAGTCAACTGCTACTAAGATGTACTTATACGCAGTATCAGATGAAAAAGGACCGCAGTGATCTAAATAAACACAACCTAGTGGTTTATTAGAAATGTACAACTGAGTCTGTGGCGGACGCGTAGCAGTTGAAGGTTTAATCTGCTGGCATATGTCACAAAGAAGGACATAATCACGCGTCTGTTTGTACAGTCCCCGCCACCAGAAACGTTGTCGTAATTGAGTTACAGTGGCCGAGACGCCCGCATGCGCAGACGCCACACCTTCATGTGCTGCTGTAATCAAGTCTGCTCTGCGATCCGAGTTGGGAATCAGCCGTTCCCCAACGTCAGGAATTGTCACAAAAGGAACCTTTTCGGGACTTAAATGGTATTTGTACTTCGAAGGGAATCCCGTAGGATGCTTACTTCCCTTCTCAGAGGCAGCAATTGCCCCCAAGATGTCGCTATCAATCTTGGTTTTTGACCTAGTAACCGCTGCAACTAAGTATGTAGATACTGCTGATTTCGCTGCTTTATCAGCAAGCGAGTTGCCAACAGCGTGAACTCCCATGCGCTGATGACCGAGAGTATGAATCACATAAACGAGAGGCAACATAGCCTTAAGCTCTGCCACTCGAACCCAGATCATTTTGTGTTTTATTGTGCTACCCTTGGAATCATGAAAATCATTTTGAATCCAAAAGAACAAGTTTTCATTGTAAGACTGGACACAGTAGTAAGAATCACTTACAATCAGAGTAGTAACACTTGGATCTGCGTACTCCAACGCTAGTAAAAGAGCACAAAGCTCAGCCAATTGTGCAGTGCAATCGCCCAGGGGCAACGTGTGTACCTCCCTGGAAATGAATTCATCGTTCAACATAGCACCCACCACAATAGCGCACGCGGAAACGTAGGCATGTTTAGAGCCATGCGCAACCTGCGCCGACCCATCAGTGTAAATGATGCAATGGAAGTCCTCCAAAGGTCGCATAGCCAGAGGAGCAGGATAAACGAACTCATACTGCAAGTACTCTTGCGACCGTAAAGAGGCGTCAAAAATAAATGTGACATCCGTGGACGTCAATGACGCTGCCCATTGAATCCACCGTGGGTGCAAAGCTTTAGAATTTGGTACACTGGCTTTCGTGACTGCCTCCAAATGAGGACAGGGTGTTACCACTAACATGCGCTTCCCCTGTGACAGAGCTCGTTCTTTAAGAATCGCCATCTGTACAGCAGTTACAACTTTCTCCACAGTGGGAAACCGCAATTCAGCCGAAGTGTACAAGTGTGACTTGTAAGCAATTGGCACTGTGTCTCCTTCATTAAAAGTCAGGTACGTGAAACCCACCGTCCCTGGGATTATTCTTATCACCAGGTTGGTGTGGTTATCACGAGTCAGTAAGTATTTAGAAGCGAGCAGATCAGCCTGCAAGGATTGCAAAATGGCTGAATGCTCAGGCAGCCAGCATGATTTTGAGAAAGTAGGTTGTATTAATGCATACAACGGCTTGATACGCTGGGCATATTCCGGAATGTATGTCCTTCCGAAATTTAAAAAGCCCAGTAAAGATTGTAATTTTTTCAGTGTTGTAGGAGCGCGCAATTGTGCGCACTTCTCTAAGAAGTGAGGAGCCAAACCTCTACCTTCATTGTTGAGCTCATAGCCCAAAAACAACACTGTGTGTTCAGCAATGTGCGATTTTGCAAAGTTAAATTTGTAACCCATGTCAGCGAAGCTACAAATAACTGAATTTACACGACACAGATGCTCCCAAATATCGTCGTCTGTGAGATATATGTCATCCACATACGAAAAAGCATCAGGGTCGAGTGCCTCCAGAATAGAGACAATACGAGTGGTAAATATACCAGGACTATTCTTATAGCCCATTGGAAGACGCCGGAATTGTTTTTGGACTCCAGCGCTCGTAAAACTGGTCCATTGGGAGCTAAAGCTGTCCAATCTGTGGGCATAAAAACCGTTGGATATGTCAAGCGTTGTCTTAAAACGCTTTCGCACTAGACTATCCACAAGGGCAGAGCCGTGAGTATTCTGTACTGCACAGTTACGGCAATGCGAGTTTAAATGCCGGTAATCCAAAACCAAACGATATGATCCGTCAGGTTTGTTCACAGTAAAAAGGGGATTATTCATCGGTGACAGACACGTTTCAATAACTCCTTGATATTCCAATTGGTCAAGGATTTCCGCGACGGAAGATTTTGCTTCACGCCGAATGGGATATTGAGGTTGAGGCTGCGGCTGAGACCGCAACGGAATTTCGTGGCAAGGCGACAATTTATCCCAACCACATTGGTTACGGTACAGAGCCGGCGCGAGAGCCCGAGCCCACTCTTCTGCAAAATGCTGCGCATGCTCTTTCGAGACAGTGTTCGCGAAACTGGGGAGGATTACCTCCTCCCCTCGCGGCGCCGCGAGCACAAAAGGTGGGGGCCAGTCAGCCTCCGAAAGCAAAATATCATATGTAGAAGACAGATTTTCCCAAAACACCCCTTTAACGGTACGCTGTATGTCACCTTCAATTAACAGGACAATTTCATAAAGTCTTTCTGGGGGAGCAAGTCTCGTATCCGCTGTTTCTATTACAACGTAGACATCAGTCGCTGTCACCCTCAGTAGTGGACGCAGCGCCTCTCTGACTATGGTTATCTCCGCCGCGCTGTCCAGCAAGGTCAGAGCCCACGTCAGATTCCGAAGCCGCGTTCTCACTATCTGTGGCATATCGATGCGCTGTTAAGGCTGCGACTTTCTTTTTCGCAAACTGCGGTCTCTTAGGCGTAGAATCCTCCTGCTTCACTGCGCCGTCAGCTTGGCGGGACTGACCACGTCCCTGTTGGCCACCACGTCCACGTCCACCCCCTCCTCCACCGGTCTTCGGGCCCGATGTTTCCTGAAAGGAACGAGGAGAGCGTTGATCAGAACCCTGAAATCGATCAGGTGATTTAATCATCGCGTGATCGCGCAAATCATAAACTTTCTCTGTCGGCGCAGGAGCCTGTAGTGCAGGAAAAGAATCCTTAGTCTGCTTATATTGCTTCCCCTGTGTCTGTTTTTTAGGCCAATTCTGTTTTTTGGACTTAGGCTGGACATCTGCAACTGCAGATTGACCCTGAGGTTGTTTTTTCTCCTTTACTGTAAAATATTTCAGACCTCTACTTGTGCGGCCAATCGTCTTATAAGCGGCCACAACAATCTTTGCCAACTGACGGGGTTTATCGGCATCGGGCAGAGCAGCCAAAGCGTTTGACACCTGAAAGTTCACAGCATCCCCTTTAACATTGGAGAGTATGAGATCACATACAATCTCAAAAGAACCACACAGGCGCATACCCAATTCAACCGCCGCCTCTGGACCGTGATCATTCTGAACACGTCTAATGATGTCAGGCAGGGCATTCATAGACGGGGTGCCGAAGCACCTCGTATAAACGGCCGCAAATGTTTTTCCCCAGCTTTCACAGTCAACAAGTTCAGGAGTTAAATCCTTCGGTAAAGTAATCGTCAACATTCTATGCTTATCAGCAGGAGTAGAATTCGGAAAAACCGCCTCCAGTTGATCAAACTTCTCTGCTAGCCAGAACGAGAAGTCATCGTTGTCAACTGGACGTGCACCAAAAACCGAATTAACCATCACTGGATTGAGACGCATTCCGCCTCGATCCATGGGAACGGCCGCACCCCCCTGGGGACCACCAGGCAGGTGGCGACCGATGTATTGCACTAATGCACGAATCACGGAAATGGAAACAACATGTAGCCTACGAATTTCCTGCAGGGTACAAGCGCCGTGATTCGGGTGCGGGGTAAAACCACCCAACGCAGGCCAATTTGTACCTGGAATTGAGAGTGGACCTAACCTCGCAGCGGACAAAGAGTGGGGGAGGGCGCCATCAAACCAAACTCGATGCTGCCAATGATCAATAGGTATTTCCAATGCCCTGTACGGTGTATACTCAGCCGGGACAGCCGAGGCGGTGTAGGAGTGGAACAAACCAGAATTTGCGTCCACAGCCGGAAACGTAACCCAAGAGTAAAACAACTCGTAAGGGAACGCCGGATCTGCACATACCACGAAAATCACAGCCATCCCATCCACCGGGACCTGGTACATCTGAAGATGGTTGCGTACCGCCACGCGACTATGCTGCGCAATGGCCACCGCCGCCATGACAACACTGGAAACAAGAAAATACAAAGAATACTTTGTAGCACAACTGGGTAGTAATTCAAAGAAACCGTTTAAGAAAGAATCAAGCTTGAAAAAGACCTATTTCAAAAAATAGGTAGGTTTCACCGACACCCCGCTTTCCGGAAACGGAGGTGAAGGGGTTAAGGTATGAACGATAAACTACTCGAGTGTCCTGATATAAGACCACCGAAACCGTTGGGCGCCATGTCGCAGGGTTTCTGTTCTCACACAGAACTGTGCACAGAGGAGTGGAACCTCGGCGAATTAGGGTGACCCAAAACACACCTTAGTACCCAACTCACCCCTTACCGAGCTAGTTACAGTGTCTCATTGGACATATCAAACTCCCAATGTTTAGACAAACCAGAACATGAACTTACAGTACCTCAGGGTACGTGGGACTCATGAACACTCTTTCGTTTTGTTATCATTACAAACCAGAACATGGAGTAAAGAAGACACATGTGCATTTGAAATGTTTATTTACTAATGCCGTCTTCTCAGGCGCAGTATCTTAGATAATACAAGTATACTTATTATCAGTAGCAAAATTACCAGCATAGTTACTAAGACATAAAAAGCGAATGGTGACAGCATGTTAACATACTGTAATGAATAAGAGTTAACAACACTTATATCTCACCCACCCTAACACATATATTATATTATTAGCTAAGAAGGTCTCTTTGGGTTGTTTTAGGGCGGGCCCATACCTTAGTGTCCCAGCATGAAAGGAATCACATCAGCATACACCAGCTCTCTCTGCATGTGCACCGCATCAAGTGTGTTCTATGTGCCTCGTGCAAAGCAATATCAATCCCGCCTGAAGCCAGAGTTGGCAAAGGCTGCACTTGTGTTATGACTATGAAGGCGTGGAGATCAGACCTCATAACAATTCCATATCGTGTTGTTCCTGAAACTTCAGCACTCTTCGTGCAGACATAGTTTATTAAGCAAAGCTGATATCAGAGCAATAACATATTATTCTCACATACACCACGGCAAACTACTAGGTTGAAAGCTAAGTCAACAATTAAGTGTCGTGTGCAGAAGTTGCAAGAAAGAAAAATGGCGTTTAAAGCTCAAATGTACCTACGCTAACTTAACACGATATAAGGACATACAGGAGCTATATGACAGTGCTTCCTAGCAAAATGCTTAAATTGTACACATGAAATTGACAATATTGATCTGAAGGGCTTTTCTTAATCGAAAGAGGTGCTTCCGGAAGCCCACAGCGGGAACACAGTGTAACACCAATAATGAAGACCGGTTCAAAAGCATAACTGGGATACACAAGACATAGGGTTGTGTTCTGCAACATTGAAGGCCCAGATCACAAAGACAAACGCAACTTAATGGCCAATGGCTGTGGTAACTCCCATTCCAGAGTGGGAAGGGAAACGGCCCCGCCGCCCCCCCAGATTTGCTAGGGGTGTGTGGAAGGGTTTTCTCCATTGGGAAAAATGTTTTGCCCCAGAGCACAAAAATGTAAAAATGTGCACAATGACTGCCCTCCCCATTGTGAAGAATTGTACATTATGAACAATTCTGTAGAGGGTGAATAGGAAAGCTTAAGAAAGTTGCCACAGATTTCATGGTACATCTGGAAACCCATGTCTTACATAGCTTTCTAGGTGCGCAACTAGTGGTTGAAGAAAGTTAAACAAGCATTGGCACAGCCAATAGGTCTCGCCTTTGGGACCTTATAAGTGTTAAGCCATGCAACAGTTGATGTTGTTGCACCAAGGATACAGTGCTGCATAACTAAATACTTATAAGGCCCCAAAGGCGAGACCTATTGGCTATGCCAATGCTTGTCCTTCTTTCTGGCTTTCATTATTTCTTGCATTTGTTCTTGCTTTCTTTCTTTCTTTTTTACTTTGTCTTGCTATCTTCCTTTTTTTTCTTGGCTTCTTTCTTTCCTTTCTTTTTACTTTATCCTTTTTGGTTCCTTTTTTGAGCCTTCGTTCTTTCTTTCCTTATTGCTTTCTTTTTCCCTTTTTTCTTTTTTTCTTCTTTTTTCGTGCCTCTGTTATATCTTTGTTTCCATCTTTCTTTCTTTCCTATCTCCTTCCTTTGGTCTTTTCTTTTTTCTTTCCTTCCTTCTTGCCTAATTTCTTTCCTTCCATCCTCCCTTCTTCCTTTCTTTCCCTCTGTCATGCCCAACCCACCCAACAAATAAACTGGGAAAACCCAGCCGATGCTCTGGCTTGGCTCTGCGAGCCCTTTAATGAGCAGAGCTATCAAAATATTTCCAAGTTTGCAGAATCCCTTCAATGTTGTTCTAACATCTTCAAACAAAGGATGATGAAGTTCCCAAAAACCAGGTGTAAAATGCTTTATTAAAAACAAGAACTGGCAAAACCATTAGGTCTGTAGATGGCTACCAGTTTTTGACTTTGTCAGTGCTGGCTAACCCCTACCATAGATACCCTGGCTGCTGGAGTACAGGAGGCTGAGTGAGGTAAGAGCTAAATGGTTTTCAGAGGGGAGGAAAGGATCTTTAGTGAGTGGCATAGTGGCAGACAGTTCACAGACAAGTCCTAAAAAACAAGCATTTGCCATGCAATAGGTCTCGCATTTATGTGAGTTTGAGCTATTGACATTGCAAATAACAAAGCCTTTTATTTGTGTTTTTTAGTTTTAAAACAGAAATAAAAAGCATTGTCATTTATAATGCCAATAGCTTAAACTCGCGTAAATGCAAGACCTATTGCATTGCAAATGCTTGTCTATATAATTTAGCAGAAACTGAAGCCATTTTGTGTTGAGTCTGTAGCAGAAGTAGTTTGGGATCTAGAGTAGAAGAGAACTGTTGCTTAAGTGCCTAGTCACAATAGGCAACATATTTCATATAAATACCAATCAATAGCGGTATATTGATGTGCATTTGCGCTTGTGATGTGTACATTTGTATGTGTATAAGTAAAGAGAAAGGGTATTTAGGTATATATCTATAGGCATCTATGTTAATTGAACGATATAGAGATCTATGCTACGACAGTGAAAATCAATGCGGCTAAATTAAATATGCTACTGGGGAGAATGTATACTAATACATGTATGCCCTCCCCCAACTTCCATTTTATACTACAGAACAAATGTCAGATTTTATGTTATTGCCATAGAGCAACCCATCTAAAGTGGAAAAAACACTCTTCTTCCTCAGAGATTATTTGCTGCTATGTCTTTAGAGTATACTAACTCTGCTGATGCTCACAAGGCCTATTCAGTGTGGCGCTGCATCTCACTGTACAGATTTAATCCACTATCTCCTCTTAAATTTGTATTATATATAAATATATTTGTATACATCTACTAAACAAGCCATACATAAAGTACGCAAAGGGTAATGTGTTATGTACTACCAATTTTGGATTAGGGAATAGTCCTCATGACACACTTGAGGCTTTGCTTCTTGTAAATCACTTTCCCTCCTATCCAGAACATTGCTGACAAATAATAGATTACACTTTGCCCATAGATAGATCGATAGTTAGATAGATAGATAGATATATTGCGTTTACTCGTTGTTTTCTTTCCTGCAATTGAAAAGCTTCCTATTAACTAATAGATGCAGAAGCTAAAATGAAGCCAGTTAATTGGGGGGACCATGATATTTGGTCATTTAATGTCAGCTGTAGATGATGGATTCCCGAATAGTGTTGTGTATGTGCATGATTGCATTGTGCTGAGGGGATTACCAGGTATTCGTTCACACAGCTCTCTGATGGATGTCACATGCGGTTTTTCTGAGGCCCCAGATAGATCATGCAGTCTGTGTCTTCTCCTTTGTACTGCTGGTCACCGGTGTATTCAACTGTGTAGCCTTGGACCATGTCATGTATGTGCATGTAACTTGCATGATCGAGGTAACTATTAGCAGCGATTCTACGTGTCTCTCAGACCTCTTTCAAGTGCTCGCCGTCCTTTTTCCCAGCCACCCCCACTCTGCCCACCTCAGGGGCAGCAATCTGAGGGATATCCCCGGGCACCACAAGCTCTAGCTACGCCTCTGTCTCAGCCGGTCAGTTTGGTAGATCATACCGGTGTTATTTACAAGACACTATAAAACTCCTGGACGCAGAAGAAATCTGGAGCACCAAACCATCGCAGCAGGCACTCAAAATCTACATCAAAAGAAATGTCCGCCTCTGGTCTTTCCACTCGGATAGAGCCCAACTGGCGTAACGTAAAGCACGCCTGGACAATCGTATCAGGGTTGAAGCCAGGGACTGTGACACCCAATTTGTCATGTTCCTATTCAGAGCTGTTGAAAAAAAGATTTTTGGCCCTCAGAATGGGTGAATGGCCATTCCTTTATCACTTGCCAAGATAGCGCCGCACAAATACCAACATAATGTGCAGGGGGTGTGAGAGTAGCAAGGAAACAATCGAGCATTTGGTATGTCTTTGTCCTGCACTCCTTGACGATCGAAATATCTTGCTAAAGAGCAAATGGAACAAACTTGGCAACCGCACGCGTCGACAAGCTATCCTTGCATCAATGAACCCGGATAACCCACTGCTTAACATCCGGTTCACCAAGTTCGTCACAAGAACAGTAAAAAGATTTATAAACAGTGAGAGCCAGCAAGCCAACAACTGTTAATCATAATAGGGAGGAATAAGTCCAATGTTGTTTTGTTGATTTATCCACTCCTCTGTACAATTCAATAGCAGTGGATTACGGCCTTTTGCACATGGACGATTTTGCTTTCTTGTGTGTCCCTGGAACTTTCAAATTATTGTATGTAAGGATTTTACCTTATAAAAGGAATTGCACTATTAGTGGTATCAATCATCAACTCTTAACGACTAATGTCTTGTCCTGTGGCCTCAGCAGATGCTAAATTAGAACGGACAGCCACTGCTCTTAACTGTTTCTTAATCGTTTCTTAAAAAGTCTTATTGTCTAGATGAAGTTAATATTTTACTATTATGAACAAATATAGACTACCAGGTCATCTGTATTAATGCGATCGGTTGTGAAAAGGGATTAAGAGCATTAAATGGGAGAACTGTGAGCGACATGTCAGGGGCTAATACATTTGACAATGGGCGCTACAGCAGTAGGATTGATTATGTCCTTTGCAGTATGAATCTGTGGCATCTGGTATGGGACATGGAGGTTAAGTCACAAATAGAAAGTGACCATAATCCGTTGTGTGTGGTGCATCAATGGTGGAAACCAGAACAATTAGAACTGGATATGGCTGTGTATTCCTCTCCTGGAAGCGTCCCCACTAATGATCTACGCAGGCTTAAATGGGCGCACGTCATGGCCAATCAAGAGGTCATGGACAATATTGGGGAGGAGGTTGATAAAGCCACATTGGTCCTCGAGCAAATGAATAATTCTCCTGTAGGTCTGGCTGAAGTAACTAAACTACATGATAGCCTTTTTGTACGCTTATTTTATCGAAGACCCCGAGTGGCTTGCAGCGTGCCCTATTAATTTTTGAGAAATTCTGTTTGGACCACGGCTTAGAAGTTAACGTGGCTAAAACCAAGCTCATGGTTTTTAATCCGTACCATAGTTTTAAAGGTAAACTTTTTATGAATGGCCAATCGTTGGAGGTGGTCAAGGCCTTTATGTATTTAGGGATTCATGTGGCGAAAGATAATAAATGGGCCCAACATATAGACATAGCGACACTCAGGCATTGACAACTTGCAGAAGCCTTAAACATAGAGCATAAAAAATCTTTAACAAAGCCAATAAAGTCTGTACTCCAAGTTTATGAGGCCAAAGCTCTCAGCTCTGCGCTTTACGGCGAGGAGCTATGGGGGTTCGAGAAATTGGGGCCATTAATAATTTCTGAAAACAAGTTTTTTCGTAGTGTCATTGGACTTCCTGTGAGTACTCCTTTGTTGCCACTTAGGTATGATCTTGGCAGGAAAGCTATTTCGGATCTAGCAAGGCTCCGCCCAATTTTATATTGGCGTAGGCTTTGGACTACTCCGGAGCTCCTGCATTATGCGGCAGGATTCTTGGATATTGTTAAATCCGATGTTTTCCATAAAATTAATTGGTTAAATGAGCTCAGAGATAGTTTAGTAGGCCTGGGTATACAAATGCTGTGGGAAAATCCAGCGACAGCTTCTTTCCCATCAAAAAAAGTTTTAAAGGAGATTTACTTGGAGAGGGTGGCATACCAAATCTGGAGTGGCACTGGTTCTTCAACTCTGGCTGGAGGCTTCCTAGAGGCAAAGCTTATTCCCAGGCTAGAGCCTTATTGGGACGCCAATACTAAACCAGGGGATAGGAAGCTCTACTTCCAGCTCAGAGCAGGATCCCTACCCCTCAAGTCTTTGACCGGCAGGTGGGCTAGTGCAACTACCAGTATCTGCCCTGCATGTGGGGACCACAAGGAAACCATTGGTCATTTTCTATTTGTTTGTCCCGCCTATGTAATTCCAAGACGAGTCTGGTTAATCCCACTGTGTAAGTTTTTGGGTACTACTAGTAGTGCTGAAGCTCTAAGAATCATATGCACTAGCACTTTATTGTCCATCTCAATAGCAACTGCCAAATATCTAGGATTGGCATGGGTGCTAAGACAGACATTTTAGGCATTGACCGCTGATCGTGTGTTTGTTGGTTAGGAAGATTCATCTAGTTTGATTATGTAAAAACGTTTTAATTTAATTAGAACTATAAGTCATTTTGTATATAGCAATCGAGATGAACTTTTTAAATGATTGTTTAAGGATTGTGTTTTTACTATTTGTAAGCAATTTTTATATTTTAAAAATCTTTCTTGATTGAGTATCTCTGAAATGTATGGAATTTATATGCTTTTATGAGTCCATCTCGAATAAAGCCAAATTGACTTGACTTGACTTGACTACCAGGTCTTTTAATTACTGATGAACTTTAAATTTTTCTATTTGATGTGACGGTGCAAATGCACTAAATGGACACATTTAGGTGGATTCTAAAAAACTAAGGTAATAATGTAAGCAAAAACACAGGATTTAGATAATGCCTGTCTTCTGTTCTACGTGTAAATATTTTAGCAATTATTTGACATACGTTTTTTCATTAGTGATGCATGCTCACCATTGTAATGATTTTTATTAATCAAACAATAAAGTATTCTTCTTCTATTCCTGAAATTGATATCTATACAATGGCCAAGCGCTTTTTTGGGACTGTGTCCTACACAATGGACCTGTTGCATATTGTTTATATTGGAAAATAGAGTTTCACAATTATATAACTCTGATGATTCTATCAATGAACAACTTGATTCTTTAGCTGGTAGTTACCTAGTCCTCATTAAGGTTTAAGGCTGGGACATTTTCTTAAAATTATTACCAATAGTGTGGCTTTGGGGGTAGCTGGAGAGTTCTGTTAGTTACTCTCAAATTCAAACTCTGATTTTCTTGGCCGGTTCTATCTCACCTGCTTTGACCTACATTTACTGGATGATGAGCATTTCCTCATTGTTCAGTCACCAGAGTGGTACTTGCTGTTGAAGGATCATTTCACAATATGTTGGAGTTAGCAGGAACAAAATGTGCCTTGTTGCCCCCACGTCCATTCTTTAAAGCAGCATGTGTCCCTATGCAGGATGTGACAGCATGTGAGGGTCTTTGTACTTGTAAACGGTCAATAGGTCCTGCGCCATTGCCAGCTGCATTGGTATTACCTTGTTCAGCTAAGATTTTCAGTGAAGAGTCTATGCTCTTAAAGACAGCAAGAACTGGATCAAGGATTTTGATCAGAGCTACCTCAAGGACATTGATGACCAGGGCATTTGTTAGTTCCTCTCTGCAGGTCCCTTCCCATGATTACTCATGGGGTATGAAATAGACTCTGACATGATTAAAGCATTACCAATACTTGCAAGCGTTTTAGAGCATGTGACAGTTTGTCTGGCGTTATTCTTTGCTTTTTTTCGGTGGAAGGGGCGCGTGCTTCCATTCTGTAAATTATGAACATCAAGTGCACAGTCACTATAAAAGGCACATGAATTTAGAAGATCAGGAATGATTTCATTACTCGTGTTGTAACACCCTGTATGAAGGGACACGATAGTACCCACAGTACTCTCAGCCAGAGTCTTTAAACTGGCTTTTAGGTAGCCCCCAGCCTCTCCTCAACACGTTCAATTTTAATACTAACTGTACCAATAACATTTGTGAGATAATTCGTGATGGTAGCAGGTAGTGGGTTTTCCTTGGAGGACACATTGCAGACTTTCTTTCCCCCATCAGGCCTTTCCTTTAGGACAGCAATAAAGATGAAGATAATTGGAAAAAAGTGGTGGAGCCAGGATAGTTGCCCAGCCCAGCCTCAGCCGGCCGCAGATGGGCCCGTTCTTAGCCCAGTTTTTACCCGGCAACACGCCTGGGCGCCTCCTGCACTAAAGGAAGTGTCCTACACACAAGTGCGTCACAGGAGGTTTTGGCCTCTACTTGCCCCTAAGAGAGCTGGAGGACGTAGTCCCACCCCAGCCAGTGCCTCCGATGCAATGTCGCTGGTGCAGGCAGGGAAAACCGCCAACGTTCGTGTCCCACGCTGGAAGCAGTGTTCTGCACTTTCCAAGTGTGTCTCAGGAGGTTTTGGCCCCTCCTTTCCCCCTAAGAAAGCTGGGGTACCTAGACCTACCCCAGCCAGTGCATCCGATGCAAGGCGGGTGGTGCGGGCAGGAAAACCAGCCAGAGAACGCGTCTAGTCATTAAACATAGAAACAATACTTCCACGTGTGTCCTCTGTATCATGCTTAACAAATGCTATTAATATAATGTCAAACTATGTCAAACATTCATCTATAAGAAGGAAGCTTGTTGCCTTGCCTTGATTGTCATTGGCAGTTCTTTCTTAGAACTTTAGGCTTTGTTGTAGTTCTGAAAATTCTGAACTCGTGAATAAAACTTCGTCGTAGCATGATGATTTTTATATCAAAAGACCGAAAATGGCTAGTACACTATGTACAAGCATTTTCGTCATATTCGAGTGACGATTTCACCTCGAAATCGTCATTTTTGTCTTGAACCATTGGCTTCCATTTTGTGTACGGCAGCCATTTTGTGGGTTGCCCTGACATAGGCTTATAATACAGCTAAATTTGATATCAAAGGACACGTACACCTTGATTGACTTTTCTCTGACCTGGGCAAGCTGAAACCTTTGCCTCAGGCCGAACCTGTTTGGTCAGTTCCTTTCCCAGTGGCCGAACGAGATAGCATCAAGGCACAACATGTCATAAACCCTTTTCATCGCACACACACCCTGCCTAATCTTGCTCCCACCTGTCCCTGTTCCTTTCTCTCTGACTTGCTTTACGAGGAGAAGGTGCCCGTTTTTATTGGGGGTCCACCGATATCTGATGAAACTGTTGGGCCTTGCCGGGTGATTTATTATGGGCTGGACGAACTGTAATGTGGGCTTGTCATCATGACTCTGCTTTTTCTTTGTAGTGAAAATATGTGAATGGCCTACTGTAAATTTAAGAATGTTTGCCTGAAGCATAATATTTTGTATAAAAAGAGAAGCCTGGCTTTGTAAGATTGAGCAGTCTCCTGAGAATATACATCCCGTGCTGTTGTACTTCTAGGACGCCTGTTTCTTGGTTGCAGCCAATAAAATTGATCCTTGACTTCACCTAGAAGACTCTGAGTTTCTGTGGTCTAAATCAGGAAAGTACTCGAGGTCTTTTGGTGTGTACCCTGACACCACTGGGTTACCGGTTCGGTACCGGTTCTGAAAAACCCAGTACCTCAGTTGGCGCCCAACGTGGGGCGATACCAACGGTACCGGTCCAGCCAGAGATTCGTGAGGAGCTTCGTGTGAAAATTCTGGAGGAAGGCCACCCACTTCATCGACCCCTGCATGTCGACGTGGTCCGAAAGTCTTTGCTGCGAGGTTCCCCGTTTCCCGGCGGCTACAAAGGACTGCTGCCCTGGCTATCGCCCTGATTTGGCCCCTTGAAGTTTGGTAGAGCGAAACGATAAGACGAGTCTTCTGGTGACGTCATCGATATCTCAGTTAAGTATAAGTGGAGCGTCTCCCAGTCCTTAGTTGGTCTTAGTTTGGGTGTCCCCTTTGGGATCACTTTGTTTGGAACTTGCAAGTGCCAAAGCCAAAGGACTCGTGTATTCACGAGAATATCGTAATCGATAATCCTTTGAAGTTTGAAGCTAGACTAGAGAGCGAAGATGCCTGGTCTTAGCAGACTTAGAAATTTGTTTTGTCTTGGTTGTAATAATAGGGATTCCCGATTGGAGGACTCGTGTCCGGTTCCTCCGATTGGGACTCCAACTTATGAATTGTATGTGAAACATGGAGTAGGCCCCATCACATACAATGAAGTGTGGATCAAATACACCAGAAAAGATGGTGTTTTAAAATGGCCCCAATATGGTAGCTTTGACACGGAAATCTTAGACAATCTCGAAGTTAAACTTTTTAAGAAGAAAGCCCGGCCGGCGATGTTTGACTCTTTCCGCCTATGGCGTAAGGAAGCCAAACAGAAGGAAATTAAATTAGCAAAGAAAAATAGGAGAGAAAGGGGTATTTCGATAATGCAAGCTGCTATGCAGTTTAAAGACAATGAAGAAGAACAGATGAGTGAGCAGTTGCACAGGCAACGTAAAATGGTAATAGATAAATGCTATCCAGTTTTGCCGCCTCTTCAGCAAGATGCAGCAAAAGAGCTTGAAAAAGATCCCTTAATGTCACATTTGTTAAGTTCGCCACCCCCTTATGCGCAAAATGCTACGGCACCTCCGCAACCTTTAGTTGCGCAACCCGTGGTTGCATTGCCTCCTGCTCCCCTACAGCACCCACCAGCTGTTCTTCAGTTGGCTCCTGCTCCTCCGGTGCAGCCTCCTCAAGGGCCACCGACTTTTACATCTGCTCCTCCTATACTTCCTATAACTTTGACTACTATATCGACTACCACTCCTGGTACTTCTCCTGACACTGCCTCTGCATCTGCCTCGTCTCACCCTGCTTTCCCTCTTGTCTTTTCATCGACTTCTCCTTCTGTTCGTCAGAGAGTGGCTAGTACTGTCGCTAGTTTTTTGCATCCTCTCTTTGGTGCAACGAGTGTGACTCCTGACACAGAGCGCAAGCAATTGCGTAGTCAACTGCCTGATTCTAGGGAGAAGGAAACGTTGAATTATTTGGCACATAAATGGGTCGCTGACCCGGAAAAATATGATTTAGAATGTGTTATGGATGTCTTCACCCAGTGGGAAACATCGAAGCAGAGATACGTTTTTGAGAAAATGTGTGTTTTCCTGTGTGAAGATTTAGAGGAAAATGATTTTGACTCTAATCCACCCGAGTTGAGCCATGTACGGTTTGAGTTTTCAAAAGGCGCAAATGTGGGTTCAGATGTTAGGAAAGCAGTTGCGACGTTGTTGTCACTTAGGACTGAAGGTGTTTCCAAGTCATTGTTTGAGTCTGAATCCTCTGGTAAAAAGAAGGGAAGACAATACCCCATGAGAGAAGTTCCCCCACAATGGAGAGAGGGTGACGCAAATGCTAATCCGGTTATTCTGCCACACTTTCAGCGTGTGTGGGTCCATGTTCCTTGGAAGCGAGCTGAAGTTTTGGCTCTTAAACAGACATTGCCTGATCCCCGTAAAAATCCTGCAGGGTATTACAAAGAGTTGTCACAGACTGCTGGGTCATGTATCATGAATTTAGCTGACATAGAGATGTTGTTTGGGAATGTTGTTCCACAGCCTTTATGGGGAAAGATTCGTCATGCAGATCATGATCAGGAATTAGGTGACTCATGGGCTAATATTGCTGCTGCAGATGCCCTACAAATTGGTGGTGCTAAACCTGAGCCTTTAGTAGCAGAACTTCCTGGTAAAATCATTGATTACATGAAAACTTTAATGCCTGCGATGTGTGTAAATTGGGATAAGTTGTCTGCGTGTAAGCAGAAGAAAGATGAAACAGTGTCTGATTTCTTCACCAGGTTTGAAGAGACATTTGTCGACCACAGTGGTCAAGATATGAGCACAGAAGGTGGTCAGCGACTGTTCGTCGATAAATTTGTGCATAATCTATTTCCCGAGTTGTGTAAAAAGTTAAAAGATTCAGAGAGTTCTTGGGCAGTTTCCTCTTCATCACAGATATTGGCTACTGCACAATATTACGAAAATCGAGACAAAGATGAGAAAGATAGAGCAGAGAAGAAAACGAAGGTTTTGTTAAAGCAAGCATATCCGCCACGTGGTGGTCAAAATAGTGGTGCTCAGAGTAACTATCAGAATAATTATCAGCAGCCTCAACAGTATCAGAGGAACTCGCAAAGAGTCGAGTATACTCAACCACGTGTCCCTGTAGGACCCAATCAGTGTTCATATTGTAAGGAAGAGGGTCATTTCAAGTATAGTTGTCCTATTTTATTACAGCGTGCAAATGGTGCTTCTGGTGTAAGAGGTCGAGGTGTTCAACAAGCGTCTAGAGGTAGAGGACGTGGAAATTTCCCCTAGAACACACAGTCTCTTCCACCTCAAAATTCGATGAATAGGTTTGATCAGCAGAATAACGCGTCTGGTAGGACGGCTCAGTACTATGCTGATGATTACTATGCAGAAGATGAGAATATGGATGGTAATGATTGCTAGGACAGCCATGGACAAAGAGAGGGAGTTGTTTCAGTTCCAGTAGATCAGAGTGGACCTTACGTTGAGGTGATTACATCAGGTGTGTCAGAGCCTTTTCTGCTGGATACTGGTGCTACAAAGAGTTCTATTATGCACTCCAAACTCCCTGGCGCACCTTTGTCTGGCGAAATGAATGTTTCTGTAGGTTTTTCTGGCGCCCCAGTTAGAAATCCGATTTCTGACCCTTTGTCCCTTTCTGTTGGAACTTGTGAATTCAAAGCACCCCTTATTCTGACAACAGGTTGTGGTGAAAACTTGTTAGGATTAGATCTGTTAAAAAGATTGTATGCGACTTTGTACTGTTCTCCTTCAGGAGTACAACTTACTTTAGGTAAGAAAGTGATTTCTCCAATGTATTTGTCAAGGGATAAACTTCCAACAGAATTGTCGTTTCTTCCTGATATTCTTTGGGCTACTGGTCCTAATGATGTGGATCTTTTAGAAATACCACCATATGTTGTAACATTGAAAGCCAATGTTAAAATGCCACGCATTCCCCAATACAAAATTTCTAGTGAAGGTGAAAAAGCGTTGTTAGCGATCATTTACGATTTGATTGAAAAGGATGTGATTGAAGAGACAAGAGGCAATGTTTGCAATAGTCCTGTTCTGCCTGTTTTGAAACGAACTGACCCTTCTCAGCCACCTGTGTACCGATTTGTGATTGATCTTAGAGAGGTCAATAAAATAGTCGTGCCACAATTTCCAGTTGTTCCTGACATTACTGCCCTATTGACTATGATTCCAGCTTCTGCCACCTGGTTTTCGGTGATTGACTTGAAGAATGCTTTCTTCAGCATCCCGATTGCTGAGGAGAGCAGGGATATTTTTGGCTTCAGTTTAGGAGGACGAAGCTTCCGCTTTAAACGCGCTCCACAGGGCTACTGTGAAAGTCCATCAATATATAGTCAAGCTTTAAAAACACAGCTTGATACGATTGTTTTACCTGATGGCGCTACCCTCATTCACTATGTAGATGATTTGCTTGTTGCTGCAGATACTGAGGAAATCTGTAAAAAAGCCACGTTGTCTTTATTGCGTCATTTGTGTGAGTTGCATCACAAAGTGTCTGTCTCAAAATTGCAATATTGTCAACAAGAAGTGACCTACTTAGGTCACCTCTTATCAAAGGAGGGAAGGAAACTGACCCCAGAAAGAATTCAGGCAATAGCGAAATTGAGTGTGCCAAGAACACAGAGAGAAGTGCGTGCTTTCTTGGGCATTACATCATATTGCAGGCAATGGATACCAAGTTTGTCGTTATTAGCCAAACCTTTGGTGGCATCAACGTGTAAAGATACACCCAATCCCGTTCCTTGGTCTGAAGAGTGTCAGAAAAGTTTTATTGAATTGCGCATAGCATTATGTTCGGCTCCTGTGTTAGGTACCCCCAACTACAGTAAGCCCTTTACATTGTATGTCCATGAGAAAGAGGGTTGTGCATTATCAGTGTTGACTCAGTTGTTTGGAGACAAGCAGCGTCCATGTGCATATTTTTCGTCGACTTTGGATCCGGTAGCTAAAGCATTGCCGAGTTGTTTAAGAGCAACAGCGGCAGCAGCTGTTTCTATTCGACAGTCTGCTGGTTTAGTAATGAATAACATGTTAGTTGTGATGGTTCCACATGCAGTGGACACGTTGTTAAACAGAACCAAGACACAGCACTTAACTAGTGCTCGATTGTCAGGTTACGAATTAACCTTGTTAGCAAGTCATGTGCACATAAAAAGATGCAACACTCTCAACCCAGCTACGTTGTTGCCAAGTGTAGAGGAGTTAGATGATTCAGAACAGCATGATTGTTTTCTTAGAACAGAAGAAGAAACGAAAGGGAGAATAGATCTTAGGGACACTCCTCTTGCAAAGTGTGATGGTACCTTATGGGTGGATGGTTCATGCTTCAAGCTTCCGAATGGTGACACGACTGCAGCATATGCGGTCACGACTTTGCATACAATTGTTGAAGCTGCACGTATTCCACATAATTCAGCTCAAGCAGCAGAATTGATTGCACTTACAAGAGCATGTGTGTTGTCAAAAGGAATGAAAGTGACCATCTTCTCCGATAGTCAGTATGCATTTGGTGTGGCTCATAGTTTTGGACGATTGTGGAAAGAATGTGGGTTCCTGACTTCGCATGGAGCTAAGATTCAGCATGGTCAGTTGGTGAATGAGCTTCTTGAATCACTGACCTTGCCTCTGCAAGTGGTGGTTGTGAAATATAGTGCTCCCAAGAAGGTGACTGATGATGTTGGTCGTGGAAATGCATTTGCTGACGAAATCGCGAAAGAAACTGCAAGGAATGTGATGAGCCGAATGTATGTTGCAGGCCCTGCAAGATGGGTTGGTGATGTTGGAATGTGTGAAGACACGATAGAGAGTGTGAAGTCTATTCAAGCTGAGGTTACAGAGAAAGAGTTGAACACGTGGAGAGAAAGTACGGGTAGAATGGATGCAAATGGCTGTTGGGTTGAATTGTCAGAGCATCAGAGATGGTTGTTACCCGATGCATATGTGCTTGCAGTGGTTACAATGGCTCATGGAATGGCTCATATCAGCGTGAAAGGGATTTGCAAGTTGTTGGCTCCAGTATGGCAAAATTCAGGAATTCCCAAGTGTGCAGAGAATGTCGTCAAGAATTGCATGGTGTGTCTGAAACACAATCCTGGTAGGGGAACCCCAACTCCAGCTGGTCATTTTGCACCTCCTACGTATCCGTTCGAGGTTTTGCAGCTAGATTTCATCCACATGGAGAGGTGCAACAATTTAAAATACCTACTCGTTGTTGTTTGTACCTTTTCAAGATGGGTGGAAGCCTATCCCCTAAAAGACAACACTGCCTTATCCACAGCTAAGGCCCTTGTGAAAGAGTTCTTCCCCAGGTTCGGAATGCCTAGAATGGTCTGGAGTGACAATGGGAATGAATTTGTGGGTCGTGTGATGAAGAGAGTATGTGAAGGGCTAGGCATTCAGCAAAAGTTCCACGCTGCAAATGACCCCCAATCAGCTGGATTAGTAGAATGCTACAACGGCACTTTAAAACTTAAATTAGCCAAAATTCAAGCGAGCACTGGTCTTAAATGGCCTGATGCTCTACCCCTGGCACTCCTATCCACCAGAATGACTGTGCATTCGCGAGTGGGACTTAGTCACTATGAGATCGTATTCGGCCGCCCGGCCAACATACGGGGAGTGCCAAGGCCCACTAAGTTCAGTGAAATAGAACACCCTGTTTTGCTTGATTATTTGTACGAATTGACGGCTAAATTGCGTGTTTTACACCAACAGGTCCATGACACCCTGCCTCCGGTCTCTGAGACTCCAGGTCACCCCATCGACCCTGGAACCTGGGTTCTCGTGAAAAATTTCCAGCGAACCAAGAACGACCAGCCCAGGTGGACCGGACCGCACCTCGTCCTTCTTTCCACGAGACCAGCTGTTCGAGTGGAAGGGAAGAAGCACTGGATCCACGGAGTCCACTGCAAGAGGGTACCTTTACCTCTGCCCTATGACCAGTGGGTCCAGAAGGGTGTCGCCGACTCAGAAATTGAAACTGTGCCACGTTTTCTGCCTTTCAGTGATTCACGAGTAAAAGGAACACTTACTGAACAAGAGAGTGATAAAATTTTGCAACCAGCTGTATCACCATCAGTTCGATTGGACACTACAGAACCTGAACTCCTTTTCCAAGATAATACAATACCAGGAAAACAACGGTATAATCTGAGGCCGAGAAATACGAACTAATAAAAGTTTTTTTTTCCTCCAAGTACTATTTTTGAAAGCGCAGCTCTCCCATCTGAGAAACTTGCTTATTTTTGTTTTTCGAACCACCATCCGGGTTCCGCTGCTAGGGCCGCGATTGCCCAAAGTCTTTGGGGTGCTGCTGACGACGTTAGGTCGACAGTTCTGGTTGGTCCAAGGGAGTTGCCCTAGACTGACAGAAGCATTCCTTAGCAGAAACAACATCCCATCGCGGGCAGCACTTTAGAGAGGAAGGAGTTTTTCGAGATGGAGAGACCTGCCAAAACTGTGAACTTTAAAAACAGGATACGTAAAATAATGACAAAGAAAAGCTTTTTGATATTGTGCATTTTCATGTTATTCAGTGTGATGATATTTTTAATAAGTTATGTTTTATTCTCTTTTCGAGTAACATTTGCACCCACTACATCGCCTATACCTCCTCCTTCTACTGTTTCCCCACACTCTTTTCAACCCCTTCCTGAACACGAATCCGCTAGGAGATTAGAGTTTATTAACAACTCCTTTGTTCAGCTTTTGCACCAACACCAACTAGTAATGAACACAACTAACTGTTGGGTGTGTGGTCTTATGCCTCACACAATGGATAAAGGTATCCCTTATCTGGTCCTGCCTTTCAGCCACAATGGTTCTGTGTGGGCATACAGAACAATGTTCATCTATGCACATGAAGTCTACCCCCTACGTTCTGTGGAAGACAATCCTAAGAATAGTGCTCTAGTTAAGGGTATAGTAGACATGATTAAGGAAGATTTTTCCTACGAGACTATCCCTAGAGATGAGACACTAGTATACATAGGATGGAACGTAACCGGATATGGAGCTACTCTGAGTGAGAAACAGCAAGCTAAGAGATCTTCCCCGATTTGGATTGTACCCCATCAGGGTCACCTGTGTCTGCAAGGTACTGGCAAGAATCCTAGAGCTCAGCTAGGGAAAAGCATCTGCACTGAAACATATGTTTTTACATCTCAGACTTCCCCTCCGTTCTTAGCAGCTAAGGGTACCTATTTCATCTGCCATGATAGAGCCTATACATGGTTGCCCCCTGACTCTTCGGGCACATGTTTTGTTTCGTTCCTGCTGCCTCCCACCTACACAGCGGCGGCAGATTACCACAAGACAAGGATAGTTAGAGGTGTCTTCAGCGAAGAAGACACTGCAGGACAAGAATTTGGGGACTTCGTAAAGGGTTTTCTGCCGTTCTGGGGACCCATGGTTAACAGCAGGAACATAAGGCAATTGACAAGCGTGGTTGAGTCCACCGTAATTGAAACTGCTGGTGCCCTTAGTAACTTGACTGCTGAGCTCCAGTCGGATCGTCTTATGACCCTTCAGAACAGGGTCGCATTAGATGTCATACTTGCAGACCGAGGTGGGGTATGTAGATTGATCCAATCGAGTTGCTGTGTTTTCATTCCAGATAACCCTCCAACAGTGTACCAGGCCATCTCTAAACTGCATAAGATTTCCGAATCTATGCATGTGGATAAAGGAGATTGGTCATTAATGGGATGGTTCTGGGAACTGATATCCGCCTGGGGATGGAAAATTCTGATGGTCATTGGGATGGTCTTAGCCATTCTTTTCCTGTTCTGTCTGTGCGTGCAGTGTGCTCCTGCAATATGTGGCCTCTGTGCTACATCATGTGTAAGGAAACTTGTATCAAGAGACGAGCTAAGTACTAGAATGATGTTACAGCAACATCTCAATGACTTTAGGAATATAGACCTGGACTCAGATTAGCATGAGATTAGGTTAAATTGCCTATGTAAGGGCAAAAGGAGGGTTTGTAGTTCTGAAAATTCTGAACTCGTGAATAAAACTTCGTCGTAGCATGACGATTTTTATATCAAAAGACCGAAAATGGCTAGTACACTATGTACAAGCATTTTCGTCATATTCGAGTGACGATTTCACCTCGAAATCGTCATTTTCGTCTTGAACCCTTGGCTTCCATTTTGTGTACGGCAGCCATTTTGTGGGTTGCCCTGACATAGGCTTATAATACAGCTAAATTCGATATCAAAGGACACGTACACCTTGATTGACTTTTCTCTGACCTGGGCAAGCTGAAACCTTTGCCTCAGGCCGAACCTGTTTGGTCAGTTCCTCTCCCAGTGGCCGAACGAGATAGCATCAAGGCACAACATGTCATAAACCCTTTTCATCGCACGCACACCCTGCCTAATCTTGCTCCCACCTGTCCCTGTTCCTTTCTCTCTGACTTGCTTTACGAGGAGGAGGTGGCCGTTTTTATTGGGGGTCCACCGATATCTGATGAAACTGTTGGGCCTTGCCGGGTGATTTATTATGGGCTGGACGAACTGTAATGTGGGCTTGTCATCATGACTCTGCTTTTTCTTTGTAGTGAAAATATGTGAATGGCCTACTGTAAATTTAAGAATGTTTGCCTGAAGCATAATATTTTGTATAAAAAGAGAAGCCTGGCTTTGTAAGATTGAGCAGTCTCCTGAGAATATACATCCTGTGCTGTTGTACATCTAGGATGCCTGTTTCTTGGTTGCAGCCAATAAAATCGATCCTTGACTTCACCTAGAAGACTCTGAGTTTCTGTGGTCTAAATCAGGAAAGTACTCGAGGTCTTTGGGTGTGTACCCTGACACCACTGGGTTACCGGTTCGGTACCGGTTCTGAAAAACCCAGTACCTCATTGTCTCCAGCCCAATAGCTGTCTAACACTCAGATTCGACTTTGCACAGATTAAATCCTCTTTAAGTTTCAAAGCAATGAGCTTCTTTTTCTTTTAAACCACAATGTTCTTTTTGCTATGTGTTTTCAAAAATGTGTATTTAGCAAGAATGTCTCTCGTGCTTACTTGGTACTAAATGTTTCAAAAGAATGTCTCATAAGTTTTTGTTAACAACAAACAAATACTGTGCGCTAATACCCCAAACTTTTACTAATCTGATTATGTTGTTTCTTCTTTTGTCTTCCACATTGTCGAAAGTTTGTGATGAATCCGACTGACTGAAGAACTTATAAAGCGCACTTATGCCGAGGCGTCTTGGTGCTGGGTGAGTGCGAGCAACGCAGCTGATGGATCAATTTCCTAAATAGGGCCTTATTTGCTTGTAATCTGATCATCGAGGGGAGGGAGTTCCATAAAGTGGCTGCTTGATATGAAAAACCCTTACATCCCCATCTGGCTCTTTTTATTTTAGGAACACAGACCAATGCTGCATTGGCAGACCTAAGACAGCATTGCGGCTGGTATAGAGGAAATAGGGTTTGAATGTCCGCAGCACCTCCTTCGTACAGAGCTTTATGCACTTAACATAGTGCCTTAAAGTTCACTCTCTGAAGGACCAGAAGCCAGTGGAGCTGCTTAATCACCGCTGGCGTAGGGTGGTGTTTAGGTAGATCAAGCAGGACTCGAGCCGCTGCAATCTGAAGTGATTGAAGTTTAGTAATCTGTCCTTTATCAGCCCCCAAATACAAAGCATTACAATAGTCGACTCTGGAAAGAACTAGAGCTCCGACTACTGTTTTCCTAAGTGATAAAGGAATGAATGGCAGAATTTTACGCAGAACTTTTAATGTGAAAAAACAAGCAGAGGAAACTTGATTTATTTGTGGGGCTAGTTTCAGATCCTTGTCAAACACAAAGCCCAGGTTCCTAGCCTTGGGCAGAAGGACTGGGCAGTTACCGGCCTCAAGGGGCCACCATGCTTGACTCCATACCGATGATGGACATACTAGGAAGTGACCCTGATCCAGACTGAGGAGGGCAGATACCGCAGAAGAAGAAGGGCTATCTGGATTCCCTGGATACTTACATGTAAACTAGGAACTCTTGCTGGCAGGTGCAGAAGGAATGAAGACTATTGCCAAGCAGGACATGGTCCACAGGGTGTGGCCTTTATATGGTTGGTTCCAAAAAAGCTGCTTCTTCAGTGATTGGGCTTTATTTGTGTCTTCGTGCTCCCTTTATGTGGAGCACGAGGCCGCTCTTATAACAGATGTAGCACACAAAAGTCTTCTCCAACAGATGTAGTGCACCAAAAGTCTACCACACATCTATGCTTCTAGGTGAACGTAGTGTTCTTTTCCATACACAGTATCTCAAGGACCGCACTCTTGAAGTCCAATCTGTGGGATAATGATGGAGTATAGCGCTGTGTGCACAAGCTATTGTGGAGGTTGTGACAGGACGTGATCCATGTAGATTCAGTGGTTGCACCCTTGTGGATTGCACGTCAGTGGTGGAAAATAACATATTAAAGGAAGGGGCTGCGAAGAAAGTGGATAGGGCACTTAAGAAAATGTATTCCGGTTCTATCCTGGTATTTTATGCTGGCAGTCATGGTCTATATCGCTCAAAGTCTTATAAGGATTTCAAGGAGGTATTCAAATGATTTCAAGAAGGTTCTCGGTGTACAGATCTCCTGGAGAGCATGGAGAGAAAGACGGAATACCCATCTGATATGCAATGCCGTGAGAGCTTCAGCCTTATCAGGTGGCACTACTGAGGCTGCAAGAAGGATTCTTTTTCTAAATGAGTGGAATGCGGCTGCGGCTGCGGCTCCAAGGGCTATTGCTTTGTAGTTGCCCTTTCAAGTAACCAGGCTGTTTGACACAGGATTGGAAGACAGGTTGCACACGATATTTAAAGAGGAGAAACGTTCCTATTTCTTGAGGAAACAACAATCTAAATATTAATCCTCTTTAAAATATAAGTAGTTCTGCCAACAGCCGTTGTGTAGGGAGCACTACCCAACCTTCCCCCAGGAACCTGACTCCCATAAAACACTAATATTGCTCATTATTGTCCAATCCAGTAGACATTTGGGCTCAGATTTATCAGGCCTTTTTCTTGTCTTTGCTTTGCGCAAGGACAGGCAAGGACAATGCAAAGGATTCAGTAATATTTACAAAGCCATGCAAGCGGCGATTTGCGCCGCCTGCATGGCTTTCTAAGGAAATGTAACACAACTTAGCTGCTTGTGCAGTTCACGTTGGGAGGTGACGCTTTCCATGGGTGGAGCATGGGCATTCCCTTGCATTCACCCATGGATTTCGGCGCATTCCCAGATTTACTAAATCTACTAAACCTGCATTCTACAGCACACTTAGAAAGAGGAAAATGACTCTAAGGATTGTTTTTGTGCATTAAAGTGTCCCTTCCTGCACAGAAGCAATCCTATCTGTAATGCAGGCATCCTTGCACTATGGTCCAAGGGTGCCTGTTTTGGCACTAGGCTGTATACAGTGTGCCAGCACAATGAGAGAACAGAAATCCTCTATATCTTTGTAAATATGGAGCATTTCTACTCTCTCCCTTTCACTCAGTGCAGCTCACCAACTTTGCTTGACGCCCTGCTTTGTGTGAAAGATTAGTAAATATGCCCATTGTGACTAGGCTTTACGCCACAATGTAAATTGAGGCCCCAGTTGTAGTGCCTGATGTGATGGCACCAGGGTTGAGATTAGGATTAAAAATCGGCCCGGGCACATTAAAAAAAGTGGCTCACATTTGCATTTTGCCTTTCTGCAAAGCACTCCTTCGGCAAAGTTTTTCAAAAGAAAGGGGTGGGGATCTCTGACAGAGGCATGTTTTCTTAACTTTGTTTAGATTTTTTTTAAATGCACTGATTAGTTCACACTGGTGAAACACACCTGAAAAACAAGTGAGGCCACTTAGTCTCAGGCCCCCTGCCCCCGCTCAATATGCATACATTAATGGGCCAACCCAGAGAGAGAGAAAGGAAGTGACACCTCAGCTCGTTGATAACAGGGAGGTAATGGATGCCAATCTGCCTTCAGAAAGGCCACTCAGGTACCCACTGTGCCACCGGTGGCATCTGAACAGCAAAGACAGCCCCCAGGCTGCCCAAATAAGGGGCCCATAGCTGGAACTCGGATACCCGCCCCTCGGCCGTTGCCCGAGTGCCCGCCTTAGCAATCCGACCCTGAAAGGCAGATTGGGAAACAGACTGAAGGATACTCGGTCTGGAACAGGCACACAACGCTCATTTGTCTCAAAGAGCTTCAGCCACCCCGTCCCATCGTGCTTGTCAGCCCGGGCTGAGACAGCTTCCCGGGCACACACACAGCCACACCCAAGTACTTCATAGGTCTTTAAAAGACCATTTAATTGGTAATGAGGCTTTGTTGTTTTTTCACCCCTTCTTAGAGCCCCTGCATCTTCACTCTGCCTATTCCTGGAAGAATTAGCCCACACCCGAATTTTTTTGTATCTCAATTAACATGGCATATAGTGCCCCTATTCTTGTCCTTCTTCGAATTGCCTCCACTATCAGAACCATAGTTATTCCCTCATGCATATGATGTTTAAATAGTAAATCCCGAATTTGCAAATATTTAAAGAATTCTTTTTGTTGAAGTCCATATCTATCAGCTAGCCCTGAAAATAAGGCCAATACTCCCCCCTCAAATAGGTCTGCTAACTGTTTAATCCCCTTAGCCCTCCAGCCCGACATCCTATAATCCCAAAATGTGGAAGGGAATTTAGATGTTGAGTTTAACCATGCATAATAACTAATCTGTGGAATGGCTAACTTTATTCTTACCGATTACCAAACCTTGTATGCTGCAAGAAATACCTTAAATCGTGTTTTTTTCAAATAGCCTGGTTCATAAAAATTTACTAAAGAATTTCTGGTTTTTGCCCCTGATATATGGACGGTGCTTCTGCGATCGCCACATCTTCCTCTGTCAACAAGATCCATATATTTTGAAGTATACATACATAATAATAAAAAGTGAAGTTAGGAACCGACCAACCACCCCCTATCGTGTGATAGCATCATAATTTTAAACGCTCGCCTCACTTTCCTTTGTCCCCATAGGTACCTGTCATAGATGGATTGTACCCTCTGCAGTTGAATTTTTGTTAATTCAAGTGGTACCGCCCTAAAATAATACAACATTTTAGGAAGGACAATCATCTTAAGTACGTTGCATCTCCCCACCAGCGTGAGGTGCAGACACTCCATCTGGTCAAGCTGTTGTTTAATCCCGTAGACTATACTACCCCAGTGTACCTCTATCAAATCCTGCAGGGAAATTCTAATTTTAAAACCTAGATAGTTGGTTTCGTAAGTTATCTGGACAAGCCACATTGGTATATACAATCTACGTTTTAATTTATAGCCTGAGACTGTGAGAAGTTGGCCTGGTATATGATGTCCACTATTCTAGTGGGCACCTTGCACCAGTCCAATCGACCCTTATGGATGGTAGGTTATAAAGTCAACCTTATAGAAAGCTATCCTAGTGGTAGCTGTGGAGAGCAGCCTTCAGGCTAAGACTTGGAGACGAGTTAAGCAAGTTGTTTTACCATTTATAATCTCTTGAGTACCAAATGAAAGCACACCACATATCAAACATATATGTATTTATTCTAAACACAACCCCTCTGGACTCTTTATGAGGTCAGAGGTAAAAGTACAATAAAAGGAACTTAATTAGCATACGATAAGTTGCACAGTATACTTTTTGCCCTAGGGGCCTCACAAACCAGATATTAAAATAGTGGTAAAATAACCACATGAGGAATAGAAAGCAGGCCTAGGGCATGGGGAATGGCTGGGGCTTCTAGGAACAACCAAGGGTTATGATGTAGGAGGCCCACGGGAGACGCGTGCAGTGTCTAAACACAGCCGCGGGTTACCATTGACTTTCTATGGAGAACGAACAAGTTACAATTTTAAAGATAAAGGGTACAAGGAGGTGAACTGCGATGGAAGCCTTTTAGACTAGGACACTTGGAGAGTCAATACCCATGGAAGCACCGGAGTACTCGTGTTACCTCACCCAGGGAAGCCGGGTGCATAGGTGTCTTTTTGTGTCGGGTTTCGTCGTCGATTTCAATGGAGAGCTGCGAAGAAGGGCTGCAGGTGACCAGAGGAAAAGTGTCCGGATGGATCCAAGTGTGGATCGGAGATGTGGAGAACCTGAAAGCAAAGGAGACAGAGTCTGGGTCACTAGCCAGTGACCAGGGCGGCGATAGGAAGATGCCACCAGATGTCGGGTGGTTTCAGGTAAAAAGGTGAAGTTTGTCTCTTCAGCCACGATGTCCAGGAGGTATCGACGACAACCAGGAGCTGGATTCGAGCTGTCCCATGAAGGATCTAGTTGACTGCGGTGTCGGTATCGGATTGGACTCTACAAGCCTTGGAAAACGCAATCCACGCAAAATGTCAAGATTGTCTTCGGTGCAGACCAGCAAGATCTGGGGGGCTTCTCCTTTGCAGGGAAGCTGGAGCAAGCCTAGAGCAACCAGGAAAGCAAAGTAGTTTCAAGATTGGTCTTCCTGGGGGCATACAAGCCAACGGACTAGGAACCGCGAAGATGCGTTGAGCTGAAATGCACAAAGTGGGCCCACTCGTGGAGTGTGG
The DNA here is from genome assembly GCF_964261635.1 of Lissotriton helveticus. Classification (NCBI taxonomy): domain Eukaryota; kingdom Metazoa; phylum Chordata; class Amphibia; order Caudata; family Salamandridae; genus Lissotriton; species Lissotriton helveticus. The sequence goes on along the minus strand of NC_136061.1, from coordinate 1,342,087,369 downwards.
GCCTCTGAGCTTCGGTGAAAAAGGTGCTCGGTGCTGGGGCTTCAAGCACCCCAATGCACAACTTTGGGATACCTTGGGAAGTAGGTGCAGCATGCTTAATGCAGGATGTCCATGAGTTCCGGCCCCATGTCTCTCGTGTCCGCCACAGGTCTCATCTTTGCTGGGATTGCAGGCCAGCATCAGAGATGTCTGGAAGCCCATGTCCTGAGTCACAGATTCTTCGGGATCCGGCGGGAACCTCTCAAATGCAGACCAGCAAAGTTGCTGTTGGTGCCTGTTTGAACAGGGTGGTCACTCCTTGACCACAAGGGAGATTTCTTCCATCTTCCAGTCGATATGGAAGATATGGAATGTCGAAGGTCCAAGATATATGTTGCAGAGTTTTGTCCAGTGTAATCTAAAGTCCTAGGGACTGGGGTTCTATACTTATATTAAGTTTAGGGGTTGGACAAACTCTAAGGTCCCTCCTATGGGTGGATCTGGGGAGGGGGTGGTTACACCCCTTCCCCTTTGTCCAGTTTCACGCCAGAGCTGGGGCTGACCGCCCCAGCAACTGTTTTGAACTGGGAAATGCATGGAGTACCTTGTGTGTCCCAGGCAGTGTCTGGAAAGCATTCACTGAATGCAACCCACCCTGCCCCAATACACCTGTCTGGGGAGGTGCTGGCACCTCCCTGGACAGGAAACCTATTGTCCAGGCCTCCCTGCCGGAGTTTTGTCCAGCAGTGGGAGTGCAGACTCGTGTCTGTGGCAGCAGCAACCATTTTGTGATGCTGGGGCTCTGTTTAACTTTAACTGGGTAAACCAGTAACTACATGTCTACTCCCTCTAGAAGGGTGGAATGCTACCCCCGCCGCCAGAACTGGTGGGGGGTAGTATTCCAAAGTGTTTGACACCTTACACAACATGTTTTGATAAAGCCAAACTAAAGTTAGCATTAACCGCGAGGGTTATAATGCACTTAAGAGTATATGGTATGGCTATATCATAGAACAGGTATAAGGAGATGTTCCGAAAGCTGCAGAGGGGCTCAGCTCATGCTAGGGCACCCTCTCACACAAAACCAAGTACTCTGCCTCCAGGATTGTCAAGGCCTGCCATAGGAGTGACTTATAGGTAACTATGTGTCTATATATAAGGTAGATATAGATATAGATATACTATATCTAAGTAAAGGGTGTTTACACCACCTTACCCAGGCTGTAGGAACAGACCTGTGGTGTCAGTTTGGCAGGCTAACCAGGGGTGGCACAATACATGCTGCAGCCCCTGGTAGGCCTAGGGTGCACCTATGCCCTGGGTACCTAGGGTACACTATACAGGGGCTTACAAGGGTGACCCAGTAACCAATCTGGTATGTACCTAAAGTACAAGGTATCCATTTAGAGAGAGAACAGCTAGGCTGTGGGCCTGATTAGCAGGGCCACAGCCATACTAAAGTCCAAAAACCAGAGAATTACAGCAAAAAGGGGGGTGCCCATAGGAAGCAGACCCTACTCTCCTACAGAGACCACACCAAATCTTTCAGCCAATCTTTCTATCTCAATTATTGCTTGTGCTGGGTTTGATGAGGCTACTGCTATGTTGTCTGAGTAGGCTAAGACCTGCACCTGGTATTGCCCACGGGAAACAACCTTTACAACGCAACTTTTACAATGCACTACCATTTCAACAAAACTTTTACAACGCAACATCCATTACACGCATGCCATTACAACGCAACCATTACAACGCATGACACTACAACGCATACCATCACAACGCATGTCATTACAACGCATACCATTACAACGCATACCATTACCATCCAACACTTACCCTAGTTAGAATAGTAATTTTTTCCCCTACAGTATCCAACACTTACCCTACTGTTACACCCCCTGGAGTTAAAATAGTAATTTTTACCCCTACACTATTTAATACTTACCATACATGCAGTGTAATGTTATGCGTTGTAATGGTATGCGTTTTTAAAGGTAGTATGCGTTGTAGTGGAATGCGTTGTAAAGGTAGTTTTTAAAAAAATTGTTGTAATGGCATGCGTTGTAATGGAATGCGTTGTAATGGATGTTGCATTGTAAAAAATGCGTTGTAAAGGTATGCGTTGTAAAAGTATGCGTTGTAACGTCATACAACCATTGCCCACAGCTCATAGACCTAATGCGTTCACTTTGTTCTAACGTAATCAAAAGTGGATTGATGTATATAGCAAACAACAACGGAGAACAAGGACATCCCTGTCTTGTCCCTCTGCTAATATAAACTTAGTCCAATTCCCTGCCCAGTACACAGATCCTAGCTCGTGGTGACTTATACATACTTTGAACACCCCTAATATACCCCTGCCCAAACCCTATCTTCCGCTTTATAGCCCATAAGAATGACCAGGAAACACGATCAAATGCTTTTTCCGCGACACAAAAGATCACCCCAAACCTGCTATGTTATACATTAGCATAATCTATAAGAGTAACCACTCTATTTATATGGTTAACTGTGCTTCTGTCAGGTATGAATCCATGTAGTAATTATTTGCGCCAGCCGAGTGGCAAGTATCTTCGCATATATTTTATCATCTACATTTAACAGGGAGATTGGTCTGTATGCTTCTGGCAGATTCGGGGCTTATCCTTCTTTTTGACCACTACTATATTAGCCTCGTCCCAAGATGGAGGCGGAGTCCCTGCTTGAGCCTCTTGGAAAGTATTCAGCATATCTATTTTCAATACTTGAAAGAGCGACCGATACAGCTCGAGTGGTAGTTTATCTGGTCCTGCCGCTTTACCATTCGCCAATGATCCCATTGCCTCCTCCAACTCCTCCATAGTTATTGTTGCATCTAATATCCCTTGTTCTTCTTGACTTAGCCTGCTCAAATCCAATTGTTAGCAAAAATTCTCTATCTCATGCTCATCAAAATTGCTCTGCATATATAATTCTTGGTAGAAATTATAAAACACCCCGAACATACTCTCCAGTGTTTCTACCGTATCCCCAGCCGCATCCAGCATAGGAGTATTTTCTGTGAAGATTGCCTTACTCTTAGCCTCTGTGCCAGACATCGACGCGTAGCTTCCCCATATTCAAACCTATCCTGTTTATATATTTTATATTGGTGGGCAATTTCCTTACACCATGTCAGCATTTATTTTAGCTGTGCAACATCATATTTTTTATAAACTTTATTTTTCAATATACAGATTGCAAATACAAGAGAAAAAAAGCAATTTGGTATCAAATCAGCAACTGTAAGCATATCGTTGACAGAATTAATGGCGTTTAGGGCAAAAGGTAGCATCCGGGAGGGAAAGGTACAATGGGGAAAAGAGAAAATCATTTGGATTCATATCACATTGAGGAGGGAATCCGGGCACATTACTGAGGTCTTATGCGTACACTATCATGGTCGACTTTCCTGCTCCCCATCGTGACTGGACCCACCGGTTACATCCAACCCACTCTCCTCACTGTCAGTTACATCTTGTGGAGAAAGCTCCCCTTCTGCCAACCCAGAGGTACACATGTCACGCCAAGCTAGCAGATCTTCTTGCAGCTTCTCATCCCTTCTGGTGAGTTTCATGTGGACCTCTTTGGCTAGGGACCATTCACAAAGTCTTTGAGCCAGATGGGCACTTCTGGGACCCTTTGCCCCATTCAAGTTATAGCTACCCTACACCTAGCGAGCACCACCATTAATTGTAGCAGATTATACAGGAGTTTCTTTTTCTTAGGCTTCCGGACCAGTGCCAGCAAGCAATACAAGGGTTCAGGCGTCATCTGAAGGCTAGTGGCTACCACAATCCTTCCCATCACCTCCAACCAGAACTGCCGGACCATTGGACAGTCCCATGCCAAGTGTAGGAAGCCCGATTTGTACGTGGCACATCTAGGGCAGCTATCTCTCCTGTCACCAGAGATGCGTTTCAGGGACACCGGGGTCAGGTAAGTGTGGTGTAAATAGTTGAAGGGTGTCAACTTAAACCTGGTGTTGAATGAAACCGAGCGTGTGAGGGAGCCTATGCGTGCCCATTGTGTCTCTTCTAGCTGGGTTGCGAGGTCCCTCTCCCAGGCCTTTCGAGACGGTAGTACCGGGGGTGGGGGTGTCCTGCTTCATCGCTTTGTACAAGAGTGAAATCAATTTGTGGCTGGCACCACAGGAGGGTATGATATCCAAGGTGTGTGTCGGTGGTGGGATGTCTGGGTACTGAGGCCAGGTGACCTTCACTACATCCTGAATTCCCCGGAAGAGTAGGAATTGGCCCTGTCAAAGGCCAAAGTTTTTCTCCGCCTGCTCGTAAGTGATAAAGGTCTCATTGGGAAAGAGGTCGGCAAGAACTTCACACCCACCCTCGCAACAAGGTTGAAAGGACATGTATTTCCACATATCTATGAAGGGGGCAGTATTCTAGATCTGGATCTCCCTATAAAAGGGGGCCTTGTTAAGACCTTCTCAACAAACCGCTGCCATATATCAGCTGTGTGTCTTACGATATAAGGAAGAGACGTGTCCGACTCCCTGCGTCAGTGCTTCATGCAGCGTCTGAGTGTCTACCCTGCCAGAGAGGAGGCGTTTTCCCCAATTGTCCGCGTCTGAAAACCAACGTGCCGCAGGTTGTAGTTGTGCCGCATAATAGTACAAGTTGAAGCGTGGAGCTTGCAGACCACCCCCTTCATAGCTACGAACGATAGTGCTGAGCGCTACCCTACTGCGCCGGCCCGCCCAAAGCAGAGACGTAAGTAAGGTTTTGAGAGTTTTGAAAATTAGTGGCGACAATGGGCATAATGAGTTCTGAAGTACGTAGAGTGTCCTAGGAAACATCACCATCTTAGAGATGGCGAACCTGCCCATCAACGAAAGTGGCAGGGTATTCCAAAATGACACCAACTGCTGTAACAAAGCGATTGTGCGGTCCACATTCTGGGCTATTGCCTGTGTGTCTGTCGGGCCACCTGTATCCCAAGATAACTGAACCCTTCCCGTTCCCAGCGCAACCCGAGGTCTGGGAGATCCTCTGGGGGCACCGAAGTCAGTCCCGCCAGCGGGAAGATCAGGGACTTACTGCGGTTAAGTCGCAGTCCTGATACCTCTCCAAACCGATGTAGCTGGTCCAACAGTACCGGCAGGGCCTCCCGAGGCGAAGCCAAATAGAACAAGGTGTCGTCGGCATATAGGGAAGCAATATGACTTGTGTTCCCTACTCTAATTCCTCATTCTTCTATAGTAGTCTTGACCTGGACAGCGAAGGTCTCTATGGCCAGGGCGAACAATAAGGGCAAGAGGGGACACCCCTGGCATGTACCCCTTCCTAACTGCCAATCCTCTGACCTGCGCCCCTTAGTATTACTCTAGCATGGGGAGCAGTATATAGGATGCAAATCCAGCGACAAAAGTTGGGACCCAATACCACAGCGCATAGGACCTCAAGAATGTATCCCCAGTCCACTGTGTTCAATGCCTTGGCAAGGTCAATGGATACTAATACCAACTGTTCCTCCCGGTCCTGCACTTCATGTAGAATGTGGTTCAGCTATCGCAGATTTATAGCCATGTTCCGTCCTGGTATGAAGCCACACTGGTCCTCATGGACTAATTGAGTCATGTATGGCGCTAATCAGGATGCCAAAAGCTTGCACAGGATTTTCATATCTGTATTGATCATCGTGATCGGACGATACGATGAAGGCTCATGGGGGTCCCCACCCGGCTTTAGAATCATGCAAATTTCCCCCTGTGTCATGCTCGACGGGAGAACTCTGCCTTCAAATGCCTCAGGATAAACCTGCAGCCGGAGTCTGGGAAATGTACCCGCAAGCGCTTGATAAAACCCAGGGGGGAAACCATCACTTCCCGGAGATTTGGCTTGTGGTAAGTGTTGCAGGGTGGATTGTACCTCACCCAGAGTTAGGGGCTCGTCTAGTTTCTTCTGTGCTTGTTTAGGTATAGATCGTAAGGTCAGGTCACGGCGGTAAGGGAAAGGGAGATAGGAGGCCTGAGTAATTGCGGGGTCTGCGGTATATACGAACTCGAGATGGGATTTGAGGACCCGCAATGGTCCCACTTCGGTGTGCTCCAAGTTGCCTGTGTGCTACCGTAGAGCCACAATCGTAGCTGGGGCATGTTCCTGGTGGAGAATCAAGGCCATAAGACGGCCCGTTTTATCTCATTCCCTATGAAGGCCTTGTCTGTACTGTGTGAGGGAGTATTTGTCAAGCCTGTCCCAAATGTCATCGATACGTTCCCGGATGCCATGTTCCTTATCCCTCTCTATTGTGTCAGAGGCCTCAGATGTCTGTACTTCCAAGAGGTGTCGTTCCTCCTCCTGCAGCTCTCGTTGGAGCTGCTTTCGAACACCACATGTGAGGCTTATACATGCCCCTCTCACCACCGCTGTCAGGGCTTCTCACTTCGTGGCCTGCGATAAGTCCGACCCGCCCCAATTTAGGTCTACATAGTTAGTTATGGCAGTTTCTTGGTGATGTTTTCCCACCTGGTCCTCAAGAATCTCTGCCGGCAACCCTCAAGTTCATGGGCGACGTATCAGGCCCCCCCAGCCGATCACACATGCCACTGGGGAGTGAACAGATAGGAATCACGCTTGGTGGGTCACCTCAATGGTCATAGCTGCATCTGAGTTTGCGAGGAGAACCCTATCTAATCGACTGTCTGTATTTTATGAGTGGATGAAAAGCAGGTGTACACTTTCTGGGTTGGGTGTCTCTGGCGCCATACATCCTGGGCTCCTATATTCCCCATGACCTCTCGGAGTTTCATTGTCATCCTCGGTTTCGTGCCAGTGCGTGGTGGGAACTAGGACACATTTAAAAGCCCCCAACCAAAGTAGTGGAACCTCGAGTTCCAACACCAGGACTTTCTGCAGGGAGTGAAAAAAGTCCTGGTCATCGGTATTTGGGGCATAAGTGTTCATTATGGCCACATCCCTCCCACCTAGTTTAGCCCTAAGGAGTAGGTATCTTCCATGAGAGTCGGCCTCCACATACTGTATAGCAAATAGAAACCCAGGGGCCACCCACACAAGGACCCCTCTGGCAAAGGAAGAGAATGAAGAGTGGAAAACCTGTCCCCGCCATTTCTTTGCCTATTTCTGTGCCCCTTCGTCCGTGAGGTGAGTTTCTTGAAGGCATGCTATCGAAACCTGATGTCTTCTGAGAAAGGATAAGGCCCTGAATCGCTTGGTGCATGTACCCAGCCCCCTCACATTCCAGCTTAAAAATGTAAACCCCCATGTATGGTTTGGTATCCAATCCCTGTGCGTTACGTGTCCTGTGTAGCTACTCAGGCCCTGTGCCCTAAGTGTGATGCTAACAATGCCCGAACAAAACCAACAATACCCCCCTGAAGCACCTCGCACGAGCAATTTGCTGACAACAAAACATGCAGAAATGCCCTTCCTGTGCTTGTGCCAGGACGTGCAGAGCTGACTCATTAACCCAAACGGGGCCATAACTGTTCTACAAAATAAGAAGAAAAACCCCCCACCCCCAGATCAGCTCCCGACTCAACCAGCCGCCCCACGGCATACTTCAAAGTCCCAAACTGCCCAAATACGTATCCGTGGCCGGGCATGGCGGACTGGGCAACAAACCCCACCAGATGCTTACAACAACAGTTCTATTTCACCAAATAATTCTCCCCAGTCCCCGTGAGGCAACAATCACTAGGCTATTAAAGTCCAGCCTCATCCACCTCAACAAGAAAAAAAGAAAGGCACCGAAGGAAAAAGGATATCATCTTCAGGAGGGTGCTGTATTAGGCGTCAATGGGCCCATGACCGTTTCCGGGACCACATGAGTGGTCGACAGAAGAGTCTCTGGTACCAGGCTCTCCTCAGGAGTCTCTGCCACAGTCTGTGGAGGAGGGTCGGTGGAGTCCGATGACTCCACGCATAGGGCGCCGTCGTCCCCCACCGTGATCCACTGTCTCTCTGCTTGAGCCTCGCCCGCCAGCTGACTTGGACCACTGTATCGCCTGCAGAAGCTCAGCCCGCAAGGGATCATTGGTGGCATCTCCCTCCCCATCCTGTCCCGTCTGACGAGTGATTCGCTGCATGGCTAGACGTTGCGTAGTATATTGTGTGATGGTGTTGGGGTTGGAGGCGTGAGGCAGCCTGTCCTTGCCAATAATGCAGCCAGATAAGCGCAAGAGGGCTGTACCCCTGCCCAGCAAAATCACAGAACCCAAGTCCGCCACGTCCCAAGGGAGGGTCAGGCAGGTGCTCTAAGAGTAGTCCTAGAGTACCTCAGGATTGTCGCCTGTGCGATATGTTTTGGTCTGACATTTGCCATTGGGGCCCCCGCAGTGCACCTGGACAGTAGGATTGTCCTCACAGTTGTTTCCAGCAGGCAGTCTGTTGGATGGGTTCCAGGGGGAGCTGGGCACCCACACGACCCCACGGGAAGGGCTGGCAAAGAAGAGATAAACACAGACGGGCCCCTGGGTTACAAGCTACAGCGCCGCTGCTAATCCGCAATAGCGCTCTCCCCAGCACCTTCTATAGCCAGTGGGTCCTCAGGCGCCAAGAGGGGAGTCCAGGATGATCCCGCCGGGGAGGGATAAGCAGGCCAATGTGCTGTGTCCCAGGAATGCAGGGTCAGCCGGGCAGAGATCGGCCCCCAGGCTCCAGGAGCCCCACCGCAAATCAGAGGGGGAGCAACCCATCCCACGAGCCACAGCACACTCCAGGTCTGGCAGGAGAGGCCGCCCGCCACAGTCCAAGCAAGGAGCTCCCAACAGAGGCGCGCACCCCTGCCACAGACACCAAGACCTTCGGGCCGGGCGACGGCAGACTCAAACCTCAGGCACGCTTCAGGCACATCCCCGGTGACCCGTGAGGCACTCGTCAAAACCCAAAAGTGAGGCTATCTGTAGCAGAATCCAGGAGGCCCCGTATGGCAGAGGGTGCCTCTTTTGCAGCTTCCAATGGTGCCGGGCAAGGGAGAGGGACTAGTCACTGCCGAGGCCGGCGCGCTCTTCCAGCCAGCTGATTACAGGCGCCCCCTGGCGGCAGAGGGCGCCGCCCCAGCCGCCGCTGAAGATGCAGGATAAATAAAATGGGATCCGCCGGCCTACAGTTCCCCAGTCGGTGCAGGTCACGGCACTGAGCTCTCCTGCTGCAGGCACCGACGTCCTGCGAGGCCTCCCCGGGACCACCCAGCTCCTCAAAGTCCTGCAGCGACACCAGGAATAGCAGAGTCGAGGAGCCCCCCGATGGCAGAGGTGCCTCCTCGATAGTTATTGGTGTCGCTGGGCACAAAAGAGGGATCGGTCACCCCCAAGGCCCGCGCAAACCTCCAGCTAGCATAGGCCTCGTCCCCGGCCTCGCATAGATGTATCAAATAACAAAAAGGGGTGCCAATACTGATAACATTTATTCATAATTACAACTCGTCATCCACATCAAGAAAATTGATTCAATAAAGGGTATTGCTACTTAATCGCAATTTTATTTTTTGAGAGATTCACCAGTTCATTACAAAAGTTTTTTTATTTTTTCATAAAAGAGAGAAGCATTAAGAAAGGTAGAACAATTACGGACACATCACACTAAGGGGCATATTATCAAGCCTGGGCGATAAAATTATTGCCGCTTTATCGGCCGAAAACGGCCGATAAATCGGCGATAATGGGCTTGATAATATGCTCTATGGAATTCCAATCGAAGCCCATGTTAGATGTCTTCACATCTAACATGGGCTTCGATTGGAATTCCATAGAGCATATTATCAAGCCCATTATCGCCGATTTATCGGCCGTTTTCGGCCGATAAAGCGGCGATAATTTTATCGCCCAGGCTTGATAATATGCCCCTAAATTCTATAACTCAATCATGTCACAGTCAAAAAACATTCGCCACATCCATACCTGAATCAAACATGGCCATTCCCCTACTGGTCTGCTCAGGAGTCATTACTATTCCCAGACTCCTCACAATCTTTTTGTACATTACCTATTATTTCTTCATTTGAATGGTGTACAATCCAGAATTCTAATGGAAAGTACTATTTTCAAACAATTATATTCAACTATTGTATAAATTTGCGCAGATCCAGTTAGTATTTCCTTTTTGTAAATAGCAGTATGTGGTATGTTTGATTCAGGTATGGATGTGGCGAATGTTTTTTGACTGTGACATGATTGAGTTATAGAATTTAGTGTGATGTGTCCGTAATTGTTCTACCTTTCTTAATGCTTCTCTCTTTTATGAAAAAATAAAAAAACTTTTGTTGAATCTCTCAAAAAATAAAATTGCGATTAAGTAGCAATACCCTTTCTTTAATCAATTTTCTTGATGTGGATGACGAGTTGTAATTATGAATAAATGTTATCAGTATTGGCACCCCTTTTTGTTATTTGATATATAGGCGCAGCCTTGCTGATCAGAGCCAACCCTATGTTTGTTTTCCTCGCATAGATGTAGGCAACCGGGTCGGTGAGCGTGAGTCCGTCGCAGCCGTCTCCAGGCACCTCCTTCATCCTGCACTCCCCCAAAGATGTCCTCGCAGCATGTAATGTTGCTTCCACATAAGGGGGACTATCGTGTGTGGCAGCAGGCAGGATAATTCAGGATTCGGTGGCTGGCCGGTCGGCAGCCGAAAGAGCTCACGTCCTGTCGGCCATGTTGCTTGGCCACACCCCCAACATGCGATCTTAATATGTATTTCCATACCATCTAGTCCCTGCTTGAGAACATGCATCAACTCCTGCTCCGCATTCCTTAGATCCCCCATAAGTCGCTGTATCAAAATGTGTCCTTGCTTCTGTTTAGCCAATCCAAAACTAAGTGCTTCTCCACGTATTCCCGCTTTGAGAGTATCCCATTCTATAGGACTAGAGGAGGATCCCCTTTTAACCTCCAGACATTGACGACCCCAAAGAAGCAAATGATCAAGAAATGCTTTATCCATTAATAGTTTCATATTAAACGTGAACATCACCTATTATTATCATCTAAAACTTGCCCATCTGCATGGAAATTGAAGTCCTCACACAAAATCAAGGGGGTAGCCCACAGAGCCAATTCTACATTTAAAGTCTCCAATATAGCATCTTCATCAAAGTTTGACCCATGCACTGAACAAATTGTGAACTTAGTACCAACCATAGTATATTCAATAATTGCCCACCTTCCATAGTTGTCTGTCATTATCCTTTCAGTCCCGCGAATCCCACTTTGGGTCAAAATAGCAACTCACCTGCTAGTAATAGACGGCCTGGTCGCAGCCAGATGCGTATATCTTAGCTCTTCCAGCACCATGCTCTTTGCCCAAGGTAAGTGCGTCTCTTGAATACACAAAATTTCCAGTTTCATTAAGCTCAAATATGCAGCTACCCTTCACCTCTTATTGTTGTTATTTAAGCCACATAGTTTAAATGAACATATACGTACCCCACTAACCATCATTCGCCCAATATATCTTGCCTAGTTTGACTGGCTCCCAGCTGATCTTGGCTTCACGGAGTTGTATATAGTTTATATTGGCTAATATTATTTTGCTATGGATTGATTTATCTATTTTTAAGGCCCCTCTGCTTTCCCTTCCCATCCCTCATGCTCCCCACTAACCCCTCACTCTCCCTCCACCCTTTCCCCATTTCGTAGGCAATGTGGCTAATGGCCCTGGAAGGTGAGTATACCACCCTGTGCTCACCTTTCCCCCCAGCTTATTCCTGGCTCAATTTAAGTCAGCACAGAACATTTACTACCCTATAAGGAGACACTTACCACCCTCCCTTTATATTAAATTCAAAAAGCACTTCCTTTCCCAAATCTCCTTATAACATTACTTAATAGCCAAAAAAATAGAGCACTCATTATATAACCAAGGATCTCATCAAAGAGACTGCAAATAATCCTTAGCTTGGACCTCTGAAATGAAAAATTGTGTTTGCCCCTTACAGAGATCGTTAAGTGTGGCAGGATTTAACAGAAAAGCTTGTGCCCCCTTTGCCTGAAAGGGGGTAATCAGTTGACGCAACTGCCACCTTTTCTCTACCGTATAGTGACAATAGTCCGTTCTAACAAAAAATTGCGCTTCCTTCCCCATACTCTTCTTATCTGGTCGTGCCAAGTCATATAAAGCCTGCAGCGCCAAAAAATTGTTCAAGGAAATCAGGATTGCCCCTGGTCTCTGTTCAGGTTGTCCTCCTTTCGCTACTCATTGCTTAAATGGAAACCAGTGTGCCCTTTGTACTTCCACAGCCCAGTTCCACTCCTTCAATTCAGGGAAAGCCTCTTCAAATAGCTCCACCACACATTTACGAACGTCTTGTCCCTCAGTCCCCTTGCGCACTCCCAATATTCTAAGATTGTTTCCTCGTAGCCTATTTCCCAATCCACAAGTTTAATCTGTACATCATCATTTTTGGAATGTATAGCTTCTGTAATCCCCTTCTGTGCCTCCATTTAGTCTTCCAACTCAGACATTTGTGTCTCAGATTCAGCCATTCTGTCTGTAAAGTCATTACATGTTTTGGCCAATCTTCTGACAGTGTTTTGTAACTTGCGGCAAGCCGTATGGGTTTTCAAATTATCCAACCGCGTCTCCACCCTGTGATCTAACATACATCTATAGATTGATTCCAGGGAAATTTCAACATCTGGTTTTTCAATCATCCCACCCGCTGCTTGGTTGGAGAGATTAACACCTTCAGGGGTCATTTCACCTGACAAGGAAAAGTCCCACTGAGTAGTCTTTGTTACTTCTAACCCAATCCCTCCTTCCTCAGTTACTATTTGCTTACGCACAGTGAGCAGCTCTGGGTTTTCATCCTCCAGAGTGATGCTATTCGAATCGCTGCCAACGCTTAATAATGACCCATGCAGAGAACCATTTTTTTTATCCCTGTTCACCCTCGTCATTTGACACATCATAAGGTTCAGAGAGGGAGAAGAACTTCTCCCTTGAATCGCTTTCCTTGCTATTGACATCGGTCCCATCAGCAGTTACTCCAGTCTCTGATTCTGTTAGTTCAGGCACCCCATTATCCTCATGGGGTCCTACTATTACTCCCATATCGACGACACTATCAATAGCAGACAGTTCATGTTCTGTTAGGCTCTGCATAGCATCCTTTCCCAACTTACCTTTCCCCTGCTCAGCGACTCTGTTAGCATTACTAAATCCTCCTGTTCCTTGTTCCTCTAATGCAGAGTTCTTCAATCTGTGGGGCGTGCCCCCCTGGGGGGGTGCGACACCATCTCAGGGGGAGCGCGCACTCCACTGTAATCTGACCTTCCTTCCCTCGGAGAACTCCGGCATGGCTGGAGGGAGGGGAAATCGACTAGCACAAAGTGCCCTTTTGTTATGTTAACCCTCCCAGGAGGGGGTTAATTCACGAGCTGACAGCTTCAGCTGCAGTGGGAGGCAGGATGACTTCTCTGCTAAAACTGAAAGCAAACCAACAGACACACTTTCGGTTTTAGCAGAAGAGACCCCTTGCCTCCCACTGCAGCTGAAGTTGGTTGGTTGGTTGATTGCTTTATTTCGATATGCATATATCATAAAAGCATTACACAAAAATATATAAAACAGCACATCGTAAGAAAGAGACTGTACATTAAAATCACAAGTAAAAAAAACAATTAATCAGAATAAATTAGTTTAAAAAAGGAATTAAATCGATATGGACAGTCTTTTTAGGCGAATCAACCAGGCCCATTTTAAGAATTTGGATACGGCGCAAACAATGGGAGGAGCTGTATCAGTTAATAAAATCCATAGAGCCACCGAATGCTGACGAGTACCCATCTCTCTACAAAGTGGTTTGAGCCAGTGGAATCTGGGACGCACATAATCCGGGCATTCAAAAAGGAAGTGTGCCACAGTTTCAGGTCTGTCAGTACATGGGGCACAGTTACATGATATCTTCTTAGGGGAATTCCATCTGGAGAGGAGGTCGGCTAGGGGTAGAGTCCCTAGTCTGAATTTAATATAAAGAGCCCGGTCCCTGGGGATGGTAATAATGTCCAGGAAGGGTTCGAAGGCAACAACATCTTTTATTTTCAGGTAAGCTGCGGTGAAATTGCAGTGACGCTGATTGCTAATGAGCTTTGAAGAAACCCATTCCCAATATATTTTTTTCAGGGTCTCCTTCGGGGGAGCTGAGTGGGTGGACCAACAAGAACCCAATCCCAGGTCCCCAAGCAGGTGTTTAATGTCCCTGAGCCATTTGATCTTCTGCCAGCCATCGGAGTGCATTACCTCTGCCAGCCCGTCTGCATAAGATTTTAGTTCCGGGACCCTCCACAGGCGAGCCCACAGCAGAAGAGGCCGGAGGTGGGCCAGGTCCTTGATTGATTTACAGCCCGCGTCCATGAGCACCGGAACTGTCGGGGTACTCATCGGGATAGCCAGGAGGTCCTTAATAAATTTATTCTCTGCCTTAGACAAAGACTCCATATTACCCAGACCCCATAACTCAGCTCTGTAAAGTGATGCGGATACTGCTCGAGCTTTGTAAATATCTATTATCGGAGCTACACAGTGTTTTGATGAATTGTTGTACTCCTTTAACAAGGCTCCCCCACCCTTTTGTGGCCCACAGTCATTGTATTGATGTGGGGAGACCAGTTCATAACATCACTCAAACGGATTCCCAAATAATCAAATTCTGACACTCTTTCCAGGGGGATAGAGTTCAGAATGGGGGGGGCGGCCAAGTTTGCGGGGGGGTGCATGATTAAGTACTTCGTTTTGTCCACATTTATGACAAGTCCTCTGTTTGCACAAAAATCCTGAAAGCGGTTCAGGAGCTTCTGGAGGCCTTGAGGGGTTTTCGAGATGAGAAGGGTGTCATCGGCAAACAACAAAGTTGGAATCTTTACTGAAGTATTTCAGCTCTTATGAATTAATCCCCTCCTGGGAGAGTTAGCTCTTCCCAGAGAGGAGACAAAGTTTCCAGGGACATTTCAAGGCATGGGCAAGGTGGGCTCTGGTCCAGGGCCCCAGCCTTTCAAGGGGAAGGGGTGAGTTTGGGGGGGGGGGGGGGGGTGACTGAAAGAGCCAGCTCTGTTCTACAGAATCTTGCCCTCATGACCTTGACATTTTTTTAAACACAATGTTGAAAATTGCGTTTTTCTATCATTAATGTTTAATGTGTAAGAGCCTATTACAGACATTTTGCAGACAAAATGTGTTTATGCGTCATGCAACATCCATATAAAAAGTTTATTTTAGATCAATACAGATCCTCACATATGAGAAATGGTAGGATGTGACAGATTATTTGCAGTAATATTAGTGAACTGCTGTTGTGTTACATACTGTAAACATACATCACTATCCCTGAATATCAGATCTACACACATTTAGTATTTGACCAAAGAAGGCATGAAAGAGCTGAGACTGGATCATAAAATCAAAGCTGGTCCGAACTGGGGCCCCCAAAATACATTTGGCCCAGGGCCCCCAAAATCCTTAAAACGTCGCTGAAAGTTTCTTTTAAAATTACACAGGCAGGCTCGCAAAATGCCAACCAGCCATGTGTTGTTTAAACAGCCTGCAAATTGCCTGTCTTGACACTAAATAGTATGTATTCATGGCCGGCTTTAGCACTGGTAGCGACTGGTGCGATAATTGTTTTTGGTGCCCCCACACCTCATGACTGCCTCCTCAGATTCTCTCACTAGCACCAGGCATATGTGCCATTTATAAGTTATTGCCAAACACAGCGCCTCCCCATGAGGTCGGCGCCCCCTCCATAGGTCAGCGCCCAGTGCGGCCGCACCTGTTGCACTGCCCTAAAGCCGGCCCTGTACGTATTCATTTGTAATGTGACTTTTCTGTCTTTGTTCCCTTTTATTATCAGTCATGGATCATTCAGGCAGCTCTAGAGAACAATTAAAAGTTCTTTCTATTTATATTTGCTGTTCAAAGTATGCAGACACAGGCTGAAAATGTTGCTTTAGGTGACTGCTTATTTTTATACCATCTGTGACATCAAAATAATAAGCTGGCAACCCTAATCATAAGATTGGAAGTTTGTTCAGGGATGAGCACATTATTTTCTTTCACCACCCTGATCCCTGGTTACTTCCATAATAGCAATAGTTTAACACATTTGAAACCCTACACTGCTGTCAATAACAGGCTGAGTTATTTCAAGTGTCTGGGAATGCACCTTGCATTCAGACAACTCACTCCTCATTCTTGCCCTTCACTTTCACCCTCACCCTGCACTCACACTGATCCTGATACACTCACACCATTCACCCACTTACCCTCCACTCACAGTGATCACTCTGCACTCACAATGCACTTGCGCTGTTCACCCTGTACCTCACCCTGCAGTCACACAAGCACTATACTCAACCTGCACTCGTGACACATCACTCACCTGTCCCCCTCGCTGCTCAATCTGCAATCTCACTCAAATAAGCCCACCACTAACCATACATTCATTAGTCCAACACTGCAAGAATATGCGCACCCAAATTCATATGGTCACCTCACTCACCCCTGTACACAAGTATGGGAATGTCCTGCCTATCAAGGTTTTCGTCCTAAATTACAAAAGGAGACATTTAAATGCACTTCAATCTAGCCTTCCAGGGGCCCCTTGAGAGAGACAGTTCTGTTTTTGCCCTGATGGCCTGGAATAATTCCTAAACAGATTCTTGCAAATATTGTTTTGTTTAATTTCTTTTTAGTATTAAATATTTTTTATGAGTAAGTTAACACAGTACAGGCATCAACAATCAAGAGCTCTTGTCACACGTTTCAACCGGAGCTGGGGCTCGATTACAGCAGAGGGATCAGGAGTATGCAGTATATAGAAGATCGTGATTATACACAGCAAGCCGCCTACAACCCATCACGGGCCGGCCGCGTTTCAAACATAGCGATGTTATTCAGGGCAGCTCCAATTCCTCCTGCCAGTCCGTCCCTACCCTCGCTGATGTAGAATATGGCTCACCCCCACTGCTCGGATGTGCAGGCCGCCAGCACCCTCTGGAACTTTAATCCCCACCCACCCTCGCTTGAATCAACCTACCCCACCCCACGCCCAACACCCCCCGCCCCAGCACCCCAACCCCAACAAACCCAACCCCCCTACCCCCCCCAATACCCCCCCCAAATGGTCCACAGTCTCATGTTGGCTGGTCATACCTCATCACTTCCCCGATTTGGGGATGGGTTCGGTGTTCCCTTCCTCCGGGGCAAGCTCTGTCAACCTCAACAAACGGAGATACCTCGGACAGGTGACTTTTACGAACTCCGAGGACAGGAGGGTTAGAAACGGTTGCCAAAGCTCAGCATACTTTGCTCCTTCCCCCGCCTTATACAGAGAAAGCCTTTCCATACCCAGGACCATCCATAGGCGATGGAGCCATCCCTGATACGTGGGTATGTGGGTCGTGCGCCAGTGTGCTACGATGTTTTGTAGCGCCGAACCTAAAGCTATAGCTATCAAGCGACCCCTTCATGATCGTAATGGGTAGGTCAGCGCATTTGGGAGCCCCAGGATGACGTAGGAAGGGAAGCGTGGGATTTCGGTGTCAAAGTGTTTATCTACGTCGTCCAGAACTTGACCCCAGTAATCCTGCAAAAGGCTACATTCCCATAGTGTGTGTGTGAGAGTGCCTAGTTGTCCGCAGCCCCGCCAGCACAGGGGGTCCTTGCTGCTGTCCATTTCGTATAGTCGTTCAGGTGTGTAGTACCAGTAGGTCACCACCTTCGTTAGAGTGTCAGTGAGCCCCATATGATACGCCGAGTGTCGTGCTCTGTAATACATACCTTCCCACTCCTTATGTGTAAAGGACCTCCCCATCTCCCTCTCCCAGCGAGCCCTACTCGCGCTATAGGTGTACTCGTGTTTGTGTGTGAGCATTTTGTATAGGTCCGAGATTAGCTGCTTGTCCGATTTGCGGGTGATCAACCAATACTCAAAATCCGTTAGTCGCCTATCTGCGTCCGCGCGCACTGTCTTGTTAAGGGCCCAGGGCCTGATTTGGAAATAGTGGAGTTGCTCGGTCTCCGGAAGGCCGAAGTCCTGGCGTAATTGTGGGAAGGGGATTATCCCTTCAGAACCATACACGTGGCAAGGGGAGCGGCAGCCGGCAGACTTCCATCGTTCTAAGGCCTTCCGTGTAGCCCCGGCTGGAAGTCGGGGTTGTCAAGGATGGGGGTGAGAGGTGAAATGGTGGTGGTAAGACCGAGCTCCAGTCCAACCCGATCCCAGATCTCAAGCGGGACTCGAGTAATGTGGGACGCATACAGGTTACGGGGCCTGTGTATCTTGCGTATAAACGGGATCTCTTGCAGAGTGCGCCCTGCCACCGCTTGGTCCTGGAATAACCAGTGCTTCCCGGACTCCCATTGGACCCATTCCGCCATGAAGCGTAGTTGTGCCGCTTGGAAGTAGGTGGCTAGATTCGGAATCCCGATCCCCCCCCTGTTCTGGCGTGAGCATCGCGATCTGGGCTTTCAGACGCGGCTTCCTCCCGTTCCAGACAAAGCGAGAGAGTTCTGACAGCATCACTTTAATCCATCCTTTAGGAGGGGCGTGTGGTATAGTGCGAAAAATGTAGAGAATCTGGGGGAGAGTCGTCATCTTGATCGCCGCCACCCTGCCTAACCAGGACAGCAGATAGTGTTTCCATTGTCCCAACTCCTGTCGAACTTTCTGCCGGAGGTGGGCATAGTTAACGTCCACCGTGGTCTGAAGTGAGGCTGCCAGTCTGATACCCAGGTAGGGAACCGCTTCCGTAGCCCACTGCAGAGGAAATTGGGTCTGCAACGTGGCGCGCGTGTCCACAGCCAGGGATAGGTCAAGGGCCACTGATTTCGTTAAGTGGACCTTAAAGCCCGATACACTGCCAAACCTGTCAAGGCCGGCCATGCAAGCGGGAAGAGAGCTCCGGGGGTCTGGGAGCGACAGTAAGACATCGTCCGCGTAGAGACTGATGACGTGGACGTCCGCCCCAAATTTGATTCCTTTGACTTCCGGGTCATTTCGGATGAGCTGTGCCAGCGGTTCCATGTAGAGGGCAAACAGGAGAGGGGATAGCGGGCACCCCTGCCTAGTGCCCCTCTCAATCTGGAAACGTGGGGAGGACAAGCCATTAACCCTGACCGAGGCCGAGGGAAATTTATAGCAGTTCAGTACCCTAGTCCGGAATTTGGGTCCCATACCTGCCTTCAGCAGGACCTTCTCAAGATAGGGCCAATGAACCCTATCAAAGGCCTTCTCTGCATCGATGGCCAGCATCATGTATTCGCCCTGTGTGCGGGCTGCCTTCTCAATGAGGTGGAGGGCCCGTTTGGTGTTGTCAGAGGTCTGGTGCTCCGGGATGAAGCCCGACTGGTCCGGTTGAATAAGACCTCTCATGTAGGGGCCCAGTCTGGAGGCGAGGATCCCCGTATAGAGCTTAAGGTCAACATTTAAAAGGGAGATAGGCCTGTATGCCCCACAGTTGGTATGGTCTTTGCCTGGCTTGGGTATAACCGCAATGGAGGCCTCAAGCAGTTCCCGGGAGATCGCTCCGTCGTCTGCAAATGATGTAAAGAACCTGGCCAGGAGTGGCGCAAGCTGAACACAAAAGGTTTTGTAGAAGCACGCTGGGAAGCCGTCCGGCCCCGGCGCCTTCCCGGGTTTGAGCCGAGAAATCGCCGAGATGACTTCCTCCGGGCGGATGTCTCTCTCCAGACTATCCATTTGCTCCTGGGTTAGGGCTGGTAATGGGATTCCGTCGAGAAAGGCCGATTCCGCCTCTGGATCAGGCGGGTCTGCCCCGTAGAGAGTAGCATAGAAGGCGCTAAAGGCCCCCGCTATTGCTCGATCACCGGTGACACTAGTACCGTCGCTTCGTTTCAGTTCTTTAACCTCCCGTTTCTGAGCAACTGTTCGCAGTTTATGCGCCAAGAGACGCCCGCATCTGTCCCCCCCAGTGTAGTATGCGTGTTTCAGCCGTAAAGCTGCGTACTCCGCCCTGTCAATGTCCAGTGCTGCCAGCTGTTGACGGGCAGCTCTGAGTTGACGCCAGATCCTCGGGCCCCCGTCCGTCTGTGAATGTGCTCTAGTTCCCTGGTCTTTTGGGCGAGCTCGTCCCTCTTGGCCTGACGTTCCATGTTTTCCGCGGCGGAAATCGATATAAATTCACCCCTCAGTACGGCCTTGAGTGCAGCCCACTGAGTAGCCAGTGCGGTGTCCCCGTTGCTGTTATGGGACAGGTAATCTTTTATGGCTCCCTGAATTCTGGCAACCGCGTCCTTCTTGTAGAGCAATGAGTCTCGGAGCCGCCATACTCTACCTAAGCGCGGTTCCCGTGGCCCTGCCAGGGTGACCGTGACTGGGGCGTGGTCAGATAGAGACGCCGTGCCGATTTCTGCATTGGTGACAAGGGGGCACGCCGCTGTGGAGACAAGCAGGTAATCTAAGCGTGCATATGTTTTACGCGCTGCTGAGAAGTGAGTGTATTCTGTTTCACCCGGGTGAAGCTCGCGCCAAACATCCACAAGCCCTAGGTCTTTCAAGCGAGCCAGTCCTGCCGCTGACAGAGCACCCACTTGACTAACGCGCTGGCAGGAGCGGTCGAGTAAATTACCTAGAACCAAATTCAAGTCCCCCCCAAGCAGAATGTGACGATCTAATGTTGCAGTTGCTTCCGTAAGTGCGGAGTGTAGGAACTTCTCTTGGCCCTCGTTCGGCCCGTATATTGAGCCAATCGTGTAGTGTAGGTCTCCTAGTGTGAACCTGTAAACCAGTAACCGCCCCTTAACTTCCGCCAACTTACCCAGTACCTTGCCCTTGAATGTGCGTGCTACCAGGATAGCCACCCCGGCTTTTTTCTCCGTACAGGAGGAGAAGAATTGTTGCGGGAACCTGGGAGAGTGAAGGCGGTGGCAATCTCTAGCTAGGAGGTGCGTCTCTTGCAATAGGCAGATGTCTGCCCTGGAGTGTTCTAAGAACAAGAGCACTGCTTTGCGTTTCACCGATTGTTCAAGCCTCTCACATTCAGAGTGAGAACAACAATGTCATCCAGCGCCATCCAGGAAGAGTAATACTGACAGATAGCCATTAGGGCAGTGCCCAGCGCCCCGACTGACACACTCACCCACCCCCGGCGTTGCCGCTCTTCCTCCCACAGGGGAGCCAACCCAGCACACCGCCCGCTGACCATGGACCATGAACCCCCCCCACCACTCAATCCCCATGAACTCACCCCCTACCCAACCCCCCTCCCCCCAACTGCAAACTGTCAATGAATGCCCCAGAAAGTATCATTGTCTCTCTTCCAAGGACGAAAAGGAGAATAGGAGATAAAGTAAGGTAGTCTTACTGATCAGTTCGGGAGTCTTCCTCCCGCCAACGGCCCGATGGCCAGAGCGGACGTTCAAATCAAGCAATGTCATGAAACGATCATCCTGTGGGGCCGGCGCCGCCGTCCGCGGCCACTGCATCCACCGCTGCGTGTTGCCCTGCTGCGATCTCCGTCGCCTGTGGCTTCTTGACTCGCCTCCGCCGCCGCTGTTGGCTCCATTGGGGCCTCCTTCCCTCGGTCTCAGGCGTCGACCCCTGGGCCTCCGTCTCCTCCTTCGGCGCCTCTATACCAAGCAACGAGCAGGCTTCAGTGACCGATCGTAGCTGGTACTGCTTATTCTCCATTCTGAAGACGAGGCGGAAGGGGTGGCCCCAGCTGTACGGGATGCCCTTCTGCTGCAGGAAGGAGGTGACCGGCTTGAAGAGCCGGCGCTTGTGTAGCGTGAGTGCCGCCAG
The DNA here is from genome assembly GCF_964261635.1 of Lissotriton helveticus. Classification (NCBI taxonomy): domain Eukaryota; kingdom Metazoa; phylum Chordata; class Amphibia; order Caudata; family Salamandridae; genus Lissotriton; species Lissotriton helveticus. Next base: position 1,342,065,633 of record NC_136061.1, on the reverse strand, counting down.
GTCTTGAAACAGCTGCGGCGAGGTGCCCTGGAACATTATCGGGTGATTCTGGCGCGCCCTCTGTAGTATTTCCTCCTTGGTCCGGTAGTCTTGAACGCACACCAGGATGTCGGGCGGTGGGGCCGTAGCCGCGCGGGGGGGACCCGTCCTGTGGGCCCTGTCAAGCTGCAGGGGCGAGTCCAACGGTCTTCCCAGCACGTGGTTGAAGAGCTCCCTGGCATATCGAAACACATCCTGAGTGGCGTCAGACGTGGCAACATTGCGAATGCGGATGTTGTGTCGCCTGGAGCGATTCTCCAGGTCTTCCAGGTGGAGTTGCAAGTCCACCTGCTGATCGTGTAGGCGGATGAACTCCTGTTGTTGAGCTGAGAGTTCCGTCTCCCGTTCATCGCCCTTGGCCTCCAGGTCCGCCACCCGTTCGCCTATGCCGTCCATTTCGCGCCGCACCTCGCGGATCTCACTGGTGAATTCAGTCTTGAAGGTCTGGATATCATCACGCAGGGAGGCAAAGAGGGACTCCAAGAAGGCCTTGGTTATGGGTTCCGCGCCCTCTTCCGAGGCCCGGTCCGCTTTTTTCGGCGCAGGGGCCATGGCGTCCTTCTGTAGAGGGGATTGCGTCTTGGCAAACATTTCTTTCACTGTCTTGCCTCGGGGTGGCCTGCCCGCAGACATCCCTCTGTCCCGGCGGTCCGAGCGCCCCCGCCTCCGCGACCACCCTGCGGACCACCGGTCTCACGGCGCAGTGCGCTCGCCAACGTATGAGGGGCCCCACCAGGCCTCCCTCTCAGTAGTGGCCCTCTGCGGGGTCTGGGCGGATATGGCGGCACGTCCCTCACACCCCTTGTCCAATTAGCAGTAGTGCGCCTGTCGCGGTGTCCAAGCTTCGGGAGTCAGGGGCCTCTGGGAGTGATGAAAGCCCGCGAGGGGTGAGGACCACCGCCACCGCACACCAGAGTTCTGTGGGCCGCTGATTCCTGGGTGGGTGCGCCGTCGGGTAGGACCGCAGGCCACTTGGGCGGGAGGCCGCGCGGCGCGGTCAGACTCTGTAACCCCACGCCGACCGCAGGCAGCTTCTCGGGACCGGGGCGGGGGGCCACAGCCCCAGACGTGGATCTTTGGTGTGCCTCAGCAGGCCCCCTGGCGCTGTCTCTCCGCGGGTGCCACCAATCACGCTGGAAGGGAGGAGGGCCCGGTCATGACCAGCGGCTACGGTCCCCGCTGAGGGAGGTAGGGGACACCCCCCCGCCGGGGCCCCAGCGCGGGCGCAGGCAATGAAAGGGAGGCGGGCATGCAGGGCACTGCAGGCCTCGGGCCGGTGCGCCCGCCGAGAGGCTCGCTACCAGAAGTTCCTCACTACCGCCCAAAGTCAGTCAAGCGCCGCCCGCCGCGCCCTGGGCCCGCTCTCACCTCCCGTCCTTTCGCTGACGTCCTCCGCACCTCACAGGGCCCTCGTGTGATGCTCGCCGGTCGGCCGGCCGGTTCTCGTCTTCCGCAGGGCCCACGACGCCCCCCTCTGGGGCCGCGGGTCCCAGGCCCCGCAGAGGCGCTGCGCGAGGGCCGCTCCTTTCGGCTGCGGCTGCGGCTTCAGCCGGCCTCGCCTCCTTCAGGCCAGAGGGGGGGATGGGCGCCTCCAGGCCGCTATTATCCGCCGCTTCCGTTCGCAGCGCCGCCGACACCCCCAGCAGGGTCCGCTCTGGAGCTGGGACGGTTCCGGCAGCCCTGGACACCGACTTCGGGTAGGAAAGGCGCCGGAACCGGTGCTAAATTCGGCCGTTGGCAGGAGCTGTGGCGAGACACGTCCGCTCACTCCGCCATCTTGGCCACGCCCCTTAATTTCTTTTTAATGTGATTGATGTGAGGGAGCCTATTACTATTTGCAGAGAAATGCGTTTTTCATGCAACAACCATAAAAAAGTTAACTGTAAAAAAGTTATATCCAAGCGGGTCCTCACATATGAGAAATTGGGGGATATAACAGATATTATTCACTGTAAAATTAGTGCGCTACTGCTTTGTTTCAACAGTGAAAACACATCACTATCTCTGAATAATAGATATAAACACTTTTAGAATTTCGACTACAGCGCCTGTGCACCGTTAGTAGCCTGGCTCAATAGGGTGTGGCAGAGCTAAAAGTAAATCATTTAAAGTCAAATATGTACTGAACAGGGGCCCCCAAAATAGTTTTTGCCCAAGGCACCCAAAATCCCTAACATGTCCATGCCATCACAAAGTCTGTCAGACAACATTGCTCTGAAGTAAAATAGACAACATCATTAATTTATTATTAGTTTTATTTTTTTAAACATAAGCCTGACGTGTCCTAAACCCCCATTGCTTCAGGCAAACAACTTATCGTACCACTAAGGAATTCTTAATTAGGTGTCCGTTCAGCGCCCTATCTTCGGACTTTCAACTGTCTTCGGATCCATAACTGGTTGGCGGGCAATTATCCCATTATAATGCTGCCTATGACGTTTGTTAATGATTTCTAGAGAATATTTGTTTCTCGTGTATCTGCTCTGAGCTAGGGAGTGCTTGAAAAATCTGACAACACTGTCTCCCTTACAGTCCCTGTCTTGGCTGAAAATGTCTGCAGAATATTCAGCTTTGGGAGAAACTTCTATCAAACTCTCTTGCCTTGCAGCTAGTCCTATTTATGTTAGATTGGGTTCTCAGCACTTGCAATATTAAAGACTAACAGCCTGATTCATCATTCTCCCGTTTTGCGAGCCCCTTATAGCGATTCATAAAGAATCGCTATTAAGGACTTGCAAAACGGGATTCATGTAGGAATTGCTAAAGAAATAGCGATTCCTACACATTCCTTATTTGCGAGTAGCAAATTGCTAATCGCAAATAGGGAATAACTCCCCATTCATTCCTATGGGCCAAAAGGCCCATAGGAATGAATGGGGAGTATTCCTTATTTGCGATTAGCAATTAGCTATTCGCAAATAAGATAGCGATTTAAAGGGTGCCAGGGGTGTCCAAAGGACACCCTGTAGCACCCCTTAAATGCAAATTGAAAGAGGTGTTGCGCAAACACATGTCCAAAGGACATGTGTGTGTGCAACATGCAACTTAGAAAAATGCTTTTAAAAGCATTTTTCTAACTTTTCGCTATTTACCACGAGGTTTGACCTTGCGGTAAATAGCGGGCCGAAATTGCGAATTCGCAATTTTTAAATGGATGATGAATTGCATTTAAGGAATCTCAAATAGAGATTCCTTAAATGTAATTCCTCGCAAAATAGCGAAATCGCTATTACCGATTTTTGCATTTGGGATGATGAATCCCAAATGCAAAAATAGCGCTCGCAAAGGGCCAGATTCTCAGAATCTGGCCCTTTGCGAGCCGATTTCGGCTTGATGAATCAGGCTAATTGTACGGTTCAAGACTGGATGTGGAGCACAACCTGAGGATGGCAATAGCAAAAATCCATCCACAGATTGAACGTCTCTGATAAACAGGCACACCTGTCACATTCTTGTTGGTGGTGTTATTATCAATCTATGTTCTGTGTAAAACAAAGCATTCTAGTAAAAACAATTTGCACACATTTTATCTTGGAAAGTGGTGTTTTGAGCTGTGTAATAAGCCTCTGTCATTTCACCACACCCACTCACAAACCTGCAGTTTACTATTTATTGTATTGAACATTATTTGCTGGATATGCCCAGAATATGCGCATGGAGGTTGATTCCAGACATTTCCGTCAGGTGGTGGGGGGCCCAACATCTAAAAAAATTCAGCTGGGGTGTGCTCAGCCTACAAAAGTTTGAAGACCTGTGCTCTAATGTATTCTTAGACCCATGCAACATTATCGGTTTTTTTCTGGTTGCCGCCTGGAATATTTATGGAACTTTTTTAATCGGCAATTCTTGCTTGCCTCTTTGCATGGCATTGTCCATATCCCCTCTTGCTGCCTCTCTAAATCTGTGCCCCACAAACGCTGCTCTAGTCCCCGCCAGGGCTTCAATAGGAGCACTTGTTTCCCGCCGCTGGCAGCTTCGGGCGGCATATCGATCTGTGACTGCTGCTACGGGAGCCCACCAGTGCACAAAGTCAGCAAACACCTACTTCACAACGCCAGGGGTAGCCGCTAATATACACCGCCACTTAGCCTCTCTGTCCTTCCCGCTCCAAGCTCCAGGCTCCTCAAACCAGTGCTTTAAATGGGAAAAAATAAGTGCAGGTACTCTTAAAAGGAGCTATGAGTGTAGCAAGTGGGCGTGGCTAGTGGTGGGGCTAAGGACAAGACATCTAAGACACTTCTACTATGTGGCTGATTACTTATATATTCTTGAGTGTGCACTCACAGAAACAAGCAGCAATGCTCACACAAAGCATTCCAAGAATGTCCTTTAAAATACCTCCCTAGTGTCTGGATTCTCTCCCTCTTTCACTCGCTTTTCTCACTCACACACACACAAACGTGCGCAAACAATCAGGCAAACATCCAGACAGAAGCAGACAGACACTCATTCAAAAGACTCAGGTGGGAAAAAGGCCATTTTACACTACTTCTCTCCTGCGGATTCCTTAATTGTTGCTATTGCTGCTGTCGGCGGGATGCCTGGATTTGAGTGTGTGCACAAATACACACCATGGTGTGATTGTGATTGACCGCACAGAGCCTGAATGGACCCTGCTCTGTCAAACACGGGTGGTGGTGAACACCGGACATTATGCAAATGAGCCCTGCTGAATTGTTTAGAGGTGGCGCCGCCTGGCTTCAGAGGCACTTTGGCTGTCAGACAGCCTCGTTTCGTGCTCGTGAGGAGTAGCAACATTTGATGAGTACCGGTACTCTCCTTGGCAGCAGAGAAGTGCTGGTACTCAGTACCGGTGAGTACCAGCCCATTTAAAGCACTGCCTCAAACTCCTCACTTCTTCTGAGGGTTCTGCCCATGCTATTCACCTGCCAGTTCCTCCTCCACCGCCTCAGGTGCGTTTCTGCTTTCACGCTTTTACCATGCAGTCACCAGCCAGGGGCCTGCGGTATGAGCCGCTTCGCTGCTTTTGCCCTGCCGGCCCTCCGCCTCTGCAGTTTGACACATCAGCACGCTGATGCCTCAGCCACCGCTCCCAGCACCTTGCTGCTTGCCGACAATACTCCGCTCCAATCTTCAGCCTCCTCAGGTGCACACTACAGGTGAGCGTGCCTTACCCTGCCGCATGGAGCCTTTGCCCTGTGTTTCTTACAAGGCTCCGCGTTGGAAAAGCTTTCTCAATGCTTTCCCCCCATTTTTTCGATTATAACTTCAGTCCATACTATCTTTTTGTTTTCTGCCGCGTACAGTGCTCCAACTTCTCGACCCTTACAAAGAAAAGATAGAGGGTAGGTGAACGCCGTGGGAGCTCTTCACACACACGTCCAGCTAGTGGAGGCCATCTTGCCTCCATCTCCAGATGCTTGTGGTCTGTGTGTTAGGAGGATTCCACGCTTTGACTGAAAACATATGGTTGAACAACCTGGTCTAGCAACGAACAGCTGGAACTTTACTACTCTATAATGCCAATGGCTAATCGGACCGGGAACATTTGGGGTCCTCTGAAATCATATTTGCTAACTCAAGAAGCTAGACACCTGAACCGGGGGCGGACGAAATAGGCCCGTGGAAACATGGTGGGGCAAGAAGTGGAAGCTTGATCTTCAATAGCACTGTGAACATGTATTGTAGGAAGGACACGCAGTTTGATAATAAACTGGGTCTGTGTGATAAATAAAGACTACAGCATGCTTTTTGGAAACATCACTATCCTGAAATGGCGACTAAAGGTATGGTATGCCGATTGTATCTTCCTTTTTTCGCGTTTTTGTTATCTACATGTAAAAGATATTTGCTTTTAAGACATTAGGTACTTAATGTTAGGATATTATAGTTTAACAAAATTACTAAATATAAAATAAAATATGATTAATAAGTGATGTTTAGCATGGTTTAGAGTTGCCTGGAACTGCACAAAATATAAAGCACGTGGGGGAGAAATGCCCATGAATATTCGATATGTAGCAGTGCACTGTGAATACGATCTAAACATGTAGAATATAAATAGGGGTGGGCACATAGGTTCCATGAGTTCTCTAAATGAAGTGTAAAATATAAAACATGGGGGTGAGTAGTGTATGGGAGCATTTTTAATGTAAGAATTTGGAGATGTTGGGTACAGCAGAGTCCTGGGGTATCCCTGAATATGGTATATAACAGAAGGCAGAGGTGAGTGAGAAGAGTCCAGAAGTGGCTATGCTTACTAATAATATGAAGCCGATGGATGAGCAGGTTTAAGGTCTGTCCGTGCAAGTAAAAAACACAAAGAAACTGAAATTGATGAAAGTTGTATTGGTGTCACTCCTCCCCGAGTTACGCCCCCACTCTCTAACCCCTCATTAAGCAGAATGGGCACTGCTGTGGCGAGAGAAGCCCTGTCAGTGCGCGCCCCCATCCTCCTCCCCTTGCCTCCCTGGAGACTGTTATTAATGCAATGATTAAACATTTATTGGCGGTAGCACCTGGTTTCTTCCCCAACGCACTCCCACGAGACTCTCTATTCAGACACCCACAGAAAGGGAGGCAAAGAGAGAGGGAGAGGGGAGAGGGGAGAGACGACCATCTGATCACGTCAGACCGGCAGAGGCAGCCAGCAGGGTAACGTCCGTTACGGACTGAGAAGATCCCTAACGGGGCCCGATACCAGCGGGTCCGCCAGCTCAGGAGGACGGGCGCTGCCGAGTCGGTGCCGCCATGCTGCGATACCTGCTGAAGAGTCTGCTGCAGATTAATCTGTTCGCGGACTCATTGAACGCGGAAAACTCAAATTCTACCCATCTCCTCTACAATCAGAATTCCACTTTCTCCGCTTTCGAAGACAGCGTAATTGACTTCGGCAATATGACAAACTTCAACGGTAAGAGTTTGAAATAAAAGCCTCAGGCATAACTAACGAGATGGGAGGGGACCGGGGTCGAAATTTGAACGATAGGAAAAATGTATCTCTATTACAACAGGCGGAGGAGTGACTGACTACCGGGCAGACAGACTGAAGGGTGAATGATGATAGATGCACGTTTACCCGTTTACGGATTATGTATGTTTACAACGCTACATTTCAATAACTCTGTTCAGGGTCTTTTTCCTTGCTACACTTCTGACATTGTGCACGTGGTATTTCTAGCGTAACAAGCTCTTATTAAAGTAATATAATCATAACGTAACTTCTGTTTGCACCTTTTCTCTTCTGAAATTGCTGGATTTCGAACAATGGAGTGTAGAATGAGAGGAGTATACACGACTGTAACTACACTTCATCCTAACGCTCTGCAGAGTCTCCGTCTCTAGTGCTCTCTGTCTGACTCGGAACTCTCCCCGGTGTTCAGTCTACCCTACGCCTTCCCGCAGTCATTCAAGATGAAACGCTCTTTCCTTCCCCAGTGTTTTTGCAATCCCAGCCTGCATGGGGGGTTTGTGAGCAGTTGGTCTCCAGAATTTGACCCGGGAGCTCTTTCAGCCTCATTCATCAACGGGCCGTTTTGCGAGCCCCTAATAGCGATTTATAGCGAATCGCTATTAAGGACTCGCAAAACGGTATTCATGTAGGAATTGCTAAATAAATAGCGATTCCTACACATTCCTTATTTGCGAGTAGCAAATTGCTACTCGCAAATAAAGAATAACTCCCCATTCATTCCTATGGGCCAAAAGGCCCATAGGAATGAATGGGGAGTATTCCTTATTTGCGATTAGCAATTTGCTACTCGCAAATAAGATAGCGATTTAAAGGGTGCCAGGGGTGTCCAAAGGACACCATGTAGCACCCCTTAAATGCAAATTGTAACTGGTGTTGCGCACAAACATGTCCAAAGGACATGTGTGTGTGCAACATGCAACTTTGAAAAATGCTTTTAAAAGCATTTTTCTAAGTTTTTGCTATTTACCGAGAGGTCTGACCTCTCGGTAAATAGCGGCCCGAAATTGCGAATTAGCAATTTAAAAATGGTTGATGAATTGCATTTAAGGAATCTCAAATAGAGATTCCTTAAATGTAATTCCTCGCAATTTAGCGAATTAGCAATTACCGATTTTTGCATTTGGGATGATGAATCCCAAATGCAAAAATTGCGCTCGCAATGGGCCAGATTCTCAGAATCTGGCCCTTTGCGAGCGCAATTCGGCGTGATGAATCAGGCTGCTAGTCCTCTAGTATATGGCCCCAAAAAGGTGCTGTGCAGGCATGCATTAAGCTGCGGGCATAGAACCTGCTACGGATATGCGAGTGCTTAATTTGTAGAAAAATAAGCGTTGGAGTTTAAAGCTCTGTGGAAGCCCGTGGACCGGCACCGACGCGCCACATACCGAGGTTGCATAGAGGTAGATTCATGAAAGAAAAATCGGCTCGCAAAGGGACAGATTCTCAGAATCTGGCCCTTTGCGAGCGCAATTTTTGCATTTGGGATTCATCATTCCAAATGCAAAAATCGCTAATAGCGAAATCGCATAATTGCGAGGAATTGCATTTAAGGAATCTCTATTTGAGATTCCTTAAATGCAATTCATTAACCAATTTTTTTTTGCGAATTCGCTATTACTGGCCGCTATTTACCACAAATTGTAACTTCGTGGTAAATAGCGAAAACTTAGAAAAATGCTCTTCAGTGCATTTTTCTAAGTTGCATGTTACACACACACCTGTCCTTTGGACATGTGTGTGTGCAACACGTGTACATTTTCATTTCAGGGGTGCTACAGGGTGTCCTTTGGACACCCCTGCACCCTTGAAGTCGCATCCTTATTTGAGGAAGATGTAGGAATCGCAATATTTTTTGCAATTCCTACATGAATCCCGTTTTGCAAGTCCTTAATAGCGATTCCTTATGAATCACTATTACAGACTCGCAAAACGGGACTTTGAGGAATCTAGCTGATAGTCTGAAATCTACATCATGCCTCTTTAATCCACTTTCACTACCAGACACCTTCCACCTCTTTATCTCACTGTTGCAGTTTCTTGCTTTCACTTTTTTTCACTTTTTTTCCTTTGCTAAACTTTGTTGTCTTTCTTTTCCTCAAATTTTGTGTGTTTCTCCTTCTCTTACTTTCTGGAAATGTAAAATGAGGAAAAATGAGTGCCGGTTCCCAAAAACGAACCGGAAACCACTTGCTCAAATTAAGCACTTCATGTGAACCTTATCTCTTTAGAGTTTAGACTTTGAATCCCAAACTATTAACGGTTGCGTGAGGGAGGGGTGGGGCTGGGCGGAAGTAGAGGGTACTGTGCTGGATCTCTTCAGGGTCTCTCTAGTATTTCACTCCGAGGCTCTCTGTGGTCCCACATAGGTGTGTGCATGGTCTGGTCTGCCTTCATACTTGGAACTCAGTGTCTGCTTGGGTTAGAAGGAAGGTCTGTGCAAGGTCTTTCCAGGTTTGTCCAGTATTTAGCTAACGTTTTTGGATCCCGAGCACTGACGTGCCTGGTATAGATTTTTAATGAAAGGTCTGCCTCCAGGTTTAATCCTTTAAGGGCGGGTGTATGCATGATCGTGGTACAAACTATTCAATCCTTGAAGACTGGTGTCAGCATATGTAGAGCTTTTGATGGTTTGGGCAGAGGCTCAAATTGTCTGTGCTTGGCATTTCAAATTGGATATATCTGTGGTCCTGCAACGTTTCGCTGTATGATCATGCAGGCTCTCTGGAGGGTCAGTACAGGATATATCTTCCTTATCTGAAGCCAGTGCTCCAGGGGCATGCGCGCAGTCTTTGCATAGGTTGCAAATTGTTGCTGCATGGTTAGTACAGGGTCCCACTTAATCTTTTAATTGAGCTTTAACCGCATGCGCGGCGTTTTTAAAAAAGCCGCGTTACATGACGAGCTCAGCTCGTCATCAGCGTACGAGCGCCGTAGCTCATGACGAGCTGAGCTCGTCATAAGCATCGAAGGGGTTAAAGCGTCTTTTTTTTTGCAGGGATTTGTTCAGTGTCTCTGCCGAGATAGGGCAGTGCCCATCTTCAGTATTTAAAATCAGAGATCCTAGTGTGCATAGTAGGGTCTGTGCATGGTCTCTTCATGATTTCTGCAAGGTATGTGCAGCGCTTCATTGTGATGTTTGTTTGGTCCCACTTCAGTAGTCAAACTTGAAGATCTCTATTTTTGTGCTATGGCTTTTCAGTGCTTCTGTAGCACCCCTTTGGCTATTTCGACTTGGAGTTCTCCATGATTTTGCAGAATGGACTATTTGTAAGCTAGTCGGGCGGGACAATACGTTCAATGACAACTGACTATTTTATAGCGTGCAAAAGGCCGCTTTAATGAAACAGGTGCACAAAGATCCAAAACCTTGGCTCTAAAGGCCTTGCATACTAAAACAATCTGTCCTCACAATCATTTTGTAACTATCCAAAAGTCCTGCCTCTCCCATACCATAAACAACCCTTTTCAAACAAAACTAACCGAAATCCAAACACAACTCTCGTCATTCAACTCTGCATCACAGCCTCATGCCTAACCCAACTATTGTCATCTTGTTCCATTGCTGCAACCCCCCCTCTTTTCCTCCCCTGAAATCTGAACTGGGTTTGAACCTGACCAGCGTTTTGTTGCAATAACTTCAAAACATATCTAAACCTTCCAATGCACCTGCTCATAAAGAGTGACAGCAATAAACAGGAAACATTACACCTAATGTACCTGCCTTTTTAAATTAAAAACAGTGAAGGTGGGTAATAAACCTCCTAAACTCACCCTACCAGCCCAAGTGCCTGTTAATTTAAAATGGCACCCGGCAGACATTAAGCCTGTCCCTAAACTCCTCACTAACCCTGCCCAAGCAACACCCAACTAATCACGACTGCACCATGCCCTTGGACCCTACCATCTGCCCGAAGGTCCATTGGGTGGAGGAGGGCCTTCTGCCCATCCCCGAAAACACAATTCTTTCTCACAGACAGAAATGTAAAGCAAAATGGCGTGTGTTGAACCTTGGTTTCCAATGAGCGTATGCTATTTATAACTGCCAGATACTTATTGGTGGCCCTCACGCTACACCTGTCAAAGGAAGGACGCATCACAGTGTTTTTTCAGGCTCCCCAAATAAACCACACTATCCTCTAGACAGCCTTGGAAAGAGGGGTGGTAGTACATTGTTTCATCTTTGTTGGTGTCTCTTCAGACACTTACAGCTGCTGCTCGCATTGTAACATCTTTTTTCATCATGCTGGTTTTCGAAGGAGCATTAATAGGGCTTTTAGTTTTGTTTTCAAGATTTCATAATGGGCTCAAAACTAGCATGAAAAGTACTGTTGGCTAAAATGGTAGGATTGGCTGAAGGTGTAAATCATGACATGGCCCCACTTGTCAGCTTTATTTGAACGTTTTACAAAGTCGTATACTCCTATTCCATAAACTGCTTGTTTCACACTTAGAAACAAAAGTAAATATTCAAATGTTTTTTGAGGGTTCACTCTCTTTCACATCATGTATTAAAACAAGCACTGGCAATGCAAATCATTTTGCTTTTTGTGTGCTGCAAAGTTTTATACTGAGCTTCACAACACAATAAAGGTTACCAGTGGACAGCATCAGCACAGCATCCCTAACACAAAGATGTAGTAATGGATAGGTTGGAGCAACATAATGACCATCATATGATTCTCTCAGGCATACAGGACAGGACAACACAGTTAGCAGAAGAGGGAGCGAGAGGAGTTAAAAGACTTGTACTCTCTCTGTAAAGAGACATAAACATACAATAAATACAAAACTCTTGGAATAAATAGCCAAATCTCATATGGAATTACCATACATTTATGTACTTATATAGGAAGACAAACCTTCACCTTTCTAGTGTGCTATGCTTCAGTAGTGGGTTGCATATCTAGTACTGGGAAGCACTTGAAAGTTCTAAAGTTCTAATGTTTACTGATTGTTCAGTCTCCTAGTTTTGGGTTACCTAGTTTGGGTGAGGTGATGTCTCTCAAAATGATATTTATTTTCTACCTTTGTTAAACTGTTAGTCCTATATTGAAATTGTGTGTGGGTAAGCTACAAGTATTTGTGTAGGGTCTGCCTACAACAATATTAAAAAACAGAGGGTTGATCAAGCAACCCTTATTTTTCAATCAAAATGTATCAGAGCTCGCATACTGCCCCTACTGGGTAAGGCTCCTTCCTCTGGACTAAGGGTATCTAAAATCAAAGAAACATTCCCTGGTTAAAAAGGCATTTTTTATAAGTACATTCAATATAGCTTTTGATTTTTCATAAGATGGGGCAACAGCAGTAGAAACATCTTTTCTACATGAAACTTGGGCAGAAACAGATTCCCTCCTGCATACGATGGAAACAGTTTAGACAGCAGTAGTGAACTCTCTCTGTCACAGGACAGGTACAAATCGAGCAGCAGCCGTGCAAACTTTGCTTTCACACCGAACAAGGAACAGCATTGCAGTAGCAAAGCAAGCTTGCCTCTCACAGAACACAGCACACGCAATCCTCAATTTCCTGCAGAACATATCAAACAGGACAGATTATTACAATATTTAATTCCTCACAGAACTTGTACTGTTAATGCAAGAATGATATATAGGTCTCGGAGCGATCTCTGAAAAGGGTTTTTAACTAAAGGAGAGGTACGTATAAAGTAGATGATTTAGTTAATTTATGAAAACCCCCTCTCTATATAGTGTACCACAATGGGGCATAATGTGCAGAGAGGTCAGAGAGACCCTGATTAGTTGACATAGGCAAAGTAGATAATACTAATGCTCTATTTTGTGGAAGTGTAGGCTAATCTGGGGGTAGCGCTAAGCATTTGTTGTACTCACAGAGACAATAAATTAAACACACACTCAAGAATGAAGTTGAGAGCTTTTATAAAAAAATAATAGCAAGTTTTTTCTATTTATATGCTGAACCAACAACTTCAATTACATGTTAGCATGTAATACGTTTTAGCAATAAGCAAGGTAAGTACAAGCAATATACAAATGTACGCAATTATGCACAATGTTATCCTATGGAAAAAACATAGGGGTTCACTTGCTAGAATTTGAGTGTTAGGGAGCCAGGGTCCATAGTTCTACCAATAGTTTATCGGGAGCGTCACAGATTCGTCCAGGAGCAAGGTGCTGGGAGAGCATTAGCTGGCGCTACGAAGAAGGGGGGCCACGCCAAAACAGGCTGCACAGGGGGACTTGTAGATAAGTCCAAGGGAACTCAAACGAGTGTAGAAGTCGTAAGGGCCTAGGGATGATGGGAGCAGAAAGGTTTCCCAGGCCGGTTGGGCTAGGTGCAGAGCAAACAGATAATCCAAGCTCTGGTGTGGAAAAGTGCACCTCACGGTCAGGGGCAAACACCTCAGAGGGGCTGTTGCAGGATGGCTGGGCCACTCAGCGAGTGGGTCTCAGGGCAGCTGATGTCCCATGATGGGTGCTTGGTCCTCAGGCAGCTGGAGCCCAGCTTGAACTCTTGTAGCCTGTCTTGGGTTGCAGGGCTTCCTGTAACCGGGGTTAGTGCTACTCGGCTCCGGAAGATCCTGGTACCTACAAACTTGGCGAGGAGGCAGAGTTGATCCTTAAGAGCTGCTGTGCCTTCTCCTGGGCAGTTGTGGCATTGGTGGGGCAGGGGAGCTGCAAGTCGAGAGTTCAGACTCTGCGGTTGAGGGTGCATTCGATGCAGGGGAGTAGCTCCTCTACTCCAAGGGAGATCTTAGGCAATTTAGTGAAGTGCTAGAGGGCCCCAGGGGTTTGTAGAGGTCTCTCAGTAGCAGAACGAGACAAGTTTCTGCGATTGTTGAGACTTTGGGCTGCAGGCAGGGTTTTGTGCTAAAATCCAGCCCAGGCTCTTTGTTCTTGGGGTCAGCTGCTCTTCTTTTCTTCAGTCACATAGTGCTTGGCTGGGCTGCCGCCAGGGATTGAACCGCGAGCCACATGCTCCGGAGTCAGCGGCCCTGGCTGCTACACCACACCTCTCCAAGTTGAGAAGATATTTCTCCTCATTACGCCTGGGTCTGGGAGGCATGTCATTTTGACCCATTCCCAGGTTTATAACTCTTTGTAAATCTAGTAATGTGCCAAAATTCATTGTTGTATGAGTGGGAACGCAAACACTCCAACCATGGAATACCTCCCTGCCGCAAGTTAATGCATGGCAGCAAAAAGCGGTGCCTTGTGTTACCTTGGATATACAAAACCATGCAGAGCCACACAAGGTGGCGGCGGCTTTGCCCGCTGTACGCGGCGTTTTTTAAAAACGCGCGTTACATGACGAGCTCAGCTTGTCATCAGCGTGCGAGCGGCTCAACTGATGATGAGCTGAGCTCGTCATCAGCGCCGAAGTGGTTAAAGGATTGCGTTGCCTTGCAGCACCTTGCAATACGCAAGTGCTTTGCAAGCCCTTTCCAAATCTGACCCCTGCCTCCTACTACTGAGGAGAGTTTATCTTTGTTCTGCCAGATGCATAATTGAATTATTTAACACAGCACTCAAAATGAAACGGATTACCGTCTCATGAAAGAAACAGTCAGTGACCGCCCCCTAGCATCCACTCAAGGTAAATGCAGATTTACATTACTCACTGTACAGACAGGCCGCTGTTTACTGAGCCTATCTAAAAAGGCCTTGCTTTTTTCTATGTTCTTATCTCTGCTTTTTAACATTTTGCTACACTTAGTACTTACAGCTGAACCATGCTTTTTATTCTGAAATAATCCGGTGCTATTGACTTTCGGAAATATGACCTTGCTGAAACCACTAAGGTTTAAAATACATGCAATTTTGTTGGTATTGGTTTACAGTCAATACTTTTATAATAATCTAAAAAGATGTTAGAATGTATTATTATTCGCAGATCCATATGAATTCCATATGTAATCTAAACAAAACTTTTCGATAGAGCTTAACAATCACTTTTCTCACGAAATTTTAATTCCCAATCTGGGACTCCGCAACTATTGTTGCGAAAACATGTAGTTTGATCAAAAGTAGTAAGTTCCCTTAGTGCGAATGGTAGCACTTTTTTTTAATAAGCCTCTGATATACAAATACTATTGAACATATTGGATTTTACGGCGGAGGCTTTTGGGGAATTGAACTGACCTGCTTTTCGCCCGAGGCCGGGCTTGGCTCTGTCTCCCACGTATCTCTGCCCTCCTATCCTCCCGGGCTTGCCTGCTTTTCCTGGAAGCTGATCGGCCGGGCTTGGCTCCGCCGGTCAGCCTGACAACTACAGGCCCCAGCAGCCTTTGGGGCACGTGACACAACACCGGTGGAGAGAGGTGTCCCCAAGGGATGTGTTCTTGCTCCCACCCTTTTTTCACTATATGTGAATGGTGTGGTTGAGCACTTGCAGGATAAACCATCTGATGCGCCATCCCTGGCGGGCGAACGTATTCCTACCCTCTTATTCGCAGATGATACTCTTTTAATATCTAAGACCCCGGTGGGCCTACAGAGCCTCCTGGACAATTTTCAGGCCTTCTGTATACAACGAAGGCTCGTTATAAATATGGACAAGACAAAGTATCTGGTGCTGAACCCCCGAGAAAACTTGGGCGACCTCCAGTATTAAATCTTGTATCCTTGGAAAGGGTCACTGTATTTGACTATCTAGGTATACGTATTTCGGATACCATGCAGTGGACCCCACACCTGTGCAAAATGTTATTAAGTCATAAGAGGGTAACGGGGGCGCTCCTCAAAGAACAGCGCTCTTGCTCAACTAGACCCATTGCCCCTGTCATCGATATTTACAAGGCGAAGGGAGTCAGTTCTGCCCTTTATGGGGCAGAACTGTGGGGTTCCTCTAATGTAGACCTTCTAGTAAAGTCCGAAAATAAGTTCTTAAGGGACCTTATGTTATTCCCGCAGAGTCTGCCCCAATGATACCCTTGCTACTTGATCTAGGATGTCACTCTATTAGCGATCTGGCAAAAGTCCGGCCGTTGCTGCTATGGGCCCGGCTGTGGCGAGTGCCGGAACTGCAAAAGTATGCAGAAGGGTTAGCAGAGGTAATGTCGATGGCGGGATGGCACAAAATAAAGTGGTTAAGAGATATTAAATTCTTACTTAGCGAATTGGGCCTTAATGAAGCTTGGGCAAACAGATCTTCTACCCCGAAAGCAACCCTAAAGACCCTTTACTGGAGATGGGTCGCTAGTAGAACTGGTTCTGACCCAAACCTTGGTAGACTCACGGAACAGTTTCCTAGGTTTAAGGATGTGGCATTTCGGGAACCTTATCTTGATATTGTTTGGAAACCTGTCAATAGGTCCTTGTATTTTAGATTAAGGGTTGGTATTCTTCCAGTACGCGTCCTAACTGCTCGCTGGAAAACACCGTCCCAAACAACACCATTTTGCCCTATCTGCATAACAAGAATTGAATCTGTTGCCCATATCCTCTTTGCCTGTCCAGCTTATGCGTCGCCAAGGAAATGCTGGCTCAAACCAATTTGTCGGCTGATGGGCACTAGACAATATATTGAGGCACTGCGTATCTTGATGTCTGACACACGGTCACTTTATGTTTGTGGTCTCTCAAAGTTTTTATCATGGGCATGGTCCATTAGAATGAAAAGGCTAAAACAAAATGTTTAATTTTAAATTTTAAAATGTAAATCTATATGCGATTCTATGTTGCCCCAGATTTTAACTTTTGTGTAAATGGACTATCAAATTCCTCAAATTGTGTGTAAATGGACTATCAAATCCTTTTTTATAAAACTGGAAATGTATTTTATAAATGTGATGCTTTTAAGATATGTTTTTTTTTATCGATTAAAGCCTTATACTACAAAAAAAAAAATACTATTTGAGTCCCCACAGCACCCGTTCTAGTGTTATGATGTTCCCTCCTGAGGAAACACTGGGGGGATATATTTACAAATCTTTCAAGAAACACAGGGCAGCAAGTGCTCTCTCCTTGCTCTGGTGAACTGTGTGCTGTCTAGCGCAAATGTAAACACCCTTGCACCAAAGCACAAGGGTGCCTGTGTTACAGGCAGGATTGTTTTTCTGCAGGAAAGGACACCGTCCTGTACACAAATAATCTGCAGAGATATTGTACTCTTTCTATGTGTGATGAAGAGTAATGCATCATACATAAGAAGGAGGAAGTAACAAGAAGAAATAAAGATATTTATCTTTGCTACGCTTCACTGGGGAAGGCGTAGCATTTTGACGCATTCCTATGTTTACTAGCTTTAGTAAATCTCAGAATGTGCAAAATCCATGGGTGGCTGCATGAGAATGCCCATGCTCCTGTAGTGTAGTTCCTATTTTCCCAATAGGCTCTGCGCATTGGAATAATATCTTCAATAGTATAGACGTAGGACTGTGATTAACTAGGTCTTCTACTGACGATATTAGACTTAAAGTTATGTGTGCCAGCTAGCTCAGAGTTCACTAGAAACTTTCTCGAATAGGTAAGGAGGAGTTTAACCTCCCTGGATAGACAAGAAGGGATTTAGTTTCTGACAACCATAGAACATGACAACTTTGCTCCCCCCTAATCAAGAGTATATCTCTAGAGTCGTGTGAAAACAAAAGACAACTATTTTACTCAGTCAGTACGTGCATTCTTAGTTTCACCAGTTTGTAGAGAAATAAGAGATGGGCGTGTTTCAATAAAAAGATGTTATTTATTGATCAGTCTCTTTTCACAGACAAGAGAAATGAATCGCTATTATTGCAATACTTATAGT
Organism: Lissotriton helveticus; assembly: GCF_964261635.1. Taxonomy (NCBI): domain Eukaryota; kingdom Metazoa; phylum Chordata; class Amphibia; order Caudata; family Salamandridae; genus Lissotriton; species Lissotriton helveticus. The sequence goes on along the minus strand of NC_136061.1, from coordinate 1,342,047,932 downwards.
TAAGTAAAGTGCATACAGTAAAAACAGGATTATAAAATAATACTGTAAAAGCATTGATATGGTTTCTTAGCCATATGATACTTAAAATGGATAAAAGATATACATACATATATACATTGACTAATCGTACTCAACTAGTGCTTCTAACTACGCCTACCCCGGTGTACCTGACCTAAGCCTAAAACGTGGGCGGGAGTAAATAAGTAGCAGTTTAAGTTACGTTTGTTTTGCCAAGAATCTGACTCAAGAATTCTCTGCAAGGGTTTAGTCAGTTCAGTACTTGGGATTTAGAAGGCTGGAGGGTTGGTATCTCTGTCTCAGGACTCGATATCCCAGTTACCCGCGAGGGCGGCTGGAAACGTCGGAGGCTGGATTTCCCAGCAGGAGAAAAAGGCAGCGTCTCTCTCAGCGCGTCAAAAGGGAGGGGCAGCGTCCGTGGGCTTTTCTGCATCAGCTGGGCTCTCCGGCAAGTAGCGCTGCTCCAAGCTCGTCACCACCGTGTCTTTGCTTAGGGCAGCGTTGGTATATTTATACCTGAAAGGTGCCGAGTTTGACGTAAGGATGGACATAAGACGTCAGTAAGAATGTCATAAGGACTGGTCGTTCTTACATTCTTTTCAGGAGTTCTCGAGCGAAATCAAAACAATAGCTGCGGGGGATTTCCCAGGTCTGCTGGAGGTTTGATTTGTTTTGAGAACTCGGTGTGCTTTCTAGGGGGCTGGAGGGATAGTGCTTGCTTAATGTGACAGCATGCGCTATGACCTAATCTGAAAACGGGTTTCTGTGCCGTTGTATGGACATTAGTGAATTAATAACCGGACAAGGGTCAGAAATAGGAGTATCAATATAGGTACCTAGATAAACACACTACACCCACTCCACGATTTTATGTACATATTTACTAACCTAAGCAATAGTAAACATAACTAACAGTGCATGTGTATACCGAACCACCCCAAAAACATTTTTTTTTTTTTGTATTTGAAAAATGGCGTATGCGAAATGCACGAAATGAGTATAGGTACTGTATGCATTCAAGCAGTATAATCATTCAAAAAGGAGATGCATATTTTATATCAGCATGAATGATTTGCGAAATTACACATGAAATGGCTCTTGATACAGAAAAAAAATTGCGAGACCATCTCATCACATATAAACATAATTAATTGCATATAAACTAGAGGTTGAGGTAATGTAATGTCTCTAGTATTCCTAAGAATAGAAGCTCAGTTCTCTAAGAATAGTTTTACTTTAAGCAGAAGATAAGTGCCAAAAAGGTAAATATTTTGGAATTGGGAAAAAAGTTTTCGCTTTTCAGGGGAGAAGAGAAAAAATAGTTCACAGTCACTTTGTTTTCAAAAGACTGAAGGCCAAATTCAGAGTTCAGGGAATGCCGTGTGCAAGTTTGTTTAAAAATCATTCTCTCTGTTCTGGTGAAAACATCATTTCAGACAGACTCTCGAAAAAACAGTCTACAGCTTCTGGTGAAAGTTCGACTAGGTTGGAAAATGTCGCTACCATGCAGTCATGCGCATGATTGCTTTCAATGATGGTTCGATCAGAACTGCTTACAGAAGGTCGTACCTGGTCGATGCTGCTTTCATCTTGTACTTCACTACCCTTCAATCGTAGTGGTGAAGTCTCCACGAATGCCGTCATCAGGATTGGTAGCCACTGGGGACAGCACAATGCATGAGCCTTTACTGGACCCAACAAAGTATCTGCATCCAATGGTACGTCCGATTGTAGTGTAAGACAGGTGTCCAACACGCATTCTTCGCCGCATAGCATGCACCTTAATACAGGCATAACACAATTCTGCCAGATGGGTCTGATTGAAAGAAACCAGGTCATATTCAGATCTCGTAGCCGGGCTAAGCCAAGGACTTTAGTTATGCGGTCCCGGTAGCGGATAGCTAGGATCGTTTCTTCCATTGTTGCTGGAGTCTTGTCTGTGACATGGCTTGCCATAACGAAGCAAGAATAGCAAGAATAAAATGCCTGCTATGAGTCCCAACAGGAGTGGAAGTCCGCCAAAGATGGAATGGACGAAATTTGGAAAAATACCCAGGATCGCTTTGAATGGGGTTAAAGCTCCTGAAAAAACTGTCTTAAATACACTTGCGATACCACTTGTATCAGAAATATTTAAGATTTCGTTCAGCATTTCTGCGAAGTGTAGGGGGCAATTTGTTGATAACATTGAATGAATCTCTGCCGTTGTCCTTGCAACTTGGAGATCATACGTTTCTTTTGATGACGTCAACTGGGTTGGCGTCTGTAGGAGCACAGTCTTCATTCTGCTTAAAGTATCAATTCGAATAGAAGAGATTTTTAAACTGGGCCATAACCTTCCCTCCCTGTCTGGAGCATCATTCGGGAACAATACTCTTTCACAGCACATGGCCCTGGAAGTCACACTTACAAGATAAGGTTTTCCTGGCAGCAAGCCACAACATCTGTGATCTACAATTAGAATGTAACTCCCGTTCGAAAGTCTTCTAAAGAATGGTTCTATTTGTGTTGCAGGTGTGCCTAACTGGTGACATGAAAGGTTATTTGAAGTCCCTTCACAGGCCCCATGCAAACTTATACCCTGACACAGAAGTATGCCATTTAGTGATTTTTCACAATTATTACCACTAAGAAATACACTCTGTCCTTTATTACTGACACATGTGTGTGTATAGGGCAAGTTCCATGTTGACTTAACGTATCCTTTACCCAACCTTTTATACTGGCCTGCCTGTATATATTTTTGGCAGTATTGAATCTGGAAAGTTGTTATCGGTATATTTATCATCCCATGTATTATCCATTCAATGACAGGTCGTTCTGACATTGTCAATGGTAATCTCTCAAGTTTTTCAATGCTCAGAATCGTATAGTCAGCACCCTTTTGTGCCAAACTGATTTGTTTATCAGTAAGGTTAAAGATATTAAATAGTGACGTTGTGTTGATTAAACGCCAAGGCACATAGCCTGAACGCAGATTTTGTAACGTCCAGCCAAGCTGTACAATAGAACGCAATTGAGACTGACCGTGTTGCAACATCAGTAAGTCTTGCTCTATTATATCGATTGCAGAAGATACAATACTGTCCAGTGAATATATTCTGGAAGAAGAGTCATTAACCCATTGTCCATAACAGAAAGTGATTTTTCCAAATTAACACGGTCAATTTCCCGTATTTTTTCTGCTGTCTCAATTTGAGTTACTTTCCAAGCTTCGTTGTAAGCTGCATATATAGAGGCCGCTATGAAACGTTTTTGACGCTGTTTGCGTGGTCCCATGATGAAATCACGCAAGTCAGCACCTTCTTTAAGTAAAGTTAAGTGTTGCTTAATTTTTGACAGTGTGGATGTATGTAGCCATTGAAGGCAGAGTTTCCCCACACTGTAAGTAGTTACAATCCCTGGATGTTGTCTCTGGGAGTATCTTGGGTCTGGCCTGGTCAATGTGAACCCCTGTATTTTGTTCAGGAATCTGTCTTGACAGTTATTTGTGTCTGTGGGCCAGATCAACCATTGTTTCCAATCAGGATGTGTTCTGTTTTGGTTAAAAATATAGGATATGTCTATCTCAACATCCGTAGTGATATTACTGTTAGGTGTTGGTTTTGGAATAGACGGTTTATTTAAGTCTTTGATTTTTGCTAGGCCAAGACAGGTAGTCTGTTGAATTGTGTCATTCAAAAATATAATTTGTTCTGGGATCATGCAGGCTCTAAATAATGATTCTATACCTTGCACTTGCCAATCTTTTGTGCCCCAGATCGTTTTCGTTTCAATGTTATTGTTCCAGAAATCAAAACCAAATGTATTCATTTTTTCAAAAAATGAGTCAGAATATATCAATTTTGTGTTTGTAAGCATGGTTTTCACTCCTGTCTTATTTAACAATTTGAAATAAAATGATTCTGCATTACTTGTGTAGAACCCTGAAAAGTATGAATATTTATCAAAAAATGTCTTTGAACTGCCTTTTGGTGGAGTTGCACAATGTTCCCATTGGTTAAAATTTAAAACATTTCTAGGTTGAGTAGATTTATGCAGATAATGGTTACCATAATGGTTGTAACAAAACATTTGGTCGTAATTAGATGAACCTTGCAAATAATCATGTTCTGTAAATTTAGCTGACATTACTAGATCAGACATCATATCATTAATACTTTCAAAGTCCCAATCATCAGCGAATGTGCTCGGTTTTACAAAGTCACTCAATGAAATCTTGAATTGATGAGGATACTTCAGGAGCTCAACCGGACCATAGATTTCGTAATCAGTTGTGTCCCATGCTACCCCACCCGGTATAGGATTGGCTGTGAAGTTTACTGAAGAAATTTCTCTTTTCTCGATGTGTCAAGACTTGTGTGGTTTCAGGACCAAGTTGATATTCTGACTTGCTGTGTCCATTGTAACATATTTTCCCTCAATGAAATGTCCCAAGCATAGTACCATGATGAGCCAAAGTATGAGGATGAATACTCCTAGTGTCACCCAAAGTTCAATCCATGGAGAAATCAGATAGGTTTCTTTTAGTTGATGAAAGAGTTTCTTTGTTTTGTTTTTAAAGGTTTTTGTTGTTGGTTCTTCCTCAGGTTCACTTGGATCCTCAGAAAAATCATCGAAGTTGATGAAGTAGCCAGATGCTGTTCTGTCAATTGTTTCAATTGCTTCTGGATTCTTTTTTGCCTTTTGAATTTTCTTTGTTTCATTAGCATAGTCTGTGGTTACATCATTGTAGACTGGTGTTTCTTGATTTAAGATTTTAATTTGGGTTTCAAGAGGTTTAAGTTCCATGGCTTTGTTGCATAGTCCTTGTTGTTTCACTGTAGGTTTATCCATTGTGATTAGTCTTTCAGTTTGAACCTCTGTGTTTGTAGCAAACTTTGGTGTTCTGCTACTTCTTGGGAGTCCACTTGGCCTACTACTTGTTATCGGCCACATGATTGTGGTTTAACCAGGTCGATGGATACAACTCGGTTCTCCTTTTTACCAGCAAGGGGCGGTAATACTACTGATCTTGTCCCGTTGACAGACAAGACAGGAACTGCTTTTCTGTAAGAAGGCCCAAATTCCTTCTTCACCGCGATCTTCTCTCTGACCAGATCCCCGATTTTTGGAATCCAGACAGGCCTTGCTGGGACAGGTGGTTTCTCCTCAGTGGTTATTGGCTGCTGTTTCAACTTAATGTTGCTCAGGTCTTTTCTTGTTTCGTTTAAGTCCTGTAAAATAGCCAAACGATCTTTGATATCAAAGCATTTTTCTTTAACCACTGAAGTTTGACTGTCGAGGTCCTGGATTAACATTCTAGTCCCAAACAATAGTTCGTACGGACTGAGACCTTTCAGAGAATTTCTTGGTAGATTGTTAAGACTACGTTGGACACTTATTAAATGTTTGACCCACCCAGCTCCCGAACCTAATACCTTTGCTGTTATAGATTGCTTTATGTCACGGTTTTTTCTTTCCACAATTTCGTTTCCCTCAGGATGAAAGGGACAAGAGTACCGCAATGCAATGCCCATGTTGGTCATGGCCTCCTTATAAGCTCGAGAGCTAAAAGCAGGACCCTGGTCAGAATGTAGCATGCCAATTGTGTATGTGCCGATAAAGACTCGCCAATCTTTTATAACAGTTCTGGCGTCAGTCGATCACTGGGGCCACATCCATATGAATCTTGTGCATGAATCCACTGCGACCATGATATATTTATAGTTGCCGTCCCTTTGTAAGGGACCGCAGTGGTCCAGGTAAACACAGGCTAATGGTTTATCTGAGATTAGAAGGGGCGTCTGGGCTGGTCGTTTCACTGTTGATACCTTCATTCTTTGACATATTTCACATTCTAGAACATAGTTCCTAGTTTGTCTCCTCATTCGTGGCCACCAGTATCTCTGTTTTAATAATGATACTGTGGCTGAAACGCCAGCATGTACAGAAGCAAGCCCTTCGTGTGCCGCTATAATGAGTCCTAACCTATGTTCCATGTTCGGAATTGCCCTATCCCCCACTCCAGGGATTAGAGCAAATGGAACGTTATTAGCATCAGTTATGTATGAGTACTTTACTGGAAAGCCTTTCGGGAGTGTTTCTATCGCATCTTTTACCGTAGCACAGACAGCCTGTAATATTTCGCTGTCCATTTTTGTTTTTGACCGGGTGATGGCAGCTACGGAAGCCGTTTGCACAGCTGCCTTCGCGGCCTCATCAGCCAATGAATTCCCTGCAACGTGAATGCCATCACGCTGATGACTCAGTGTATGTATCACGTGAGTCTTTTGTAGTTCTTTTTGTAAAAGAACCACTTGTTCCCAAAACATTTTATGCTTGATTGTGCCACCTTTTGCATCTTTAAAACCGTCTGAACCCAGATTTGCAAGTATTCATTGTAAGACTGAACGCAATAGTATGAATCGCACACTATGAGTGTGGGGAATTCGCGATCTGTATTTTCAAGCGCCATTTTAAATGCTAGTAGTTCAGCTCGCTGAGCTGTACAGTCTCCTAGGGATTGCGTTTTAGTGACCAGTGGTTTAAATTTTCCTTCGTGCCAGTGACCTTTAACAATCGCGCACGCAGCACTGTAAGCTTGTTTACCCCCAACTGCGGGTTGTGCTGATCCGTCCGTATATATTATACAGCCGTAATGCTCTAGAGGCAGAATTTCAGTCGGCAGAGGACATTCAAATTCATATTGGAGAAATTCCTGTGTTTTTAAATTAGGGTCAAATTCGTATACCACGTCTGTTGCAGCGAGGGAATTAGCCCACTGTATCCATCTCGGATGTAGTGCTTTAGCATTCGGAATGCTTGCCTTTGTTACCGCCTCCAGGGCTGGTATTGGTGTCACGATGATTATTCGTTTACCTTGTGCTAGGGCTCTTTCTTTCGCTACAGCAGTCTGTACCGCGGTTAGAATTTTTTCCGTTGGGCTAAATTTCATTTCAGCTTTTGTGTACAAGTGTGATTTGTATGCTATTGGTACCGTTTCTCCCTCATTAGAGGTTAGGTATGTGAATCCGTATCTTCCTGGGATGACTCGGATTACAAGGTTGCGTGTGTTATCGCGTGTTTGCAGTTTTGTTTTAACTAACATGTCTGTTTGTAAAGATCTCAAAATTTCTGTGTGTTTTTGAGTCCAATTGATTCTTTTAAAATCTGGTTTTATTAGATCATAGAGGGGTTTAACCCTCTCTGCATAATTTATAATGTAAGTTCTTCCGAAATTCAGGAAACCTAGAATTGATTGTAAGTTTTTCAGCGTTTTTGGGGCTTGGAGTACAGCGCATTTCTCCAGGAAATTGTCTGCCAGGCTTTTGCCTTCACTTGATAATTCATATCCTAAAAACAGGACAGTTAGATGGGCAATTCTTGACTTTTTGAAGTTGAATTTGTAACCCTCTGCTGCGAACCCAAGTATTATGGTGTTCACTCTTTTCAAGTGAGTATCCAAGTCATCATCTGTTAGATAGATGTCGTCGACATAAGATAATGCCTCGTCATCATATATTTGTAGTAACTCTGTTACTCTCGCTGAGAATAATCCTGGGCTGTTCTTGAACCCTTGGGGCAAATGACAGAAATTTTTCTGCGAGCCATTTATTGAGAAAGCGGTCAAATATCTGCTTTCTGGTGCTATATTTTGACAAAAGAATCCATTAGAGATGTCTAATGTTGTTTTGTATTTTTTGCGCACTATGCTATTCATTAGTGCGGCACTGTGTGAGTTTTGTACTGCAAACGTTTTGCAGCATGAGTTAAGGTGTCTGTAGTCCAAAACTAGACGATATGAATCATCTGGTTTGGAGACAGGAAACAAAGGATTGTTCATTTGTGAGGTGCATGTTTCAATCACCCCCTGGTATTCAAGTTGATCTAAGATCTCCCTGACCTGTTTTTTAGCTTCTTGCTTAATTGGGTACTGCCTCTGTGCAGTTGGTTGAGATTTTAACTGGATCTTGTGAGGAGGAGAGTCCTCATCCCATCCCACATGATTTTTATATAGTGCAGGAGCTTGGGCTACTGCCCTTTTTCTTGCAAGTGTATATTTTTTATGAATTGGAATATGATTTGAGAAGGCAGGCATAATCATTTCTTCGCCATGAGGGCATTCCCTGACAAACTCTGGTGGCCAGTCTTTTTCAGCGAAAAGGATGTCATAGCCTTTTGAGAGGTTAACCCAAAATAGACCCCTTATTTTCCTAGCCTTATCTCCCTCTATACGTAAAGTTATTTCATATATTTTATGAGGTTTGCTAACTCTGGTATCTGCAGTTTCCACTTGAATGTATTCATTCGTGTCCACTGTCTCCAGATGATTCATCAGGATCTTGCGAGCTATGCTCACTTCTGCTGCGCTGTCTAGCATTGTCTGAGCCCACTCTCCGTTTTTCAGTTGAGTCCTCAGGATCCTCGGCATGTTTGATTATTTTAATGCTGGCTACCTTCTTCTTTGGAAATTGTAACTTTTTACTTTGATGAGCAGGTTCTTTGTCTTTGGACTTGACGAGCTCTTCCCTGTGTTCTGACCGTCCTCTTCTTTCCGATTTCTGCGAGGAAGTCTGAAAAGATCGAGAAGGACGTGTATCAATATCTTGATATCTATCAGGTTTCTTCAAATTATCCCTGTTTCTAAGGTTGTATTTTTTCTCAGAGGGCTCCCTCTGGGGAGACTTGTGTCCTTGGTCCGGAGATCTTTCTCTCCGCCGAGGAGACCTTCCTCTGGACTGGAATCTTTTTTCTTTGGGAGTGGATTGTTTATTTCCATGCCAATTCTTTTTTGAAGTGTTTAGATTATTTTTAATAAATACCTTTTCAGGATTTACTATTAGTTGGGGTTTCACTGGTTTCCCACCCAAACTATCTCTTCCTAGTTCTTCATATGATTTTTCTATGATTCTGGCAAGTTCAAATGGTTGGTCTGCTATATCTGTTTCCTTCAATCTTTGGCGGATTGCCACATTTGCTGCTTCCCCCTTTATGTTTGCTAGTAATATTGCCGAGACCTGCTTAAAGTCTTTCAGTAATTTCATACCCAGAGTTAAAGCAGGTTCCGGACCGTATTCATTTTGAATCTGTTTTAGCACCTCTGGTATTACCGACATGGACGGAACACCATGTGTTTTTGTGTAAATGGAAGCAAAGACTGTACCCCAAGTGTCACAGTCCTCCACATGTGGTGCAATCCCCATTGGAAGGCAGATAGTCAGAATTCTGTGTTTCTCAACTGGGGTGGTATCTGGAAATACCGCCTGTATTTGAGTGATTTTCTGTGCTAACCAGAATGGAATTTGTTCCCTTTTAATGGGTACTTTACCTAGACAGGACTGTATGTTCTGTGGTGTGATTTTAGTTGTGTTCCCCTGATGAGGGCTCAGCTGTGGAATTTTAATAGTTGGTTGCACTGTTGAAGTCCGCATTACATATTGGACTAATTGTCTGTGTATTTTAATCAGTTGTTCTAGCTGTGCTAAAAGTTCTGGTTTCGACATTTTTCCAATGTCTGGATGTGGTGTGTAGCCGGCTAGAACCGGCCATGTTGCTCCTGGTCTACCTAGTGGACCGAGCCTGGTGATGTGATCATTATGTTTTAGGGTGCCTTTAAACCAGAGCAGGTGTTCTTGGTATTTGAGTGGTATTTCCACCTCCTCGAAAGGAGTGTACTCATCCGGTGGTTCCTCTATTTTGTAATAGTGGAACTCCTTTGTTACAGCGTTTGCTGCTGGAAAATTTATCCATGAATAGAATACCTCTGTCTGCCGATATTCGTGTGCCTCAATTACGAATATGACTGTACCACCTCTCGATGTTAGTCCATTTTCTATAAGTTTTAAAGTTATAGTTTTTCTTATGCTGACCGGGATGAGTATTGCATCCGGGTCTTGCTGTAGGAGACTTGTGTCTTCCGCTAGGAGTTGAGCTGCTAATCTAGCTGTCTCCCTATCTCCTTCACAGTCGGACATTTTACTGACAGGAAGGGTTTTTGTTGCAGATCAGGTTTCCACGGAAACAAAGATTAGATGCACAATATTTTGGAACACTGTATCCTTCAACGTTGAATAAACCAAAAACCATACATAGGAGTTTCCTCCTACTAAGTTTGGCGGATTTGACCTTTCAATCACTCCAGACGTCTTTGGAGGTTTATGGGAAAAAAGGGGTCTGTGTGAAAAAGCACGACTGAGTTACTCTAATGTCTTGCGTTAGATTTATCGCCTATCCAAACCGTTGGGCGCCATGTAGTGTAGTTCCTATTTTCCCAATAGGCTCTGCGCATTGGAATAATATCTTCAATAGTATAGACGTAGGACTGTGGTTAACTAGGTCTTCTACTGACGATATTAGACTTAAAGTTATGTGTGCCAGCTAGCTCAGAGTTCACTAGAAACTTTCTTGAATAGGCAAGGAGGAGTTTAACCTCCCTGGATAGACAAGAAGGGATTTAGTTTCTGACAACCATAGAACATGACAACTTTGCTCCCCCCTAATCAAGAGTATATCTCTAGAGTCGTGTGAAAACAAAAGACAACTATTTTACTCAGTCAGTACGTGCATTCTTAGTTTCACCAGTTTGTAGAGAAATAAGAGATGGGCGTGTTTCTGTTGTTGTAAATATCTTTATTCGGCAATTTGATCACCATAAAAGCATACATATACATAACATTTTAATTCACCGGTAAAACTTTAAAAATACAGATAAAAAGGAAGAAATACTCCGCAGTAATAATTTACTACAGGCTGTTCAAGCATCAGGCCGTCGGTCCCCTCATGTGCAATTTCAGTAGACGGGAGCGCGTCACCCACGCACTGCCCAGAAATTTTGCCACCCCGCAAATCATGAAGGAGGAAGAAGAGTCAGTAGAGAGTATACGTAATGCCTGGCTATGACACCTCAGCCCCAATTCCCTACACACTGGTTTCAGCCAGACTTTCCGCGCCACTTTGTATGCGGGGCAGGCAAAGAATAGGTGGGCCACAGATTCCTTTGGAGCTGCACATCCAGGGCACGAATACTGGGCGGCACCAGAGTTAGACCACCTTGCCGTGAAGTCATGCACCGGAAGCGTCCCATATCTCAATTTTAGATATAGCGCTCGATCTAAGGGTTTGGTTATCAGGTCAAGGAAGGCTTCCAGTTTTTTTACCCATTTGATTAACAGAAATTGGTCCGTGAGTGAACCCCCATCCAAGACCCTCAGTGCAATACTCTGAACCCAATCCCAATATAACTTTTTAATCACTTCCTTGGGTGGCGGCGTTTGTGACTCCCAAGCATCCCTTAGACCCAAGTTAAGAACCATGTCTCTCAATTTCTTCAACCATCCTATTTTTCCCCCCGTGTCCAGCAAAAGAAGATCGTCCAACCCTTCAGCATATTTTGCGAGCTCCTCAGTTCTTCTTAGACGAGTCCAAAAGAGCAATGGGCGTAACCTTACCAAGTCCTTTAGAGATCTTCTGCCCAGATCTAATCTCAGGGGGATCAGCGGGGTGGAAGCAGGAAGGGCCACCACCTTCCTTAAGAAGTTATTTTCCGCTGACGATAGATCTGAGACGTTTTCAAACCCCCAGAGTTCGGAGCCATATAGTGCCGACGGGAGAATCTGGCCCTCATAAATCGCCATAACAGGGGAGACTGGTTTGCTGCTTGACTCACGGAGCTCTCTCAGAGTCACCCCGGATGCTCTTTGGTGACTGAGTAACATTTTGGCCAAGTGGTCCTTCCATGTCATTCGACTATTTACCCGGACACCAAGATAATCAAATGAGTTGACCATCTCCAGGGGCGCACCATTAAGCAAAAAGTTGTTTTTAAATCTTTTAGAGGGGGAAAATGCCATCAGTTTAGTTTTCGAGGTGTGGATGATTAAGCCTCGGTTGGTACAAAAAGAACTAAACCGGTTCAAGAGTTTTTGCAGTCCCGCTGGGGATTTGGAGATCAGTAAGGTGTCGTCGGCGAAGAGTAGAGTCGGAACTCTTTCCCCCGCCAGGGATGGGGCATCCGTCTCCTCCCCTTTCAGATGGTCCACCACTCCATTCACGAATAGGGAGAAAAGGGTCGGAGCCATAACACAACCCTGGCGTACTCCTCTCCTCACAGGGACCCTATCTGTTAACTGTCCCTGGGATCCCCATCTGACCCTCGCATAATTCCCCTCATGGAGCTTTACGATCAGACTCAGGAGCCTACTGGGAAATCCCATCTCACCTAAGATCTCCCATAGTTTTGCCCGAGGGACCAGGTCAAAAGCCGTTTTGAGATCTATGAAGGCCAAGTATAAACTGCCTTTCTTGATGGTAACTGCCTTCCAATAGATGACAAAAAAGCGAAAGACCTGGTCCATCGTGCCTACCTTCCTTCTAAAGCCAGCTTGAAGATGGGAGAGAATGCTGGCTTCCTCCATCCAATCGCCTACCCTTGAGATGATGACCCTGCCGACCACTTTCTGAATTATATCTATCAAACTGATAGGTCTATAGTTCGCAGGATCATCTCTAGCCCCCTTCTTGAAAACGGTTACCACCTCAGCCCCCTTCCATGAGTCTGGCACCTGATGACCCCTAGTTATCAAATTCATAATTGTGGCAATTAGCTTGGCCCAAGCCTGCGGCTCAGCGATCAACAGGTCCCCAGGGATCCCGTCCGGCCCGGCCGCCTTCTTTGGGGTTAGATGTTTAATCGCCCTCTCTACCTCGGTGGTCGAAAAATCGGGGGCATCCACCCCTAAGATATCCCCAGCTCCAAAACCAGTTACCCCGGGGCTGATTAGTTCATCATTGCCTCCATATAGGGATGAAAAATGATTAAACCATTGCTGGCTGGTTATGTGTGCTGCTAATGGTTGCATTTTCCTCTGCCTTGTTCTATTAATCAGATCCCAAAAAAGATTCGGGTTCCTTCTGTTCACGGCGTTGGCTAGGTCCTGCCAATGCTGTTCCTCCCACTCACGTTTAGCCAGCGATAGTACTTTTAGGTATTCCTTCCTGGCCGCTCTAACCAGCAAAGGATCCCCAGAAAGCAGGGCTTTTGTCAGATTTTTCCTCTTGCCCTTACATTGATATGTATACCAGGGTTTTTTAGAAGTGGGAGGTGTAATCAGTTTCCTGTGACTTTTACCATTCGCGATAAAGAATTGGCTGACATGATCTATTGTAGCCTTGTAAGCTGAGTCGAGGGAAGAGTGCGGCGACGTACTAATCTCATTTTCACAGACCCAGGCTTCCAGATCAGAGGACAGGCCCTCTACCAGGAATTTAATTGCCCCTAGGTCATCCTCCTTCAGGTTAGCCTTATCCCATTTCAATCTACGATTGTTGTTATATGGGATAATCTCTTTAGTTGTTTTTAGTGGGGCATTCACACCACTGTCTTTAAGGATGCCCCAATTAAACTTGCAACACAGGGGATTATGGTCACTATCCTGACTTGGTAGCACTTCCATATCAATAAGGTCTGCCCAAAAACTAACATCCATTAGGATGTAGTCAATTCGGGATGGCCCAGTAAGTCTGTTGAAGGTCAGTGCACCTGCCTGGTCAGATATAGTCCTGCCATTAAGGGCTCTTAACTTGTGGTCCCTAGTTAATGCATTAATTTGAATTGCCCTAGCTGACCATTTCCTGATGGGGGGCAGGGATAGAGTTGGGATGGACCAGTTTGAATCTTCATCTTCAATACCCAGGGGGTCGTCCCCGAGGAGAGGTTCAAACGTACAATTGAAGTCTCCCCCCACGATAATTTTTGCAGAGAGGGGGCAGTTAGCTAGGGCAGAGTCCAGAGCTGTTAAAGTTAAGGAGGCGATGTCCCCTGATGACCCTCTGGCATAAACATTAAAGAGGTCTAGCCTACCACTCTCCGCATTCCCTCTAGAAGAGAGGTGGAGTATGTCCCTACACTCCAAGTTGTGGTATGTTACCGCCCAGTCCAGCTCTATTTTAATCCAAACCATGAGGCCACCCGCTGGTCTACCCTTTCCTTTACTTACTGCAGGTAAAAAGTAGGTGTTATACCCTGATTTATATATGGGTAATAGGCTCCAGGTTTCCTGAAATAGGCACACATCGAACCTCTCAATGAACGTGTGCCACTCTGGTAAATCTAACTTCCTTTTTAACCCCGCAACATTCCAGGATAGGAGGTTTATTACCCGCCGACCCTTGGGCATTATGGTGTGTTCCCCCTTATTCGCACCCTCATTGTCCACCATGGTCATACAGCAGTCCCCGTCTTGGGCCAAGGGAGTAGGGTCTACAGGACAGCTAGAAGTGCTGGCCATAGACTCGACTATCATGGGAGCCTCAGTAATGTTGTTAGTAATGGCAAATTGTACTAGAGGTGGACTAACTTGCCCTGCATCTATACTGCCACAAAGACGTGGGGCCTCCTCCCCAAGATGTTCGCATATCACCCCCATGGGCACTAAACCTCAATCGCAATTTTCCAGCCCTGAGAGCTGCGAAAACCGATTGTAAGTGTCCAGGGGAGTGAAGGGTCTTAGATGTTCCATCCTGCTGTCATGGTTCAACCTGTGTCTATGAGGCACCGTAGACCAGGCGGAGTGCTGTTCAGGCACCGGAGCAAAATGTTGGCCATACTGGGGATAATTGTTACTGTATGGCACGGTGAGGGGTGGCCTGTATGTTTGAAACTTAATTGGATATTTGGGAGGAATAGCCTCAGTCCTGGGATAGAAATAAGTTAGGGCCCGAGGGATAATACAAGTTTCCCCATTTCCAGGTGGCCAGTTTAAGATATAGTCTGATGCTCTGGGGTCTCTGAAGTTGACCACCACTAGGTCTCCCTCTATATCTTTAATTCTACTCCCCAGCCAGTTAAGCCGTCTGACGTGCACTATATCCCCATCTATATTGGGCGCTATCGGCCTGTAAGTCCTCAACCAATGGATAATTTTATTTTTGAGTTCTGCGTATCCCTCCTTCTTGTTTTCTGCTAACGGCGGGACCCCAGTCAAAACTACCACATAGGGCACTGCTTCTGGGGGAATCGCCACTTGTGGCACCTTTTTCCGTGGTATTCTATTAAAGCTACCTACCCCATGGTCGTTCAGGTTGTTTTTACTTGACGGGGCCTTTAGGCCTGGTTTTTTTGGGTCACCTCCCTTTTCAATTACAGGAGCATTTAACTGTTTTGGAGGAAATGGGTTTTGAGAGGGGGAATCAACCCTACCCTGTTGATGCGTGGTGTTTTTGGCCGCCTGAGCTGATACAGTTGGATTTTTTGGAACGGTGGTAGAAGGGGGCCTGGCTATAGGTGTAGGGTGTTCCACCCCATTCCCATTCCCCTGAGTTTTAGTCATAGTAACCATACTAGATATGGCAGTTTCCAGTATGGTCAGTCTGATTTCCACCTTTTTAATGGACTCATTAATAGGTAATAGGAGTGATCTCAGCAAAAACTCCAAATTCCCTATTAATGTTAGGGGAGGGGGAGTAGCTGGTACTGTGGCTCCAGCATTGCTGACAGGAACCACAGCCTGTGCAACTGTTTCTAGTGAACTATTTACAAGTGGTGGAACTACTGCTGGTGTAGAATCCGACTCCTCTGCTAGGGTAATCTTAGTTGTATTGAGGGTTTTTGCCCCTTTACCAAATTTAGTATGCGAGATTTTAGCTTTACCTAGTGCCACCCTTAGTTTCCTCCTTTTTTTACTAGGTGGCGGGCAATGAATCTGGGCAGCAACTAAATGCTTAGGTTTCTGTTTCCTAGGCTTAGTTATGGCAGTGATGCGACTAGGACTAGGGGTAGGAGAAACAGTTATGATGTTATCCGAGGGCAAGCAAGGTGTGGATACAAAATCACGAAACAAAAGAGGAACACCTTCCTGACTAGCATTGTCCCCACTCAAATCTACAGAGCCTTCCTCCCGGGTCACAACAATCAGGGAGCTGTCGATAAGGGGTGTGTGTTTCATGCTCTCAATTGAGCGGCGCCGCTCGGCCCTACGCTCGGCTAAAATAGAGTCCTTTTCACCCTCACTCTGAACCTTGGAGAAATAATTATCCAATGACCCATTGCGTAACCTTCCTTTTTTTCCAGGGGTTTCCTCTTCTGTAGACATATTCTACGTGGCAGGGCACAGGCTACTAAACAGCAGATATTAGGGGGTGGGCCCAGCCCAGCCTACTCTGGCCTACGAGGGCCTCAGAGGGCCCGCCCTTTGCCCGGGCTTCGCCCCGAGCTACGTCCCGCGCGCGTCCCGCTGCGCGAGACAAGTAGACTGATTATAACCTCCTAGACGAGAGGGGCGGAGCCGCTGCGGGAAGAGGCTTCAGGTGTTGGAGTGCCTCGCAGTCCCGCAGCGGTGTGGGCGGAGGGCGGGTCCTGATGGAAACGATGGCAGCTCGGGGCCAAGAGCCGCGTCCCAAGGCAGGCAGCACAGCAAACAAAGTCACAGCGCCTCGGCAGCAGAAGCCGAGGCAGGAGAAACGACCCACAGCACAGGTCAGCCCACGTTGAGTAGCACCCGCGCAGCGGGTGCTGCGAAAATTATACATATTTACAACAAGGGGTGGTGATGGACAGAGTCTCTGAATTAAGCAGAATACTCTCACCCAGTCAAGAGATCAGGGCTAAATCCAACACCGTTTTTTAGCTCATAGCACCATCCCAGTTTCAGAACCTGGCTGTATGCAAATTAGTCTGTCCCTGGCCCAGTGCATCATGGGAACAGGGCAGACCAGACTACAACAGTCAATTCTTACACTGGGAAGGAAACAAGCTTCCGGGGACCGGTTTCTGGCATTTCAGCCGTCTTCGGCCCGGCTTGCTTGAATCCTGATGGTGCAATGAGCAAGGGACTCACATCTGAGTATACCCTTCCACGCTTAGGGTGGACAAAAATATTTACAACAAGGGGTGGTGATGGACAGAGTCTCTGAATTAAGCAGAATACTCTCACCCAGTCAAGAGATCAGGGCTAAATCCAACACCGTTTTTTAGCTCATTGCACCATCCCAGTTTCAGAACCTGGCTGTATGCAAATTAGTCTGTCCCTGGCCCAGTGCATCATGGGAACAGGGCAGACCAGACTACAAAAGCCAATTCTTACACTGGGAAGGAAACAAGCTTCCGGGGACCGGTTTCTGGCATTTCAGCCGTCTTCGGCCCGGCTTGCTTGAATCCTGATGGTGCAATGAGCAAGGGACTCACATCTGAGTATACCCTTCCACGCTTAGGGTGGACAAAAATATTTACAACAAGGGGTGGTGATGGACAGAGTCTCTGAATTAAGCAGAATACTCTCACCCAGTCACTTGGTCTGCTTAATTCAGACACTCTGTTCATCACCACCCCCTTTTCTGAATCGTTTTTGGCCACTATAGGTGTGGCAGGGTATACTCAGACATGAGTCCCTTTCTCACTGCTCCATCAGGATTCAAGCAAGCCGGGCCGAAGAGGCTGAAATGCCAGAAACCGGTCCCCGGTAGCTTGTCTCCTTTCTGGTGAAGAATTGGCTTGGTAGTTTGGTCTGCCCTGTTCCCATGATGCACTGGGCCAGGGACAGACTAATTTGCATATAGCCAGGTTCTGAGCTGGGATGGGGCAGTGAGATAAATAACGGTGATGGATCAAGCCCTGATCTTTGGACTGGGTAAGAGTGGTCTGCTTAATTCAGACACTCTGTTCATCACCGCGTCCCAAGGCAGGCAGCACAGCAAACAAAGTCACAGCGCCTCGGCAGCAGAAGCCGTGGCAGGAGAAACGACCCACAGCACAGGTCAGCCCACGTTGAGTAGCACCCGCGCAGCGGGTGCTGCGAAAATTATACAGACACACCGGGCGGGGGGCGGAGCCGCTGCGGGAAGAGGCTTCAGGTGTTGGAGCGCCTCGCAGTCCCGCAGCGGTGTGGGCGGAGGGCGGGTCCTGATGGAAACGATGGCAGCTCGGGGCCAAGAGCCGCGTCCCAAGGCAGGCAGCACAGCAAACAAAGTCACAGCGCCTCGGCAGCAGAAGCCGAGGCAGGAGAAACGACCCACAGCACAGGTCAGCCCACGTTGAGTAGCACCCGCGCAGCGGGTGCTGCGAAAATTATACAGACACACCGGGCGGGGGGGCGGAGCCGCTGCGGGAAGAGGCTTCAGGTGTTGGAGTGCCTCGCAGTCCCGCAGCGGTGTGGGCGGAGGGCGGGTCCTGATGGAAACGATGGCAGCTCGGGGCCAAGAGCCGCGTCCCAAGGCAGGCAGCACAGCAAACAAAGTCACAGCGCCTCGGCAGCAGAAGCCGAGGCAGGAGAAACGACCCACAGCACAGGTCAGCCCACGTGGGCGTGTTTCAATAAAAAGATGTTATTTATTGATCACTCTCTTTTCTCATACAAGAGAAATGAATCGCTATTATTGCAATACTTATAGTTAAGTAAAGTGCATACAGTAAAAACAGGATTATAAAATAATACTGTAAAAGCATTGATATGGTTTCTTAGCCATATGATACTTAAAATGGATAAAAGATATACATACATATATACATTGACTAATCGTACTCAACTGGTGCTTCTAACTACGCCTACCCCGGTGTACCTGACCTAAGCCTAATACGTGGGCGGGAGTAAATAAGTAGCAGTTTAAGTTAAGTTTGTTTTGCCAAGAATCTGACTCAAGAATTCTCTGCAAGGGTTTAGTCAGTTCAGTACCTGGGATTTAGAAGGCTGGAGGGTTGGTATCTCTGTCTCAGGACTCGATATCCCAGTTACCCGCGAGGGTGGCTGGAAACGCCGGAGGCTGGATTTCTCGGCAGGAGAAAAAGGCAGCGTCTCTCTCAGCGCGTCAAAAGGGAGGGGCAGCGTCCGTGGGCTTTTCTGCATCAGCTGGGCTCTCCGGCAAGTAGCGCTGCTCCAAGCTCGTCACCACCGTGTCTTTGCTTAGGGCAGCGTTGGTATATTTATACCTGAAAGGTGCCGAGTTTGACGTAAGGATGGGCATAAGACGTCAGTAAGAATGTCATAAGGACTGGTCGTTCTTACATTCTTTTCAGGAGTTCTCGAACGAAATCAAAACAATAGCTGCGGGGGATTTCCCAGGTCTGCTGGAGGTTTGATTTGTTTTGAGAACTCGGTGTGCTTTCTAGGAGGCTGGAGGGATAGTGCTTGCTTAATGTGACAGCATGAGCTATGACCTAATCTGAAAACGGGTTTCTGTGCCGTTGGACATTAGTGAATTAATAACCGGACAAGGGTCAGAAATAGGAGTATCAATATAGGTACCTAGATAAACACACTCCACTCCACCCATGGAACGCCTCCCAGATTGAAATGTAACGCAACACAGCTGAAGCTGCTGCATTGTGTTACATTTCTTTATAAAACCACAAAAGGCAGCACAAATTGCCCTTATGTGGCTTTGTAAGTATTACTGTATCATTTACGTTGCCCTCGTGTACAAAGCAAAGGCTTGCTAAATCTGGGCCTTGATAACTAATGACTGAGCAATCACCCATAATAGTGTGCAAGTGACAGCGTGAGATTCAAAGTCATGTTCTCTGGGCTGCAGGCATCTCTGCATTTATGTGCATGACCACTGATGTCCAAACATTGCAACAGATGTTTGGCATTCTGAAGTGTTGACTGCAAGTGGTGAATTCTGGATATGGTTTACTGGCTTGAGCCAAAATGCACAGGTAATTTCTGTCTCTCTTTTTTCTACCCATCCTCATTCCTCTTCTCTCTTTTCATCTCCTTCTTTCATTCATCCACCCTTTCTCCCCCATGTCTCCCTCATATCTCTTTCTAGTTTTAGTTCTCCTTAGGTCTGCAGTTTGTCATCCTCTCTGTGATACCCTCTATCCATCTGTATTTTTCTGTAGCTATGTCTCCCTCCCCATTCTCTTTCTCTTTTACCACCCACCCCCTCTAGTTCTCTCCTTCCCTTTTATCTCTGTTTATCTCCTATTCTCATCCTCTCTACCCTATGTTTCTACCCAGCTATCTGCCCAGTTGACCTGTAGCCTTGCCTTGGAGGATTGGAACTTTATCCAGAGCTTTGGCCACACCTTTAGCCAGCCCCTCTTTCCAAAGGGGCCTCTTCGCAGATTGTAGTCCAAAAGCTGCAGACAGGTGTAATGGTCTCAGGGTTGCTGTGCACAGCAACGCACATCTATCAATTAAGGCAAGTAGTACAAATGAGTTGAGGGAAACCTGACTGATTCTAATCTGACAGGCCACGTGTTTCGATGAGACCCTGAAGCTGTGGGCACACCGCTGCTTCTATCACTTTGCTAGCCATTGGAAAACGGGTATGGGACAATAGTTTAGGGGTGCGCCAGATGGCACCTTTGATTTTTGCAACAGTTGCATAACGACAGTAGCTCCTGCTTCCACACTCAATGTGTCCATGAACTGTATAATATTTGTTCCATAAAATGGGCTATGTCAACATTTCCATGGCCACAGTGTGACAATTGTGTAGGGAGTATGATAATCAACCAATGATTCCTAGATAAGTTCAGTCAACTGAGTCCAAGTCTATAAGGTACGGAGCTTTGAAGGGGGTTCCTTTCATTGTCATGGTCAATAAGGGGGTTTGGAATGTCTTTGTATATTACAGATGGTACAGACAGATTTATCTTCTGCCAGGCGGTACCATCCCACCCAGACAGACTATAGTCCATTCTATTTAGATATGACTGAGGCCCTGCAGCCATTGTATGCTGAAAGGAAGCACAGTCAGGGCTGTTCCCTTTAAGGTACAAAACAATTCTTGGACGGTTTTGACAACCAACCACCAAACCTTTAACACTTTTTTTGGTTTTGAGAAACAAACACCCCAAGTGGGAGTATTGAAAAGCAAAAATCAAATGATCCCCTCACGTTGGGAATTTTTTATCCCAGGGTATGGGGGTCATTATATGTTTTTGTGTGTCTGCCAAGTTTTTCCTGGTAGTGATGGACAGAAAAAACACATGAGACCATCCACTTTAAATTGAGTGAGGGGTGTGATAGCTTTATTCCAAAAGCCCTTACTTTGTTTGGTCCTCAGAGGTAGCTTTCTGTCGACGGAGCAAGGCAGGGGCCTTTGTTAAGGGAAAGATGACAGTTCACCCGTCTCTAAATGAGGCGGTGTCTTGCTCCGCGTTTCAGATAATTCAGAATCTCCCACAAATTCCACTTCTACAAGGTGGCTCAAACACAACAAAGCAAAACCTAAAACACAACAATACCCAGAAAAGGGTTTCACTTTATAAAATGCAAAGACTCTCTTTAGAATAAGGCTTGGGGATTTATTTATGCAATGCTCTCTAACAGAAAGGTTTTTCCAGATGTCAAATGAATGACATTCAAATGTATATGGAGATATATATTTATATGCAAGCAGTAATAACACACTTGATAAATGCAACAGTTAAATGCATGAATAATAATATGAAATACAAGCAGGAAATAATATGAGATAAAACTCAAGCAAATAATATGGGATGTCCTGCAAGAGATATTCACTAAATGCATCAAATGTTTACTTTGTATGTGCACTCTGACTCATTCGCACATCACAAAGAAAACACCTCAAATGTTCAAAGCCACTGGCCGCACATCACAATGGCAATAATCAAAACTCAACACTTCACCTGGTGCAAACACTGCATCTTAGCCCACTGCTGATCGGGATATTTTAACAGCCGGGGATAAGAATTTCAGCAACCAGGGTTCCGATGTACCGAAGTAGACGCGTCCATCCCCATTCGGATTCCAAAACCCCGGTTTCTAAGTCAACAACCCCATGCTTTATAATCTCAAAATACACACTAAAAGGTTCAAGAGTCTTCCCCTCTGTGCCTAGGAAAGGTACTGGTACTGGTCAGCTTCCAGGCAAGCATTCCACGGCAAGAAGGGGTTCCCATGTTCCCTCTACATTCTCACATGTTCCAGCCTTTAGCTTGACAAACTTATGAAAGCCTCCAGGGTACATTAAACAATCTCTCACAAAACAATCCTTGAACATGATTAACCCAATCAACTTGCAAGCCTGTCTGTGCAGAAAATCTCAAGCAAGGTAGAGACAGAATTCAGGTTGACATGAGGCTATGTCAAAGCCAATAGTAAGCACTTTATAATACTTGCCAATGTACAACATAATGCACATTTGTGCACCTCTGCGTATAGCATCATATACTTCATCTCTTAATGTACAACACAGTGCACATTTGTGCACAACTGCTCATAAGACTGCAGTTTGAAACCAAAAAGTACATTCCACACATCTCTTTCATGCTTTCAAATGCACATCCCAAACATTTTGTTCTTGACAATGCTGTTCTACTGTGTGACCGCTCCCACTGTAAGACTGCAAGATTACAAGAACAAAACCTTCAATAGAAATAAGGCATATGCAGGACATCCTACGTTCATGCTAGGATAAAATAACACACCAAAGTCAATTAAAATTATGGTAGTCAAAGGTCATCACGTGGTTTCAGACCATAAGAGTGCCTCTAGCACAACAGGTGGATTGACTATCAGTTTGGTGAACTGGGCAGTCAGTCATGTTTGTACTGAGGGTCTTGTCCACCAAATTCTAATTCAATCCATAAGTTTTAAAAAAAGTGGTCACTTCTATATATTATTCAAATGAGGAGGGGTTAGACATTTAGAAACAAGTGGGGTTGGAAAGTGCTTTCAAAAGTCGAAACTATTATTATCTTCCGCTATAAACTGTCATAAAATACTTTTTAAATCTCTGAACATTATTTTTCACAACCCGATATCCTATCTCCTATAAACCCTTTTTTGCCTTTTCATATTCTTTTTTCACATCTGTTGTCTTACGTTCTGTGCTTTGTCTTGATGTTTTGATCTCGGGTGAGGACTATCTTGGCCTATATGATGGGATTTTTTGTTAATTGTGGCATTATGAAGTTGATTGTGGGTTTCTGCTGTTTCCTTAGAATTTCATAACCTAGGGGGCAATGGGAGTGTAAATGTGGCCAGAAATGGTGCAAAGGAGATGTGAGAGGATACATAGAGCTTAGGGTGTCACCTCTGTGTAAGAAGACCTACTTTTCTCCTAGCTGGAAAGATTCAACGTATGCTTTGATTAGGGGTAAAATAGTGATCACATTAAGCCAGATAAAAGAAAAAATCCATGTACAACATAAAAATACGCATAGAAATTGTTGGACACTCTGCTCTTACATCCAGTCATAATTCAAGAAAACATGACATTCATATTGTGCCAGTGGAGATATCACTCAGTAGAGCGAAGTCTTATTAAGGATGCACCTTTTTAAAGTCATGAGGGACATCTAATGGGTTCTGTTAGTAGACTTTCAAGGACGTTGTTGAAAACTCCGGGCCTCATTTATGGTATTTTGGCGTAGAGCAGAGCTGCAAGGTACCTTGCTGGCTGCCCAATGCCAAAGGAAAAGGGCAGGCATGCACATTATTTAAGTGGTGCATTACTGTCTCCCTTGCACCATGAAGGGTATGCTTGGAGCAGCAAAACTGTGGAATTCTCTACCCAATAAATTCCATTCCATAGAAACTGAGACCCTTTAGGAAAATGGTTAAAACCTGTCTCTTTGCGGCGGACTAGGGTCCGGAGACCGGGTCTCTTTTTCCTTCTGGTGCTGCACTTCTGATCTCTTTTAGCACCGGGACACCTCTGTCTGAGGTAGCTGTTGCACTTTACAAGGGTCCGTATTATTATTAACATTATTATTAAGGGTGCCTCCATTGCCAAGGGCGGCTTTTCTGCGTCACCCACTTAAAATCACCCTCCAAAACCCCAGATGGTGGAAAATAAAATGGTAATTTATTACCATTTTGTATTTCATCTCCCGTCTTGAACAGAGCGTCAGGACGGCGTCTGCTGAGTGCAGAGAAGAGGGTGGGCTTGCTATGCACTGTCTAAAGTGCGCATGTCTTTATGGCCGGCCGTCTAGTGAAGGCCAGCCACACATGCACACTTTAAACATCTCTAACCCAGCTGCCTTAAGACAGCTGGGTTAGAGCAAGTGCAGTCCTCCAGAACGCTGTGGAGCGCTGAGTTAGGCTGCTCCCTCCAATCAGCCATTAACGATAATGGGGTAACCAGGTAACCCTCAGAACCTGGGTAGGTATGCTAGCATAACAAACAATGGTTCTGTTGGGAATCTCGTGTAAAAACACTTGTGTATTAAATACGCGTTATATCATTACATTGATGACTGAATGATTATAACGAAACAAACACAACACACCTCAATTCAGAGAAAGAAATTTTCCTTATAGAATTTTTACTGTTTAGTAATATACGTAAATAACTGGCTGTCCAATATACAGGACTACAAGAAACAGTGTGATAGGTGATGTTATTGGTGACCGGTCGTGATCAGTGACCAGGTGCTGTACATAGGTGACATAATTAACACACTTATTTACAAATATGGACTGTATTTTACAAGCGGTTCCAACATAAGATGCATAAACCCCACAGGCTGTAATTTTTCCTTATTTGAGTTGGGGAGTTGCATGGACAAGTTGAGCTGGCAAGGTCGACGTTTCGACCCAAGTGATTAGTGCAGATTCATATTTACCTTCCTCGAATCAAGTGAACTTCTCAAGCCCTCACAGACGGGCTTTCACCCGGCCAGGGCACAGAGACTGCGATGATCGCGGTAGTTGAAGAGGCCAGGAAGATCATCGATTCAGGAGGATCAGTGGCAGTGATCCTCCTGGATCTGAGTGCGGCCTTTGACACCGTCAACCCCCTTACGCTGGTTCACCGGCTTAGGGACCTTGGTATCTCCGGACTCGCCCTATCCTGGCTGAGATCTTTTCTACACAGTCGTTCGTTCCAGGTGGCTGAGGGGAATCACATCTCTAAAACGACCCTAGTACAGTGTGGAGTTTCTCAGGGTTCATCCGTGAGCCCTACGCTCTTTAACGTGTACATGTCCCCCCTCGAAAAAATTGTCACCCCATATGGAATCCAGCTTCTGACCTATGCCGATGACACCCAGCTCGTTGTGTCACTTAGTCAACAGGACCACCCTTCCATCGATTTGCATTCCTGTCTTAGGGACATAACCAGCTGGATGGACAGGTCCCACCTAAAACTGAACGGTGATAAGACAGAGATCCTGGTCATGGGCAACCCGTCACTTTTTCGCCCAGAGACCTTGTGGCCCCCCTGCATGGGTCCGCCCCAGACCCCAAAATCTGACATCAAAAGCCTTGGGATCTGGCTGGACCAAGAGCTTACACTTAACACCCAAGCGAGGAAAACAGCCGGAGCTTGTTACGGCCTCCTCCGTACCACTCGCAAAATCTTACCTCTGCTCCCCACTCAGTCCAGGAAGCTCCTGATTCAGGGCCTAATATTGTCCAGACTGGACTATGGCAATGCCCTCTACCTCAGTATCCCAAAGAAAGTGACTGCCAAACTTCAGGTTGTGCAAACCACGGCTGCCCGGATTCTCACAGGCGCCAACAACCGCTGTTCAGCCAAACCAGCCCTCAGAGAACTTCACTGGCTGCCAATACTTGAAGGAGTCCATTTTAAGGCCCTTTGCACAACACACAAAATTCTGCATGGGAAGGCTCCCCCCATTCTAAAAGACCTCATTGTCCCCTATACAACTAACAGAATACTTTGGTCCACATACCTCCACCTGACTTTAACACCGAGGATCAAAAGGGCTCGATCAGGAGGGCGTCTGTTCTCGTATAATGCCTCCAAATTGTGGAACTCACTCCCTCTGGACATGTGGTACTGAAAATTCTGGACTCGTGTAATAAACTTTGTCGTAGCATGACGATTTTTATATCAAAAGACCGAGAATGGCTAGTACACTATGTACAAGCATTTTCGTCATATTCCAGTAACGATTTCACCTCGAAATCGTCATTTTCGTCCTGAACCCTTGGCTTCCATTTTGTGTACAGCAGCCATTTTGTGAGTTGCCCTCACATAGGCTTATAACTACAGCCAAATTCGATTCCAAAGGACACGTACACCTTAATTGACTTCTCTGTGACCTGGGCAAGCTGAAACCATTGCCCCAGGCCGAACCTGCCCGGCCAGTTCCTTTCCCAGTGGCCGAGCGAGATAGCAACAAGGCACAACATGCCATAAACCTTTTCATCGCACACACACCCTGTCTTATCTTACTCACACCTGTCTCTGCTCCCTTCTTTATGGCCTGTTTACGATGGGGATGTGCCGGGTTTTTATTATGGGTTTCTGCAGCTTGTGTAAGAAGGAATGTTGGGTTTTTGCATGTTTGCAAAAGCTAGAACTGCCCCTTTCTTTTTTTGTAGTGAGTCATGTAACGCTAAAAACATATAAAAGGCCTCTGTCCTCTTTGTTCCCCAGACTACCTCATCCACTTGCTACGGCTTCTGGGTGACGTGGCCTCACTATGTTAAGTTTAATAAAGATGTCTTTTCATATTTTCAGAGTCTGTGCCAAGTTCTTGTTATATTAGTAAGTATTCCCTGAGAACGAAAATTACCAAGTTCTTCAGACATTCGTGCTCAGCCCAACCTTCTTTCTTTCTGTAGACTCCTAAAGACCTGGCTGTTTCCTTAGTTCTCCTTCTTTCTCGCTCGTTCCTATCATTAGCGCTGGGACGCTCACGGGCAGCCATGCGCTCTAGAAATCTTTAAACATAAACATAAACAAACTTAAACATAATCATCAGTGGTGGGTCTTCATCAGGACGGGGGGAGGGTGAAACAGCCTGTGAATTGAAGATTGGAATCAGAAAGGTGTGTGTGTATTATGCATTTACTAGTAACTAGGAGAGCAATATTGACTGTATGCTCACCTAATGTTTCGGGTGGAGTAGCACAATGATTTAATGCTACTGTCCGAAGGTGTCAGCCGACACCTTACACTCACATCAAAGGGTATTCTGTAATAAATGTAGGGAGAGCGTACATCTTACTAGTGGTGTAAGTCAAGCGTGGATCTCTAGAACAGCCCAGCATCACTCGGCATGTAAAATGCCTGTGCCGACAGTGATGGTGAGTGAAGCGAAGCTTAAAAACATCCGCTGGCGGTGGCTGTGGATAAGGGATTACGGCATTTAACCCGAGCTGTTTACGATGGGGGGACCCAGGGAGAGCCAGGCGCGAGCCGGTCTCTTCCTGGGCGGGTTCGCGCGAGGATCATTCCAGGTGGGGGCTGATTAGCAGAGGGCTTAAAAGGGGAAGTTAGGCGGGCGGTTAGGACTGCGTGGCGGGAGGCGTGAAGGGAGGTTGTTTTGCGCTCGGGTACCTGGGTCATGGAGGAAGCGGCGGAGGTCAGGCGGGCTGTTCAACTCCTCTGTGCAGCAGGGCGGGAGGATTTGTTGATGCCCGGCGTCCCGGAGGAGGCGTGGGTCGGCTTGTCCCGCCCCCCTCGCAAGGCTGCGGAGGGCGTCGCCAGGGCGGTGGAGGCGTGTCTGTCGCCGGGCCCCGAGGACGATGACGACGGCGAGGCGGCCATGCCGGCTGATGGGCCTGGGCTTGTTTTGAATGCCGAGGAGGCAGGACCCCCGCCGTGTGACCCGGGCGCCCTCCAGCAGGTATGTGAATTCCCGTTTTTCCCTGCTGGTTCCCGAGGGGCGCCCGGGGGGAGGCGGGGGCGTTCTGCGGGCCGTTTGACACCGCGTCCAGGCGGTCTCTCTTCTGGGACGTCGGGGAAGCAGCAGGCGGGGCCCAGGCCCAAGCGAGGGCGCAGCGCGGAGCAGCATGGGCGCGCGCACGCCCCCCCCACTGCTGCGGTGCCTCTTGCCCCTCTGTCCTCTGTGCCGCCTTTGCCGGATGGGGCCCCCCCATGCTTATGGCTCAATGGGCAGTGTTATCTGCTCTCCCCTGCCATGTCGGGGCCTGTCCCTGCCCCCCCCCACGTTGTTGGCCCCCCTCACTCGGTTGTCATTGATGCTGGGCACCCCCGGGTTGCGCTGCCGACGCGCCCCCCCCTGAGGCCCCGCCCCCGGCTCCTGCTGTGGTCCAGGTGGGTGCTGCACATGCCACGCCGCCTCCCACGGCCCCCGAGGCTGTTGTAACTGGTGCTCCTTGCCCCCGGCCCCCCCCCACCCTCAAGTCCATGTCCCTGGGTGGTAAGGGTTTGCTGCGCAAAGGGGCGCCCCCGGCCACTGGTCAGTCTCTGTTCCCGGTCCCCAGGGGCTGTCCGGGTGGGCTTCTGGGTGGTCCTGAGGCTGGGTCGGTGGGTGGATTTGGTCTGGCGTCGGGGGGTGAGTGCGGTTCCTATGTTGGGGGTGATGTTTTAGGGGCTGTTTCCTCGTCTGGCTCGAGCGGCCGCAGCTTTCACTCTGCGCCTTCGGCTGGGCGGCTGTTGGCTGTTTCCACGGGCCCGGGAACTGTCCACACGGCTGTTTCCAGTGGTGGGCTTGCTACGGGGCTGCCTGGAGCGGGCGGCTCTTCTACAGCTTTCAGTGCACATAGCTTTCACGACATCGACTGGCAGTTTTATGATGGGGGTATCGGTGATGGGGCTATGCCCAGTGGGAGTGAACAAGTTGCATTTTCTGATGAAGCTTTCTGTGGGAGTTTTCGTGATGATGATTTGGAAGAAGGGGAATTGAGAGAGAAAGATGTTGGGCTTTTGGCAGCACGGGCCCAGGGGGGTGGGTTAGGGCAACCCGCTGTTTCTCGTGTTTTGCAGGAGTCTCGAGCGGACCTTGCGGGTGTACGAGGGGCAGTGTGGTCTGGACCTTCTCAGCGGGATCGTGGGGCCGTCGCACAGCAGTCGGAGCAGTTACCGAGAGGTAAGGATGGGTGGTGGTCAGTGTGGCAACCTAGGGAGAGTCTCCCGGTTAAGAGTACAAGATCTGTTGGTACGGGTGATGGGGTTGTGGTTGAGCGAGTCGCTCTGGCACCGAGGCTTGAGCGGCCCGTAATTTCAAATGTTCAACCTAGGGAGAGTCTCCCGGTTAAGAGTACAAGATCTTTTGGTACGGGTGATGGGGTTGTGGTTGAGCGAGTCGCTCTGGCACCGAGGCTTGAGCGGCCCGTAATTTCAAATGTTTCTACTGTGCAAGTTGCAAAAGAAGTTTCTATATCGGGGGATGGCGGGGTGGCTGCCACTCGGGTAGCGGAGGATAGTATCCTACCGAAAAAGTTGCCTTATTCTGGGGTGGGGATGCCCTTGGGGTCCCATTTGTCCGAAAAAACAAAGAATCTGATCTGGTCTGGGGCTTTTGTGGATGTTTTTCGACTTCTCCACAGGGATGTCCAGGCAAAAGAAGGGTCGAAAGAGGAGGAATTAGAATTGGCTCGGAGGCCTCGTGTTCCGAAGTCCATAGAGAACTGGACTTCGGCCTTTCTCATTTATGCCAGCGTTTATTGTCAACGTCATCCTGAGAAAGCAATAGACATGTTTAAATATGCAGATGTCATCCGCAAGGCTCACAGTTATTTTGGCGGCTTTGCTTGGTTGTCCTACGATGACGAATTTAGGGCGCGCATGGCCGCTTTCCCTGAGCGTTCGTGGGGTACGGTTGACTCTGAGTTATGGTTGCAATGGATGGCATCGGCAAACCCTCCTGCTACGACCCACACAGCTAGCGGGCAGCCTGTGTTTTATCGGCCCTTTTCAGCTCGCCCCGCTCAGTCTGGGGCGGGGTTTGGGGCAGAGGTCAATCAGCCGCTTCTGGCACTTGCTGGCATTTTAACAGGGGTTCCTGTAACAGACCCGCTTGCAGGTATAAACATGAGTGTTCACAGTGTGGAGGGAAGCATGCCCTCACCCAGTGTTTTCCCGGCCAGAGATGGGGTGATCAGGGACGGGGTTCTGGGGGCAGGGGGCAGCAACATCAGTCTGTTTACAAGGGCCCCTACTCCTATTAGGCAGGAGGTTCTCGATCTCTGGCTGGTGGATTATCCGGATTTTGAGGCCGCTAAGATTTTGTCTTGGGGTTTCAAAATTGGGTTTCGGATTGGGTATCAGGGACCCAGGGTGGGCAGGTGGTCGGATAATTTGAAGTCTGCGAAGGAGAGTCCACATGTGGTGCGGAAGAAACTGGATGCAGAGCTTGCGGCTGGTAGGATTGCTGGTCCTTTTGTGAATTGTCCCCTGCCTGACTTGATTGTATCACCCCTGGGTGTGGTGCCCAAGAAGGCGGAAGGGGAGTTTCGTCTTATCCATCACCTGTCCTGGCCCGAGGGTTCATCAATCAATGACTTTATTGATCCAGCTGACTCAACTGTCAATTATGCTTCGGTGGACGATGCCTTACGGCTCGTGCGCACGGCTGGTGTTGGGGCTTTGCTGGCGAAGAGCGACATTCAGTCGGCTTTCCGGCTATTGCCCATTCATCCTTGGGATTTCAGTCTGTTAGGAATGCATTTTGATGGTAGTTTCTACGTGGATCGGGTGTTGCCCATGGGCTGTTCAGTGTCATGCTCCCTGTTTGAAACTTTCAGTACCTTCCTACAGTGGCGATTCACTTTTGTTAGTGGCCACGCGTTGGTCTGTCATTACCTTGATGATTTTCTTTTCATTGGGGAGGGTCGCTCTGGGCAGTGTCAGTCGGCTTTGAACATCTTTCAGGCTCTAGCGGAGGAATTGGGTGTCCCCTTGGCGCCGGACAAGACAGAGGGTCCCTGTACGTCCCTGACTTTTTTGGGGATCGAAATTGATACTCTGTCTATGGTGGCGAGACTGCCTGTGGCTAAAGTGAAGGAAATGTCTGCTTTCATACATCTGGTGTTGGGGGAGCGGAAAGTGGTTTTGAAAACTGTTCAGAAGTTGTTGGGTTATCTCAATTTTGCTTGCCGGGTTGTTCGGGCGGGCAGGACGTTCTGCAGACGTCTGGGTCTGTCCATGTCCGGAGCAAGCCTTCCCCATCATAGGGTGCGCATTACCACCGCTGTGCGTGCCGATTTGACTGTCTGGCTTCGTTTTCTGCAAGAGTTTAATGGCGTGTCCTTGTTTTTTGCGGATGAGGACATGGTGTGGCAAGTACAGTTGTTCACTGATGCGTCAGGGGCTCACGGATTCGGAATATTTTGGGAAGGTCGATGGTGCGCGGCCGGCTGGCCGGCGCACTGGAAGGATCAGGGTCGCAGCATTGCGTTTCTGGAGCTCTTCCCGCTGCTGGTTGCTTTGCACCTATGGGGGGATGAGTTTCAGAATCGTTCCGTCTTGTTTCACGTGGACAATTTGGCTGTAGTACACCTTGTCAATCACCAAAAGGCTCGCGATTTGCGGGTTTTGCGGCTCCTGCGCGCATTCATGCTGCGGTGTCTGCAACTGAATATTGTCTTTAAAGCGCGGCATGTTCCTGGTACTTCTAATTGCATCGCTGACTCTTTGTCTCGCTTTCAGTGGTCCGAGTTCCGCAAGTTAGCTCCTGGGGCGGACCTGGCACCAACAGCGATCCCACAGTACGTATGGGACCTGGGGGATTGAGGGTTCACCACTTGGTGGAAAATTCTGTGGCTGAATCCACCAGGCGGGGTTATGTGAAAGCCTGGTCTGAGTTTCTGCAGTTTGGTAAGGTTTCGATGGGGCCGTTCAGGGCTGGTTGGTCTGATGAACAATGCATCTTGCAGTTTGTTTTACATTTGGCGGACAAAGGCCTGTCGCCCACTACCATTTCGGGCAAATTGGCTGGGGTTTCTTTTTATGGACAGCTTTGGTGGGGGAGGGATCCGGTTGGGGGGGTGTTGGTTCGTAAATTGTTGAAAGGTTTGGCCAGGCTCCGGGCTGGGGGTCAGCAGCTCCGGCAGCCTGTGACGTTTGAATTGCTCCAGTTGATGTTGCCGGAACTGGAGGTGTGTTGTCATGATGCTTTTGAGTGTGCCAAATTTCGTTTGTGTTTTGTGTGGTTGTTCTTTGGGGCATTTCGGGCATCAGAGTTGCTGGGGTTGCGGGGCAGGGTAGGTATGACCAGCTGTGAGGTGGTGTTGGAAAGTGACAGAGTGCGACTTTGGCTGCGGGCATCCAAAACCGACCAGATGGGGAGGGGTAAGTGGGTGTTCCTTGGTAGGAGTGGTGTCTCTGCATGTTGCCCGGTTGGGGAATGGGAAGTGTTTGTGTCCTCTCCGCATTTTCTCCAGGGGTCCATATTTTGTCATGCGGATGGTAGTCCCATAGTTGCATCTCAATTGTTGGCTGTATTACGCAAGGTATTGTTGCGTTTGGGGAAGGACCCTGTTCAGTTTGGTACCCATTCCTTCAGAATTGGTGCGGCGACGGAGGCCGCCCGCTTGGGGTGGGACTGGTCCCAGATCCGACGCATTGGTCGTTGGCGTTCCAAGTGCTGTGAAAAGTATGTGAGGAAATAGTGCATTTTTGGCTGGTCTAACATTTCTTTCTCTCCTAGGTCCCTGGCTATCAGTCGCCGGATGCAAACGAAGGGTGTGGATACTGGGGCACTCTTTTATTAAACGAGCAGCTTTAGCCGCTGCCAGCCAGCTCTGTGGGAGATCACTTGGTCTGAACAGTATGACACATGAAGTCTCATGGCATGGAACAGGGGGAATGCGCTGGGGTGGGCTTTTTCCCGCCTTGGCTGCTTTGGTTTCGCAGTGTTTGGGGGGCCCTTCGGATCTCCTGGTGCTACATTTGGGAGAGAATGACTTGGTTTCTCTCTCTGGGCTGACCTTGTTAAAATTAATGAAGCAGGACCTGGAAATCATCCGAACCACATGGGAGAGCACCATGCTCATATGGACTGAGTTTGTGCCTCGTTTGCACTGGCGTGGGGCACGGACCCATTCTGCCCTGAAAAAGGCTAGAAGGAAAGTGAACAGGACAATGCGCCTTTTTTGTCAACATTGGGGGATATACAGTTTGAACCATTATCATTTACAAGTATCTGAACATCATTTATTTTGTGAGGACGGTGTGCATCTCTCAGCTTTGGGCCTCTCTTTTTACCTCCTTGAACTCAGGGACTTGATTAGCAAGGTTCTTCAGGTACAGTTGTGGTGTGCTCCTTCCTTTCCTTTAGGTGGGGCAGGAAAACGCTAAAGGTTTTCCTGGGTGGCGGGTTTTTGTTAGTGGGGGTGGGCAGCCTGGAGCGGGTTGGCCATCCTGAAGGGTAGCGTAGGGTAGGCTAGGGGTAGTAGGCAGGAGTTTGTTCGGGGTTTTGGGATTTAGGTTTCGTAGGCTCACTGTAGAGTTGTAGTATGTAAATAATAAATAAATAATGAATGTGTTTATGAAATTTATGATGCACCTGTCCTAAAATAAAAGTGGCCTTTCTTGCTCCTAAAAGAAGGTGTGGACAATGATTTCTTGCGCGAGGGGGGACCCAGGGAGAGCCAGGCGCGAGCCGGTCTCTTCCTGGGCGGGTTCGCGCGAGGATCATTCCAGGTGGGGGCTGATTAGCAGAGGGCTTAAAAGGGGAAGTTAGGCGGGCGGTTAGGACTGCGTGGCGGGAGGCGTGAAGGGAGGTTGTTTTGCCCCACCCACCCTCCCTCTTTTTTCTTTTTCTTTATTTATTTATGGGTTTTATTTTGCGGTGCTCTAGGCACTGTTTAGTTTAGGTAGGTTTGCCACTGTTAGGATGGGTGCCTTTGTTCTTTTGCAGGCGGGTTTTTGTTAGTGGGGGTGGGCAGCCTGGAGCGGGTTGGCCATCCTGAAGGGTAGCGTAGGGTAGGCTAGGGGTAGTAGGCAGGAGTTTGTTCGGGGTTTTGGGATTTAGGTTTCGTAGGCTCACTGTAGAGTTGTAGTATGTAAATAATAAATAAATAATGAATGTGTTTATGAAATTTATGATGCACCTGTCCTAAAATAAAAGTGGCCTTTCTTGCTCCTAAAAGAAGGTGTGGACAATGATTTCTTGCGCGAGTAACTTCTAGGGCGAGGAATGTCGTGCATCGAAATTAATTGCACGAGGTGACAGTAACTGCCTGTGGCATTCACAAATCATTCAAGGAGGAGACCGTGCATTATTATGGCGAGCTGTTAGGATGTAACTTCCAGGGCTAGGACGGAATGTCCGTGTTAACTGGAAATGCCATGCATCGAAATTAATTACATGAAACCACGAGGTGGCAGTAGCTGCCTGTGGCACTCACAAATCATTAAAAGAGGAGATCGCGCATTATTATGGCGCGTAAATCAGGTATTTGAAGTGCCTATGGTGGGAGCTGGTAGTGCAGATGTTCCCAGGTAGGAGCGTTGGGGGGTGCTTACTTGATAGATTTCAATCTGACGACGTCCTAGCCCGTCGGTTTATTTTCCAAAGTGTGGGTGCAGCAGCTAAAGTGGGTCATGGTCACGACTGCTGTAAAACGTGGAGTCCGAGTTCACTGGCTCGGTCTGGATGGAAGGAGCTGAATGAGACATATCTATATAATCTACACATTGCATGAGGGGCGCATTGCTGTAAAGAATGTGTTGTATTACATATACTTGTTGGTTAAATATTCGCAACACAGTACCTCAATTGCATCAGTGGCAGCAACAGCATTGAAAAGTGTGCGCAGGGAAATGAATAGCTATAACAAGTTGGGCGGAAGATGCTTCGCTGTGAAGCATGCGGACTGCATTATATAAAATGTATTCATGGGACCCCGTTGTACAGTGCAGATACGACATGAACCTCTTTGCGGTATTTTACATTTTTTTGCGTAGGTAATGGATAGCTATATAACATACACTTTATATAATGAACAAAGGGAGATGAACAACATGCAAACTGCATCATGTACATTTAAATGCCATCTGTGTTCAGTTAGCTACAGTAAGGGTCAGTGTTGCACATGGATAGACGGGGTCGCACTTACAGTCTGCTCATTTGAGAGTATGTCTCCTCGTGTTCATTGAGACCATGGTTGACAGCCCCTAGGATATGTATCCACCGGCACTCTTTGTAGTTAAGGGAGGTAGCAATATTGCCGCCCCTTGCATGTAAGGTGACTTTTTCTAGGACCCACCGTTTTAGTTGTTCCGAGGTGTGTCATTCATCGGTGTAATGTTCCAATAGTGGTGCGCCTTGGACTTTGCATTTGAGCCTACTGTTATGTTGCAAAATCCTGTTTTTCACCTTCTGTGTGGCTTGGCATGGGCATTTAATGGCCTAAATCACGTTCTGGCTATTACAGTTCGTAAATTCATTGAGAACATGTGTTTTTCCTTGGTGTGTGAACGTGGTTCCGGTAATGGTATACTGGCACGCCTTACATCGTCCACATTTATGATGTCCCTCTATAGGTGGTAAGTTTAGTTGTGATCCGATATCTGGTGTCCGTGGGGTTTCCAGATATGAAGAGACTACATGGTCTTTTACATTTTTAGCGCGCCTGAAGGAAAACATTGTCTCCTCCGTCATACAGAGTTCCAAATTGACCAAGTTCCAGTAAATCAAATCAAAACAAGCTTTATTCGATTTTCAGAATAAAATCATAAAAGCACAAAAATACAATATATACATTTTTATAAAAACAAGGTGAAATCCATAGTAATTAGAATAAGCTTGGTTGATCAGTTAATAAGAAATCCTCATGAGTTATCACATAAAAGTATATATTTAAAAAAAGGTAGTTTAAAACTTAGTTCATTAGTACGTGATATTTTAACCAACACAAGTTAAAATGAAGGCTTTACATTGTGTTTCTAAATTTAATAACGAGTTTTAAAAAGCTTGAGACTGCATAAATTACGTTTACATCTTCTAACTGTTGAAGTTTCATGTATGCTAGTCTACAGGTACGAATCCCCCATGCTTTGAGGACAGGTATCCAAGTTCCAGTATTTTTTTAACACTTTTTTTATTTCGTGGCTTCTGGTATTGAAGGTGGTCCCACATATTAGTCTGTTCATTTTCTCATCTCTAGGTAGTACTTCTAAGAGTGTCTCAGGTGGTCTGTACCATGCCCTTTTCTGGCTCTCTTAAGAAGTCCCTTAGGGTATCCTCGTTCCCTGAGTTTGGAAATCAAGGCGTCAGTTTCCTTAAAATAGTCCTTCCGTCTTGTGCAATTGCGGAGCAATCGCAAGAATTGCCCGTATGGCAAGTTATCCCTGATATTCCCCGGGTGGTGAGAGTTGTATTGCAGGAGGGTGTTATGGTCCGTTGGTTTCTTGTACACATTCATTACTATTTTGTCATCCTCAACTTCTAGTGTAAGATCCAGAAATGGTATAGTGTCACTACTGTGTGACATAGTTAATTGAATATCTTGTAAGTGAGAATTCAGC
The DNA here is from genome assembly GCF_964261635.1 of Lissotriton helveticus. Lineage (NCBI taxonomy): Eukaryota > Metazoa > Chordata > Amphibia > Caudata > Salamandridae > Lissotriton > Lissotriton helveticus. Next base: position 1,342,011,830 of record NC_136061.1, on the reverse strand, counting down.
CATGTGAGGAATCGTGCCAGTTGATCTTCTGAAACGGTCCATATCATCACAATGTCGTAAATATAACGCTTCCATATGTTGATGTTGTGGAGACTAGGGGTTTTGGTCTGTGTAGATGTTGTGGTCTTCAAAATTGTCCATGAACAAATTCGCCAAGCTTGAAGCGAACCCAGCCCCCATTGCTACTCCTTTGCATTGGTAAAATTATTTATTTTGGAAGACAAATTTGTTTTTTGTCATCGCAATTTGCAGTAGTTGTACCAGAATTTCGGTGGGGATCCAGTGGGGTGAAGGACGTGCCCCAAGTATGTTCCTGATGACTTCAATGGCTTCCTTTTGTGGTATGCTGGTATACAGTGAGCATACTTCGAGTGTAACAAGTAACTGTGTAGATGTATCAAGGGGCTGATTTTTAAGCAATTGAATAGTATGCATTGTGTTGCGGAGAAAGGATCTGGTCTCCAAGACGAAAGGTTGTAGGAAACTGTCTAGGTACTGGTTTAACGGTTCCAAGATCAATCCACACCCGGAGACGATCGGTCTTCCTGACGGCTTTTGTACGTTTTTGTGCACTTTCGGGATGGTATAGATTGTGGGGATCCTTGGATTAGTCTTGTAGAGTAAGGTGATGCAGCGATTTGCTCTGCTTCGCCTTATTCATGATTTATGAGGCCAAAGTCATGCAAGGTGATATTGCTTCGCTTCATAAATCTTTATGAGAGCCGCGCTTCACACGTGTACTACTCTACCTGGTGCAAAAGTGGCACAGGGCTCTCCTATATGAGCCCCTCAGAGTGGTAACTTGGCATTTATTCATAATCATTTGCCATCCCTTTCCTCCTCTTTTGGAGGAACTCTACAAATAAAATTTCCTTGTTATACGAGATTGGAAGGAATGGATGGCCTTGCTTTTACCAAAAAATTCATGATCCGGATACAGGAAGCATCCCTGGACCGCTGAAAAGTATCTTAGATGCGTCGTCGAAGGAGCAGAGATACCGGTAGCAAAGAGGCAATGCGTTATCGTCAAACCACAGGTTTGAAGGTGATGCATCGGCGCAGACCCACGCAAAGTCTGAGATGCATCATGTTGAAAAGTGGTTTGTTAGTTACCTACAGCTAGTAACAACTCCACAATTTAAAATAAAGTCCAGTAAAGTTTAAATAAATTTTAGTCCTTGCTCGTACCTTGGTAGCTTGGCTCACAAGCAGTCAGGCTTAACTCAGGAGACAGGTGTGTAATACATTTAACAACACCAATAACAGTAAATAAGTAAGACACAACACACACTAAAAATCCAACACCAATTTATAAAAGTAGGCCAATTATTTTGATTAAAATGACTCCAAAATGACAAAAATCCAATGTGCCAGAGACATTCATTTTTAAAGATTAAATGCAAAAATGTGCTCTCTAGTGCATAAAGCTTAAAGTGCCAACCTGGGACATCATGTCATTCTTCCAAGACAAAGTCAAAGGGCCCGTTTCACAAGAGTAATCCGAGACAAAATCCAAACTTTATGACTTTCTGTACTCACAAAACGCATTTAGGAGTATTAAAGTTAGGATTTTTTCTCAGTTAAATTTACGTTTTGATCTTAAGTTTAACTTAAGACCAAAACTTAGGTTCAACTGAGACAAAGTTTTGGTCTTAGCTTTAAGTTTTGGTTTAAGTTTAACTTAAGATCAAAACTTAAGTTTAACTGAGACAAAGTTTTGGTCTTAAGTTTAAGTTTTGGACTTAAGTTTAATTTGAGACCAAAATTTAAGTTTAACTGAGAAAAAATTCTAACTTAACTACTCAATTCAATTCATAAAGCTTTATTCGGTTCATAAGAAATGACCATAAAAGCACATAGACAATACATAGAAAATCAATATTGCAGAATTTAAACAGAATATACTAACATAAAATCTAAAACAGCATACTTTCTTGGCTTTAATTGATTGATTTAAAAAGGTAGCAGTAAAAAAGCATATATCTGCAGATTGCATATTAAAAATTAATTTAATTGCTTCATTAATGGTACGTTGGCCATATTTGATAAAAATAGGTTTTAGATAGGCAATACGAAAACCCTTATACAGTTTACATATCAATAGAAAGTGCAAAGTGCTCTGTTCTGATAGACCATCACATGGACAGGGGCCGGTTGGAAAAATTTTAAGGTGAGGTCATGCCACCAAATGGTGCGCCAACCCGAACCTGAGTCTAAGGAGTACAAATCTGTGGGATGGTCTAGTCACCATAGCTAAATACAGGGGATATCCTTCGTGAACAATATGGCTATTATAAAACATAGTGGAAGACATAACACCAGTCTTAAATGATTGCCGCCTCATTTTATGTGCTAAAAAGGTTGACTTCAGCTCACTTCTGGATATTGCAGTAGCAGCACCTGGGTTGGCCAAGATGTTTATATTAAAAATTTCTGAGAAACAATTGACAATATATTTTAACCGGGGAATTTTAGAATAATTGTCTAAGGCAAAACAATCCACTATAATAGATCTATTGAAAGCTGTCTCCTCCTTTAGCCAGATGGAACGCCAAACCACGAGTGGCCTCAGGGATAGCAGATCCATCAGGTAATTTATCCCAAATTCTCTATGGATCAGCTCAGTTGGTGCGGAGGTAGGTAAATAGAGGAGCTTTTTCAAGAAGAAATTTTCCTCCTTCTGCAAACTATAGTCGCAACAGTAACCCCAAACTCCCGCCCCATACAGTGCGATTGACACAAATCTGGCTCGATAAATCTGAAGCATATCCCTGGTGCGTCTGTCTCCGATCTTAGCCGCAAATCTAAAAACCCCATGAGCATTTTTGGCCATTTTGTTGCGAACATTGGTAAATTCATTAGACCAATTTCTATCTTTTGAAAAGGTTATTCCCAAATAACAAAATTTGCCGACATGTTGCACTTTTTGGCCTTCGATAAAAAAGGAATTTGGGGATTTCCTTTTAGCCCCACAGGACATGGAATGCGTTTTTCCTTTGTTGATGACAAGTTTCCGGTCCTTAATAAAAACAGAGAATCTGTCCATCAAGCGTTGCAATCCAATGGGGGCTCGTGATATTAACACGGCATCGTCCGCATATAACAACACTGTTCTATAGCCCCGTTAACCTGGGGGCGTCAGCATTAATGGTTTTTAAAACTGCATCAATTTCATTAATAAATAACGTAAACAGCAGGGGGGCAAGGACACAGCCTTGTCTAATACCTCTGTTGACACTAAATATGGGGGTACATTCTCCTTTGACTCCATAGCGCACACTTGTTTGTAACTTTTGATATAACCTGGCCAGGAAAAAGATTATGCCCTCCGGGGCCCCAAGCTGTAACAGGGTTGGCCATAAGATGGAATGGTCCACCAAATCAAAAGCACTGGATAAATCTGCAAAGCAGAGATAAAGCGTACCATGTTTGTCCTGGGTATACTTCCCGATCAGTAGTTCTAAATGAATGCACTGATCGAGTGTACCCCGCCCTTTCTGGAATCCATACTGGCTATCTGCCAAAATCCCCTCACTTTCCACCCACTCTTTCAATCTAACCAACATTACTCTACTCAAGATCTTAACTGAGGAGTCTAAAAGAGAGAAAGGGTGGTAGTTTTTAACGTCGGACCTATTGCCCTTCTTATGTATCAGGATTATAATTGACTCTTCCCAGGTCAAAGGTGCCTCGGTACAAACAGCTGCGTTAAAAACAATAGCTAAAATAGGACTCCACAGCTCCGGTGCAGCTTTATAGATGTCGATGGCTATCCCATCTGGCCCCTGAGCCTTCCCCCCCTTGCTAGCACGGATACCTTATTCAACCTCAGAGACAGTGATATTCAAAACCACAATCGGCCAATTCCTTTGGGAGGCTACATAGTGATTATGAGAAAATAAGATCACTGAAAAATGGGAAACCCACCCCTCGCTAGAAACATTAGAAGTCCGCTCCGGGATGTGATCTTCCTTAAGGAAAGGGGAGTTGACCATGGCCCAAAAAAGAGCGCAATTAAACAGTTCAGCTGCTAAATTTAAAGTTTCCCATGCCTGCTGCTGCAGCTCACCTTTCCTTCGTTTCAAAGCAAATTTGTAATCTGATCTCAACTTAGTAATTAAGTTTATATCCCTAGGTCTCGATGTCAGTGCAACCTTTAATTCTGTTAAAAGTGAGGTACAGGTGTGCTCAAACCAACCCGGGCCGTGTTTAGATTGTGGTCTATCAGGTCTAGTGAATCTAGCATCTATGCATTTGTTAATACCATTAAAAGCGTCTAAAACCCGGTCTGGCTCATTGTTATTATTTAGGATAAGGGTGATATCTGTAAGGCACTCTTTAACAATAAAACTCAATATTCCATCAGATTTTTCCCCTTTCCATCTCAGCCTTACTCCATTAGGTCTATGGGGTTCGATATTCATCACTGATCTCCCTGGACAGACAGACCTACCTCCCCAAATAATAGTTTCTAGAACGATACAATTATGGTCACTCAGTGAGGAGACTTCTATCCTGGGGGCCGGACAATAAGGGACTATACTGGAGAAAACTATTACATGGTCTATGATTGAACCAGTGTGCCGGTTCTTAAACGTAGGAACAATCTGACCATTTTCATCTTTTGAGTAATTTAGGATTTCCAAGTCATGATCACCCATACATTTATTAAGTGTTTCTCCATAGCTATTATGGCAAAAATGGAGGTCATCCAGTCCCACATTATTTAAGACCCCACAGACTTTTTGGGTTGACATTTCACAGATGGGGATGTTAAAATCACCTACCCAGATAAAATAAAAAAAAACATTTGATTCTGCAATTAAGTTATCAATAGCAACGGCCAGGTCCTTTACAACTTGCATTCTAGTATTATCAAAAATATTGTTATAAAAATTAAGAGGAATAATATTGCGGCCATCTTTCCCATGCAACCAAAGAATCTGTACATGAGCACCTATAGATACATACCTTTTTACAATTATAGGCTGATTAATAGAAACTAAGATTAAAAGTCCGCCTTTGGCCCTACCTGATATAGAACCCTGTGCTGGTAGATTATATGATACATATCCCTCATAGTTGACAAAGTCCGTGAACCACGTTTCCTGGAAACAGACGATGTCATGGAGGTTGATCAAATTCAACCAGCCCAGGACATCACCCTTCGATTTTAACCCGGCGATATTCCAACTAATAATAGTTATGCCGCTTTTCCCTCTAGCTCCAGTGCTACCTGTGCTATGCTTTTCCTGTTGGACATCCCCCACATTTGAATCACCATTTAACATTTCCCTGCCGGCTGATTCAACACTCGTATAAACCAAAGGTGATAACTTGGGGAGCACAAGTTCTTCTCCTATTTCATTGCCCTTGCAGGCTGTGTTCCCCACAGTGTTCCCCTCAGAGTTATGACTACCGACTTGGGTAAGTCAATCATTAGCATCTAAAGAGCTTAAGGCTTGGTAACGATTTAACACTGGGACCTCAAATGCAGGACGTAATTAGTATCATTGTTAGGGCTTAACAGGCCTCCTCTTTCTATACTGGCAGGACCATTCAAAAGGTGACTATAGAAAAAACCAAGTGGGCGTGGGCAAATACCCTTCTCGGAATAAGGCAATGAGGCCGCTCTTAGCAAGGTGGTTGCAGCATGTTGTGGATGTTTGAAATTAATAATGACGCAATCACCTCTGCTGCTCTTTCGGGAATTGCCAATACAATCCACCCTCCTAGTTGTAAGAATCTGATCTGAATAATTCATGGGGAACCCACATCGGTTATTAAGCCAGAAAACATTTTTATTTTTAAGGGAGTCATGCGTTTCCTGTTGGTACAGGTTCGAATGTTTTTCACACAGTGGTACATTTGTTAAAACGACCACATATGGGGCACAATCCGGTGAGAAATTAATATTCTGGCTTCTCTTAACTTCTTTCCACGTTGTACCACTCTCAGATTCCACTCTTACTCGTTTCTTCTGAGATCCCGTTAATTGGGAATTAGGCTGGACCGACTCTTTCACATTCTTCCCCCCACTGCTGTCGACGGCTGGGTTAGCTATACCAGGGATAACATTACTCACCCTGTGTCCTTCACCCTCATCCCTAGGTCTCTTTACCCATTCAATATGGGCAGATAATTGGTCCCCTAGCCTGGAGACCTCATTGGTAATTACATCTAGTTTTTCAGATAAAGGTTTAATTAGATTTTCTTTTTTGGTGTCCATAATGCTTACTAATCGTTCAAACTGGTCGGCATTTATTTTACCTGTGCCTGAGCATTTTTTAAGGGTGATTTAGCTCCTTTGTTGTTGTTATGGCCCCCGCGTTTGGTTTGAGTTTTCCTGCAGCCCCTTCTAGTTCTAGGGGGTGGAGACCTCTGTAAAGGGCTCTGTGAAGGGCTGTTAGTAATATCAACCAATGTGGCAGATATAACTGGCGATTGAGCTTGTGCCTCAGGGGTACTGCTAGCTAAGTTAATGGTCTCCCTACTATTATCTAAAGGTGGTTCTACTAGGGGAGTCCGAGGCGTAATGGACAAATTGCCCAGACCCAGCGATAATCGCCACTCAGTTTTATCAATTTCAGTATTTAATTTATTCACTGCTCTTACTAAATAATTATCGAGCGTAGCACTAGCTAGCTCAAGAGGGGTTTTATTACCTCTCCGTTTCGACATATCTACAGTAGGCGGCAGACTATAAGATATCCTTAGGTGTACAGATGCTTAATATGAAAGAATAGAAAATAAAACTAAGTAAAATGTAGCCCCAAGTTCCTTGTATACAAGCAACAATGCGAGGGTAATAAAAGAAGGGAAATACACAAAATTATGTCATCCCCTACAAACAAACATTTAGGACACTCACAAATCTCAGTTCAAGTTTGTAAACAATCCTAGGGTTTAAAAACCAAATTGTCCGGCCCAGCCCAGCCGCGTCCAGCCCCGGACGGCCACAGACGGCCCGCCCTTTGCCCGGGCTTAGCCTGGCGCAGCCCGTGCGCGATCCCGCGACGCGGGGGCTCGGCTCAGCTTTATGCACCTCGGGGCGCGCTAAGGGGCGGTGGCGGCTTCCGCCGCAAGGGTTCTCGGGGCTTGAAATCCTCCCCCCGCTCCTCGCTGGCCGCGTTTCGCTGGAATGAGCAGTGGCGGCGGGGAGGGGGAACCACGATGACCAGCGGCGTCATGGAGAAGGTGGGCTTACTCCGGTAGATAGGTGCCCCTGAAAACAGCTTCCAATGAGCCCCCCTACTCCTAAATTGCCCTTCGTGAATACCGAAAGTCCTAACTTTACTACTCCTAAATGCCCTTTGTGAATACCGAAAGTTGTAAAGTTAGGAATTTGTCTCAGATTATTTATGTGAATCTGGCCCATAGTTTCAGGCTAACCACGATGTAGCGTGGATTGGATACGATCAGGTGGTTGGGGCCGGTCAAAATGTTACCTTTGTACTTAGTCACTTTCTTTTTCTCGACATCAAGTGGGTCTCCTTGGCAGGTTTCAGTTCGACCATGGCAGCTTACTTCAATGTGAGGCCTCAGTAAAATCCTGGAGTTCTTGGTTCCCAGTATAGAAGACAAAAAGCTCTGGAGCTATTGCAGGATGAACCTGAATATCAGGCCAGGTTGTGGTGACATTGCCGGTTTGACTCTCGACAACAGGTCAATCACTGTATGGATCTTTTTCACAAAAATTCTCCAAACGATTCCAAACTTTTGGATCTTTTTCCATAAGGGCCTTTGGGGGTCTTGAAGTGTTCACAACACCAGCTGAGGTACCAAAAGCTCGGGGTTGCTCCTTGGAGAGTTTGGACTACAATTCCCACAATGCACTTGGTCAAATCCTTAAAAGTCCATTAGGCGCTGGCCAGCTGGGCTCTTCTTGATGGATTTGATGCAGGCACATTCTTGAAGCTCTTTTGTACCTGTTGCTTTCAGGGAATCCACTCCTTCAACTTTTAAGCAAGGCAACATCCTCTTTTGTGAAGCCCAGAGTGTGCAGCAGGGGCAGTCCTTATGAGTGCATCCCTTCATGGTGCAGACCAGGGCAATCTTTCTTCTTCTTGCTGTTTCCAGGCAGGGATCTGAGTTGCTGGACAGCTCTTCCATATTTATCCAGGTTTGGGGTGCCCAGAAAGGGTGTACCCCTCACCAATGGGATGCAGGATACCACCCTCAATGATGACTACTTTCCCTGGAGTGTGTCATTTTCTTGTTTCAGGAAGTACTATTCCACAAAAATCAGAATGGATAAAATGTTTCCTGGAGGTTCAGGTCTGACTAACCCAACCCATAGGTTTGGCTAACGTTTCTCTACACTACCCTTTCAGCCTCTCCCCTAATTCAACTACAAGGGCTTCCACCTGGCTGTGAGAGCTGGAAGAGGGGGTGGGCCTGGCTCCTGTCCTTACTGTCTTTTTCCCTTTTAACACTAGTTTGGCCTCCCATCCCCCTTCCTGTTCTGGTATCTGCTGCTGCAGATCTCCTCCCACCAGATGTCTCCTTTGTCTCAACCCAGGCCATTTCACTCCTCATTAAGGAAGCTTGGCTCAGCCTGTCAACGACTGTACAATCAAAAGAGGCTGCTACAGGGCTGGTTTTTAGGTACAATTAGGAAAGAAGTGCTAAAACTATTTTCCTGCAATAGTTATAATAAATCCAACCTTGGCAAGTTTTTGGATTCATTACCACTATTAATTTGACACTCTGAGTTATTACTTTAGATCACTCCTCTCAAAAGATGGACTTTATCAATGTTTCCTTGTTAGCGTATGAGTTAATGTGCTTCAATGGGGAAAACCAAAATTGGCAGTTGGTCCCTCACCAGGGCATATACAACTTTTTTTTACAATGCCCCTGCTTATTGTAACATGGCCCCCTACCCTTGGCTCACCTAGGGCAGACCTTAGGGGTGACAGATGTAAAAACAAGGTTGATTAAGACTTTGGAAGTAACTTGAATTCCAAAGTGGAAGATGGACATAGTTTTATTTTAAAACCAGCCTGCAAGGCAGGGCTGGCTTTTAAAATGATTGCAGGCACCATAGAAGTGCACAATTAAGTGCATTAAATCTACTGGGCCTCTAAACCTACATGTCTTACCATATACTAGGGATTTATCGGTAGGTTGTCAATACCAAATGTAATTACACCTACTTACCATATACCTTTTAAACAGATCACTGACCCTGGTTAGCAGACCCCAGGGCACAATCAGAGTCAGTAACCACCAGTATCTGTCACAAAATGGGAGTAATCAGGGCAAAAAGGATGACTTTTCTCACACATCAGGACTGGAGTCGAGACATGGGAAGCAAGAAGGCGATGCGTGCTCTTTGCACTGCTGAGTTGAAGGTGATGCATTGGCTTCGAGTCGCGCAAAGTCAGAGAAGCATTGGAAACTGCAGACTATGCATCGTGTAGTCAGCAATGCGATGTCCGTGGTCCGTGCAGCAGTGGGGATACGTCACTGTCAAGAAAGAAGAGCCCATTCCGATCAGTGCAACATCATTGGTGTGTGGAATCTAGCAGTTGCAGCACTTTATACCCACATCCAAAGGCCCAGATCTTTATTGGCACCACTTGGCAGGGCAAGACTTGCAGCAAGCAAAGTCCAGGTGGTGTTGCAGGCTGATGAAAAGTATTTGATGTCTCTGAAACTTATAACAGGTGACAAGCCAGCATGCCCTTGGAGTCGCTCTGGTTCAAGGAGATCGGTCCAGTCCTTCCTTAGCAGGGCAGAGGGTAGCAGGTAGCAGGCAGCAGGGTAGCGCAGTAGAAAATCAATTCTCCCAGAGCAGCAGTCGAGCAGAGTGGCAGCCCTTGTAGCAGCACAGCAGTCCTTCCTCCTGCCAGAGTTCTTCACAGATCTAGTAGTGTACTGAGCTGGTGGTGTTTGGGGTCCAGTACTTACACCTAGTTGTGCTTTTGAAGTGGGGGAGACTTAAAACAGGGGCCTATGAAGTGCACAGAACCCCTGCACTCCCTGGCTTCAGACTCACTACAGAGGGATATGCAGTCCTATGTGTGGGGACAGACCTCAGCCCATTCAGGTATAAGTGTCAGCCCCTCCCTTCCATCATGTCCAGGATGGACCATTAGGGCGCAGATGATCCATCAAGTCACACCTAAGCTCCTTTGTGTGTGGCTGTCTAGAGGGAATGCACAAAAAGCCCAGCTGTCCCTCATTCCAGACGCATATTCAGAGATAGGCAGCAGGGACAGAATGCTAAAGTAAGAAAATTTCATCTTTCTAAAAGTGAATACGAAAATAGGAACCTGGCTCCGTTTGACGTTATGCTCTTATTATTTTTGAGCAACCATCAGACCAATATCTTTTAAGTTTGAATGGAATTTTTATTAAACCATTCCTTTCTTTGCAATTGTTTGTATTTTACCAAAAAGATTTTAGTTGCATGAGAAGTAAAGAGACACACATTTTTCAAATTAATATACAAAACATGAAAAATACGTATAACGATTCACAATAGACAGTGCATGAAATACTTATATACAAACACATTTATATACAACAACATTGGACTTTTGCATCATAACATCAGAAACTAGAATACTCTTATCGCTATCTTGTTTTTGGGGCCAAACGTGCCAAACACGGGAAAATGTTTAGAGTGTGTGCATGGGGCATACCATTCAATGCAAATCCCTCACATCACAACAAGTTTACTCAAATTCCTCAGTGTTGAAAAAAGTGCCGACGTGTTTCAAGACCCAGTCCTCTGGTACCGGGACTCTCATCAGGGCTTCATGTTAATGGTCAGCGATTTCTAAAAAAACATGAATGAATGATGCAAACTCCATATCAGTGAAAATGAAAACTAAACACTACTCTCCTTAAAAATGCTTAATTCAATTTTCTGTACCTGATTAAAGGACAGAGCTGCTGCTCTGACTCCTATTTGTGTAGTAACCAGAATCTCTCAACAGAAATTACTGCAGTGCGCTTCATAGTTTATGCCGGGGGAATTTCTATAAAACATTAAAGTGATTGTGTCTATTTTAGTATATTTAAATACATGGACATTGGGCAATTCGACGGGAAAAGGTCGAAAAGTACTTTTCAAACATTCCCAATTTGCTCAGAGGCAGGCGTGTATTTCTGTAAAAATTGCATCCCTATAGATGAATGGGGTCATATTACTGAAGCCATAAACTTGTCAACAATATTATAAAGATGCTAGATTCTAGAATGAAGTGCACTTACTGTTTTTAAGTCTGAGCACATCCATATTCTATATCCGATATGAACTGCAAATTCACTGTCAGCTAGGCATTCCCCGTGTGAACACTTCCTGTATTTTTACCCTATGAATCATGGGAAAACAGGCAGCCAATGCAAGTCGCGTAAATGCTGCTTCATACTTGTACGCCCAGGGATTTGCAGCAGAACCCTGGCCGCCGCATTCTGAATCACTTGCAATTTCTTGGACTGGTATCCTGGGAGTCCGACGTATAAGCCATTGGCGTAGTCAATACGGGACAAAATTCAATGCCCGAGTGACCATACTATACTCTTGAAAGTTCTGTCATCCCATTCAACCCAGTTACTGTACTATTAAACTTTAGAATTAGGTAAGCTTCTTTTTGTAGCAACGCGTTGTCGATGTCTATCAGACGTTTGGTTGTATCCAGACCTGACAAGACTGTCCACTTAAAGTGTCTTTCACTGTGCAAGTTATCCATGAAGTGTTGCACCATTGGTGCATTGAGCACCTTCTTTTTGGTCCTGGAACGATGTTGCCTGATGCACTGGTTTATCTGCTGATTTGTCTTGCCAATATATAATATCTCACAGGGGCAAAGTTTCGCATACTTGATGTTAGATTTGCAATATGGGAATTCAAAATGACACCATTTAATATCTTTATATGAGAACTCAATCCCCTCTATTGTGGAATCACATGCAGCACAAGTTACGCATTTGTGATGCCCCTCAACTGGTTTTAATTGCCATTGGGTCCTTAGATTTTGTTTGCTTTGCGATGGAAAAATATTACCTCTCACAATCTGATGTTTAATGCTCCTGTTTTTCTTCATGGCAAAGAGTGGTTTTGGGAATGGGCACTCCAGGTTTTTCAACAGGTGCCAATTTTTTTGCACCAATTTGTCTGAATTTGTTGGTATCTGGACTGAAAGTTGTAACACAAACCAATCTTTCAAATGGTGGTTTGATTTTCTTCTGTAGCAAATCTTCTCTAGGTGTGTACCACACTCTCTTTACTGCATGCTTGAGTAGTTTCTTAGAAATCCTTGCAAGAGGTACACCCAGTATATCGACCACAACCACTGGGAGATTACTGGTTTTGTACTGTGAATATTTCTTCTTTTTTTCCTTATCACATTGTTTTACAACGCAGCAGCATTTCTTCATGGTCCTGACAAAAGCCATGACACTGTTCTGGGTCCTTTTGGCTGAAACATGTTGACCAGAGTGTGTCTACCATATACAGTTATTTTTTCAGACTGCAATATGCTCTATTTTTAATTCTGGCACAGCAGCGAAGTAATAAAGTTCTTGTCGCTCCTGATGCGGGAAGAGGTGTGGCGCCGCGGCCAGGGCGACTGACTCCGGAATCTGGGGATCACGGTTCGATCCCCGCACCGGCGGCAGATTAGCCCAGCACCATGTGACTCTGGCCAATAGCTTGCTTAATCTTCCCGACGGCCCCCAGCGCCTAGAGACCCTAACGGGTGATTGTGCGCTTTACAAATGTGGATATTATATTATTATTATTTTATAGCTAGTTTTACTTCCCTTCCCTTCCCATTTTCACTGTTTTTGTTTTGTGCTGCGCCCATCACTTGAATAGAAAGTTCAAGCTATCATCGGGATTTAGCACATCCCTATTAGGATTAAAACATCCCTGAGCTCCTTTCGCACAGTGAGGGGGTCCCCGTCAAGAGGAGAATCCCAGATGATGAAGCATACCATCTTGGTGGGTGATGGGATTACGTCCTTAAAATAGGACTCCTTCTTAAATCTGCCTATGTCTCTCTACAGTCATACTCTTTCTTGTTCAAACCCGAGGTTATTTTGTATATTATGAGGAAGTAGGGACCCCATGGAGGACGGGTGCAGTGTGAGAACATGGCAGCGTGCTGCGTACAATTCAATGGCAGAGACACAGTTGCAGTTTTAAAGGTTAAGGACCCTTGCCAGTGGATTACGAGGAAGCCCTTTGGATCATAGGAGGTTGGAGAGTCACCCCACCCGTGGATACCGTAGTACAAGAATTACCTATCCCATGGAAGCCGGATGCTTAGGGCTGAAGTGGTGTCGAAAACCGCTGTCGAAATCAATGGAGGACTTCTAGGAAATGACACTGCGGGAAAGAAGAAAAATTTCCGTTGGAATCCAAAGGTGGATTCTTGTCGAAGAGTACCTTAAAGCAGAGGGGACAGAGTCTGGGTCACTCAGGAGTGACCAGGGGCCTGGTAGATGAATGCCCACCGATGTCGGGTGCTTCAGGTGTGTTGAAGGAGACCTTGACTCTACAGCTGCAGGGACCAGGAGGCGTCGAGGGAGACCAGGAGCTGCATACAAGTTGTTTCATGAAGGATGTTGAGTGCTGAGGGGTCGGTGTCCAGGGGAGCACCAACAAGCCTTGGCAGCTGCAATGCAAGAAGGTCAAAGAAGGTTACGGTCTGGCCCAGCAAGAATCAGGGGACTCACCACAGCAAGGGTAGTCAGGGCAAGTCTGGAGCAACCAGGGGAGCCCAACAAAAGCAGTGTTGACCCTTAAGAGGACCCACAGGCCGGAGGCACAGGAGTCGCAAAGGGACCTCAAGCAGAATTACAAAGCAACAGCCCACGGAGCACTTGGTGCGAGGAGGCCATAGTTCTTTGGTGGAAATGGTTCCAGAGGTCGGGGCTACTCAGAGCCCAGTTCACTTGTTTTTGAAGCGTCAACAGCATATGCACTTGCAAAAATATGTGTACACAAGGGTATGGGTATTTTAGCTCCCACTAGGGATTCTGACTTCAAACTTGGTGAGAGGTCAGCTCAGACCTCAGGGGACATGGAACCCACCTCCTGTCCTCAGGAGCTCAGGATCAGCAGACCGGTCACTTCCTTTACAGTGCAAGCAGGTGCAGGGGAGTGACTCCTTCACTCCAAGGGAGATTTCTTCGGTTGTCCTTGATGCTCCACAGGTCCAGCACGGAGCCTGTATAGTGCACGGGCACAGACAATGCTTTGGACAGAGTGGGAGATGAAGTCTGACAGAAACGACGTCCAGCGAAGTCCAGACTGTCCAGACGGTTGAAGGAAAGTGGTTTCTTGATCAGAATCTTGTCCAAGTCAAATCTAGGGTTCTACAGCCAGGTAAGCCCTTTTGTACCCACGGGAGAGGGTTGAACAGATTCAGGGGACCTCCCAGGGAGGGTCAGGAAATTGGGGAGGTTACTCCCATGTCCTTTAACCAGTTTCACGCCAGAGCAGGAGCCAACACCTCCCAGGACTGGTTCAAACTGAACCTCATGCAGACTTTCCGTCACTGGCAAGCGCACCTACCCAGGCCTAATACACAAAATCCTGTCTGGGAGGTGGTCACACCTCCCTGTAACAAAATGCCTATTGTTCTGCCTTCCCCTGCTTGAGCTTGGCTCAGCAGCAGGAGGGTAGAAATGTGTCTCTGGTCGGCAGCAACCCTTTTGGGCTGTCCGGGACTAGAAGGCTGGTACCCGGAACACCAGGGACCTCACAAAACTCGTTCCTGAGGGGTGGAATGATACCTCCCACACCGGGTTCTGGTGTGGGGATATGATTCCACAATTTTTGATAGTAGAACACGAGAGGGTTACTTTCAGCCGTTTTAGAGTTGGTCATTACGCGGTCGCATACTGCCACTATATATGTCGTAAACGCCTGCACCACTAACAACCCGGGGGAATGGACTCTGTAGGCCGCAGGGGTGTTCTGCTCATGCCATGGTACCCTCTAACTTAGAACCAAGCACCCTGCCTTCAGGATTGTCAAGGCCTGCTATAGGGGTTACTTATAGGTTTTAAGTGTAGTGACCCCTAGATATAGTAAACCTATATCTTAAGTACGTGGTGCTGTAGATCTATTTTGCATGACCTCTCATGGGTGGCATAATACATGGTTCAGACCATAGGAGGCCTCTGGGGTACCTATGCCCTGGGTAAAGATGTACCATATACTAGGGACTGACAAGGGTATCCCAGTATCCAATCTGGAGTGTACCTAAGTACATGACATAACATTTTAGTGAGAAAGCAGATAGACTGGGGTCCTGATTTGCAGGATCCCAGTCAGACTAGTCATAAACAGTGTAACATCAAGCTAAAAGTGGGGGTGACAATAAGAAGCAGATCTTACTTTCCTACACCACCACTTTATCCCAAACCTTTAAAGTCACTCAGGTCACAGGAGAGAAATAGATACTGTGAGAAGTTAGCCTGGCATATGATGTCCACTAGTTCTAGTGGGAACCTTGCACCAGTCTAATCAACGCTTATTGATGGTGTTTGTAAAGTCAACCTTATAGAAAGCTATTCTAGTGGTAGCATGGACCAGCAGTCATCAGGCTAAGACTTCAGAGAGCATGTGAAGCAAGTTGTTTTACCAATTATAATCCTGTGAATACCAAATGAAAGGACACCACACAAGGTATATATCAAATATATATGTATTAATTCTAAACACAACCCCTCTGCACTCTTTATGAGGTCAGAGGTAAAAACCCAATACAAGTTACTTAATTAGCATACGATAAGTTGCACAGTATATGTTTTGCCCTAGGGGCCTCACAAACCATATACTAAAATAGTGGTATAAGAACCATGTCTGGAATAGAAAGTAGGCCTAGGGCCTAGGGAATTGCTGGGGCTACACTAAACAACCAAAGGTTAGGAATTAGGAGGCCCACGGGAGACGCGTGCAGTGTCTAAACAAAGCCGTGAGATGCCATTGACTTTCTATGGGAAACGAAGAAATTACAAAGTTACTGTTTTGGAGCACCTCCGGATGGACTATGACAAAAATCCCTTTATACTTGGACACTTTGAGTGTCAAGACCCACGGGAGCACCGGAGTACTCGTGTTACCTCACCCAGGGAAGCCGGGTGCATAGGTGCCTTTTGGTGTCAGGTTTTGTCGTCGTTTTCTATGGAGATCGGCAAAGAAGTGCTGCGGGCTACCAGAGGAAAAGTGTCCGGGTGGATCAAAGGGTGGATCGGAGATCTGAAGAACCTGAAACCAGAGGGGACAGAGTCTTTGTCACTAGCCAGTGACCAGGAAGGTACTAGGCGATGTCGCGTTGATCTCAGGTGAACAGGTGAAGCTTGTCTCTGCAGCCACGAAGTCCAGGAGGTGTCGACAACAACCAGGAGCTGGATTCGAGCTGTCTCATAAAGGATCTAGTTGACTGCGGTGTCGGTATCCGGATTGGACCCAACACGCCTTGGTAAACGCAATCCATGCAGGAGATAAAGATTGGCTTCGGTGCAGTCCAGCAAAGTCTGTGGAGTTTCTCCTTTGTAGGGAAGCTGGAGCAAGCCTGGAGCAACCAGTAAAGCAAGTTAGATTCAAGATGAAGTCCTCCGGGGGCTCACTAGCCAACAGACTAGGAACCAGGAAGATGCGTCAAGCTGAAATGCAGGAGCGGGCCCCACGGGACACTCGTGGAGTGTGGAGGGCAGAGCTTCGGTGCAAATGGTGCTCGGGTCTGGGACTTCTCGTACCCCAATGCACAACTGCGAGTGTCCTTGGGAGTTGATGCAGTTAGCAAAATGCAGGATGTCCAGGAGTTCCGGCCCACGTCTCTCGTGTCGGCACGGGTCTCAGCTTTGTTGGGATCGTCGAGCAGGGTCCGAGATGTCTGGAAGTCCACATCCTGAGTCGCAGAGTCTTCGAGTTTTGGCGGGAGCCTTGACAATGCAGACCGGCAAGTTACTGGTGGTGCCTGTTTGCACAGGGTGGTCACTCCTTGACCACAAGGGAGATGTCTTCCGTCTGCCAGTCGAAATGGAATGTCGAAGGTCCAGGATATGTCTTGCAAAGATTCGTCCAGGGTAATCTAAAGTCCTAGGGACACAGCTCCTATACTTATACTAAGGTTAGGGGCTGGACCTGGAAAGGGGGTGGTTACACCCGTTCCCTTTGTCCAGTTTCGTGCCAGAGCGGGGCTGGAGTGCCCCAGCAACTGGTTTGAACCGGGCTATGCATGGAGCATCTTCTGTGCCCCAGGCAGTGTCTGGAAAAGCATCTGCTGATGCAGCCCTTCCTGCCCCAATACACAAAATTCTGTCTCTGGACAGGAAACCTATTGTCCAGGCCTCCCCTGCTGGAGTTTCATCCAGCAGCAGGAGGTCAGACTCGTGTCTGTGGCAGCAGCATCCATTTTGTGATGCTGAGGCTCTGTTTAACTTTAACCGGGTAAACCAGTAACTACATGTCCTCTCCCTCTAGAAGGGTGGAATGCTACCCCTGCTGCCAGGACTGCCGGGGGGGGGGGGTAATATTCCAAGGTGTTTGACACCTTACACGACATGTTTTGATAAAGCCAAACCAAAGTTAGCATTAACCACGAGGATTATAATGCATTTAAGAGTATATGATATGGCTATATCATAGAACAGCTATAAGGAGATGGTTCCGAAAGCTGCAGAGGGGCTCAGCTCATGCTAAGGCACCCTCTCACATAAAACCAAGCACTCTGCCTCCAGGATTGTTAAGGCCTGCCATAGGAGTGACTTATAGGTTACTATGTGTCTATAAATAAGGTAGATATACTATATCTAAGCAAGGGGTGATTACACGACCTTGCCCAAGATGAGTGATCAGCCTGTGGTGTCAGTTTGGATGGCCAGCCAGGGGTGGCATAATTCATGCTGCAGCCCCTGGTAGGCCTTGGATGCATCTATGCCCTGGGTACCTATGGTACACTATACAGGGACTCAAAGGTGACCCAATACCCAATCTGGTATGTACCTAAAGTACATGGAGTCATTTTACAGAGAAAGCAGATAGGCTGGGGCCGTGAATAGCAGGGTCCCAGTCCAACTAAGTCGAAAACCAGCAAAACACTAGGCAAAAAGTGGAGGTAACCATATAGTCAGATATCCACCTTCCTACAGATACCCCAAGCCAAATGCTGAAGAGGCAGCCACACTTCTTTCCATATGTGGGACCCAGCTACCGTTCGAGCCATAAATACCCAATGCTTCTCAGAGAGGGGCTTGTACTATTCTATGAGATAGTCGAGCTGGGCAGCTTGATAGTACCGTGACAGTAAGGGCACCGCCATTCCTCCCTCCTGTGATGCAAAAGTTGTTTCAGGAGTCTATGTTTCCTACCTCACCAGATAAAATTATTGATGTCCAGTTGAAGTGAACAAATTGCACCAGGCGGTGGGGCCAGTGGAAGCGTTTGAAATATATATAGAGCACTGGGAGAATGGTCATCTTCACCACTGTGATTCGCCCATGCCATGAGAGGGGTATCCATTGCGAGATTGCCACATCCTTGCGGGTTTCAACAATCAGAGACACACAGTTTGCCGCTGCAGTGTTTGAGCGAGTATGTGCCAAGGCTGGGCCGAGATAGGGAAGGTCTTTGGTAACCCATTGGAAAGAAAACTGTGTCTTCCGAATGTGCTGGGTCTCTTGCATTACCATACTTTTTCAAATTTGGCATTTTTGTATGTTTATCAGAAAACCAGCGACAGACCCAAATGTCTGAAGTTCCGTGATGATAGCCGGCAGTGAGGCCAGGGGCTGCATAACTGGAAAAATTACACCATGGGCGTATAAGCTGACAAAATTGCTATCTGAGCCAAATGGGATGCCAGACACTGCTGGGTTTTCCCATAACCTTTGTGCCAGTAGCCCCATATATAGAAGTGGGGAGAGTGGGCAGCCCTGATGAGTGCCCTGGTGAGTGGAGATACCCCAGGATCGGAGTCCATTGACTCTCACTGCTGCATGGGGAGCACTATAAATACATTGAGCCCACCTCTCAAATCTCTCCTCCACGCCAAATTGCCTCAGGGTCTAAAGACGATAGGGTCAATGGACTCTGTCAAATGCATCCTCTGCATCGATAGAAAGCAGGAGCGCCTCTTTGCGTGAGCAGTGTGCCTTGTCTATGAGATTACAAATACGTTTTATATTATCGCCACATGGGCGAGAGGGGATAAAGCCCTCTTGGTCTGGGTCAATTAGCCCTGGCAATAGGAGATTGAGGCGATGGACCAAGTCGATAGTGAAGCTTTTGCATCTATGTTCAGCAACTAGATGGGTCTGTAAGATCCACATTGAGTTGGGTCTTTACCGGGTATGGGAATCACAAAAATGGATGCCTCAAGAATAGACTCCGCAAGAGTACCCGAAACGGACAAGGAATTAAAAAGTCACGAGAGCAAGGGCACCAGATCAGAGCAGAAGGTCTTAAAAAATGCTGCACTAAACTCAACTGGGCTGGGAATTTCAGGAGTTTCAATTGGGCAATGGCGAAAATGACCTCCTCCATGTGAATTTGCCTATCTAAGGCGTCGGTTTCACCAAGAGGGAGAGGAGTGAGGGTTGCACCATTAAGGTAATCATGGAAGTTGATGGAGGGGCCATTCGCTGTGGAGTACAGTACAACATAAATGCCTGAAAAGCAGCAGCTACACTCTCAGAATCCTCTATCTTCCTCCCGGAATCTGTCATAATTGACCTGACCGACCTCGGCGATTGTTTGTTACATAGTTCATGTGCCAGCATAGGACCCCCCCCGCCCCGGTTACCACCTAGATAGAATTTGTGTTTGAGGTGCAGCATAGCGTATTGAGGCCAATCCAGATCTAGTCACCTTAGCTGCAAACTTTCCCTCGCTAACTCAGTCCACTCGTGTTGGAAATGGCCCTTTTTGTAGGGTTATCCCCAAACTTTTTGCTTCTTCCTCCCTTGTTTTTCCTGACCTGTGGTTGTTAACTTTAGGACTCTGGGCACTTTACCACTGCTAATCAGTGCTAAAGTGCATATGCTCTCCATGTAAATTGTTGTTATGAATGGTTATCTATTATTGGCATATTTGTTTTACCAATAGGTCCCTATTAAAGTGCACTGAATGTGTCAGGGCTGGTAATTAAAATGCTACTAGTTGGCCTGCAGCACTGATTATGCCACTCACGAGTAGCCCATAAATGGTGTCTCAGGCCTGCCTCTGCAGTGCCTGTGCACAGTCTGTGAACTGCCATGTTGTCCTGGCCAGTGTACACACTTGCCAGGCCTGACCCTTCCCTTTTCTCGCACATTAGGCACCCCTATAGTAGGCCTAAGGTACCCACCTGGGCAGGGTGCAGTGTATGTGAAAGGTAGGACATGTACTAGTGTGGGTGACATGTCCTGATAGTGAAATACTGCCATTTTCATTTTTCACTATTGAAAGGCTATCTTGCCCTTAGGCTAGAATGGGAAATGCTGCACATGGTGTTTACCTGCACATCTTCCCATTGGAGCAAGATGGAAAATTGAAATTTGGTATCCCTGAACTCAGAAATTAATAACACATCTTTTAGGGAGGATGGTTTTTAAATTCTGTGTTTAAAAATAGCACTTTTAGAAAGTGGCTATTTTCTTGTTCAACCTTTCTGTGTGCGTCTGCCTGTTTGAGTATTGACTGTCTGGTTTGTGAGTGACAGGGACTGGGGGTGGCTGCAGGAGGCTGGGCGAGACAGCACTAGGCTGAATAGACCTATCTGCATTTGGAGTGGTGGCAGGTGTTGCACCTGGGTCTGAATAGGGCTGTGCCTGCCTTCCACAATGCTGGCTCCACCTCCCGCTGTGCGTCTGATGGCCCTGCCCCACACTCACAAAGGAAAGAGAGGTGCACTGGAAGAATGCTCCTAGACCTCTCCGCGGCATTCGACACTGTCTGCCACCGCACCCTAGTACAGTGCCTCAGCAACGTCGGAATCCAGGACAAGGCACTGGAATGGATCATCTCCTTCTTCGACGGAAGAACACAGAGAGTCCGCCTACCACCGTACAAATCAGAGGCCACCGAAGTCATCTGCGGCGTCCCCCAAGGATCCTCACTGAGCCCCACGCTGTTCAACGTCTACATGAGCCCCCTCGCGGCCATCGCACGCCAACACAACCTCAGCATAATCTCCTACGCCGACGACACCCAGCTGATCCTCTCCCTGACCAACGACCCCGCCGCCGCCAGAGCCAACCTGCACGAAGGGATGAAAGAGGTAGCCGAGTGGATGACGACCAGCCGCCTGAAACTGAACTCGGACAAGACGGAGGTCCTCATCCTGGGCTCTTCACCCTCCGCCTGGGACGACTCCTGGTGGCCCCCCGCCCTGGGCACCGCACCCAAACCGACAGACCATGCACGCAACCTGGGCTTCATCCTGGACTCCTCCCTCTCCATGACCAGGCAAGTCAACGCCGTCTCCTCGTCGTGCTTCAACATCCTACGCATGCTACGGAAGATCTTCTGGTGGATCCCCACCGAGACCAGGAAGACCGTCACCCAGGCCCTCGTCACCAGCCGACTGGACTACGGCAACGCCCTCTACGCCGGTACCACCGCCAAGCTCCAGAAGAGACTCCAGCGGATCCAGAACGCCTCAGCCAGACTCATCCTCGACATCCCGCGAACCAGCCACATCTCCGGACACCTGAGAGACCTTCACTGGCTCCCCGTCAACAAAAGAATCACCTTCCGCCTCCTCACCCACGCACACAAAGCCCTACACGACCAAGGCCCAAGCTACCTCAACAGCCGAATCAACTTCTACGCTCCCAAACGCCACCTCCGATCAGCCAACCACGCCCTCGCCGCCGTCCCCCGCATCCGAAGAGCGACTACAGGAGGAAGGTCCTTCTCCTACCTGGCCGCCAAGACCTGGAACTCCCTCCCGGCCGACCTGCGCCTGACCCAAGACCATCTTGTAGTGTAGTTCCTATTTTCCCAATAGGCTCTGCGCATTGGAATAGTACCTACAGCAGTAAAGGCCTAGGCCAGACGTTAACTAGGTCTACTACTGTCGATACTAGACTTAATTTTTGGGTTTGCCAGCTAAGCTCAGAGTTCGCTAGAAACTTTCTCGAATGTTCAAGGAAGGATTAACTCCCCTGATTAGACAAGAAGGGATTTAGTTTCTGACAACCATAGAACATGACAACTTTGCTCTCCCCTAATCAAGAGTCAATCTCAAGAGTCGTGTGAGCACAAGGCAATTATTTTACTCAGTCAGTACGTGCATTCTTAGTCTCATCAGAATGTAGAGAAAAGGAAGAGACGGGCGTGTTCAATAAAAAGGTGTTATTTATTGATCAGTCTCTTTTCTCGTACAAGAGAAATGGATCGATATTATTGCAATACTTATAGTTAAGTAAAGTGCATACATTAAAAGCAATAGTATAAAATAATACTGTAAAAACATTGATATGGTTTCTGAGCCATATGATGTTTGAAAATGATTAAAATATATTTACATACACATATACATTTGACTAAACGTACTCAACTGGTGTTTCTAAATACGCCTACCCCGTGTACCTGACCTAAGTCTAATGCGTGGGCGGGAATAGAAAGTTACAGTTTAAGTTAAGTTTGTTTTTGCCAAGTGAATAACTAAAGAATTCTCTAGGAGGGGTTATTCAGTTCTGTACCTGGAATTTAGGATGAATGAGGAATGGTATCTCTTTCTCTGCTCTCGATATTCCAGGCTGCCTGCGAGGGCTACCCGGAAGCGCCGGTGCTGGGTCTCTCGGCTTGAGATAGCAGCGCGTCTCTCAGCGCGTCAGGAAGGCGGGGCTGCTGCCAGCGGGGTCTGCTTCTGCTCTCGGCTTCGGCAAGTGTGGCTGCTCCGTCTTGTCACCATGCGTGTGTTTTGCATAGGGCAAGATCGGCAATATTTATACCTTAAAGGTGCCGGGATTGACGTAAGGATGGACATAGGTACGTCAATAAAGATGTCATACGACTTGCTCGTTAGCACATTCTTTACTAAAGTTCTCTGTGAAATCAAAACAATGGCCGCACGGATTATCCAGGTTGTCATAGGTTTGATTTGTTATGAGAACGTCGTATGCCTTATCAGGGGCTGGAGGAATATCGCTTGTCTAATTAGATCTCAAGCGTTATGACCTAATCAGATAACACGTTCCTGTGCCGTAGTGTGACTGCGTCAGATAACGGTATCTGCATCATGGGGAATTTCTTGCCTCATGGGCTGACTGTTAGTTAACTAGCTAGGTAGTTTAACCAGAATAGGGTCAGGAATAGGGGGATCGATTCAGAACCTATAGAAATACACGACACCCACTCCACGCTAACTATGGTCATATCTACTAATCTATGCATAGTATAACATAGTACAACATACTATAGAGTATAGTGTATACCTTACCACCCCAAAATACATAAATGCATTTTGAAATTTTCAAATATACTGAAAAATTGCAGTCATATATATCGTATGCACTTAAGCTATGAATCAAATGCAAAAGTAAACACGCATTGTTATGCATTATTGTTTGTTGGTATATGAGAAATACACATGAAATGGCTCTTAATATGGCTATACAGAAAAAAAGTCGAAACCATTTCATCACATAAAATATATTGTGAACATACCAGTGGGCAGCTAAAGTCTATATAAAGTCTATAAAGAATCTAAAAAAATAGAAATCTTAGTTCTCTAGGAATAGTTTCTTACTTTAAGCAGAAGATCAGTGTCCCGGGAAAAAATATATAGAAATTTTTTTTAGGGGCTTGCTGAAAAAAGTTGCTGTCCGTGAACTGGATTGTAATTGTTCATGTGACTTTATTTTTAAAGTTGAAGGCCGAATTCAGGGAACGCCGCGTGCGAGTTTACTCAAAAGTCTCTATTTCTGTTCCGGAGAGAACATCATATCATTCAGGCTTTCGAAAAAACTGTCAACAGCTTCATGGGAAAGTTCCACTAAGTCGGAAATAGGGGTAACCATGCATTCGTGCGCATGATTGTCTCCATTGACATTCTGATTTGCATTGCTGACAGAAGGTCGTACCTGTTCGATGCTGCTTTCATCTTGAACTTCACTACTCTTCAATCGCAGTGGTGAAGATTCCAGGAATGCCGTCATCAGAATTGGCAGCCTTTGAGGGCAGCACAGTGCGTGAACCTTGGTAGGAACCAACAGTGTATCTGCATCCACTGGCGCATCCGATTGTAGCGTCAGACAGGTGTCTAACACGCATTCTTCTCCGCATAGCAGACACCTTAGTACAGGTAAAACACACCTTTGCCACATTGGTCGAAATGATAGAAACCAAGTCATGTTTAGGTCTCTAAGCCGGGAGAGTCCCAGGATTTTTGATATCCGGTCCCGGTATCCAATGGCTAGGATCGTATCTTCCATTGTCGTGAGATTTTGTTCTGTGACATGGGTTGCCATAACGAAAAATAAGGACCAGGAATAGGATTCCTGCAATTAGTCCTAGGATCAGGGGAAGTCCGCCAAAAATCGAATGGACGAAGTCTGGAAAAATACCCAGTATGGCTTTGAATGGTGTTAATGCCATCGAAAATACTGTCTTAAATACCTTTGAGACCCCTGTGGTATCAGAAATATTTAAGATTTCGCTCAGGATTTCCGCGAAATGTACGGGGGAATTGGTTGATAATAATGTATGTATCTCTGCAGTCGTCCTTGCGACTTGTAGATCATACGTTTCTTTAGATGACGTGAGCCTTGTAGGCGTCTGAAGAAGCACTGTTTTCATTCTGCTTAAAGTGTCTATTCGAATAGAAGTAATTTTCAGACCGGGCCATGCCCTTGCCTCCCTGTCTGGAAAGGAGCTGGGGAACAAAGAACGTCCACAGCACTTGACCTTCGCCGTCGTAGTGACGAGATAAGGAGTCCCGGGCATAAGACTACAGCATCTGCGGTCTACAATAAGAATGTAACTCCCATTATAGAGTCTTTGAAAGAATGGTTCTATTTCAGTTGCAGGTGCGCCTTGCTGGTGACATGAAAGGTTGTATGAATTCCCTTCACAGGCTCCGTGCAAACTAATACCGTTACACAGAAGCGTGCCGCTCAGTGACATAGCACAATTGTTGCCACTAAGAAACACTTTCTGTCCTTTGTTACTGACACATGCATGTGAATAGGGCAGGTTCCAAGTTGTTTTAAGGTACCCTTTTCCCAATTTCTCGTACATGCCAGCCTGTATATATTTTTGGCAGTATTGAAACCTGAAGGTTGAGATTGGAATATTTATGATTCCGTGTATTATCCATTCACTGACAGGTCGTTCTGACATTGTCATTGGTAATCTTTCTAGTTTTTCAATGCTCAAGATTGTATAATCAGCACCCTTCTGCGCCATACCGATTTGTCTATCAGTAAGGTTAAAGATTTGGAATAGTGACGTTGTGTTGATTAAACGCCAAGGCACATAGCCTGAACGCAGATTTTGTAACGTCCAACCAAGCTGTACAATAGAACGCAATTGTGACTGACCATGTTGTAATAATAGTAAGTCTTGCGATAATATATCGATTGCTGAAGACACAATGCTGTCCAATGAAAAAATTCTGGAGGACAGAGTCATTAACCCATTGTCCACTACAGAAAGTGATTTTTCCAAATTAATACGGTCAATTTCCCGTATTCTTTCTGCTGTCTCAATTTGAGTAACCTTCCAGGCCTCATTGTATGCTGCATATACAGAGGCTGCTATGAAACGCTTATGACGCTGTTTGCGTGGTCCCAGTATGAAATCACGCAAGTCAGCACCATCAGTAAGTAAAGTTAGGTGTTGCTTAATTTCAGGCAGTGTGGAATACTGTAGCCATTGGAGGCATAATTTGCCCACACTGTAGGTTGTTATTATCCCTGGGTGATGTCTTTGAGGATATCTAGGGTCTGGCCTGTTCATTTTGAAACCCTGTGTTTTATTCAGGAATCTATCTTGACAGTTATTTGTATCTGTGGGCCAGATCAACCATTGTTTCCAATCAGGATGTGTTCTGTTTTGGTTAAGTATATGGTTTATGTCTATTTCTTCATCTGTATCAGAGTTATTGCTAAACATTGTTGGCTTTGGAATAGACAGGTTATTTAAATCTTTGATTTTTGCTAGGCCAAGACAGGTGGTTTGTTGGACGGTGTCATTTAAAAATATCATTTGTTCTGGGATCATGCAGGCTCTAAACAAAGCTTCTAAACCCTGTACTTGCCATTCTTTTGTACCCCAAACACTTTTCAAATCAACATGTTTGTCCCAATAATCAAATCCAAAAGTATTCATTTTTTCAAAGAAAGAATCTGAATATATCAATTTTGTGTTGGTTATCATGGTTTTCATCCCTGTCTTGTTTGACAATTTGTAATAAAATGTTTCAGCATTAGTTATGTTAAAACCTGAAAAATATGAATATTTGTCATATACGGTTCTAGAGCTCCCTTTTGGAGGTGTAGCACAATGTTCCCATTGATTATAACTTAAAACATTTCTAGGTTGTGCAGATTTATGCAAGAAATGGTTACCATAGTGGTTATAGCAATACATACTATCATAATTTGTAGAACCCTGCAAATAATCATGTTTTGTAAATTTAGCAGACATTACTAAGTCAGACATCATATTGTTAATACTTTCAAAGTCCCAATCATCAGCAAATGAGTTTGGTTTTGCAAAGTCACTCAAAGAGATCTTGATTTGGTGTGGATATTTCAGGATCTCGACCGGACCATAAATTTCATAGTCAGTGTTGTCCCAGGCTACCCCACCAGGTATTGGAATTGCTGTGAAGTTGGCTGAAGAAAGTTCTGAAGAAAGTTCTCGTTTCTCGACGTGTGAAGATGTGTGTGGTTTGAGGACCAAGTTGATGTTCTGACTTGCTGTGTCCATTTTAGCATATTTTCCCTCAATGAAGCGTCCCAAGGTAAATACCATGATGAGCCAAAGTATGAGGATAAATGCACCAAAACCCACCCAAAATTCAATCCATGGAGAAATCAGATATGTTTCTTTTAGTTGTTTCAAAAGCTCCTTTGCTTTGTCTTTAAAGGATTTTGATGATGGCTGTGTCTTTTGTTCGCTGAAGCCTTCAGAGGAATCATCGAAGTTGATGAAGTAACCGGATGCAGTTCTGTCAATTGTTCCAATTGGTTCAGGATTTTTGTTTCTTGCATTTTCACTTGGTACTTCTGTATAGATTGGTGTGTCTCTGCTAAATGTCTTTATTTGGGTTTTCAGAGGTCTGAGTTCTATTGCATTGTTGCATAGTCCTTGTTGTTCTTCTTTAGGCGTTTCGAATGTGATGAGCCTCTTTGTTAGGACCTCTGTACTGGTAGCAAACCTTGGTGTTCTGCTACTTATTGGGAGTCCACTTGGCCTACTGTTTGTTATCGGCCACATGTTGTGGTTTTACCAGGTCGATGGATACAACTCGGTTCTCCTTTTTTCCAGCAAGTGGCGGTAGTACAACTGATCTTGTCCCGTTGACAGACAAGACAGGAACTGCTTTTCTGTAAGAAGGCCCAAATTCCTTCTTTACCGCGATCTTCTCCCTGACTAGATCCCCGACTTTTGGAATCCAGACAGGTCTTGCTGGGACAGGTGGTGAATCTTCAGTGGTCGTTGGCTGTTCTTTCAACTGTATGTTGCTCAGGTCTTTTCTTGTTTTGTTTAAGTCCTGCAAAATAGCCAAACGGTCTTTGACATCAAAGGTTTTTTCTGTTACCACTGAAGTCTGACTATCAAGGTCAGAGATCAACATCCTAGTTCCGAATAATAATTCGTACGGACTGAATCCCTTCAGAGAATTTCTTGGCAAGTTATTTAGACTACGTTGGACACTTATTAGATGTTTGACCCACCCAGCTCCCGAACCTAATATCCTTTCTATTATAGATTGCTTTCTGTCTTGGTTTTTTCTTTACACCATCCCATACCCTCAGGAAGGAAGTGAGAAGATTCCCGCTGGGCTGTGCTCATTTGGCCATTCCTTCCCCCCCCCAGGCTGGATTGCCTGAGAAAAAGAAAAATTGGTCGAACGTAGCATGCTCTTAGCGTATATGCCATTTAGACTCGCAAATCTTGTATAACAGTCCGGACGTCAGCCGAGTGCTGTGGATCTACATTATAAGTGGAACTAGCCTGTGTATGTTAATCGCATGCCATTCTTTTTGCTGGTAATATTATCTGCCTTGATACGACGAGGTATTAAACTGCTTCTCTCCCCACTGCGATCTCTGTTACAGTTTGGGCAGTTTTTTACAAACATGGTGTAGTGCAGGCTCATGCCTGGCCACCAGTACCGTGATTGTAATTCTTCCAGAGAATCTTTTAATTTAAGGTGTCTGTGACCCTCGCCCATGTGTGCGTCTGCGATTAACAAGTTTCTCCTGTCCATGTTTGGAATCACTCTATCCCCCACTCCAGGGATTCGAGCAAAAGGGACGGAGTTTGCATCGATTATGTATGTATAATTGAGTGGATAGTTGATCGGTAACGCTGAGCAGTCGCCTTTTGATGACGTTTTCACCGCCAGCAATGTTTCGCCGTCAATGTATTTTAATGTACGCTTTTTTCGATCTACGGGAGCCGATTTAGTGGCTGCCGCTGCGGCTGTCTCAGCCAATGAATTCCCCACAACGTGAACGCCATCACGTTGATGACTCAGTGAGTGAGTCACGTGAGTCTTTGGTAGTTCTTTTTGTAAAAGAGCTACTTGTTCCCATAGCATTTTATGCTTGATTGTGCCTCCTTTCGCATCCTTGAAACCATTTTGAAGCCAGATCTGCAAGTATTCATTATAAGATTGAACGCAATAATACGAATCGCACACTATGAGTGTGGGGAATTCTCGATCGGTATTTTCAAGCGCCATCTTGAATGCTAGTAATTCAGCTCGCTGAGCTGTGCAATCTCCTAGAGATTGGGTCTTAGTTAGGGTTGGTTTAAATTTCCCTTCGTGCCAACGACCTTTAACAATCGCGCACGCAGCACTGTAAGCTTGTTTACCCCCTACTGCGGGTTGTGCTGATCCGTCTGTATATATTATACAGCCGTATTGGTCTAGAGGCAGAATTTCGGTTGGCAGAGGACATTCGAATTCATATTGTAGAAATTCTTGTGTTTTTAAGTAAGGATCAAATTCGTACACCACGTCTGTTGCAGCAAGAGAGTTAGCCCATTGTATCCATCTCGGATGGAGTGCTTTCGCATTTGGAATGCTTCCCTTTGTTACCGCCACTAAGGCTGGTATTGGTGTCACGATTATTATTCGTTTACCTTGTGCCAGGGCTCGTTCTTTTGCTATAGCTGTCTGTGTTGCTGTAAGAATTTTTTCCGTTGGGCTAAATTTCATTTCAGCCTTAGTGTACAAGTGCGATTTAAATGCAATTGGTACCTTATCTCCCTCATTAGAGGTTAGGTATGTGAATCCGCATCTCCCTGGGATGACTCGGATCACAAGGTTGCGTGTATTATCACGGGTTTCTAATTTTGTTTTAATTAGCATGTCTGTTTGTAAGGATCTCAAAATTTCTGTGTGTGCTTGAGTCCAACTGGATCTTTTAAAGTCTGGTTTAATTAGATCATAAAGGGGTTTGACCCTTTCTGCGTAATTTGCAATATATGTTCTTCCGAAATTTAGGAAGCCTAGAATTGACTGTAGGTTTTTTAGTGTTTTAGGAGCTTGGATTACGGCACATTTCTCTAGGAAATTGTCTGCCAGGCTTTTGCCTTCACTTGATAACTCATATCCTAAGAATAGGACCGTCAGATGGGCAATTCTGGACTTTTTGAAGTTGAATTTGTAACCCTCTGCAGCGAAACCAAGTATTATGGTGTTCACTCTTTTCAAGTGAGTTTCCAAGTCATCATCTGTTAAGTAAATGTCATCGACATAAGATAATGCTTCATCATCATATTGTTGTAGTAATTCTGTTACTCTCGCTGAGAATACCCCCGGGCTATTCTTGTACCCCTGGGCTAACCGACAGAATTGTTTTTGAGTGCCATTTACTGAGAATGCAGTTAAATATCTGCTCTCTGGTGCTATGTTTTGACAAAAGAATCCGTTGGAGATGTCCAAGGTTGTTTTGTATTTTTTGCGCACTATGTTATTCATTAGTGCAGCACTGTGTGAGTTTTGCACTGCAAAAGTTTTGCAACATGTGTTAAGGTGTCGGTAATCCAAAACTAGACGGTACGAATTGTCTGGTTTGGAGACCGGAAACAAAGGATTGTTCATTTGTGAGGTGCAAGTTTCAATCACCCCTTGGTATTCTAGCTGATCTAGTATTTCATTTACTTGTTTTTTAGCTTCTTGCTTAATTGGGTACTGCCTTTGTGCAGTTGGTTGTGATTTTAACTGGACTTTGTGAGGAGGAGAATCCTCATCCCATCCTACATGATTTTTATATAAAGCAGGTGCTAAGGCCACTGCCCACTTTCTAGCAAGTGTGTATTTTTTATGAATCGGTATTTGATTCGAGAAGGCAGGCATAATTACTTCTTCGCCATGAGGGCACTCCCTGACAAACTCCGGTGGCCAGTCTTTTTCAGCTAGAAGGATGTCATAGTCTTTGGATAGGTTATCCCAAAATAGTCCCCTTATTTTCCTAGTCTTATCTCCCTCTATACGTAATGTTATCTCGTATATTTTGTGGGGCTTGCTAACTCTGGTATCTGCAGTTTCCACTTGAAGGTATTCATTCGTGTCCACTGTCTCCAGATGATTCATAAGGACTTTGCGAGCTATGCTCACCTCTGCTGCGCTGTCTAGCATTGTCTGAGCCCACTCTCCGTTTTTCAATTGTGTCCTCAGTATTCTCGGCATTGTTAACTACCTTGATACTGGCTACCTTCTTTTTTGGAAATTGTGATTTCTTTTTCAGTTGAGCAGGTTCCTTGTCTTTGGACTTGGCGTGCTCTTCTGATCGTCCTCTTCTTTCCGATTTCTGCGAGGAATTCTGAAAAGATTGAGAGGGACGTGTATCAATGTCTTGATATCTATCAGGTTTTTTAATATTATCCCTATTTCTAAGGTTATATCTATTCCCAGAGGGTTCACTCTGAGGTGACCTTTGTCTCGGGTTTGGAGATTTCTCTCTTCGCCTAGGAGACCTTCCTCTGGACTGGAATTTCTTTTCTTTTGGATTGGATTGTTTGTTTCCATCCCAGTTCTTTTTTGGTGAATTATTATTATTAAAAAATATTTTTTCTGGACTTGTAGTCAGTTGCGGTTTTACCGGTATTCCACCTAGACTATCTCTGCCTAGTTCTTCATAGGATTTTTCTATGATTCTGGCAATTTCAGCTGGTTGGTCTGCTATATCTGTCTCTTTTAACCTCTGGCGGATCGCCACGTTTGCTGCTTCACCTTTTATGTTGGCTAGTAATATAGCCGAGACCTGCTTGAAGTCTTTCAGTAATTTCATACCAAGAGTTAAAGCAGGTTCTGGACCGTATTCATCTTGAATTTGTTTTAGCACATCTGGTATCACCGAAATGGACGGGACACCGTGCGTTTTTGTGTAGATGGAAGCAAAGACTGTACCCCAAGTGTCACAGTCCTCAATGTGTGGTGCGATTCCCATTGGGAGACATATAGTCAGAATTCTGTGTTTTTCTAATGGGGTGGTGTCAGGAAACACCGCCTCTATTTGGGTAATTTTCTGTGCCAACCAGAATGGTATTTGTTCCCGTTTAGCTGGAACTTTACCTAGGCAGGATTGGATGTTCTGTGGTGTAATTTTATTTGTGTTCCCCTGGTGAGGGGTCAGCTGTGGAAGTTTAATCGCTGGCTGAATTGTAGAAGTCCGCATTACATACTGAACTAATTGTCTGTGAATTTTTAGTAGTTGTTTTAGCTGTATTAACAGCTCTGCTGCAGGCATTCTTTCGATGTCTGGATATGGTGTGTATCCGGCTAGGACCGGCCACGTTGCTCCTGGTCTTCCTAAAGGACCGAGCCTTGTAATGTGATTATTATGTTTTAGGGCGCCATCAAATAAGAGCAAATGCTCTTGGAATTTGAGTGGTACTGCCTCCTCCTCGAAAGGAGTGTACGTTTCTGGAGGAACCTCTATTTTGTAATAGTGGAAGTACTTTGTTACAGCATTTGCTGCTGGAAAATGTATCCATGTATAGTATACCTCTGTCTGCCGATATTCGTGTGCCTCGATTACGAATATGACTGTGCCACCTCTAGGTGTCAGTCCATTTTCTATAAGTTTTAAGGTTATAGATCTCCTTTTGGCGACCGGAATGAGTATTATATCCGCGTCCGCATCTAGTGCAGCATTATCAGCTGCTGCTATTTCAGCCGCTAATCTAACTGCTTCTCTTTCTCCATCACTGTCTCCCATTTTACAGACAGGATGGTATTATGTTTATTTGCAGATCAGGTTTCTTTATGGAAACAGAGATTAGATGCACAATATTTTGGAACTGTTTTATCCTTCAACGTTGACTAGACCAAGAACCATACATAGGAGTTCCCTCCTGCGAGGTTTTGGAGGATATTATAACCTTTCACCCACTCCAGACGTCTTTGGAGTATTTGGGAAAAGGGGTCTGAGTGAGAAAGCACGACTGAGTTACTCTAAATGTCTTACGTTAGTTTTATCGCCCTTTCCAAACGCGTTGGGCGCCATGTAGTGTAGTTCCTATTTTCCCAATAGGCTCTGCGCATTGGAATAGTACCTACAGCAGTAAAGGCCTAGGCCAGACGTTAACTAGGTCTACTACTGTCGATACTAGACTTAATTTTTGGGTTTGCCAGCTAAGCTCAGAGTTCGCTAGAAACTTTCTCGAATGTTCAAGGAAGGATTAACTCCCCTGATTAGACAAGAAGGGATTTAGTTTCTGACAACCATAGAACATGACAACTTTGCTCTCCCCTAATCAAGAGTCAATCTCAAGAGTCGTGTGAGCACAAGGCAATTATTTTACTCAGTCAGTACGTGCATTCTTAGTCTCATCAGAATGTAGAGAAAAGGAAGAGACGGGCGTGTTCAATAAAAAGATGTTATTTATTGATCAGTCTCTTTTCTCGTACAAGAGAAATGGATCGATATTATTGCGATACTTATAGTTAAGTAAAGTGCATACATTAGAAGCAATAGTATAAAATAATACTGTAAAAACATTGATATGGTTTCTGAGCCATATGATGTTTAAAATGATTAAAATATATTTACATACACATATACATTTGACTAAACGTACTCAACTGGTGTTTCTAAATACGCCTACCCCGTGTACCTGACCTAAGTCTAATGCGTGGGCGGGAATAGAAAGTTACAGTTTAAGTTAAGTTTGTTTTTGCCAAGTGAATAACTAAAGAATTCTCTAGGAGGGGTTATTCAGTTCTGTACCTGGAATTTAGGATGAATGAGGAATGGTATCTCTTTCTCTGCTCTCGATATTCCAGGCTGCCTGCGAGGGCTACCCGGAAGCGCCGGTGCTGGGTCTCTCGGCTTGAGATAGCAGCGCGTCTCTCAGCGCGTCAGGAAGGCGGGGCTGCTGCTAGCGGGGTCTGCTTCTGCTCTCGGCTTCGGCAAGTGTGGCTGCTCCGTCTTGTCACCACGCGTGTGTTTTGCATAGGGCAAGATCGGCAATATTTATACCTTAAAGGTGCCGGGATTGACGTAAGGATGGACATAGGTACGTCAATAAAGATGTCATACGACTTGCTCGTTAGCACATTCTTTACTAAAGTTCTCTGTGAAATCAAAACAATGGCCGCACGGATTATCCAGGTTGTCATAGGTTTGATTTGTTATGAGAACGTCGTATGCCTTATCAGGGGCTGGAGGAATATCGCTTGTCTAATTAGATCTCAAGCGTTATGACCTAATCAGATAACACGTTCCTGTGCCGTAGTGTGACTGCGTCAGATAACGGTATCTGCATCATGGGGAATTTCTTGCCTCATGGGCTGACTGTTAGTTAACTAGCTAGGTAGTTTAACCAGAATAGGGTCAGGAATAGGGGGATCGATTCAGAACCTATAGAAATACACGACAATCTCTCCTTCAGGAAGAAGCTGAAGACCTGGCTGTTCGAGCAGTAGCGGCACCCCCCCTCCCCCAGCGCCTTGAGACCCTACGGGTATGTAGTGCGCTCTATAAATGTCATTGATTGATTGATTGACCCTGAACTGGTTTGCACTGGGTCCAGGACCCCTCACACACGTAGAACAAATACTTTTGGGGTATAAATACTAGAGCTGAAACCCCAGAACTTTAGACTACTTTTGCCAACAAGAGGAATCCCTGCCAAAGAAGATCAGCTGAAGAGACTGGAAAGAAAGACGGCCCTTGCTCTGTGTTCTGGGGCTGACCTACTGTTTGCTGTTACTACTAAGGAAGGGAACAGGGGACTTTGCTGTGTGCTGTGTTCCCCCCACCTGCTTGAAGGAAGGACTGTGCTGTGTGCTGTGTCCAGGAATAATTGTCTAAAGGGCCTGGGAAGTGCTGGCCTCCTGTTAAAACTCATGGTCACAAAAGTTTACCCAAGACTTCTACAATCAAGAGGAACCTCTACCAGAAGAACAGCTGAAGAAACTGAGGAGGAAGACTGCCCTTGCTGTGTGATCTGGGACTGACCTGCAGTTTTCTGATTCCACTGAAGGAGAGAAAAGGGGACTTTGCTGTGTGCTGTGCTTCTCCCACCTGCTTCAAGATAAGACTTTGCTGTGTGCTGTGTCTTAACAAAGTCTCCAAGGTCCTGAGAAGAGCTCGCGTCCTGTTGGGAACGCAGGGATATCAAGGTTCCCAAAACGACATTTATCAGCACACAAGGAAGACTGGCCTTGACAGGAAACACACATTCCCCACCGGCCCGATCGTCAAGCGTGCTGTGTTTTCCATTTGTGACTTCAACGCCGAACCTTGAGCTGAGCGCCCGAAGCCAGGTTCGCCGAGGAGAAAGGAGCCGCAAAAATGCTTCACCGCTGCTGGCCTGGGAATGGCCTCTCAGGCTTCCTGCAACGTCACAGATGAGTTGCGCTGGGATTGGTCCCAGCCTCCAGGGATTCCTGCAATGTCATTGCTAAGCCGCGCTGTGATTGGTCCCAGCCTCGATTTTGATTTGATTTGATTTAGGATTTATAGAGCTCGTAGCTACCCTCGGGCGTCCCAGCGCTATAGTATCAGCCTGAAAGTACTCCTGGGGTCGGATTATTGGGCTTCCCCATGCTCGTTCC
Source organism: Lissotriton helveticus (assembly GCF_964261635.1). Lineage (NCBI taxonomy): Eukaryota > Metazoa > Chordata > Amphibia > Caudata > Salamandridae > Lissotriton > Lissotriton helveticus. The sequence continues at coordinate 1,341,976,623 of NC_136061.1, read as the reverse complement.
AAGAAGCGGAGCTGCGGGCTCAGGCCGGGGAGCGTCTCGAAGAAGAAACCTGCCTCGCCGAAGAACCTCGCCGGACCACACGGACTGCCCAGCCCCTTGTCTGCCAGGTAAATAGCTCTGATCCCTGACCGGAGCTTGCTCCCAAACACGGTGATTACCAAGCGGATCGCCGGCGGGCCGTCTTCTGTTTTCAAACTACCCACCTTGGTTACCTGCGCAGCGGAGGCAACCTTACCAGACAGCGTCACGTTTGGTTGGGATAAGGGACAGCGGGGGCCATATTGAAGGTCATAGTCCTTTTATTTGTACCAAGGGCAGCATTTCAAATACCAGCTGCGGTACCAGAACACCCGTGTCTCCTTTAACCCGTTGGACGCTCATGATGAGCTCAGCTCGTCATGAGCCACGGTGGCCGTGTGCTCATGACGAGCTGAGCTCGTCATAATGGTCAGAACGCTCGCACGCGGGGCTAATTCCCCTGCTGTGCTGAACGTTCTGAAGAAACGGGTGTGGCCGTGACAAGATCAGCTCGTCATGAGCACACGGCCACCGTGGCTCATGACGAGCTGAGCTCGTCATGAGCACCGGGGCACTGTGCGCGCCCCCAGCACAGCGGGGGATTTACCCCCAGCACAGCGGGGGATTTACCCCCGCGGCCAACGGGTTAAAAACTGAACTGTTGAGTCTCCGCTTTTGGGACTAAAACAACCCGGTAACAAAGAGACATTCCTAAAGAGAAGTTAATTGTGCATGTGGACGTTTTTATTGTTTTGGTCTTGCCGAATGTGAGATAAAGATATATATATATTTTTATAATAACCTGTGTGGCGTCCATTTGTGGTGTTCTACTGTGTTACTGTGGGCGTTAATGCAAATAATTTACACATTGCCTTGGGGATAAGCCTGTCTGCTCGTGCCAAGCTAACAAGGCTGTTGAGTACGGGTTATCAACAGTGTATTTCCCCTTTACCCTGATTAGAGTGATGATTTCTGCTTGGCTTTGGCGCAAGCATTAGCCAACCAGGACTCCCTTTTCTAACATTCGTGGATATCGGTGAGGATTTGAACTTGTGTTTGCACTTGACCCATAGTGATTGGTGAACATCACTAGTTTAGCGTAGATCACTACGCTACTACATACTGAACTTTTTGGGTTTTTGGTTCTATTTTTGCGTAATGCCCAGGAAGCGTCATGTCTCAGAAGGGGAGTGCAGCAAATTAGAAGGCAGAATTGGAATTTCATATTGAGGATCTGTATTCTTACAAAAATGATGAGCTCAAAAGATTTTGGCTACGCCATGAGAAGCAGCTCCAGGAAGGAGGAGCTGCAGGAAGCCTTGAAGGTCTGGTCGGAGGCTAAAGAGGCGGAGGAGGCAGATGCTGAGAATTAATATTGAGGGAGCTTGAGTTGGAGCTCAAGAGGCTTGAGGCCATGAGTGTCTCCGGACAGCAAAAAGAGATGTGTGTAGCTCAGGAAGTGAGCTTTGCTGAGTTGGAGATGGAGTCCAGCTCAGATGGTGGCAGCAAGTTTGTGTTGACTAGTGCTGAAGGAAAAGTACATACACCCAGAGATGTGGTACCTGACTTGAGGGAGGGGGTTGGCATACACCAGGGGGTGCAGGTTTATGAAGTAGCTCCAGTGGTGTGTAGTGTCCCTGAAGGAGATTGGGGAACTGACACCGGGGATCATATTCCTAGTGGTGGGAGGGACACTCTACTGACTCTAGATGAGAGATACAGGGAGAGGGGTTCCCCCTTGGCAGAAATCCTAGTGTGTGAGTTTGAAGACCTCCCAGAAGAGTGTGGGTTGAGTGACAGAGACAGTTAGACACTGTCTTGCCAATCTCAGGAGAGTAGTGTGTGGGAACTGTGTGAGGCACTGGTGGCTGAGGCAGAGGGTAACTTGGTTAACGACAGTGGGGGGCTGTGTGATTCATTTGTTGGAGAGCATATTTTAAGTCCCTGTTTTCTAGAGCTATGCCAACACCCGGTGGCGTGTGAGTTCTCTGATTCCAGGGAGCTTGCGAAAGAGGCAGACCTTTTGGTGGCTTCCAGACGATCTGTAGAGTCATTGGAGAATGATAACAAAAAGAGTGGCTCAGGTATCTGCCAGGCCTGTATGGTGGAAGAGGTTCAGTGTAGCCCAGCTAGGTCCCAGTGTAGTGGGAGGGGTGTAGGGGCTCACATCCTGTCTCAGTGGAGAAGGAGTGAGTGTGGGACTGTGTGTCCCAAGGGGCCCGAAACCCAGTCTCAGTGCCTGGAGGGATCCCTAAGGGAATACCAGGATGGGGGACTATGCTGTACTAGTAGACCATTTGAGGGGGATCTCCTAATGTCTGGAGAACCTGGAGCATCTGTAAACGGAGCTCCAGTGGTTCTGGTGTCTTGCGGTGCCGCTCCCGTTGGGAGGGTGCAGAAGTCCAGATTGAGGGCTGAGAGGAGATGTGTTCCCCAGTGGGAGAACCAGTGGGTCAAAGGCCAGCCATACGAGCTGAGTCTCCTAGAAGTGACCATGGTGACACCACTGCAGTCCTGGGGAATCTTTGCGCACTGTCAGGTAGACAGGGGTAGGGAGATCTGCACCAGGCAGACTGTCACACGACACAGGAGTCATGTGTCACCCTCAGGGGGATAATGTGTGAGTCCCCAGAAGTCCTGGCACGTCAGGCAAGTGTTCAACCGCAGGGTTTTATCCCTGGGTTGGGAGGCCGGGTTCAGGATCTGCCTGACCTGGTGGGAAGGACGTCTGTAGCCAGTGTCCTGACAGGTTTGGCTTCTAGGGAGATCCCCCAGTTTGGGGGGTGCAGGCCTCTGGAAGGGGGTGCAGCGGGAGGGAGTCCTCGTCTCGGACCCCGGGTAAACCTGAGGGTTTAGACCCTAAGTTAGGAGACCAGTTGCAAGAGAGAGGTCCTGAACTGGTGGGAGAGTTGTGTTCTGAGGGTGCCTCTCCTGTGAGGAGAGAGTGGGACCCCAGAGGGAAGAGTAGGGAGAGGAGAGCCTCGCCTGTGACCTCTGGTCAGCCTGAGGGTACAGACCCTAGGCTGGCGAGCCAGTTTCAGGATGCCATACCTGACTTGGCAGGAGGGAGAGTGGAAAAAAGGTGCCAGACACCTGGGGCTACTGCCCCCCACTTTCTGATGCCCCAGAGGTTAGAGAGGCCTGAAAGGCATGAGGCCAGGCTCTCATCACTCACAGCTGTCAGTGGCCACTGTGGCTGGTTGTCCTGGTGGACAAAATTGCCCCTCGGAGGGGGGCAGGAGTCGCGTCCTGGGGGTGGACTGGGCCACACCGTTGTGTTGGTCAGGTGGGAACTGTCTACCAGTGCGGACACATCTGTGAGCAAAGTAAGTTTATGCGCTGCGGGGGCGTGGCCTGGTGCTCGGCAAGATGGCCGCACTGTAGTGTAGCTCTGCCGGCCACCGAACAAAATCCTGCATTTATCCTGCCTCTACTGGGTCATCCGTTGTAATAATCAGTGGGACTTTGCTGTGTGTACTGAGACTGTTCACAGGAGGTGTTTTACGTCCAGGCAAGTGAACCGGGAGGAGATCGATGCTGTTTGGTGTCTGGCAGCGCGATCCATTGACGCGGGGTGTTCTCATTTTTCTCTGCCTCCATGGCACGGGATGCTGTATATGTGCCCCCCCTCCTGTGACGCTTAATTTGAGGGGTGCGTTGTGGATTTTTGAGTCCATGGCCTGGCCGCTTCTCTGAGTGATCACCAAGATTGGACTGCTGGGACACAAGGCCATTGGATTTCGCCTGATTAAGAGAGTGCCAAAATTGCACCAAAAGATCACTCCTAATAGGCGGCCATTTTGCTATATATTGACTGCTGCTTGGCCACATTGGGCACCTGATCTCAGCATTGTCAAGTATAGACGGAGGTACTGTTACGTACTGTGACATTATTGTATTGCATCCAGCACTGTGCGTGCGCAAACAGCAGACCGCATAGGTTGGCTTTGTCTTGTCCTGAGACGCTACATACTTGCTGAGGGTGGAGAGCGCCATGGGTAAGCCGGAAAAGAACCAACCTCGCCTACACTTTGAACTGCGAAAGGGCAGCAAATCTCCACAAAATGCAGCCTCTGAGGCGGCGTCGCAAGGCCCTACTGCACTTGAGAAATCGCTTGCTGCCATCCAGGCCAGTCTACAAGCCATTGAAGGGGAAAATTGAGGCCCTCAATAAGCAAGCTGCGCGCATCAGCGAAGCGGAACAACACATTACTGATGCAGAAGACGGTTTACAATAGGTGGCTGCGAAGACTCCGGCTATCACAAAACTCCTGGCCGTGATACAAGCAAAGAATGAGGACATTGAAGCGCGCTCAAGATGCAACAACATCCTCGTTTTGGGCCTTCCTGAGTCGACTAATGTGGGGCGCCTGGAGGACTATATGGAGGCAATGTTACGCGACATCTGTGGTGCCGAAGAGTTATCACCTCTATTTGCTGTAGAGCGAGCCCATCGATCCTTGGCGGCTCAGCCGCCACCTGGTACCCCGCCGAGGCCTATAATTGCAAGATTACTTAATTTCAGGGATCATGATACTATCTTGCGAGTGACTTGACAGAAGGGCACGATAACCTATCAAAATAATGTATTGTCATTCTATCCAGATTTCACAGCAACCGTCCAGGCGCCCAGAAAGGAGTTTCAGAACGTCAAGAAGGCGCTGATTAAGGAACAGATTCCATATACCATGCTCTATCCAGCGCGACAGCGCATTGGGGAGGCAGATGGCGGCAAAATCTTCACGACTTCCAAGAAGGCGATGGAATATGTCAAATCTCTACGACGTCGGCGGAAAACGCAGGCCCACACTCCGGACATTGATGACTGAACAGTAAGATGGGCTGGACCCAGTATCAATATGTGCTCCAGGCCGTAGGATCTATTGGTTGGACGGGTTGGGTAATGGCATTGATAAACCGGATAGTGACTATGCCATGAATAAAACACATGCCACTCGTTCTGGGGCACCAGATACTACTGGCTGCAAGTATATGCTGTGATGAGTAAGCTAACATGGTGGTTTGATGGGCTATGCATAGTCACATGGTTAGAGTAGAAGTGACTTCCTCATTTAATGTCCCACAAGGAAGGGTGTTTTCCTCTGAAACCGATTGGATGGCTTTAGTGGTTGGTTGGGTTGACACATTGGCGGCCCCCTCCCTATTAGACCTGGGAGTGGACTCTGCCGCTACGTCCCCCAATGGGCTTTCCCCACCAGATGCATCTTTTTCTACTGTTATTGTTGGGGTGGGTGTTGTATATGAAGAATGTCTTTGGCAAATTTGGGCAGCTGAAGTGGGGGGGGGGGCGGGTCTGTTTTGTTTTTTCTAGGCACAGGTACCATGATTGGAGGTTTAATGTTGCATTGGGATGGCTTGCATGCATGTCTCTGAGGGTTAGAACAGTAAGCTGTAATCACTGTCCTGTTTCCCGTCATAAATGAAAGGAGAACTGTATAAATGCATTACTTGGAATGTCCGAGGGTTGAATACACCTAAAAAGACGAGACAAGTGTTGGCTCAGTTGGTTCGGCACGGGGTGCAGATTGCTCTTCTACAAGAGACTCACCTGAGTAAGGGTACAGAGGGAAATGTGGCGCGCAGGTGGGCGACCTACCGATTAGCCTCCTCCTATTCCACTTATGCGAGGGGGGTCCTCATTCTTATTAAGAGGAGTGTCTCGTTTCAGCCTCTGCAGACATGCTTACATGGAAGAACGATGGGCAATGGTGCAGGGTAAATTAGGGAAGGTGCTGGTTACAATAGTAAATATATATGGTCGATGACACAGCACCTTTCTTAAAACTGTTTAATGTACTGCCCACTTGGCCAGAGGCTGAGATTATATGTGGGGGAGACCTCAACACACATCTTAATCCACTTGTGGATAAATCTAACCCGGCGGGGGCATGCATGATTAAAGTTGCGCAGTGCATACGAAATTTCATGCTGGAGATGGGCCTGATTGACCCTTGGCGGCTGCGTAACAAGGGTGTTCTGGAGGGTAGGCACATCACCCCTGCCTTTAACAGCTGGTCTCAGCTAGATTACTGGCTACTCAACAGGGAAGCTAATGGATGGGTGGAGAAGGTGTGTACACTCCCGAGAACCTTATCTGACCACAACCCGGTTGTCCTGGACATAGTGATACCTGCTAACCCACACCGACCTTTCACTTGGCGTTTTTGGGCAGATGCACTACTAGATCCGGTCTATGCTGAGACTCTTATAAATGCTATTAGACAATATTTTGAATTGAATGTGGGTTCAGTTGACAGCCAGGTGACCCTTTGGGAGGCCTTTAAGGTGACGATTAGGGGGGTGTGTATAAGCATCTCACCGGGAATCCTTAGAGACCTCAGGGAGCAACTACATGAGCTTGAGGAGAAGATAGAGGAACTAGATACTCCTTCAATGGCAACGTTGGCCCGCATTCACGAACACGTGGAGGAATATAACTCAGTAGTGGCCATGGAAGTGAAATATCTGTCCTGACGGTATGTAGCTAGGGCTTATGGCAAGGGTGGCAGGCCAGGCAAGGTCTTGGCTGCTAGATTACGGGACAGAGCTGATAATCCCCCGATTGATCGTATAATCGAGGACTCTGGTGGAACTCCTCACTCCCAACATGATATAGTGGAAGAATTTCGGTCATTCTACGCGTCTATATATATGCCTGAGTCGACTATGGATGAATACGTAGAAGATACGGCTTGTGCATGGCTCTCATATGTGCACAGGAAATATCTGGGTCTACCCATAGAGGTGGAGGATGTCAAGAGGCCATTTTCTCTCTCCTGAACAATAAGGCTCCGGGGCCAGACAGTCTGACGGCGGAGTTTTATAAAGCGTTTGCTGATCTACTTATACCGCATATATTAGAAATGTATGCTGAGGCCCACGAGACGGGATATCTCCCCCCATCCTTGTGGCAAGCTTTAATAATCACCTTGGTGAAAAAGGACAAACCTCCGTACCGGTGTGATTCCTATCACCCGTTATCTTTGATCAATTTGGATGCAAAGATACTAGCAAAGATTTTGGCCAATAAATTGAGGCCCTTGATGCCTCTTCTCGTGCTCCCGGATCAGTCCGGATTTATCCGGGAGCGCTCTACCTCCCTCAATCTATGCACGATATTTGCAATGTTCCACGTACTTAATCCGGATCTGCCGGCTGTAGCGGTTCTTTTAGACGCTGCAAAAGCGTTCGACTCTATTGAATGGAAATCCATGTTCTACATTCTCAATAGGATGGGATTCCATTCCCCCTGTTTTTGTTCACTGGATTCAGGTCCTGTATACCGGTGCTTCCGCGAGAGTGAGGGTGGGTGGGCTCACATCAAAGCCGATTGGCATAGAACGCAGGACTCGATAGGGTTGCCCCCGTCCCCCTTTCTTTTTGCTATAGTGCTGGAGCCACTAGTGTGTAGGATCAGGCAATCTCACAGGTCCACTGCGCTAAATTTTAATAACAGGCCAGTTGGAATTTCCCTCTATGCGGATGACATGGTCCTTTATGTCCGCGAACCACAGCGTTTTCTATCCCCGATCATACGGGAATGTATCAAATTCGGTCTCGTTTCCGGCCTTCAGATAAAGTGGGGAAAATCTGTGCTTATCCCTTTAACACCCGCCACAACCTTGCCTCAGGTGGAATATCCGTTAATGTGGTCTGTGGAACCCGTCAAATACCTAGGGGTTTGGATACATCGAGATCCCGAGGTCGTGATAAGGGAGAATTACGGCCGTGCGTACACAGTATTGGTGCAGCAGATTGTTCACTGGGTCTGCTTGCCACTATCTCTGGCAGATCGCATTGCGGTCATAAAGATATTTATCCTTCCCATGTTTTTGTACCTATTCTGCAACATTCCTATTAAACTGACAAAACATTTTTTTTAAACGGTCCAAACTCAACTGCTGCGACTAGTATGGGGAATAAACAGCAGAGGATTAGTTGGTCTACGTTGACATTGGCTTATGAGAAGGGGGATTTAGCGTGCCTGATTTATATGTGTATTACTTATGTGGACAGGCTCAATATACATACTTTTGGTTCCGATCTTACTACTTTATTCCACATGTGGCTGTGGAAGAGGGGGACGCGCACCCTTTACAGCTGATATGCATTATCACCCATACGAATAGGCAAACTCCTAGGTCAGAGATAAACCCATTGGACACCACTATCTCGGCGAGAGATTGGGAGGCGGGCCCATAAACTTCCTCTATATACTCCGGCCTTCCCCTTGAGGGACATGCTGCCTTGTCGGTGGCTAGAGAAACAGGCCCCATTGCAGCCCTTAGAGAGGCTGGTCTTACACTCATGAGCAATTTGTACACAGAAGGAAAATACATGTGAGGGGAAGACTTAAGTTATATACAAAATCCCACGGCATTCTTTCTTTTCACCTGCTACAGGCTTAGATAGGCAGTAAAGGACCATTACCCTAATTTTCCTGATGAACCAGATACGCTGCAGGCGCTGCAGATGTTGTTGGTGGCTCCCTCTAGAAAGAAGCTGCTCACAAGGTTATACAAGGCAGTATAGGGAGAATCGGTCCATGGAGCGGATAGGAGTGTGGAATGCTGGAATGTTGGGTTAGACCCCGCGATCACTGACATAATGTGGGAACAGATTTGTACTCTAACTGGGAGACTGACGTCCAATAGTAACTTACGAATCATCCATTTAAAGTTCAGACACCAGGTATATCACACCCCCTACAAGCTACATTAGATGGGGCTTAGAAATTCGAATTGCTGTAAAAGATGTGGGCAGGGCGGAGCTGACTTTCTTCACCTGGCATGGAAGTGTAGGCGGGTATATCAATATTGGGAGGAGGTTGTTACTCTTATACACACAATGACGGGCCAGACGGTTAAATGTACGCCCGGGATTAAAAGCTGCAGTGGGGCGATTTGTGAGGATGGCTTTGGTGTTGGCAAAAAGGCGGGTTCTGTTTACGTGGGACGGTCGATTATGCCCGAAAACGGTTTTTTGGATCAAGGACATGGTATACTGCCGTGAGCAGCTGGAACTGTACGCTGAAGAACTACCTACGACCTCCCGACCTAAAGATATATGGGCTCCTTTACGGGAATATATCTTGGCTTATGGTGAACAGATAGATGAGTAATTTGTTGATTGACCAGAACCAAATTGGGCCTTGATGCATATGTGAGATATTGCGGGATTGAGCTATAGACGTGTATGTTAGCCACTGATCATAAGAGTACCTGTGTTTGTTAATGTGTCCCATTATGGGGTATGGTTATGTAGTGTTGTATTCCTTTCCTTGTTTCATTGTTTTCATGAGGGATATATGCCAATGCACTATACTTTTGGATGATGTATATAGTTTGCGACATGGGAAATACTCAATAAATAAAAATTTTTTTTTTTAAAGTTTAGGCGCTGCAGAGATGGGGTCCCCCTGGGTTCGCCCAGTGGGCCCTCAGGGTATAGATAGAGGGGTCCAACTAGGTTCAGGAAGGCATAGAACAGGAATAATCCCCTGCTGTTCGGGCCAGTTTCCATGTCCCATCGCCCCTAGCAGGGAAGCCCATCGAGGTATTGTTTGATATACCCTGGCTTTAGGCTGGAAGGGGGTTGTGTTGGAAATGGCCCTTTTCCAGGGTTATCCTCAAACTTGTTGCTTCTTCCTCCCTTGTTTTTCCTTACCTGTGGTTGTTGGTTCTAGAACTCTGGGCACTTTACCACTGCTAATCAGTGCTAAAGTGCATATGCTCTCCCTGTAAATTGTTATTATGATTGGTTATCCATGATTGGATGTTGCAATCAAAAATCCACTTCTCAGGGGTTCCACTGATACTTAGTCCATTTAAACCAACAAAGAAGAAATTGGCACAGAAGCTGAAATATAACAGAGAGTTTTATTACCCTCAAATGAGGTGAGACTACGTCACACAGAAGCCTTAGCATCTGAATGAGGCAGTCTATGGAGTACAGAACACTGAGGCCTTATATATGTGAGGGTTACATACTCAGCATAAAACCAAGGGGCAGTCCTGGCTCATGTAAGCATACAAAATGACTAAGATGGGCATGCAGAATCTACTTGCTCAACAAAGTGGGAGGAGAGTTACTTCTCCATACAGCAGCACAAATAGCCTGACAGTTGTACTAGAGAGGCAGGTGCATTCTACTAGCTAGGCCCTTCTGGGCATGTGTGGAGTGGAAGATGCTAAACATAGTTTGTCTCTAGGCAGGCTACAAGAGCAGTTAACAGAAAGGTAGGACAGTGCACATGGCAGACAAAATGGCCGACAGAAATACAAAATGGCTTTTAGCTCATGCTAAAAAATCTGTCCAATATTTAACAGATGGTCCTTTTAGCATGAGCTAAAGACATTCCTATGATCCAGTAGGAACATAGAAAATATTTGTACATTAATTTTTAATACATTTATTAATATCCTAATTCATTGCTAGGTGGGCATTTTCCATTCTAAACATTTCATTAAGCTGGCATGAGCAGGAATACAAAGCGAACAAAGCATCGGGTCATCATTAACATTCAGATAGCAGAAGAAAGTAATGACCCCTATTATAAATAGAACTATCATTTTTCTAGTCCTAAGCAAAAGCAAGTCCTAAAATCATCTATTACCTCCTATGCATTTCAGTGACTATTATATACTCAGGTGAGACAGTGGTGATCCTTATCAATGCTCTCAGGGGAAATGGGAATACCCTTTATCAGAGTAGAGACAGAACATTACTTTAAAACGATGCCAACAGGACAGTAAGAACAGTCACACAAATTTACTTATGGTGGACCATTTTTGGATGCTAGGGGCGGAGCCACTAGAGGCTAGTCCTCTTCCATGGCAATTCAGTCAAATGGGAACATCCCACACCCACTTTTATACAGTGGTACTGGAAACAATTGTGCAACTTATGCCAAAGTCCGTTCTAAGCCTCTTTGGTAGGCTTCTATCGTCCATCAAATCTGCTTCCGTTGTCTTCTTCCGCGTTGGGCTTCTTGATCCAGGCCATCCATGAAAATAATGCTTCTCAGTATCTGTTGGAGTGCCCTCCTGGCAAACACTCACAGCTCACTCGAAAGTCTCAATGTCTCAATGCAGTGCACCAGTGTCTCTCCTCTGCGGCAGGCACTACAGATATTGTGCTCTTTGTTGGTCATGGGTACAGATCATCTAGGGCAGACCCAGGCACTGCTTAGACAGAAAAAGCAATAACATTTCATCTTCAGCTACATTCTGGGTACAGATGTGAATTGGGCAGCAAAAACAATCCCACCCATAAAAGACAATGCCATGTTTAAAAAAACACTAGAAAACACGTCATTAAGAACATATAGACAAAGTAGTGACCGCTATTACAAATGACATAATTTTTCACAACCCTAAGCAAAAGGTGGATCCTAAAATTTTCTATACATTTTAGGTCTTCCTATGCATTTCTGTAATTCATTATATGTTCAAGTGAAACAGTGGTGACCCTCACTCCAACACTCATTATTCAGTGTCAGAGGACGCTTGGGCTGCTCTTTCATTCTAATTTTTCCTTCCAACATGGGTACCACAATGTAGAGCCTTTTGCCAATCTTGGATTCTCTGGTGCACTGCCCTTCCGTTGGAGCAAAGAAAAGGGGTGGCAAAAACTCAGGCCAAGGGGCTCAAGGGACTGCATACTGTCAGAGGTTACCAGCACATGACAGGTAGAAAACTAAAGCCTTAAACCAGCCCTGCCATCAACAACAGGGATCCTTCTCTTTCGCTCTATTGCACTGAAACTCTGGTTCTGTGGCAAACAGGGAACCAGCTCCTTCTTGTCTGATGTCCAACGCCAGCTGATGGAGCAAGCACGATGCTTTGGAGATACCATTGATGGCGCGCTGGCGATCGCTGTCCAGCCTTGCTACTTTCTGGGTGCTGGAACTGCAGGTCCAAGACATCTGCCCTTCATCTGTAGCTGTCACTGATGAGAATTAGGACTAGTCTTTATCTTTGTTCTTCAGGTTATTATGACTCTTCCTTTTACTCTGGAAGATCCCGCAGAACCTAGTGACGTAGGAAATGTGACACAGTTGTTAGTTTCCTTCAAATTAGCGCAAAAACAGTTCATTGTATTTAACAATGGGTCTGCAAGCAGGTGGCCTGCAATCTACAAAGGAGTGGCCAGAAGCCATGGGACAACTCTGGTCTAGAATACACTGTCACTCTCAAAGGCAAAGGGTACTTCTAGTCTCTTCAATTGGGTACCATTCATTATCCTCACTAACTTTATTGTGGGAGCATATCCTTTGCCATCTAAGGGTAGATAGCTACATGGGAATTCTATCTAAATGTGTGTCCTCACACATAGTGGCATTATCTAATGGGATAAATTCCTTATCTAGAACACCTCAAAAGGGAAATCCCATGATATAGATTATCAGGGGCATGTAGATACCGCCATTTAATAATTGTGCATCAGATGCACTATGCAATACACAGGCTAATGATCAAAATGTTGAAACAAAAGACAAGAACTAGAGAGTCCTGGTATTTCCACGATTAGAACACATCTGATCCCACCAAAAATTAAAACAGCAGGAACAAAAGGGTAAAAAAACAAATTAAAATCGGCATTAAAAATTTGTCATGTTCAAAAAAATAAAATAAACGTAAGGTATCTTCTATTGAGGTGGAAAACTTGTCTTACTATAGTATTGAGTCAGTTAACCAGTTCATCACTACCCTGACAGTCAGACTGGAAAACATCGAAGTGGGCCTAAAGAAAATTCTTAAAAACCAGCTTGGTCATACAGAAGGGAATTATGCATAACATGGGGGTCCCTGGTACATCATTGCAGTCTGGAAGTGTGAATTTGAACAATACGCCAACAATAATAAAAGGGCTGATTGGTAAAAGGAATACAGAAAAAGGGAAATGGGAAATGGGACTAGGGCACAGCTAAAATCCCCAATTACTAGGCACAATGCGACATCGATCAGGGGAGAAGTGGCAAAAGAACAATCTATAGGAAGAACAAGACATTACTTGGGGGATAGTCAGGCATGTGACCCAACGCCCAGAGTATGGGTGATACACAAAAGACCAAAGTAGTACACAAATTTACCTCTACCACTGGCCGCTACACCATATACTGTAATCTCAGCTACTGATCCAGTTCCTTTGAGGAACAAAACAATACACTACCTAGGAAGCAGAACATGATTAACTAATGCAATATCATGAGGAAGGTTCAGGTCACCTTTAGCAAGAGCCACAAATTTATAGTCCTACTTATTGGTCCAATCAAGGAACATTTAATCAATGGCTGCCTGTTCCTTAGGGGAAGGGGCAGTAATGTGACTAACTGCAGGTGACACGCTTTTAATCCTGTATAACTCTTTTATTTTTCTTCAATACCATTATAGCCAAATAGATATGCACAGATGAAGTGTTGTCTCTCATGTTCACAGCATGAAATATCATATCTGTGGAATTTAGTAACCAGAGCTAGTCCAACCAACTGTTGCGTAGCGATGGGCATCGCCATGACCATCCCCTCACAACACAGAGGAGCTTGTAATAGTATCAAAAGTAAAATTATCAAAATACCGCAAAAACAACAAAAAAAACGCATAAAATAAAAACTCACATGTCAAGCCGTCAGGTATACTTGCTGTATACCAAGCACAGAAAGCATAGACAAATTACAATAGCACATACAAATGAGCGGTGACGCACCACACCATGTCATGCACTTTATGCACTGTGATCCTGCAGCCCACAACCCAATATTCTGGCCTGCTTAATTTGCCAGGCTTAAAATCAAAATTCAATTTTCTTTTACTTTCCTCACCCTCCTTTTGACAGCAGTTCACCTTAGTGGTGATCGGCAATCAAATACAACTTACTGTGTTGCTTCTGACACACAGAACCAGCAGGAACAACATGTAAGCATGTTAAGCCACCTTAATTTTGACTGTCCAAAAGTAAAACGGTTTCACAGACACTCTGTGTGTCCCTTGCGCCACAATTTTTCCTGTGAAAAATAAATCTGAATTTGCTAATCGTTTTTAAATAGGCATGTAGCCCACAAAATTCTAAGAAAGAGCTTCATCTTATTTTCTATCTAAAACTAATGCAACATTTTATTTTCTGTTAAATTAAGGCAACTACGTGGACATTATTTTTCAAGAGCAGAAGCAGTGTGTAATATACTTCTCTAACAATCCAGAAGTCAGCTATTTGTATTATACCTAAACGTATGCAGTTACTGAAGCCTAAGGCACTTTAAAGCTACTGTAAATGGCAAGAATGCTGTTTAAATAGTCTATTTTACCCAATTTCGACTTTGATATTTGGGGCACTTAAAAATAAATATCCTATAATTGTGTTACATATTAATCATCCTCAGAATGTTCTTTACAGATTGCAGAGATTGGACATTAGACATATCTCATGTAAATCCTTAGACAAATTTGATTTTTACGCCTGCGCCAAGTGAAATTCCATATGCAAATGTCCTCATTATGCAGTACAACACAACTTAAATTAAATTGTAATGCTAGGAGGTCACAGTATGAGTATTAAGCTTTATAAATATTAAAAAACGATTTTAAAAGCACTTATTTTAAATATTTTTTTCCATAATTAATAATAATTTTTAATAAAACCAATAATTTTTGATAATTCTACATATAAAGAGCAAGCTGCATCTCTTGCCTATCATATTTAGACACATTCATTCACAAGCCTAAGCACAGAAGCCTAACTTGAAACATGACAAATTTTTGCGCCACTTTTTTTTAAAAGGACAATTATTATTTCGCAACAGAACCAAGAATATGCTTACAAAAAGCTTAAAGAAAGAAAAACCCCTTGAAATGTTTTCCTTTAATACAAAATAATGAACCTTAGTTTTCGAACCTTTTTTAAAACAGCATTCTGAAATGCAAAGTTTCACCCGTGTTTAACTGAGGAAGTCCTGGCTGAGTAAACATTCCTGTCTAATTGTGGCCTACAAAAAGACAGCTGCTTGCTTAGCGGTAAAGGTGGGCGTAGTTCGCGAAGTAGCCCTACGCGAAGTGCACTTCGCACTACGCGAACTTCACGTAGCACTACGCGAGCTGCGTAGTAGCATGTTCGCACTGTTCAAGATGCGTTTTCAATGATTGCACAGTGCGGACAAGCATCCGGCACTGTGCAAGCATTGAAAACGTCATCTTGCACAGTGCGAGCTGTAGTTTTCTGCTGCTCGAGTAGATTATTACTCGAGCGGCAGCTTTCTCAACGCGAACAGGTAGTTTCTCATTGAGAGCGGTCGCGAGCATGCGCAACCACTCACAATGAGAAACCTGACCTCCTCGCGTTGAGAATCTCGCCGGGATGTCATTTTGCTTGCTCGCGGTCGTGAACATGACGTACAGGACCGCGAACAAGCAAAAAACGACCGCTGCACTACGCTACGCTGCACTACGCATGTTCGCACTGTGCTACGTGCAGCTCGCGTAGTGCGAAGTTGCGAAAACTTCGCAAACTCCACGAGCGGAGCGTAGTGCTTCGCCCAGGGTTACTTAGTGGCAGTAAAAGCTTGTCTCTCAGTTTTTGAAACGTGAGCACGGTTGCTGTCTATTTCAAACCAAGACATATTAATGCGTATTCTATAATATGCGTTTGAGTTCAGCAAAAATTTACTTCAGCTGAAGTGTTTGCCTGTTAATATCTAATACAATGTATGTAAGTAAAAATGCTATAAGTTTATTTTTCTACAAAACACACAATTTCGTTTTTGGGCCTTTTATTCATATTCATAGTGAATGTGGATTTTGTTTGTACATGTGCGTAATTGCTTACTCTATAAATTAAATAGCAACATATAGCTATTATAGCATATCATATCGTTAATTTCTGAATTTTTATTTACTTTCTAATTAATATTGATTAACTGACAGTTTGCATAACAGACTGAAGACAACACGAAAGACCACAAGCACATATTGAGCACATTTTAGACATATACAGAAAGGGGTCAAAACACTCAGGACACACAATACAGCGCGCTTAATAGCCATCATTTCATAAATAGCGCCATCCCTATTTACTTACAGAATGTGCACTAATGGGAAAACCACATAGACATTTAAACACACATTTAACCCACAGATCAGCACTTAGGACAGAAACAAAGGACAGCCCACAGACTGTACTTAAACCAAACCATTTGTAAATACTAGTTGGAAGTCATATTTACAAGAAACGCTTCTCAATAGTATCCCAAAAGACTGTAAAAACAGCCCAACAAACTGTTTTATTTCCAAGAAGACAAAATACACTCAATTCACTAGCTTTGGCTGGCAGAACACCAAATATCGCTCTGCATATCTCCATTCATAAAATTGCGCAGAAAAAGGATCCTTGTATGTATTTTGTCATATTTTAATTCCCTGGGATGCAGAATCCCCAAGGAAGAAATATGTTTTTTATACCTAAACCTATTTAGATATTCCCTCAAGGGAGCCGGCTAATTTAATTCATATCTCACTATGGTACCTTCAAAAAAAGCAACACATTCTTCTATGTGTGCTTGAAACAGGCATGCCAAAAATAGTGCAAAATATGCAGTATTATAAAAAAGTAGTTCTTAAAGTACTCTTCATACGTTGAACCGTTCCAATTTCATAGGAGTAGAGAAACATCTCCTCATTACCTGCCTACATGTGTTGCATCACATACATTTACATATTCATATTCATAGGACTAACTCAATATTTGGCCAATTTCAAATTCATATCATATTCATATTCAAAATCATGCTCCTGGGTAAGTGTACCTAAACTAAGCTTACCAATCGGGTCCCGGGTAAGTGTTCCTAGACTACCTTACCAATCGGGTTTCAAACCTATACAAGTGCCGCAAAACGGCTATTATCAAACAAATGGTTGTCCAAATTCTAACTGCCAAGTTCTAAATGCCCTAACGGTCTTTTTAAAATACTCACGCCAAAAAGGTTCTCAGTCAGGGGTGACATCATGTGGAGGAGCAAAATCAGGAAGATCAGAAATATACTGGGCTGCAGAGACAGAGAATCCCCAGAATCTCCATGCACAGAGTACCTCCTTAGTAGAATCCTGTCCTGTCCTCCTCAGTAGATTTCTGTCTCCTGACAAGATCACTCCCTCAGATAGTCACTTCTGATGAGGTCCACGTTGGCGCGCCAAAACTGTTGTATTCAAAAATCCACTTCTCAGGGGTTCCACTGATACTTAGTCCATTTAAACCAACAAAGAAGAAATTGGCACAGAAGCTGAAATATAACAGAGAGTTTTATTACCCACAAATGAGGTGAGACTACGTCACACAGAAGCCTTAGCAACTGAATGAGGCAGTCTAAGGCATACAGAACACTGGGGCCTTATATATGTGAGGGTTACATACTCAGCATAAAACCAAGGCCAAAAGAAGCGACCACATCACACCCATGCTATCCACCCTCCGCTGGCTTCCCATTGAGGCAAGATCTATCTACAAGAATGCCTGTATCACCCACAAAGCCTTGCACTCCTCCTCTCCTTGCTACCTGGCGAACAAACAAACTCTCTGGAGGCTCTAGACCATCATGTAATGTGGAAAATGTACTGCTTGAACCTCCCACTTTCAAGAAGGAAATATCGATGGCCCAATCCTTTTCAGGCAACGCGGTGAGAATCTGGAACTCACTTCCGCCTCAGCTCCAGACCACCACCTCCCCCCAAGCCTTCAAAACTGACCTCAACGTTCTCCTCCTTCAAAGACACTTCCAAATGTAATATACACCCTCTCTATTATCTGAAGGAAGACCCTCCATTAGAGAATCCTTTTCTCCATGACTATAGAAGTGCCTTCCCAGTGTGTTCTACCAGTTATTGCAGTATTATCCTTCTACCTGTGTTTGGTACTCGTTTGTAACATGCACACGTCACTTTTCTCTTGTAACACACTGTTTACTACCTCTTACATTTTGTTTGCTTTAGATACTTGCACAAGTGCCACCATTGCCTACATACCGTTTGTTCTTGTGCTTGAGTGTCTGCCATGTATTGCAGTATTATACCTCTATTTGTACTTTGTACGCTTTTGTAACCTGCACACATGTCACTTTTTCATCCTGTAATGCACCGTTTTCTACCTCTTGTATTTTGTTTGCTCACAATTGTCATCTTTGCCTCATGTAACTCAACGTTTACTTTTGTAATTTGTTCATTTGTAATGTTTCTCCTCATGTATCAGTTCTGTTCCCACTGTGAAGCGCTCTGACACCTTCGGGTAAAGTCCGCGCTATATAAAAATGCATAAAATAAATTTAAAAATCTACCTCTCGGGCTAGCGTTTACTTTTGAGAAAATGTCTAACGCAAGGAAGCGGGCCTGAACGCCCTGTACATTTATCATCAAAATGTCAAAACCTGCTAATTTTAGACACACTCAAGTAGGAGATTGGGAAATGCCCAATTACTTGCACTGGGTGAAGCAATGTTTCCAGTGTTGTTATAAAAATGCAACCACCCCTCACCCGACTCAGCAAAATATAGAGTGTCCCCTGAAATTCATTTACGTCACAGATATTGAAAGACCTAGACTAGTGGCCTTTACACTACATGAATTGCCCTACTGACACACCCACACCCACTACTCCCCCGCGAGCCTTCGAGACCTACCCTTATGCCCAATAAACTTCAGTAGAAGTAAAAAACAAAAGGCATTGCCATTATTTTGCCAGCACACATAGCCTCTACCTAAGGGGGAGCGCTGGGATGTGTGCAATTTGTGCTGCTTTTTGCAACCAAACCTGTGAACCCCATCAAGGGCGAGAAAGAAATGCCTTATTTACAAGTCTCTTACAGCACATTGGCATTGTGACATTCTCCCGAATGTATCCCAGGGATGGGTATTTGTGTTTACCGTACATTTATGTTTAACTTTTTAGTTTCCTTACCACAAATCTGGACACGGGGGCATCCTCCTGTTAATGCCCGGTTCTGGTGGGCCTCACTGAAGCCCCCGTACGTGAAAGCGTTTGAACTAATAAAATGGGGGCAGGCCGTCCCTGGGAGAGACGCCGGGGTGTGGGGATGTCCCCTGGGTGGTTTGCGCCTCGCGGAGGATGTGACAGGTTTTGTAAACTGTAAATCACTTGCAATGGAGTTAACTAGCTGGAGAGAAGACTTGTTGGAGCCAGCCCTTGCTGCGCCGCTAAACGTGTGTAGGCTGCGGTCTGGTAGTCTATGACTTAGTTTAAATATGTTACAGGCTGTAGCCGCATGAGGGCAGCAGAGCCGCGCCAGTTCGAAAATGATTACAGCTGCACAGGGCGCGGAATATGTTTTCACACAATCTTGGAAATTAATTGGACGCAATATTTGAAACACAGCTTTCAGGCATTCATCCAGATGGAAACAAGGTGGGGCAGCAAATGCCAGCTCAATGAAAGTGAACATTACACATTGCAGAATCATCAAAGAACATTACACATTGCAGAATCATCAACAATGATGTAATGATATAATAACATTACCAAGCTCGCGTGGCAGCATGAGGAGGCACAGCAGCAGGGGGGAGAAGGGGGGCCTGCACTTGCGGGAGCGATAATTGTTGCCATTTGGTGGCGCACGCTCCCGCAAGTAGATCGCCTCACGTGCACGCGTTGCCATTGATGACAATGCAACGGGTGCACGTTTTTGGCCCAAAAAGCTAGTCGATTACATGAGGTCCCCTTCTATGCAATGCATGTGCGTTGCGTAGACGAGACCTAAAAAACGCATCGGCTGGATCAGCCTCAGCTCCACCGGTTTCGGTGTTGTTTTGCCGCTATTCGACATTGTTTAATGAAATTTGCAGAGCAAGTTTCAAGGAAACAAAGATAAGGTGCACAATATTTTGGAACACTGTATCCTTCAACGTTGAACAAATCAAACAGCTAATACATAGGATTTTTCGTCCTACTCAGCTATGGCGGATATTATCCTTTTACCCACTCCAGACATCTATTGGAGTATTATGGAAAAAGGGGTCTCTGAGAAAAGCACGACTGAGTTACTCCAGTATCTAGCATTAAATTAGTGCCTTACCAAACCGCTGGGCTCCATGTAGTGTAATTCCTATATTCCCAATAGACTCTGCGCATTGGAATAATATACACTATAGATTTGACATAGGACTGAGGTCAGTATGTCTCTATTGAGTATACTAAACTTAATTGTGTGTCCCAGCTAACTCAGAGGTCACTAGAAACTTTCTCGAGTAAACAAGAAGGGATTCGTTTCTGACAGCCGCATAAACATGACAACTTTGTTTCCCCTAGAATCGAAACATATCTTCGGAGTCGTATAAACAATAGATTACTATTTCACTCAGTCAATTGTGCATGCTTCGTTTCTACAGAGTTTGCACAGAAATAGAGAGACGGGTGTTTCAATAAAAAGGGTTTATTGAACAGTCTTCTTTCTCATGCTAGAGAGGCGAACTGCTACAATCGTTAGACAGAATGCGAAACATAATCCGTCCCACGTAAACAGTAATATAAAATAATACTGTAATAGCATAATCTGTTGCTATGACATGTAAAAATACATACATAAATAATGTAGTGTAGTTCCTATATTCCCAATAGGCTCTGCGCATTGGAATAATATATTCAGAAGTGTAGACGTAGTACTGAGGTCGACTAGGTCTCTACTGACTATATTAGACTTAAGGTTTGCCAGCTAGCTCAGAGGTCACTAGAAACTTTCTCGAATAAACGAGGAGGAGTTTAACCTCCCTGGATAGACAAGAAGGGATTAGCTTCAGACAACCATAAAACATGACAACTTTGCTCTCCCTGAATAAGAGTGTATCTCTAGAGTCGTGTGAAAACAAAAGACAGCTATTTCACTCAGTCAAATGTGCGTACTTAGTTTCACCAGAATGCAGAGAAAAGAGAGACAGGCGTTTTCAATAAAAGGTATAATTTATTGAGCAGTCTTCTTCCTCATACAAGAGAAATGAATTGCCACGATTGCAATACTCATAGTAAAGTAAAGTGCGTACAGTAAAAAGAGGATTATAAAATAATACTGTAAAAGCATTGATATGGTTTCTTAGCCATATGATACTTTAAAATAGATAAAATATATACATACATATATACATTGACTAATCGTACTCAACTGGTGCTTCTAAATACGCCTACCCCGGTGTACCTGACCTAAGCCTAATACGTGGGAAGGAGTAAGTAAGTAGCAGTTTAAGTTAAGTTTGTTTTGCCAAGAATCTGACTCAAGAATTCTCTTTAAGGGTTTAGTCAGTTCCGTACCTGGGTAAAAAGAAAGCAGGAGGTCTGGTATCTCTCTCTCAGGACTCGATATCCCAGTAACCCGCAAGGGTAGGCTGGAAACGCCGGAGCTGGATTTTCTCGGCTGGAGAAAAAGACAGCGTCTTTCTCAGCGCGACAAACGAGGAGGGGCAGCGTCCGTGGGCTCTCGCATCAGCTGGGCTTATGGGCAAGTAGATAGCTGCTCTGCTCCAAAACCACCACCGTGTCTTTGCTTAAGGCAACGTTGGTATATTTATACCTGAAAGGTGCCGGGTTTGACGTAAGGATGGACATAAGACGCCAATAAAGATGTCACTAAGAACTGGCCGTTCTTACAGTGCTTTACAGGAGTTCTAGGACAAAATCAAAAACAAAAGCAAGGGGGATTTCCCAGGTTGCTGGAGGCTTGGTTTTGTTTAGAGAACTCGGTGTGCTTTCTAGGGGGCCGGGGAAGTAGTCTTGCTTAATGTGACAGCATGTGCTACGACTGAATTATGGATATGATTACTATGCCGTTGTATGGATATTATTGATTATAACCGGACAAGGGCATAAAATAGAAATATCGATTCTGGTTCCTAGATAAAAACACTACACCCACTCAACAAATTAATGTCCATCATTACTAAAACTTAAGCAATAGTAAACATTCAAAAGGTGCATGTGTATACCAACCCACCCCAAAATACATTTTTGCATTTGAAATGGTGTATGCGAAATACATGAAAATGATTATAGGTACTGTACGCTTTTCAAGCAGTGTAATCATTAATTAAAAAGGATGCAGATATATATCAGCTGAATGATTATGCAAAAATTACACATGAAATGGCTCTTAATACAGAAAAGAAGTGCGAGACCATTCCATCACATATAAATACAGGTATTTGTAAATATGCTAGAGGCTGAGGTAATATATTGTCTCTAGAGTTCCTAAAAATAGAAGCTCTGTTCTCTAAGAATAGTCCTACTTTAAGCAGAGTACAAGTGCCAAAAAATAAAGGTAAATATTTTGGAAGGGATGAGAAGAAAATTAATTTTGCTTTCAGGGCAAAAATAGTTCCAAATATTTTCAGTAGCTTTTGTTTATCAAAGCTGAAGGCCGAATTCAGAGTTCATGGAACGCTGTGTGCTTATTTGCTTCAAAGTTATTCTTTCTGTTCAGGGGAGGACATCATTTCAGACAGACTCGCAAAAAAGTTGTCTACGGCGGCAGGTGAAAGTTCAACCAAGTTTGAAAATACCGCAACTGTGCAGTCTTGAGCATGATTGCTATCATCGATGACAGGATCAGCAATGCTCACAGAAGGTCGTACCTCGGTGATGCTGCTCTCATCTCGCACTTCACTACCCTTTAATCGCAGTGGTGAAGTCTCAACGAATGCCGTCATCAGGATGGGTAACCGCTGGGGACAACACAATGCATGAGCCGTTACAGGACTTAGCAAAGTATCTGTATCCAATGGTACTGCTGATTGTAGTGTAAGACAGACGTACAACACGCATTCTTCTCCGCATAGCATACATCGAAGCACAGGTAAGATACAATTCTGCCAGATGGGTCTGAATGAAAGAAACCAGGTCATATTCAGATCTCTTAGCCGGGCTAATCCAAGGACTTTAGTTATGCGGTCCCGATAGCGTATAGCTAGGATCGTTTCTTCCATCGTCGCTGGAGTCTTGTATGCGACTTGGCTTGCCATAACAAAGCAGGAGAATCAAAAATAAAATGCCTGCTACGAGTCCCAACAGGAGTGGTAGGCCGCCAAAGACAGAATGGACAAAATTAGGAAAAATGCCCAGAACTGTTTTGAAGGGTGTAACAGTCCCGAAAAAATTGTCTTAAATACATGTGGGATACCACTGGTATCAGACATATTTAGGATTTGGCTTAGCATTTCCGCGTAATGCAGGGGGCAATTTGTTGATAAAAGGGTATGTATCTCTGCCGTTGTCCTTGCAACTTGCAGATCATACGTTTCTTTTGATGACGTCAAGGGCACAGTTGTCTGTAGAAGAACAGACTTCATTCTGCTTAAAGTATCAATTCGAATAGAAGAGATATTCAAAAAGGGCCAAATTTTTGCCTCCCTGTCTGGAGTGCTGTTTGGATACAATACTTGCATACAGCAAGTGACCATGGAACTAACGCTCACTAGATAAGCTTTTCCTGGCACCATGCCACAACATCTGTGGTCCACTATTAGAATGTAGCTCCCGTTAGAAAGCCGTCTAAAGAATGGCTCTATTCGAGTTGCAGGTGTGCCATGCTGGTGGCATGAAAGGTTATTTGAAGTCCCCTCACAGGCCCGTGCAGGTTAATACCCTGACACAGAAGTATACCACTTAGTGATCGTTTACAATTATTACCACTAAGAAATACATTCTGTTCCTTTTCACTATAACATGTGTGTGTGTAAGGTAATTTTCAAGATGACTTAATGTACCCTTTACCCAACCTTTCATACTGGCCTGCAGGTATATACTCTTGACAGTATTTAAATTGGAAAGTTGTTATCGGAATAGTTATGATTCCGTGTATTATCCATTCAATGACAGGTCGTTCTGACATTGTCAATGGTAATATCTCAAGTTTTTCAATGCTCAGAATTGTATATTCCGCTCCTTTTTGTGCCATGCTGATTTGTGTATCAGTAAGGTTAAAGATAGAGAATAATGACGTTGTGTTGATTAAACGCCAGGGCACGTAGCCTGAATGCAGATTTTGCAACGTCCAGCCAAGTTGTACAATAGAACGTAATTGGGACTGACCGTGTTGTAACATTAGTAATTCCTGCTCTATTATATCTATAGCAGATGATACAATACTGTCCAGTGAATATATTCTGGAAGACAGAGTCATTAACCCATTGTCCACAACAGAAAGTGATTTTTCCAAATTAATACGGTCAATTTCCCGTATTTTTTCTGCTGTTTCAATTTGCGTTTCTTTTCAAGCTTCGTTGTAAGCTGCGTATATACTGGCCGCAATGAAACGTTTTTGACGCTGTTTGCGTGGTCCCATTATGAAATCATGCAAGTCAGCACCGTCTTTAAGTAAAGTCAAGTGTTGCTTAATTTCTGCCAGTGTGGATTTCTGTAGCCATTCGAGGCAGAGTTTCCCTACACTGTATGTTATAACTATCCCTGGATGTTGTCTCTGGGAGTATCTAGGGTCTGGCCTGGTCAATTTGAACCCCTGTAATTTGTTCAGGAATCTATCTTGACAGTTATTTGTGTCTGTGGGCCAGATCAACCATTTTTTCCAATCAGGATGTGCTATGTTTTGGTTAAAAATATGGGACACGTCTATCTCAACATCTGTAGTGCTATTACTGTCAGGTGTTGGCTTTGGAATAGACGGTTTGTTTAAGTCTTTAATTTTGGCTAGGCCAAGACAGGTTGTCTGTTGAATGGTGTCATTCAAGAATATAATTTGTTCTGGGATCATGCAGGCTCTAAATAATGATTCTATACCTTGGACCTGCCAATCTTTGGTACGCCAGATTGTTTTTGTTTCAATGTTATTTTTCCAAAAATCAAAACCAAATGTAGTCATTTTTTCATAAAATGTTTCTGGATAGATTTATTTAATATTTGTCAGCATTCTTTTCATTCCCGTCTTATTTAACAGTTTGAAGTAAAACATTTCTGCATCACTTGTGTTAAACCCTGAGAAGTATGGGAATTTCTCGTAAAATGTTTTTGAACTGCCTTTTGGGGGAGCTGCACAATGTTCCCATTGATTATAATTAAAAACATTTCTAGGTTGAGCAGATTTATGCAACTAGTGGTGTGCAAAGTGGTTGTAGCAGTACATTTCTTCATAATTAGACGAACCCTGTAAGTAATCATGGTCTGTAAATTTTGCTGACATTACCAAATCTGACATCATATCATTAATACTTTCAAAGTCCCAATCATCAGAGAATGTGCTCGGTTTTACAAAGTCACTTAATGAAACCTTAAATTGGTGTGGATACTTCAAGAGCTCGACCGGGCCATAAATTTCATAATCTGTTTTGTCCCAAGCTACCCCACCGGGTATTGGATTGGCTGTGACATTCACTGATGATAGTTCTCTTTTCTCGATGTGAGATGACTTGTGTGGCTTTAGGACCAAGTTGATGTTCTGACTTGCTGTGTCCATTGTACTGTATTTTCCCTCAACGAATTTTCCCTAACAAAGTACCATGATGAGCCAAAGCAGGAGGAAAAGTACACCTAACACAATCCAAAATTCAATCCATGGAGAAATCAGATAGGTTTCTTTGAGTTGATGAAAGATTTCAGTTACTTTGTCTTTAAAAGTTTTTGTTGTTGGCTGTTCTTCAGGTTCGCTTGGATCCTCAGAAAATTCATCGAAATTGATGAAGTAGCCAGATGCAGTTCTGTCAATTGTTGGAATCGCTTCCGGATTTTCATTTGCTGTTGGAATTTTCTTTGTTTCATTAGCATAGTCTGTGGCTACATCGTTGTAGACAGGTGTTTCTTGACGAACTGTTTCAATTTGGGTTTTAAGAGGCATAAGTCACCTATTTCGACGACAAAATCGCCCGTATTCTAGCCTCCCTCCCACCTCCTGGTCCCGCCAACCATTTGGACAATCCTCCACCTCCCAGCCAGACCGAAAATAATCCCCGCCCTCAACTTGCGACATTCAGGCCAGTAACTTACGTAGAGGTAGAACGAACCATGACCAAAATGAGAAGCGGATCACCTCTGGATCCGGCTCCCATTAGATTCCTCAAAACCGTGGCCCCTGTCATCGTCCCCACGGTCATGGAACTTATTAATAGCTCACTTGCCCAGGGATCTGTTCCTGCCAGCTGGAAGAGCGCCGTGGTAAAACCACTCCTTAAAAAACCCCAGCTCGATCCAGCAGATATGGCAAACTACCGACCAATATCACTCCTTCCGGCAATCAGCAAGGTAGCTGAGAAACTGGTCAACGGACAATTGTCCCAGTTCTTTGAAACAAACAACGTCCTACGGGAATCCCAAACTGGATTTCGCCCGGGTCATGGCACAGATACTGCCCTCCTCGCCGTCATCGAGGAGGCAAGGCGCATACTGGATTCAGGAGGGTCAGTGGCAGTGATCCTCCTGGATCTCAGTGCAGCCTTCGACACAGTTAACCATCGTGTCCTTCTCCACCGACTCGCGGCAGCAGGGATCACCGGGACGGCACTCAGCTGGATAGAATCCTTCCTCAAAGGACGCACGTTCCAGGTATGGGACTGCAATTACCACTCATCCACCCTCCCCCTCACAAGCGGGGTCCCTCAGGGATCTTCCCTGAGCCCGACGCTTTTTAATGCATATATGGCCCCTCTTGAAGACGTGGTGACACCATTTGACATAAAAATGGTAAGCTACGCTGATGACACTCAACTGGTCGTCTCCTTATCCCAACTAGTCGACCACCCAGAGAACCTGGCCAACTGTCTCACACAAATCCACAGCTGGATGAGTGATTCATCATTAAAATTAAATGGGTCTAAGACGGAAGTGATGCTCCTGGGAAAACAATGGGCGACCATCCCCCCAACAGTCTGGCCTGACGTGTACGGAGAAATCCCTTCTCTGAAGCGTGAAATCAAAACCCTTGGAGTGTGGCTAGAACCTGAGCTCACCATGAAGACGCAAGCGGCCAAAACTGCGGGTACCTGTTTTGGGCTCATGCGTACTACCCGTAAGATTCTCCCCTTATTACCACCTGCTTCCAGGAAACTCCTTATCCAAGGACTAGTATTGTCCCGTCTGGATTATAGCAATATGGTCTACCTCGGAGCCCCAGAGGCCACATTGACGAAACTGCAGCGGACACAGAACGCTGCGGCACGTCTGCTCATGAACCTTCCCTCGAGAGTGTCAGCAAAACCAGCCCTCAAGGCCCTACACTGGCTCCCTGTGCGCCAAAGGGTGGAATTCAAAGCCATGTGCACGACACACAAACTAATCAACGGATCTGGCCCTGCGATCCTCAGCAGCTTGGTCACCCCCTACAAAGCATCCAGATCCCTCCGTTCGGAGAATGAGCACTTAGCCAACATCCCCAAATTCAAAAGGACACGCACAGGAGGACGACGATTCTCGGTTCAAGCGGCCATGGGATGGAACTCCCTCCCACGCACCCTCAGACTGGAATCCAGTTACCTGGTTTTTCGCAAAAAACTGAAAACGCACCTATCCCGAAATAAATGTCCCTCCTCCCTTCCCTTCCCTCAATAGATATCAGCCTTTTTACAGCGCGGGGATGCCCTTGGGTCACCAGGCGCTATACAAATCGCTAAATAAATAAATAAATAAATAAGTTCCCTGGCTTTGTTGCATAGTCCTTTTT
The DNA here is from genome assembly GCF_964261635.1 of Lissotriton helveticus. Lineage (NCBI taxonomy): Eukaryota > Metazoa > Chordata > Amphibia > Caudata > Salamandridae > Lissotriton > Lissotriton helveticus. Next base: position 1,341,948,944 of record NC_136061.1, on the reverse strand, counting down.
GTTTCACTGTAGGTTTATCAAATGTGATTAGTCTCTCAGTTTGAACCTCTTGTATTGTAGCAAACTTTGGTGTTCTGCTATTTCTTGGGAGTCCACTTGGCCTACTACTTATTATTGGCCACATGATTGTGGTTTTACCTGGTCGATGGATACAACTCGGTTCTCCTTTTTACCAGCAAGGGGCGGTAGTACAACTGATCTTGTTCCGTTGACAGCTAAGACAGGTACTGATTTTCTGTAAGAAGGCCCAAATTCCTTCTTCACAGCGATCTTCTCTCTGACCAGATCCCCAATCTTTGGAATCCAGACAGGCCTTGCTGGGACAGGTGGTTTCTCTTCAGTGGCTGTTGACTGCTGTTTTAACTTTATGTTGCTCAGGTCTTTTCTTGTTTCATTTAAGTCCTTTAAAATAGCCATACGATCTTTGATATCAAAGCATTTTTCTTCTACCACTGAAGTCTGACTATCTAAGTCGTGAATATGCATTCTAGTACCGAACAATAGTTCGTACGGACTGAAACCTTTTAGAGAATTTCTTGGCAGATTGTTAAGACTACGTTGGACAGTTGTTAAATGTTGGACCCACCCATCACCCGAACCTAATACCCTCGCGGTTATAGATTGCTTTATGTCTCGGTTTTTTCTTTCCACAATCCCGTTTCCCTCAGGATGGAAGGGACAAGAGTACCGCAATGCAATGCCCATGCTGGTCATGGCCTCCTTATAAGCTCGAGAGCTAAAAGCAGGACCCTGGTCAGAATGTAGCATGCCAATTGCGTATGTGCCGATATAGACTCGCAAATCTTTTATAACAGTTCTGGCGTCAGCCGAGCGCTGGGGCCACATCCAAATGAATCTCGTGCATGAATCCACTGCGACCATGATATATTTATTGTTACCATCCCTTTGTAAGGGACCACAATGGTCCAGGTAAACGCACGCTAATGGTTTATCCGAGATTAGAAGGGGTGTTTGTGCCGGTCGTTTCACTGTTGAAACTTTCATCCTTTGGCATATTTCACATTCTAGAACATAGTTCCTAGTTTGTTTTCTCGTGCGTGGCCACCAAAATCTCTGTTTTAATAATGATACTGTGGCGGAAACACCAGCATGTGCAGAAGCTAGCCCTTCTTGTGCCGCTGTAATTAGTCCTAACCTATGTTCCATGTTTGGAATTGCCCTATCCCCCACTCCAGGGATTCGAGCAAATGGAACGTTATTCGCATCAGTTATGTATGAGTACTTTACTGGAAAGCCTTTCGAGAGTGATTTTATCTCATTTTTTACTTGAGCACTGACAGCTTGCAATATCTCGCTGTCTATTTTTGTTTTTGACCGGGTGATAACAGCTACGGAAGCCGTTTGCACAGCTGCCTTCGCGGCTTCATCAGCCAATGAATTCCCCGCAACGTGAACGCCATCACGTTGATGACTCAGTGTATGTATCACATGAGTCTTTTGTAGTTCTTTCTGTAAAAGAACTACTTGTTCCCAAAGCGTTTTATGCTTGATTGTGCCACCTTTTGCATCTTTGAAACCGTTTTGAACCCAGTTCTGCAAGTATTCATTATAAGACTGAACGCAGTAATATGAATCGCACACTATGAGTGTGGGGAATTCGCGATCGGTATTTTCAAGCGCCATCTTAAATGCTAGTAGTTCAGCTCGCTGAGCTGTACAATCTCCTAGAGATTGCGTTTTAGTGACCAGTGGTCTAAATTTCCTTTCATGCCAACGACCTTTAACAATGGCGCACGCAGCACTGTGAGCTTGTTTACCCCCAACTGCGGGTTGTGCTGATCCGTCTGTATATATTATACAGCCGTAATGTTCTAGAGGCAGGATTTTGGTTGGTAGAGGACATTCATATTCATATTGTAGAAATTCTTGTGTTTTCAAATTAGGATCAAATTTGTATACCACGTCTGTTGCAGCAAGAGAATTAACCCATTGGATCCATCTCGGATGTAGTGCTTTAGCATTCGGAATGCTTGCCTTTGTTACCGCTTCTAGAGCTGGTACTGGTGTAACGATTATTATTCGTTTACCTTGTGCTAGGGCTCTTTCTTTTGCTACAGCAGTCTGAACCGCTGTTAGAATTTTTTCTGTTGAACTAAATTTCATTTCAGCTTTTGTGTACAAGTGTGATTTGTAAGCTATTGGTACCGCTTCTCCCTCATTAGAGGTCAGGTACGTGAATCCGCATCTTCCTGGGATGACTCGGATTACAAGGTTGCGTGTGTTATCGCGAGTTTGCAATTTTGTTTTAGCTAACAGGTCTGTTTGCAATGATCTCAAAATTTCAGTGTGTTTTTGAGTCCAATTGATTGGTTTAAAATCAGGTTTTATTAGTTTATAGAGAGGTTTAACACTCTCTGCATAATTTAGAATGTACGTTCTTCCGAAATTCAGGAAACCTAGTATTGATTGTAAGTTCTTCAGCGTTTTTGGTGCTGGGAGTACAGCGCATTTCTCTAAGAAATTGTCTGCCAGGCTTTTGCCTTCACTTGATAATTCATATCCTAAAAACAGGACTGTTAGATGGGCAATTCGTGACTTTTTAAAGTTGAATTTGTAACCCTCTGCAGCAAACCCAAGTATTATGGTGTTCACTCTTTTCAAGTGAGTATCCAAGTCATCATCTGTTAGATAGATGTCATCGACATAAGATAATGCCTCATCATCATACATTTGTAGTAACTCTGTTACCCTTGCTGAGAATAAACCTGGGCTATTCTTGAACCCCTGTGGGAGTCGACAGAAATTTTCTGCGAACCCATTATTGAGAAAGCGGTCAAATACCTGCTTTCAGGTGCTATGTTTTGACAAAAGAACCCATTAGAGATGTCTAATGTCGTTTTGTATTTTTTCCGCACGATGTTATTCATTAGTGCTGCACTGTGTGAGTTTTGTACTGCAAAAGTTTTGCAACATGAGTTAAGGTGTCTGTAGTCCAAAACTAGACGATATGAATCATCTGGCTTGGAGACAGGAAACAAAGGATTGTTCATTTGTGAGGTGCATGTTTCAATCACCCCCTGGTACTCAAGTTGATCTAAGATCTCCCTGACTTGTTTTTTAGCTTTTTGCTTAATTGGGTACTGCCTTTGTGCAGTTGGTTGACATTTTAACTGGATTTTGTGAGGAGGAGAGTCCTCATCCCATCCAACATGATTTTTATATAATGCAGGAGCTTGGGCTACCGCCCACTTTCTTGCAAGTGTATATTTTCTATGAATCGGAATATGATTTGAGAAGGCAGGCATAATCATTTCTTCGCCATGAGGGCACTCCCTGACAAACTCTGTTGGCCAATATTTCTCAGCTAAAAGGATATCATAGCCTTTGGAAAGGTTATCCCAAAATAGACCCCTTACTTTCCTAGTCTTATCTCCCTCTATACGTAATGTTATTTCGTATATCTTATGAGGTTTGCTAACTCTGGTATCTGCAGTTTCCACCTGAATGTATTCATTCGTATCCACTGTCTCCAGATGATTCATCAGGATCTTGCGAGCTATGCTCACTTCTGCTGCCCTGTCTAGCATTGTCTGGGCCAACTCTCCGTTTTTCATCTGTGTCCTCAGTATCCTCGGCATGTTTGATTACTTTAATACTGGCTACCTTATTTTTTGGAAATTGTAATTTTTTACTTTGATGAGCAGGTTCCTTGTCTTTGGACTTGCGTGCTCTTCCCTGTGTTCTGACCGTCCTCTTCTTTCCGATTTCTGCGAGGAATTCTGAAAAGATCGAGAGGGACGTGTATCTATATCTTGATATCTATCAGGTTTCTTCAAATTATCCCTATTTCTAAGGTTGTATCTTTTCTCAGAGGGCTCCCTCTGGGGAGACTTGTGTCCTTGGTCCGGAGATCTTTCTCTCCGCCGACCTTCCTCTGGACTGGAATCTTTTTTCTTTGGGAGTGGATTGTTTATTTCCATCCCAGCTCTTTTTTGGAGTGTTTAGATTATTTTTAATAAATATCTTTTCAGGATTTTCAGTTAGTTGGGCTTTTACTGGTTTCCCACCCAAACTATCTCTTCCTAGTTCTTCATAGGATTTTCTATGATTCTGGCAAGTTCAAATGGCTGTTCTGCTATATCTGTTTCTTTCAATTTCTGGCGGATCGCCACAGATGCTGCTTCTCCTTTTATGTTGGCTAATAATATAGCCGAGTCCTGCTTGAAGTCTTTCAGTAATTTCATACCCAGAGTTAAAGCAGGTTCTGGACCGTATTCATTTTGAATCTGTCTTAGCACATCGGGTATTACCGCCATGGACAGAACACCATGTGTTTTTGTGTAAATGGAAGCAAAGACTGTGCCCCAAGTGTCACAGTCCTCCACATGTGGTGCGATCCCCATTGGAAGACAGATAGTCAGATTTCTGTGTTTCTCAGTAGGGGTAGTATCCGGAAATACCGCCTCTATTTGAGTGATTTTTTGTGCTAACCAGAATGGAATTTGTTTCCGTTTTATGGGTACTTTACCCAGACATGATTGTATGTTCTGTGGTGTGATTTTGTTTGTGTTCCCCTGATGAGGGGTCAGCTGTGGAATGTTAATAGCTGGTTGGACTGTTGAAGTCCGCATTACATATTGGACTAATTGTCTATGTATTTTAATTAGTACTTTTAGGTGGACTAAAAGTTCTGGCACTGACATTTTTTCGATGTCTGGATGTGGTGTGTAGCTGGCTAGAACCGGCCACGTTGCTCCTGGTCTACCTAATGGACCGAGCCTGGTGATGTGATTATTATATTTTAGGGCGCCTTTAAACCAGAGCAGGTGCTCTTGGTATTTTAATGGGTTTTCCACCTCTTCGAAAGGAGTGTACTCATCCGGAGGTTCCTCTATTTTGTAATAGTGGAATTCGTGTGTGACAGCGTTTGCTGCTGGAAAGTTTATCCATGAATAGAATACCTCTGTCTGCCGATATTCATGTGCCTCAATTACGAATATGACTGTACCACCTCTCAATGTTAGTCCATTTTCTATAAGTTTAAGAGTTATAGTTTTCCTTATATTGACCGGAATGAGTATAGCATTCGGGTCGTTCTGCAGGAGACTTGTGTCATTCTCAAGGAGTCGAGCTGCTATTCTAGTTGCCTCCCTTTCGTCTTCACTTTCTGACATTTTTACTGACAGAAAGGTTTTTGTTGCAGATCAAGTTTCAAGGAAACAAAGATTAGGTGCACAATATTTTGGAACACTGTATCCTTCAACGTTGACTAAACCAAAAACTATACATAGAAATCTCTTCCTACTAAGTTCCGGCGGATTTTAAACTTTTACCCACTCCAGACGTCTTTGGAGTATTTACGGGAAAAAGGGTCTGTGTGAAAAAGCACGACTGAGTTACTCTAACGTCTTGCGTTAGATTTATCGCCTTACCAAATGTTGGGCGCCATGTAGTGTAGTTCCTATATTCCCAATAGGCTCTGTGCATTGGAATATTATATTCAGCAGTGTAGATGTAGGACTGAGGTCAACTAGGTCTCTGCTGACTATATTAGACTTAAGGTTTGCCAGCTAGCTCAGAGGTCACTAGAAACTTTCTCGAATAAACGAGGAGGAGTTTAACCTCCCTGGATAGACAAGAAGGGATTAGCTTCTGACAACCATAAAACATGACAACTTTGCTCTCCCTGAATAAGAGTGTATCTCTAGAGTCGTGTGAAAACAAAAGACAGCTATTTCACTCAGTCAAATGTGCGTACTTAGTTTCACCAGAATGCAGAGAAAAGAGAGACGGGCGTTTTCAATTAAAGGTATAATTTATTGAGCAGTCTTCTTCCTCATACAAGAGAAATTAATTGCCACGATTGCAATACTCATAGTAAAGTAAAGTGCGTACAGTGAAAGGAGGATTATAAAATAATACTGTAAAAGCATTGATATGGTTTCTTAGCCATATGATAGTTTAAAATAGATAAAATATATACATACATATATACATTGACTAATCGTACTCAACTGGTGCTTCTAAATACGCCTACCCCGGTGTACCTGACCTAAGCCTAATACGTGGGAAGGAGTAAGTAAGTAGCAGTTTAAGTTAAGTTTGTTTTGCCAAGAATCTGACTCAAGAATTCTCTTTAAGGGTTTAGTCAGTTCCGTACCTGGGTAAATAGAAAGCAGGAGGTCTGGTATTTCTCTCTCAGGACTCGATATCCCAGTAACCTGCAAGGGTAGGTTGGAAACACCGGAGCTGGATTTTCTCGGCTGGAGAGAAAGACAGCGTCTTTCTCAGCGCGTCAAAAGAGGAGGGGCAGCGTCCGTGGGCTCTCGCATCAGCTGGGCTTACGGGCAAGTAGATAGCTGCTCTGCTCCAAAACCACCACCGTGTCTTTGCTTAAGGCAATGTTGGTATATTTATACCTGAAAGGTGCCGGGTTTGACGTAAGGTTGGACATAAGACGTCAATAAAGATGTCACTAAGAACTGGCCGTTCTTACAGTGCTTTACAGGAGTTCTAGGACGAAATCAAAAACAAAAGCAAGGGGATTTCCCAGGTTGCTGGAGGCTTGGTTTTGTTTAGAGAACTCGGTGTGCTTTCTAGGGGGCCGGGGAAGTAGTCTTGCTTAATGTGACAGCATGTGCTACGACTGAATTAAGGATATGATTACTATGCCGTTGTATGGATATTATTGATTATAACCGGACAAGGGCATAAAATAGAAATATTGATTCTGGTTCCTAGATAAAAACACTACAATAACACATGCTAAAATACTCAACTGGTGCTTCTAAAATACGCCTACCCCAGTGTACCGCACCTAGGTCTTGTACAAGGGAAGAAGTAGGTGTTTGTCTTTTAGCATAGGTTTAGTTTTGCCAAGAATTGCCAAAGGTTTCTCTAGGTTCTAATCAGCTCCATACCTTAGAGTGAGAGAGGTTGGTATCTCTGTCTTGGGACTCAATTTCCCAACACATCGCAAGGGGAGTCAGAAGCACTGGAGCTGGATTTCTTGGCAGGAGGATGACCGCTTCTGATCAGTGCGTCAGCTGGGGAGTTGGCTTGCTTCGGCAATTGCTGTAGCGAGCTGCATTGTGCAAGTAGGTAGTCGAACTGCACCGGACCACACTGTGCTTTGCCATAGCAAGTGAAGGTATGTTTATATCTTGAAGGTGTTTAGGAATGCCAGTATTGATGTAAAGTCGGGCATATGAACGTCATGAATGAACCCCTAAGGAATAGATGTTCATGCATAATAATGAGTTCTTGGAGAAATCAATATTCAAGCAAGGGGAAGTCCCTAACAGCTTAAGAGTCTGGTTTTCCATGAAATCGTTGTGACGTAGATGAACGGATGGAGGTAGCCATGCCTATATTTGGGTAGCATGGACTATGCCTAAAAAAGGACTGGATTTCTATGCCTATATAAGGGCGATGCAAATTTTACCTAAATAAGGGCATGAATCGGGAAATGCATACGGAATCTAAAATCGAACACAGCACTGAACCCCCTGATGTATGTCAACCCCCTCCTTCAAGCTGGGCGCCAAGTCTCTCGTGTGTGTACTTATCCCTCAGTACTGGACATAACACTTTTGCTGATTTTGGAAAAGGGGGGTGGTGATGGACAGAGTTTCTGAATGATGCAGAATACTCTTACCAAGTCAAGAGATCATGGTTTTAATCCATCACCGTTTTTTAGCTCACTGCACCATCCCAGCTCAGAACCTGGCTATATGCAAATTAGTCTGTTCCTGTCCCAGTGCATGATGGGAACAGGGCAAACCAAACTACCAAGCCAATTCTTATACTGGGAAGGAAACAAGCTCCCGGGGACCGGTTTCTGGCATCACAGCCTTCTTCGGCCCGATTTGCTTGACTCCTGATGGTGCAATGAGCAAGGGACTCACGTCTGAGTATACCCTCCCACACATAGTGTGGATAAAACCGATTTTGGAAAAGGGGGGTGGTGATGGACAGAGTTTCTGAATGATGCAGAATACTCTTACCAAGTCAAGAGATCATGGTTTTAATCCATCGCCATTTTTTAGCTCACTGCACCATCCCAGCTCAGAACCTGGCTATATGCAAATTAGTCTGTTCCTGTCCCAGTGCATGATGGGAACAGGGCAAACCAAACTACCAAGCTAATTCTTATACTGGGAAGGAAACAAGCTCCCGGGGACCGGTTTCTGGCATCACAGCCTTCTTCGGCCCGATTTGCTTGACTCCTGATGGTGCAATGAGCAAGGGACTCACGTCTGAGTATACCCTCCCACACATAGTGTGGATAAAACCGATTTTGGAAAAGGGGGGTGGTGATGGACAGAGTTTCTGAATGATGCAGAATACTCTTACCAAGTCAAGAGATCATGGTTTTAATCCATCACCGTTTTTTAGCTCACTGCACCATCCCAGCTCAGAACCTGGCTATATGCAAATTAGTCTGTTCCTGTCCCAGTGCATGATGGGAACAGGGCAAACCAAACTACCAAGCCAATTCTTATACTGGGAAGGAAACAAGCTCCCGGGGACCGGTTTCTGGCATCACAGCCTTCTTCGGCCCGATTTGCTAGACTCCTGATGGTGCAATGAGCAAGGGACTCACGTCTGAGTATACCCTCCCACACATAGTGTGGATAAAACCGATTTTGGAAAAGGGGGGTGGTGATGGACAGAGTTTCTGAATGATGCAGAATACTCTTACCAAGTCAAGAGATCATGGTTTTAATCCATCACCGTTTTTTAGCTCACTGCACCATCCCAGCTCAGAACCTGGCTATATGCAAATTAGTTTGTTCCTGTCCCAGTGCATGATGGGAACAGGGCAAACCAAACTACCAAGCCAATTCTTATACTGGGAAGGAAACAAGCTCCCGGGGACCGGTTTCTGGCATCACAGCCTTCTTCGGCCCGATTTGCTTGACTCCTGATGGTGCAATGAGCAAGGGACTCACGTCTGAGTATACCCTCCCACACATAGTGTGGATAAAACCGATTTTGGAAAAGGGGGGTGGTGATGGACAGAGTTTCTGAATGATGCAGAATACTCTTACCAAGTCAAGAGATCATGGTTTTAATCCATCACCGTTTTTTAGCTCACTGCACCATCCCAGCTCAGAATCTGGCTATATGCAAATTAGTCTGTTCCTGTCCCAGTGCATGATGGGAACAGGGCAAACCAAACTACCAAGCCAATTCTTATACTGGGAAGGAAACAAGCTCCCGGGGACCGGTTTCTGGCATCACAGCCTTCTTCGGCCCGATTTGCTTGACTCCTGATGGTGCAATGAGCAAGGGACTCACGTCTGACTATACCCTCCCACACATAGTGTGGATAAAACCGATTTGCCCTGTTCCCATCATGCACTGGGACAGGAACAGACTAATTTGCATATAGCCGGGTTCTGAGCTGGGATGGTGCAGAGAGCTAAAAAACGGTGATGGATTAAAACCATGATCTCTTGACTTGGTAAGAGTATTCTGCATCATTCAGAAACTCTGTCCATCACCACCCCCCTTTTCCAAAATCGGTTTTATCCACACTATGTGTGGGAGGGTATACTCAGACGTGAGTCGCTTGCTCATTGCACCATCAGGATTCAAGCAAGCCGGGCCGAAGAAGGCTGTGATGCCAGAAACCGGTCCCCGGAAGCTTGTTTCCTTCCCAGTATAAGAATTGGCTTGGTAGTTTGGTTTGCCCTGTTCCCATCATGCACTGGGACAGGAACAGACTAATTTGCATATAGCCGGGTTCTGAGCTGGGATGGTGCAGAGAGCTAAAAAATGGTGATGGATTAAAACCATGATCTCTTGACTTGGTAAGAGTATTCTACATCATTCAGAAACTCTGTCCATCACCACCCCCCTTTTCCAAAATCGGTTTTATCCACACTATGTGTGGGAGGGTATACTCAGACGTGAGTCCCTTGCTCATTGCACCATCAGGATTCAAGCAAGCCGGGCCGAAGAAGGCTGTGATGCCAGAAACCGGTCCCCGGAAGCTTGTTTCCTTCCCAGTATAAGAATTGGCTTGGTAGTTTGGTTTGCCCTGTTCCCATCATGCACTGGGACAGGAACAGACTAATTTGCATATAGCCGGGTTCTGAGCTGGGATGGTGCAGAGAGCTAAAAAACGGTGATGGATAAAAACCATGATCTCTTGACTTGGTAAGAGTATTCTGCATCATTCAGAAACTCTGTCCATCACCACCCCCTTTTCCAAAATCGGTTTTATCCACACTATGTGTGGGAGGGTATACTCAGACGTGAGTCCCTTGCTCATTGCACCATCAGGATTCAAGCAAGCCGGGCCGAAGAAGGCTGTGATGCCAGAAACCGGTCCCCGGAAGCTTGTTTCCTTCCCAGTATAAGAATTGGCTTGGTAGTTTGGTTTGCCCTGTTCCCATCATGCACTGGGACAGGAACAGACTAATTTGCATATAGCCAGGTTCTGAGCTGGGATGGTGCAGAGAGCTAAAAAACGGTGATGGATTAAAACCATGATCTCTTGACTTGGTAAGAGTATTCTGCATCATTCAGAAACTCTGTCCATCACCACCCCCCTTTTCCAAAATCGGTTTTATCCACACTATGTGTGGGAGGGTATACTCAGACGTGAGTCCCTTGCTCTTTGCACCATCAGGATTCAAGCAAGCCGGGCCGAAGAAGGCTGTGATGCCAGAAACCGGTCCCCGGAAGCTTGTTTCCTTCCCAGTATAAGAATTGGCTTGGTAGTTTGGTTTGCCCTGTTTCCATCATGCACTGGGACAGGAACAGACTAATTTGCATATAGCCGGGTTCTGAGCTGGGATGGTGCAGAGAGCTAAAAAACGGTGATGGATTAAAACCATGATCTCTTGACTTGGTAAGAGTATTCTGCATCATTCAGAAACTCTGTCCATCACCACCCCCCTTTTCCAAAATCGGTTTTATCCACACTGTGGGGGTCATTATGATGGCGGATTTTCTGCATACTCCGGGCCGGCGGAAGCCACCGCCAGCCCGGAGTATGCGGGAAATCCGCCGAGGAGGCCGGAAAGACCCACCGCCAAATCAGGATGGCTGGTGGGTCTCACAATCTGTCTGTCGCTTTTCCGCCGCGGTCGGAAGGCGACCACGGCGGAAAAGCACTAACATGGCTGGCGGTGTCTATCAGACACCGCCAGGCATATTAGGATGTCTGCAATTCTATGCTTTTCCACGGCGGAAAAGCCGCCGTGAAAAAGCATACGGACCTTCACCTCGGGGGCCCGTTGCGGGCCCCCTGGGTGAAGGGGTGGTGGGGGGTGCACATGGGGGGTACCTATGGTACCCCCCTGCATTTGCGTGCACAATGCAGCAGGCAGCGCGCGGTGCCTGCCGCTTTGTGCACGCAAATGCTGTGCATGCATTTTTTACATTGGGGCGGGTGCAGCTTGAAGCTGCACCCACCGCAATGTTAGAGATAGAGGATGTGACCGCCACCCTGGCGGTCACATCCTAATCAGATCGGAGGGAACGCCGCAGCCCATGCGGACGTTCCCTCCTCCTCAGGGGTCGCGGACGGACTCAAGTCCGTCCGCGATCCTAATCGACCCCTATGTGTGGGAGGGTATTCTCAGACGTGAGTCCCTTGCTCATTGCACCATCAGGATTCAAGCAAGCCGGGCCGAAGAAGGCTGTGATGCCAGAAACCGGTCCCCGGAAGCTTGTTTCCTTCCTAGTATAAGAATTGGCTTGGTAGTTTGGTTTGCCCTGTTCCCATCATGCACTGGGACAGGAACAGACTAATTTGCATATAGCAGGGTTCTGAGCTGGGATGGTGCAGAGAGCTAAAAAACGGTGATGGATTAAAACCATGATCTCTTGACTTGGTAAGAGTATTCTGCATCATTCAGAAACTCTGTCCATCACCACCCCCCTTTTCCAAAATCGGTTTTATCCACACTATGTGTGGGAGGGTATACTCAGACGTGAGTCCCTTGCTCATTGCGCCATCAGGATTCAAGCAAGCCGGGCCGAAGAAGGCTGTGATGCCAGAAACCGGTCCCCGGAAGCTTGTTTCCTTCCCAGTATAAGAATTGGCTTGGTAGTTTGGTTTGCCCTGTTCCCATCATGCACTGGGACAGGAACAGACTAATTTGCATATAGCCGGGTTCTGAGCTGGGATGGTGCAGAGAGCTAAAAAACGGTGATGGATTAAAACCATGATCTCTTGACTTGGTAAGAGTATTCTGCATCATTCAGAAACTCTGTCCATCACCACCCCCCTTTTCCAAAATCCATAACACGTTTGCTGCCATCATCTGAGCTGGACTCCGCCCTCATGGCTAACACCTCCAGCCAAGCCAAACTCAGTTCACAAACTACACACATTTCTCTTTCTTGGGCTAAGGCACTCTTGGCCTCAGCCCTCCTGAGTTCCCATTTGAACTCTCTCAACCTCTGCTCACAAACCAGAGACCATTCCTCACTCTCTGTTTCTTCCTCACTTTCAGAGAAGTCCTCCTCAAAATATTCTGGTAGTGTTGGTGAAAAAATGTTTTCCTCATTGCAATACAGGGCTGCCTCAAGATCCCTTCTAGTAGATCCTCTCTCCACAGGCAACCCGCTCCCCTTGCAAAAGGCTTTTAGCTCCTCCATCATGTAGATGTAGATTGTGACCACCATCTTGACACTCGTAGCCACGCCTTACCGCCTTACTCACTGTTTAAATATTTGTCATATGCCTCTTGTTAGCATTTGTGTCCTCTTTTGTTACGTAAGGTTTTCACTATCAATGTCTTTAATTCTTTGTTTTGTTTCCCCTGTTCAAACTTGTTTCCATGTTTCTCTGCCATACCAGTATGATTTATCCTGATATCCCAACAAAATGTAAAAAATATTTTTATCTGTTTAAAGAAGTGGTGGAGTAGTATCTAGCTTGATGATCCAGCTTCGGAGACATGTCATGAGTTAAATTTACCTATAGCATAACATAACATTTAGAATATGGAGCTAGTGACGGGTGGCAGCTGTTGGTCTGTTATTGGAGTCCACAAGTCCTCTCTGTGTTGCTGTAAGCTGTGCTCATTATAAAGGACTATCTTATCATTCTTAGTAACTCAAATACTTCAGTTTAGTTTCATCATCAGTAGCACTTCTTTCTTTGAACAATTGATCGAGTAGTCAGAAAATGCTAGAAATGCTGTGCCATTTTTAAAGCTCTTCAGTGTTGAGAAAATGTCATCTGCATATAGCGGAATTTTCTAAGGGCCAGTAGATGTCATAAATACTTCAAAACTGTCTGACAGGCATATTGCCTGCAGTTCCCCTGACAGCAAGAAAACAAAGGAGATAGTGGGCAACCTTGCCCAGAACGCCTTTTAATTAGAAATAGATACGAGAGGTAATCACGACAGCTAACCATTGCCATGGGTTGCAAATAAAACCGCTGAATCTTGTACAAAAACCTTGGACACAGAGCAGCCCTCTACATCATTCTGTAGAGATACTTTCATCACACATAGTTGAAAATCTTTTTGGTACTTAAGGAACCCTCCTAGAATGTTGACCCGGTCGCGCATTACTCTCCACAGATGATATAAAATTGTCCTCATGCTGTTATCAGAAGAACAGACTGGCACAAAACCCACTTTCCTTGGATTGATAAGATAAGGGATTACAAGTTTTGGCGGTCACCAGTTCTAAAATTTCAGCAGGGAACTTATCTCTTGGACACTTTCAGGTGGACATATCTTTAATGGCACTGTGCATCCTTTCTTAGTTAATTTTGCTCCCAGTTAAAGTTAATCTTCGACTTCTGAAGATAGTTACAGCATCATTATGCTTGTTAAGAATTAATCTTCTTGACATTCTGTCGGGCAGTGACCTGAATAATGGAGATGGCTGAAGAATCTTATAATTTCCCTTGTGATGCCAAAGGGGTTATTTAGTAGTCTGCCCTGTTATTCTTGGATGGCTAAAATGCTCCTGTGGCCAGGAGTCTACCCACTTTCTCCACAGCTTCATAGTGTGTCAATTTTATTCTTGCTAATGGATGTTCAGCCGGGGAGTGAGAATTGAGGACATGTTTGCTCTGGAGAATTTTCTTAGTAGTGCATTGTTAGAAATGGGTGTCTCTAGTTGGCAGATATAGGTACCTTTGTCCAAGTAGAAAACCTTCTTTTTAGTCAGGGTGAGGGGGATAAAATTCTAAAATAGCCCCTGCTCACCCACTTTGTAGCTTGGCACAAGCAGACAGGCTTATCCCAGAGGCAGTGTGTAAAGCATTTGTGCAGGCAGACAGTAACACAGTGAAAACACTACAAATGGAGACCACACCAGTTAAAAAAAATAAGTTATCTTTATCTTTATCTGAACCAAACAAGACAAAATACAACAAAAATCCAACATATAATACTGTAAACACAGTTACTGTTCCAAATAACCTTCAAATTGCAGGAAAAAATACAGTTTCTCCGACTCTGTGCTCCGTTCTGGGCTAACACGATACTGAACACAACAGAGTCTAACAAATCCAGCCAACCGCATTGGTACTGGTCAGCTAAAGCGTCAACAGACCCAGAGACAGTACCATTCTAGTTGCGGCCGATGTGCCGATGCGAGTCAGTCGGGGCAACAGTCGCAGTTGTAATGTGAGAAGGAAGCGTTGCATTGTGTGGTATCCTCAAGGCTCGGTGAGACCAAAGCTTGTGTTACAGGGTGAGACAGTGCAGTCGGTGACGTGTGTGCAGCGTGTAGCAAAGCGGTGCGGTGTGTGGTGCCCACAGAACGCGATGCAAGCAGCGGCTCATTGACGGCGTCGGTGAGACATGGGTTGCGTTACGAAACGAGGCGGTGCTCTCTACAGTGCCTTCAGGACATGGAATTCTATGACGGACTCAATGACGGAGTCCGTTACCCTTTTCTTTTGCGGCGACTGAAACCAGCGGTTCAAGAGGCAGTGCTCGGAAGCTTAGTGAGGTCTATGCTGTCCTAAGACCTTTTGAACAGGTGGCAAACTACACTTCAAGCCCTTGGAGATATTCTCTCAAGCATGATGCACACACAGGCTCCTTGGCAGAAACAGCTACTGCAGGCCAACCCCAGACAGCACACAGCAAAGGGACAGTACTCCTCCTCCAGCTTCTCCAGCTCTTCTCCTTGGCAGAGGTTCCTCTTGAAGTCCGAAAAGTGGTCTAAAGTTTTAGGGGTCTGGGCACCCCCTTTATTTTTTTTACAGCAAAATCCTTTGTTCTCTGGTGGCAGAGAAGCACTGTGTCTAGTCAAAACAAGTTCTGTCCTCTTTGGTGCAGCTTCCTGGCAGGAGGAGGAGACAGCATTCTGTCAGGCGGACCAGGCCCATTCAGGTGAAAGGAAATCTCCTCCCCCCACTCTAAATGCTGCCCAGATCTATTCAGCTCAGCCCTCACTCATCCATACTATGGAACCACTGCTCATCCTGAGCCCCTGTCACTCCAAATCCAGACAGTCAATACACATCCTAGCAGAGGCACACTGGATGGCTAAGCAAAAAATTGCCTACTTTCTAAAAGTGGTATTTTCAAATACAGAATGTAAAAATCACCTTCACTAAAAGATGCATTTTAACATTCTGAGTTCAGGCATACTAAACTTTATTTTCCTACCTTGTTCCTAGGGGTAGTTATGTTTATAAGCTGTTATAAGCAAACTCCCCATTCTATCCTATGGGAACATGTAGCCTTACAATAGTGAAAAACGAAACTGGCAGTATTTTACTATTGGTATATGCCACACACACCAGGGCATATCCTGCCTTTTACATACACTTCACCCTGCCCACTGGGATACCTTTGGCCTACCTTAGGGGTGACTAACATGTAAGAAAAGGGAAGGTAAGGCCTGGCAAGTGGGTGCACTTGCCAAGTCGACATGGCAGTACTAGACTGCACAAAGATCGTGCAGTGTCAGATCTGAGTCCCATTTACAGGCTGCTGATGTGAGTGGCACAATCAGTGCTGCAGGCCCACTTAGCAGCATTTGATTTACAGGCCCTGGGCACACACAGTGCACTGTACTAGGGACTGACTAGTAAATCAAATATGGTAATCATGGAATCACTAATCCATCACAAAAATTTACAATGGGACCACTTGTATTTTAGCACTGAACAGCAGTAGCCAAGTCCCCAAACATCTAGACTTGCAAAAATGCAGTCTAACATACAGCAAAAACACAGGAGGCATAGGCACAATTACAAGTGAAACCCACACCAATGGTGCCAGGTCTAACATGTATCCCCTCCACTGAAATGTGGGGATACTACCCACCCTCTTGGGAGTTCTCTTCATGAAGTCGTAAAAATCTGGACAGCCCATCATCATTGGCGTGTTCTGTACCAGGGCGGTGTTCCACAGTGAAGTCCATCCCCTGTAGGGCAATGGACCACCTCAACAACTTTGGGTTCTCACCCCTCATCTGCATCCGCCGTCTGAGGGGCGTACGGTTGGTCTGAACCAGGAAGTAAGTCCCAAACCAGTGGGGCCTCAGCTTCTTAAGTGCCCAGATCACAGCAAAATCCTCACGCTTAATCGCACTCCACCTCTGTTCCTGTGTAAGTAACCTCCTACTAATGAAGGCTACGGGTTGGTCTAGGCCTTCCTCATTTAGCTGTGAGAGCACAGCCCCTACACCATTCTCTGAAGCATCTGTCTGCACCACAAATTCCTGTGAGAAGTTGGGTGCCTTGAACACGGGCACCGTGCACATGGCAGATTTCAGGGAATCAAAAGCTTTTGGCAGGCGTCAGTCCAGTTCAGGTTCCTGGGCTGCTTCCTGGAAGTCAGCTCTGTCAAGGGGGCAACAATGGTGCTATACCCCTTGACAAATCTCCTGTATATACTGGAAGGCCTAAAATGGCTCTCACCTCTGTCTGGATCTTGGGGGGGGTTCCCAAGCCAGAATGGTGTCAATCTTAGGTTGTAGGGGCGCCACCTGGCTGCTGCCTACCTGATATCTTAAGTACACCACTGAACCCTGCACGATCTGGCACATGCTGGCCTTGATTGTGAGGCCTGCCATCTGCAGAACCTTCAACACCTCACAAAGGTGTTGCAGATGTTCCTCCCAAGTGGCACTGAACACTGCGATGTCATCCAGGTAAGCGGCAACAAATTCCTCCAGTCCAGCCAACACCTGGTTGACCAACCTCTGAGAGCTGGCAGGGGCATTCTGTATTCCAAAGGGCATCACCCGGAATTGGTAGTGCCCCTCTGGGGTTGGAAATGCTGACCTCTCCTTTGCCCCATCAGTTAAGGCAATCTGCCAGTACCCAGATGTTAAACCAAACGTACTGAGGTACTGGGCAGCACCCAACAGATCTATGAGCTCATCTGTTCTGGGGATGAGGTGTGCAGCAGTCCTGGTGACTGAATTGAGCCCTCATTAGTCCACACAGAACTGGAGTTATGGTGTGATACCAGGTGCGGCAGCCTTTGGGACCAAGACCACTGGGCTGGCCCAAGGGTTGTTTGAGGGCTCAATCATCCCTATTGCTAACAATTTGGAGACCTCCTCTTTGATGCAAGCCTTGTCCCGGTCAGTCACTCTGTACATTTTATTTTTTCACAGGAAGACTGTCCCCAGTGTCCATATCATGGACACACTACTGAGTGACACCAGGGATCAGGGAGAACAGAGCAGTAAACGGTCCCAAGAGTTGACGGCAGTCACTCTGCTGTTCAGATGTCAGGGTGGGGGAGAGGGTTATGACGTCCACTGACCCATCTAGTTCCTTAGCTGGCAGGAGGCCAGAAAGAGGCTGAGTCTCTTCTTCCATTCCAGCATCTGTTGCCAGGAGCATGCCCTTTTCAGGCCTAACCAAGTGGTGCTCAAGGCGGTTCACATGCAGGACCCCAAAGGGTTCCTTGTAGACTACAAGTCCACCAGATAGGTGCCTTTACTCTTGCGCTCTACCACCTCAAATAGCCCAGTCCACTTGTCTTGGAGTGTAGAAGGCTCCACTGGGGCCATGACCCAAACCTTTTGTCCAGGCTGAAACTCGATCAGAGTGGCATTCTGATCATACCACCATTTAATCTCTTCCTGGCTGGCTTCCAGATTCACCTGAGTGAGTTGCCTGAAGCTCTTAGTCTGGTTCCTGAAGGCCAGCATGTAGCTATATACATCATGGGGAGGTTTACTGGGAGATTTCTCCCAGTCTTCTTTGGCCAGACTCAGAGGTCCGCTTACAGGATGCCCATACAGAAGTTCAAAAGGACTGAACCCTAAGGACTTCTGCGGTACCTCTCTGTAAGTAAACAAAAGGCATGGCAAGAGGATGTCTCACTTAAGCCTCATGGGTACGCCAAGTCCCATTATCATGCCCTTCAGGGTCCAGTTGAATCTCTCAACCAGCCCATTTCCATGGGGCTGGTAAGGAGTAGTGAACTTGTAGGTAACACCACACTGATGCCACAGGGACCTCATATACTTGCATGTGAAGTTGGCACCCTGGTCAGACACCACCTCTTTGGGGAATCCCACACAAGAGAAAATCCCCATCAATGCATGGCCTACCACAGGGGCAGTCACAGTCCGGAGAGGGATGGCCTCTGGGTACCGGGTGTCATGGTCCACCAAGACCAGGATGAACATGTTGCCCATGGCTGGCTTGGAATCCAGAGGCCCCACAATGTCAATACCCACCCACTAAAAGGGGGAGCTAAATACAGGGAAAGGTTGGAGAGGAGTCTTGTACTTCCTCCCACTCTCTGGCAAGACTTACAGTGTGTGTCAGAGTTCTTAGGCATTTGGGGCCACTAAATGTGCGTGACAAGTCTCTCAAAGGTTTTGTCTTGCCCCAAATGCCCTGCCAACAGCACATCATGAGCCATACCCAGTAGGAAGGCTCTGAAGGGCTGGGGTACCACCAACACACGTGCTAACCCAGACTCAGCAACCTTAGGCTCACTATACAGGAGGGCATTCTGCCAGTAACTCCAGTGTGATCCAGACTGATCACCTACGGCCTGGTTTGCAGCCTGCTGCCACAAACCAACAAGAGAAGGGCATTTCTGCTGCTCCTGGCAGAATTCCTCTCTGTAGGGGCCCTCTTCCTGCTGCCAATGGGTCAGCTCAGGCAGGTCCATCAGTTTGGCCACTTACTCCCCTGTAGGTATCAGGGCATCCCCTCAAGGTTTGCCTCCTCCTGGACCGTGGGAATTTCGGGGCCGGTTTCCCATATCCCTGCCTTATCTCTTTCTGGCAGGCACCTGGGCTGCTATATTAGGCTCCAGGTCCTCTTGATGGCCCTTACCGGCTCCCATAGACCGAGTGGTCACTCACGCCCACTCAGGCAGACCCAACTTCTCTAAATGAGACTTCTGTTCCACCTTCTCCCAAGGGGAACTCTCCAGGTTGTTACCTAGCAGGCAGTCATCAGGCATGGCTGGCCTCGCAGCTACTCTCAAGGTACCTGATTCCCTCCCTCCCCCCACTTAAAGGGAATCTGTGCCACTTTGCAGAGGCACTCAGAGTTGTCAGCTACAACTACTGGGTAGAATGTGTTGGGGACCACCTGCTCTTCAGACACTAGCCGACAACTGACAGCTGTCGCACTAGCTCCAGCATCTTTTAGAGCAACCACTCTATGGCCATAGATGGTCACCCACTGCATGTACCTCTTAGTGCTATCAGGCAGATTAGCTCTTGGGTTCATCTCACTGTCTCCTAAAGAAACCAGGGCCATTTCTGTGTGACCTCACCCCTCTTGGGCACCCGACTCCTCCACCAAGGCTACACTAGCCATCTCCTGGGGCGGGGCCCCAGTGGGTCCAGTGATGGCTTTCTTGGGACACCTAGGATCCCCTATGAAGCTTTCCACCTGATCACAAGCAAAACATGTCCTGGGGCCCTTCTGACCAGGCTTTCCTATAGGGACCCATGGCTTCTTCTCAGTGGGCGGCTGGGAACCCTTCCCTAGAGAATTACTTTGGGACCCTTCTTGGAACTCCTTCTGTTGACCCTTGTCCCCCCATGCTTCTGCTGGGGACCCTGTACACCTTTAGCGGAGTCTCCAAGATGACCTTTGTGGACACTGGTACTGACCCAGCCGTCCGCCTCCACAGCAAGCTTTCTGGGGTCAGCCAGCTTACTGTCAATCAAATGCTGGCATAGCTCTGGAAAACAACTACTAGACAAGTGCTCCCTTGCAACTAAATCATAGAACTCCTGCAAATCATGTACCTGGCTAACCTTCACTCAACCATCCAGTGCTATGTAAAATTAGGAAACGTACTCCACCCAGGTGCTTAACTCCAGTTTTTTACAGTGCCTAAATTTCTGTCTGTACAACTCTGGGGTCAACCCATACCTTCTGATTAAGGCTTCCTTCAAGTGGGCATAGGACATCTGATCCTCCGTGGGGAAGGCTAGCAAAGATTCCCTCTTTTCTCTGACCAAGCCTTTTATTTATTTATTTATGCGATTTTATATAGCGCAAACTTTACCCGAAGGTGTTAGAGCGCTTTACATAAGGACCAGTTGAAAAACATAAGGACTTAGGATTACATGCGTTACATGAAGGATACAAACAGAAAAAATTGCAAATGTACAAGATGTAAAGTTACACAAGAAGATACAATGGATATACTCTAAGAGTCACATAGGAATGGTATATAGTACAAAGGTCTACTGCATATACTAGTGATTAGAGTTATCTCTATTTACATAGGGAAGGGATATGAGTGGATATACTCTAAGAGTCACATAGGATTGGTAGAGAGTACAAAGGTCAACCGCATATACTCGTGATTAGAGTTATCTCTATATACATAGGGAAGGGATACACATGGATATACTCTAAGATTCACAAAGGAATGGTGGAGAGGACAGCGGTCTACTACATATACTAGTGATTAGAGTTATCTCTATATACATAGGGAAGGGATATGACTGGATATACTCTAAGAGTCACATAGGAATGGTAGATGGTACAAAGGTCTACTGCATATACTAGTGATTAGAGATATCTCTATATACAGAAAAGCAGAGTTCCATAAGTGGGGTCGGAGGGGGGATGCAGTCACAGCACAAAGGGAGGGTGGGAGGTTGCACACAATAAAACATTACAAAACAGGGGGTAGGGAAATGAGAAAACTTGAGGATGGCGCAGGGTGAGGTAACAAAAAGCAGTGGGATGGTTTCAAGAGAGGCTGAAAGTAAGAGACAAGAACAATTTAAGGGGCAGGGGAAGGAAGAGGGGGGACAGAGAGAAAGGGAAAGGAAGGCAGAAAAAGGACAGGAAAGCAAGAGCAAGACAAAACGAGCAAGACAGCAAGGGGTGGTTCGGAGGCACAGGAGTGATAACAGAAAGGTCGCTGGAACAGAGGAAGAGGCCAGAGATCGCCAAAAAGGCGGATCAGGAGAGGGGCGGTAGAAGAAGAGAGCCATAAAAATAAAATGGCGAGAGGGTTAGAAAAGGGTTAGAGGACGAGGGAAAGGATGGAGGGTCAGAGTCCATAGAAAAGTGTCCGAAATCAGCAGCAAAAAGGCGGCCAGGATAAAACAAAAAGTAAAGAAGTCCAGGAGAGAAGGTGGCGGTGTGGTACGGCTGCCCGTCACCCACCAGCAGCATGTTGCCCAGGTGGGAGATGAGAAGAAAGACCACAGGCGCCATGGCATGGTGGGTTGTTGTCGTCGGGTGGGCACCTCACATTAAGGCACTGCAAATGTCAGGTAGATTGTGGTAGCAGTGTAACATCAGTGTGGTAGTCTCCTCGCTGACACCACGTTTGTCACGGATCTCGTGGCGCTCCTCGCCACTCTCGCCTCGCACATCACGCTGGCTGGTTCCTCAACCGCCACCATTGTTGAGTCAGGCTGGCCGGTACAAAGCTGGGGCTTGTTGGGGCATGGTGTGACTTGGGGTGCAGGCGCGGGGGAGAAGCAGAGCACTCCGCACAAGTCACCGCCAAGGATCCTTGAAGAGGGCTCACCCCCACAGGCATGAGACACAGAGAGAGCTTGCGGCATCGCCTAAGGGAGAGGCAGTAAGCGCTGGGGCCAGATGGTCAAGTAGAGGCGCCGACCGATAGTTGCGTGTCACACCCGGCCACCATTTTAAGGTCAGGCAGGCGTGGGAAGGCAGATTGTGACGGGGGCCGCCCCCGGTGTCTTGCCGCTACAGAGGCCCCCCGAGATTATCCCCAACTAGAGGCAGCCTCTGCGTCCCTTAAGTTTCGCCCGTTAAGCGTACCTCCCACTGAGGGTTGAAGTCAACGGCGCTCTCGTCAGGGCTCCGGCCGCCATTTTGCCCGCGGCCGTCCTCTCCTTGCTTCTGCTCGCAGATCTAGCCATTTCAGCGGCACCAGGGGCGATCGGAGTAGCCCCGCAGGTGCCCTGCACTTTCCGCTTCCGAGGCATGCTGGAAACAGCCCCCGGGCCACTGGGGAACTGCCAAATTAAGCTCCCGAGCAGCGCTGGAGCCGGGAGCCGAGACGGATTACGACCGCCCGGCTCCGGCTCCGCCCTGTACTGCCTTCCACAACCACGCTCCCCAGTCTCTCTCAGGGATTCTGTGGGACCTCATTACTACCTCAAAGGCATTAAACCACTGCTCAATGTCCTCACTCTTCACAAATTCCTTAATTACCTCCTTGGGGATGTACACTTTCCCTTCTTCAGGCACTGATAGTGTGCTGCCACCATGGGGATTGGACTGTTTTTTTTTGCTTTCAAATCCAGCTCCCTCAAACCTCTCTCAAGCTCTAAAAGCATCTTATTTTCCTCCATGGCCAATTTCTGATTTTCTAATTATAATTTCTTACTCTCCATATCACTCTCTTTCCCCAGCCTGAGCTTAACAAGCTCCCTCTCATGCACCTATTTATTTATGTGTCCTCCAACTCCTCTGGAGACAGACCTCTTGAGGAAACACTGCTGCCATGTCTGGAAGGAACCCTCCCTCCTGGCAGGATCAACAGCCCCATCTGCTGCCTATCCAAATTCTCTGCCTCTAGCATAGGCCCTCATCCTGCTCACTGACATTTCCTGATTCCAACCAGGCCCTCAGCGCCTTTTGGTATTCATCTTTTCTGCTGAGGCCTTTCGCAGAGATTTTAAATTTCTTGCAGATGGCTTTAAGTTGAGACAGTATAGGTTTCCACCCTATCCTTCTCACATTCAATATCAAGAGATGCAATGGATGCTGGCTTAGTCATGATGAAAAAAATTGGCAGTTCCTTAGGTTGCAGAAAAAAAAGTTTAGCAATTGTATGTGGCTGCATAATGGTCTGCACTATGCTAGTAGTGTACACCGATCACTGTATGTAAGGCACAAATACAAGTCCAGAACCTCATCACTGACCACCAATGTTAGAAATAGGGGTCTCTAGTTGGCAGAGGTAGGTACATTTGTCCTAATAGGGACCCTTCTTCCTAGTCAGGGAAATGGGGATACACTTCTAAAATAACCCCTGCTCGCCCCCTTGGTAGCCAGGCACGAGCAGACAGGTTTATCTCAGAGGCAGTGTGTAAAGCATTTGTGCAGGCATACAGTAACACAGTGACAACACTACAAATGGACCCCACATCAGTTTAGAAAAATAGGTAATCTTTATCTAAACCAAACTAGACAAAATATGACAAAAATCCAACATATAATACTGTGAACATAGTTACTGTTCCAAATAACTTTTAAATTGCAGGAAAAAAGTGAAAATACAGTTCCTCCGACTCAGTAGCTCTGTTCGTGGATACCGAGATGCTGAACATGACAGAGTCTAACAAATCCAGCCAACCGCATTAGTACGGGTCAACTAAAGCATCAACAGACTCTGAGATAGTACCTTTCTTGTTGTGGCTGACGTGCCAAAGCAAGTCGGCTGGGGCAACCTTTGTGGTTGTGATGTGAGAAAGAAGTGTTGCAGCGTGCGGTGTCCTTACGGCTCGGTGCAGGCAGTGGCTCGTTAATGGAGTCGGTGAGACCAAGGCTTTCATTGCAGGGTAAAATGTTGCTTGATGGGGTGCTGGCAGGTCACGGTGCGGCGACGGAGCCAGTTGATGTTCGAGTTGAGCAGCGACGGAGTTGGTGATGTCTGTGAAGTGTGTAGCGAAGCGGTGCGGAGTGCGGTGCCCAAAGGATGCTGTGCAAGCAGCTGCTCATTGAAGGAGTCGGTGAGACTTGGGTTACGAAACAAGGCTGTGCTCTCTACGGTACCTTCAGGAAACAGAATCCTGCGACGGACTCGGTGATAGAGTCGGTTACCCTTCTCTTCTGTGGCGACTGAAACCAGCAGTTCCAGAGACGGTGCCCAGAATCTTGGTGAGGTCTTTGCTGTTCCTGAGACCTCTTGAACAAAGGGCAAGCTCCACTTCAAGCCTTTGGAGATACTTTCTCAAGCAGGATGCACACACAGTCCCTCTCCTTGGCAGAAACAGCCACTGCAGTCCAACCCCAGACAGCACACAAGAAAGGGGTAGTACTCCTCCTCCAGTTTCTCCAGCTTTCTCCTTGGCAGAGGTTCCTCTTGAAGTCCAAAAAGGGATCTAGAGTTTTAGGGGTCTGGGCCCCACTTTGGATACAGCATAATCATTTGTTGTCTGGTAGCAGAGAAGCCCTGTGCCTAGTCAAAACCAGTTTTTTCCTCTCTGGGACAGCTTCCTGGCAGGAGGGCGAGACAGCATTGTGTCAGGAAGACCAATCCCATTTAGGTGAAAGGAAATCTCTTCCTCCTACTCTAATTGCAGCCCAGGTCTATTCAGCCCCACCCTGACTCAGCCACACTCTCTGGAGCCACTGCTCATCCTCAGCCCCTGTCACTCCAAAGCCAGACAGTCAATACACATCCTAGCAGAGGCACACTGGATGGCTATGCAAGAAAATACATACTTTCTGAAAGTGGTATTTTCAAACACAGAATATTAAAAATCAACTCCCCTAAAATATGCATTTTAACATTCTGAGTTCAGGCATTCTAAACTTTATTTTCCTATCTTGTTCCCAGTGGTAGTTATGTTTATAAGATGTTATAACTAAACTCCCCATTCTATCCTATGGGAACAGGTAGCCTTGTAATAGTGAAAAACGAAATTGACAGTATTTCACTGTCAGGACATGCCACACACACACCAGGGCATGTCCTACCTCGGCGGAGGACACAGAGTGGCGTGTTCCAGACACACCGACCCTTGATGAATGTGTGACTACATGGCTGTGCCCCCACGAAGGTCCCGGGTTTGGAGAATTGGCCATAAAACTCGACAACAATAAATAATGTGTTACTGATGGATAAGTAAGGTTGATTTAACCACATTTTCATTAAATTTCTCATTGGGTAATTCATAACTAAGGTTACGAGAGATCGTGATGCTAAAGAAGGCTATTGACCCAGAAGGGCAAGTAAGAATTGGCCAAAACATGTTGGTAAATGCAGTAAGGGCTAAGGAGTGGTAACTTCTCCCATACACCCGTCTTTGAATTTTTAATCCTGCCAGGGAGAACCCCAAAATAAAGGTTTACAAGTGGTACTTCCTCAGGTAGTTTTAGCATGTAATTTTTCCTGCACTAGTGGTCCCTCTTGGGAAAACTTTTCCTTACCACATTTCACCCTCCTTCTTCCTGTATCTTTCTTTTAAAAAATTCAGCACTCCACCTAGTGTGTTGGTCTGCACCTGGGCTTCGTAAGCTGCCCTATGATGAAGCATGCCACTTAATTGTGGGTGAGGGCAGTATTTAAAAATCTGTTGATTTTCCCCTCTGTGTTTTTTTTCCTGGCAGAGACACAATAAGAACTGCGTACAGGAGAGTCTCCTCGGTCAAAAATGTCAAGTCCTTCTCTTTTTGTGAGTTATGATGTACTGGTGAGGGGAGTTAAAGGAGGCTCACTCCATTGTCTCTCTTTCTTTGTGATACTTCTGTCCTACCCTTTACGTACACTGCACCCTGCCCACAGGGGTATCTTGGGCCTTCCTTAGGGGTGTCTTGCATGTAAGAAAAGGGAAGGGTAGGGTCTGGTAAGTGGGTGCCCTTGCCAAGTCGACATGGCAGTACTAGACTGCACACAGATACTGCAGTGGCACATCTACAGGCTGCTGATGTGGGTGGACAATCAGTGCTGCAGGCCCACTTAGCAGCATTTGGTTTACATGCCCTGGGCACATACAGTGCACTGTACTAGGGACTGACTAGTGAATCAAATATGCCATTTATGACATCAATAATCCATCACAATAATTTACAAATGGAGCACCTGAACTTTGGCACTGAACAGCAGTGGCCAAGTGCCCAAAGCATCTGGACCAGCAAAAACAAAGTCTAACACACAGTAAAATCACAGGAGACAAAGGCAAAAATACAGGGGGGAAACCCACCCCAATGATGCCAGGTCTAACATGCATTAGTTGGCATTCTAGAGTGCTTAGCATTGAGGTCTCTTATAGCAGAATCCAAAGCAAGTAGCATAGTCTATCATGTGCAAGATTTCAAAGCTGCATGTAGTACTTGGTCAAAGACTGCACAGCATACATTGTCTATAAAACGTTTGTGAGGCAAGTATTTCATCCCACATTCTTTTCTTGGAGGTACTCATGTGTCACAGCTCTGCAGGTGGTGAAACAATCCCCCTGGATAGTAGCAGAAGCAATGGTACCTGGTCTGGGATGCCGTATACTAGAATCGAGAAGCTCGCGATATTAGGGGAGTAAACATGTGAGGTTAGGATGAAATTAATGAATATGCCAAGCATGCAGGAGATGAAGGAGTAGTATCTGATACATGGGAGAAAGAATCTCCATACATTTACGGGATGTTATACAACTTCAAGGGAGCAATTCCTGCCCCTACCATTAACAAAGTTTGATTTTCTTGTTTTAGCGAAAACAAGATTGACAGTCAAGTTCCAGCCACACCCAATCATCATTCTGAGTCTACCAATTTCAGACAATGTCTTGGAGATTTCAATAAGGAGCCTGCTCCTTTCTTGGACTATAATTTTGGGAAACACATGCTGTCTTTCAGGGTCATCAAGGTGTAAGTGCATATAATGGGAACTACTTTTGAAGCAGTATGGTCATGCCAAGTTTGAAGGCAGAGGTTCCCTAACAACCTGGCCCACTATTTGGCGTGTTACATGCACATAGCACTTTGCTCACCCAGTCCCAGTGATACTTATCCATTTCATCTGGTGGCAAATGAGTACCACATAATCAGAGAGAGAATGGACCACTTGTCCTGTTTTCCAACCAGGGTGTAGGGTTCTTACCATCTAAAAAAACCCTCATTCACAGGAAAAACGTTGCAACGTATATCTTGATTTTCCGCTACGGCGGTTGCGTGAAAAGCATCATCATAGGGTCTTTATTGTGCTTTCCTCCACTTGGAGGGAGGCCAACTGGTATTTTCAGTAGTGATCATAAACAGTGAAGATGAGAATTAAGTGAATTAAATTACCTCCAAATCTCAAAGTTAGTTTTATTCTTGTGGAAATGGGTAAGATTAAAAAGGAGGGTGGTGCGTAAATAGAAGAGCTACTGTTCTATAGCACCTGCTTTAAAGAACATGTGTGTTTGACATGTTTCAGCCCCTTCGGCACCCGATCCGGTCGAGGGGCTTTCTTCAGGACCAAAAGGAAGCACGTAATTATTTGTAACATGCGTAGGTAAGCTGTGCACTTACCCTTCTTCACAGTGGCCTATTAGAACACTGGATGGTTATGGGTCAATGGTACCTGTAACTGGAAATAGAAAAAAAGAAAGCAAATCGTTATGTCACTTTACCAAAATTATTGATCTGTTATGATTTATGCTAATAATTGATAGTCATTTACTATTTATGCCCTGCTAAGGAAAAAGTGTACTTAACTAGGACTCATTAGGCGTAACGGTGTACACATGATGATTATCGCATGTGTCTAGGGTCGAAGTAAATGCCAGGCTATTTCTAGATTTGGGTGTGGTGCCTTGTAATCGTCCTTGTTCAAAGGAATGCTCGTGGTTGAGTTAGCTGTGCTTCTTAAGCGAGTCAACGTCTTGGTGGGTAGTGCTCGAAAGTGCATGCTGAAGCTGACGAGTATTGAGCGCCTCTGAGGTGCCAGCTGGAAGCATGCTTGAGTAGAATGGGGGCGTTCAAATGATACTCCTTTTATTGTGCGGTAAAGGACTGTTGCAATTGCTGTAAGCTAATACTAAATGTGAATTATACGTGAAAACTATTCATTATAATTAGCGCGTCGGGTGCCGCTGGGATGGTGATGAGCGCATGTTGTGTGTGACGCTGAAATACCTTATTTTGTTGGCCTATTAGGTTCCATTAGGGAACAAGCGGAGTGTTGTTCACTCTGGCTGTGGCAAAATTAGATAAGTAAAAGGCAAACAGGTTAAAAAAGATGGTAAAACCACGTGACAGTTTACGTTGTCCTCGCGTGCTGTTAGACATACCTTGTGGAGTCTCCTTCTCGACTTGTGCTAGTGCCGCCTATTGTGCTCTGGTGACGCGGGCCAATAGCGGAGCCTTATTAATGGCGTTTGTTGTTTATGGGCATAGTAGAGAGACTCGTAGGTCTACATGCACGTTTGAAATTGGAATGCAGATATTTTTGGCGTGATCATGTATCGGGTAAATTTAAAGAATATCAAACTAAACTCTCTCAAATTGAGGTTTATACCTAAAATTCAAAGTTCAAAATGTAACTAAACCAACTAACGGGCCACCATGCTGCCGGTACTTATTACTCAATCTCAGGTAGGAATTTATTATGGAAAAACGTTCACCGTGTTTTTGAAGGAATACAAAGGTCTCTCATCTAACCAACTTTGTCTCGTATCTGGTGCAATAATAAAGGCGCTTTGTTATAGGGCAGTGATATACATTATTTTGACTTCAGTATTTTTGGCCAACCTGCTGGGATAATTAATGTACTTGCCATATTTATTGATATGCCTCCTCTCTGTGCTTTTCTAAAATACACATTCCTGGATCTATTGTATTTGTACTGGGTATGTTTTTTCAGTGCAGATGTTGCATTGCTGGGACTTCTTTTCTAAGCAATAATCCTAGATTTGTAGCAGTGGGTCCCCTTTGGTGCAGATGGTGTCCTATCATTCTTGGAGGCTGATGCGGCCATTAGACTCCTTTCTTATTTGTCTACTTTTAGCATAAGACGGTGTGCCAAGGAATGTTGTCGTTCAGTCCTGTTTTGTAGGTTTTAAGATGGTACACCCACCATTGTTCTTTTTCAAAAAGAATCAATTCTGCGTTGTGGTCTTTTGCAGTTAATGTCTCCAGAACCACCTAGATGATTTCTTCAACTGTGTGTTGGATGTTGATGAAATGAATATTCTTCTTGGTGGTAGTTTTCTTGCATTTAATGTTGCTTTTGTGTTCTCCAATACTCTGTTTGATCCTTCTATAAGTCATGCCAATGTACTTGAGGTTGCAAGGGCATGTCATCATGTAGATTACATGGGTGGTGTTACAATTTGTATGGTATCGTAGGGGCCATTTGAAATCTGGTGTGAGTTGTAGACTCTTAGTGGGTCTCATTAGTTTGCACAAAGAACCAGACCTGCAGTGGTAGTGACCTGTAATGGGTGCCATGTTCCACAGGTGTGTGATTGTTCTGTTCCAGGTTTTTCAGGTGGTGGTCTTGTGTGAACCAACAGGTTGCGTATGTTCCTCTTCCTTCTGTTAGTGAATCTAGGTTTTGGCCATTTAAGAGAGCCTGACGTGAGGATGCGCCAGTTCTTGTTTACAATTTTTTTCACTGTGTTGTATGTTGTCACGCAAGTGAGTATACCTTCAGTTTGTTCCTTTACGGTTGTTTCTAGAAAGATTGTCTCTGTGTTGGTTCCTCGCTCTTTTCTGGCATTTCTGTATTACTCCATCTGGGTAATCACTTATTTTTAGGGTCAAGCTCAGGTCCTTCGCTTGTATTTTGTAGTCCGGTATTGTGCTGCAGTTACGCCTGATTCGTAAAAATTGACTGTATGGAAGGTTTTCTCTAAGGGGATGTGGGTAAAAGCTATTAAATGAGAGAAGACTGTTCTTCGTAGTAGGTTTGTGAAACGCTTTGGTATTGATGGTGTCGTTCGCTATGTATATTGTTATGTCCAAGAAATCCAGTTTGTGATCATCTGCTGTGTATATGAACTGGAGGAATACGTCACTGGTGTTGATCCAACTGTGAAATTCCGGTAAACTGTCTGGGGTGTTATTCCAGATCATAATTACATCATCGATGTAACGTTTCTTAGTCTTCCTAACGACTGGTGACAAATTCTAGGCATTCCCTTTGAGATAGCATGTCAAACATGCCTCACCAGACTTGTGTGC
Organism: Lissotriton helveticus; assembly: GCF_964261635.1. Classification (NCBI taxonomy): domain Eukaryota; kingdom Metazoa; phylum Chordata; class Amphibia; order Caudata; family Salamandridae; genus Lissotriton; species Lissotriton helveticus. The sequence continues at coordinate 1,341,918,712 of NC_136061.1, read as the reverse complement.
TATAATTAGGTGATGCTACTGTGTTGTCAGCTGTTTGGGCCATGCCCATATAGGTTGGTTTGAGAAAATCCGGAAACTGATTCGGGTTTGTGAAATTCGTTGTTTTACTCTCTTCAGTAAGGAGCATAACAGCAGGCTCCAATCAATAATATGGAACGTCCCATTTACTAAGGAAGTGGTGAAGTGATCTAAATTTCTCATCTTTACAGTGATTTCCTGTGGAAAATGTTAAATTGTCTTACACATATATCTTAGAAGTCTTATTTAGCAATGGGTCATTCTTCTTTTTCGCCAACATAATAATTTATTACTGCCTGAAAAAGCAAACCATTATCGTCTAGGAGAGTTATTCTGAGGGTTGTGTCATGATTGGACGCAGTGGGTGTTCTGTGAATGCAAGGGAGGAGAGAAGACATGTCATATTAGTTCAATATATAGGATGCCAAAAAGAGAACCATGCTGTACTGTTTTTGTTCTTAAAATTCGCAAGAGAAAGATATTGTTGTGATGGGCCCAATCATACATAGACACTGTTTTTATATGAAGGTTCAACATGCGCTATGCATTTTAGTTGGCCTTTGTAGTAACCACGCTGGACGTGGTTGAAGTTAGTTGATTTATTAAGGCTACAGAGCAGAACAGGTAGGCATCAACTCTCACAGCAACTGCTCTCCATACAACTGAAAACAGTACAGTTGCTAGGAGCTGGCAATGTTCTAAATGGAATTTAACTACACAGTCTAAAGAAAACATAAGCAGATACAACAACCTTCCACAGCATCAAGTCCTCTATCCCTCTTCTCCAGTCTGGGCCAAAAGGATATGCCCAAGCCTATGAATTTAACTTGAGAAGCCATCTCTGATATATTTTCACTAAGTCAATAGATTATTTGATAGCTGTAACCTCTCTTTCAAATGACGCCAGTGTTATTTCAGACAAAGTAGTAGTGGAAAGAGGTGCCTGTGAGGTCTTCTGTTTCCCCATCTCAGCCTCTGTAAACAGCAGATGACGAGGTAGTTTCGGTTTAAACGTGAGACATTATTATATTGAGAAGAATGTGTTCCATGCAAGAAAATCTTGTGTTCAAACAGGGATTATTCATACCAGTGACATGGCTATATTTACACAGGAGTCAACAAATCTATAGCATTTCTCATTAAAAGCCCTTACGGGAAACCTCTCAGTATCCATAAAAGATATTCTGCTGCTGAAAGTCAAGGACAACTTTGCAAAATAACCATGAAGACAGTGATCTTCCTATTTTTCATCTGGTGTACAATAGCAGAAGTTAATATGAACCATTTGGGAACTGAAACACTTATTTTTCGCAAGTCCAGTCCTCACTTTGGTTTGTAGAGTTGCTGCTTCTCCCATGATCAGGACAAAAGGAAAAGGCGGCCTCCTGCATATGATATGGAAAACAGAAGAACGCATATGCTGGGATATTGCTGTTAATGATTTTTTTCTATAACCTTGAATAGCTACGCCACGGATGAACATAAATGAATTATTGGACATTTTCTACAAGTATGATGTGAACAGTTCATGTAGGATCCTTGTCTTGGCATCTTTGTTGCCCTAATATTACAAGATCACTGGGCCGCCTTCGATATAGTAACTCCACAATCCTGATTTCTAGGCTGGCAGAAATTAGTCACAGTGTTTCGGCCTTCAGAGATAGAAGTCAAGCTGTCCATTTTCCTCCATTTCACTCTGATTTGAGGACTATTGGTTAAGGGGTACCACAGTGCTCATCTTGAGTCCTTCGCCATTTAACATTTATCTTAGATCACTCAAACAGCTGATTCACAGCTATGAAGTCACATTTATGAATTATGAAGACAACACCCAGTTAATTATCTCCATTCAGCAAGCTTCTCCAGCCCTTTTTGAGACTTTTCACCTTTGTAATCATAAAATCACTGCCTAGCTTACCTCAAATGCACTTAAATTAAATGGAAATGAACCTGGGGTCATCTGCTGCGCAACTAGCAAGGTATCTCGTCCTCTTCATCCAGACCTTTTGGTGTTAGTCGTACGAGGTGACTCCTACTGCATCAACTTCTGTGAGAAACCTTGGTTTCCAGTTCAATGATTAACTCTCTTTGACCAGTCATGTCAAGAAATTGACTTCTACTTGTGTTGCCTTACTTAATACGCTTCGTAAAACTCTACCATTCTGACCCACACTTCTGAGCTCACAGGTGGTTCAGGCGACATTGAGCAGGTTGGATTACGGAAATTCTCTATTCCTGGACTCTCCGGATTACTCGTACGTTTGTTTAAGGATTCAGGAGGCCATAGCAAAACTGGCACTGGGTGTACCTTATCAATCCTCTGCTGTGGAAGCCTTAGACAATTTTCATTGTCTCCCCATTCCTTAAAGGTTTTATCTTCAAATCCGTCTGCACCGTAAGCAAAGCTATTGATCAGGTGTGCCCTGTATCTTCGGAAAAATTCTCGATTGCAATCCTCTGACGCTAACCTGCTTATCCTCCATAAACTTATGCACGTAGGCTAGTAAGGAAGATCTTTTTCGGTTCAGGCATGCCCTCTATGGCATATCGTCCTCATTCACTACACTCCTTTCGGGACCTCCTCCTATGTAGTTAATACGTTCGGTACAGCATGGTATTTGGCTGTTAATTAGCACAAGGACAACCTTCCAGATAGCAGGTGCGCTTAGAAATATATGAGTAAATTGTGCTATACTTATACTCGTACGGCAATATTGAATGGGCAGTCTGCTATATTTGCGCTGAATTAAAAAAATCTGTAATTATCTGAGAATGTGTTTTATATTTATATGATGAAAGTGACCTTTTCTGTTAAAAAAAGCCTGATAATTGGTGTAAAGTACCGCTGCGATAGCCGAGTGTGCTCATGAATCTTAAATGCCGCTTCTGCTGCCTGCTAACTGCACCCAGCTGGAAGCCACCTTTTGTAGGAATATTCACTGCTCCCTTTTCTGCTTCCTGGTGTGGATTCTTATTTAATCAAATACTGTTAAGTACTCTGTTGGAAAAGAGCATTATCTGTATGAAGTTAGCTCTTTGGGCCAGATGTACGACCCACCAGTTTGCGACTTGCAAACCGTGTCGCATTTGCAACTTTTAATTTGCAACTCAGACACAGTTTGCGATTTCAAATGGAGTCGCAAATTTCATGTCTCATTTATATTAATGAGGCAGGCGTAATTTGCGACCCCATTAGGAATGGCTAGCACTCAAAGGGATGGTGGCCTGCTGGGGTCAGCAGACCACATCTGGACTGCTTTTAAATAAAGCTGTTGAAAAAAAAGAAAAATGAAACTTTTCTGTTTCATTTTTTAAAGGTAGGCAGTGGTCCCTGGGACCACTGCCTGCCCCTAAAAAATATGTTTTGACCCATTCACAAAGGGGAAGGCAGGGGACCCCTTCCCGTTTGCAGATGGTTTACCACCTACTTGAAGTAGGGGTATATTGCAATTGTTTTGGGACCACAATTGCGGTCACAAAACATTCATACCTACAAATGCAAGTCGCTATCAGGAAGGGGTGCCCTTGGCACGCCTCTTCCTAAGACCGAGTTGCAAACCGGATTCTACAAAGGGATAAAATGTACCCATTCGCAAAATGAGGTTTGTACATGGCAATTCCCTGAATTGCTGTCGCAAACGGGTTGATTGCCCGTTTGCGACCTCAATTTAAGGTCGTACATCTGGCCCTTCGTTCTTTTTCTTTTTTCATTTAGCACGCAAGAGTGGAATTGTATTATTCTCTCACCCTCTTATAACACTAAAGTGAATCCATTCCAGAATTTGGAAGGTGAATTTTGCGAATTCGCAATACGCGAATTTTCGCGAAAGCGTACTCGTGGTTTCCAAAATTCACGAAGTTTCTCGAGTTTGCGGATTTTTTTATTTTTGCGAGTTCGCTGGAGTTTTTTTCACCGCAGCTACCGCGAAGTTACCCATGCGGTCGTATATGGACGCGGCCATCTTGTTTTCACTGTTCACGTTGCGTATTTCCATTTCTGGGCGCTAGTTGCATGCTCGCGTTGTGCATTTCCTGTTGCGGGGCGCAATTGCGTGTTCGCGTCCGTTTTTGCGTGCTCGCAGGGAAAATATTGCGCAAACGTACCCACGTGGTTGCAATGGGCGCGGCCATCCTGTTTTTCATTCATTGCTATTGTTCTGGCCATGCCTTTTCTATCCTGCTTTAATCTTTGTAATCCTTTGTTTGTTTGAACTTTTTTTAAATCTTTTTTACTCATTATCTTTATCTTTATTTTTGTACATCTATATTTTGTGTTTTTTTCTACTTTTTGTTACCTTAATAACAACTTTTTTTTTAGCTCTCTCTTTTCTTTTATTTACTTTTTTTTACCACCCTATTCTTTCCTATTTTTCCTTTCTTTAACCCAGGACCATTGCAAAGGGATCCGGCAAGTCCAAGGGGAAGAGTGCCGCAGCCGGTTCCCGTGCGGGCATTTAAGGGGGATACTGTAAGTCCCAGGGAGCTCTTCAGCGCGGTGGAGGTGGCCGCACTGGTCTTCTTCGTGCAGCGCACCTCCCGAAGACCATCGCAGCAGGCGGGTACGGCCTCCGGGAGTTTCGCCAGCTATGGGGTAAGGTATGCCGGGCCATTTATCGGGAGTAAGGGGTCCGGCGCACCTGGACCGGGAACAAGACCTGCTCGAACTGCTTGGCATTGAGATCCCTGGGCTTGGTGAGTACTAGTAGCTATTTAATAACTACTTTGTTTTCTTCTGCTCTGTGTTATATTGCAAATATTTGTTTTTTTCCGAAGAGCAAGAATGCCGCCGATTACATTGCAGGTAAAATATGTTTCAAAAGCTTCTGTGATTTCAGGTGCTTGACTGCTCAGTCAGTGGCGGTGCTACTATGCTTACTTGTTTTCAATTTTGTGCTCATTTGGCCCGAGTGATTATTTATGAGTGTACTTTACAGAACTGCGTAATGCTAGAGAGACTAGAGACTCAAGTCCAGTCCTTCGTTTGTACTCCTGCAACTAAGAAGAGATAGTGGTGGTGGATTGATAGGTTGAGTATATTATGACTTGTTATTTAGTTGGAATTTTTTAGTGGTCTGCAATCATGACGGACTGTGTCTGTCACTTCACGTGCTGCTGAGTGCTGCCAGTCCTAGTAGAACCTTTTTGTAGTTGGTTTAGTGAGTTACATAACTTTACAAGTAGATGGTCCGCTAACCCAGCAATACTAATATCCTAGTAGACCAAATCAGATAGGTCAATAAATTTAGTGCAATTGTTGTTTATTTCCCCGAAATAATTTGTTATTGTTTTTTGGAAATGTTTGATTTCGTTGACATCAATCCAATCATCCATGTTTGTGTCTTTCTTTCATGTACATCAGCTCCTCCCTGGGGCAGAGGTGGTGGTGGCGGCACTGGCGGAGCAGGAAGGCCATGATCGGTCCGCCAAGGGCTCTTCTGCTGGCCCCAGTAAGTTTTCCTGTTAATATTAATAATTATACTTCCCTAACTTTTACAGCACCTATTTATTCCAAACGTTCATCATAATTCTATTTTTTCCTAAATCGTCTTTGATCTTCTTGTAGACTGTTTCTAAATTATTATCCTGCCTCTACTATATGACTCTCTGTGCTACTACTATTTATTATTATTAGTCTGTCTGTGTAGCTAGCTAAGCTTGCACAGTTGGCAAAAGGTGTTAAACAAAACTCCTATTCAGCAATAGCTCTAGGCACTGAGTGCAGTCCTCTGGGTTGTCCATAATGTCTTCTTAATGTTTATGCTTTGATAATTCCCCAACAATAAAATGTCAATGGCCAGTAAGAATAAGATACTAGTTGACTTTTTGATTGGATAAGAGAACATACTACTATTGTTCCAGGGACTATTCTGCACATACAGAACTATGGACAAGAAATAGGGCATTGGTGATAATAGGCGCAGTTAGACTTACCACATACCTCAGTTATAAGAGAAGTTGAACCCCCAATCTCCTTACTGACTAGCTAGTGTGTCAGAGTCATCATTATTTAGCTCCTGAATGCAGCGATGATCCCCAATGATTATACAACCCAGAACATAAGACTACGGAGTCAGAGTCCCGACTTCTCAGAGACACGGAATCATGCTTGCAAATTGCGAACCCTTTCGCACACTTACTCATGACCAAAAACCACAGAGTCTATGTAAGTTTTAAAGCTTTATTAAAAGTAAAACAACTAGCTCTGTGTGTACTCTGTATATTAATTTTAAATTGTGCATTATATAAAAACATTTAATAAAATCAACTTCATAGAAGAGAAACGGTGAACTCTTGAAAACTGAACAGTGGCTGATTTTACACATTAATTGTGGGAGACCCCTCACCAGGTTGGAACTTAAAGTACTGGTGGTGATGATGATCAGTAACATATTGCTCTTGTTCGTAGAAGGGAAGCTTCTGTCTGTTATAAGAAAAATGGTGCGTGTTAAAAAGCAAGCATTCATCAGTTGTGCCAAAAAGTGTAGCATGTTAGGGCTAAGCATAAATAAAAACACCCTCCCCTTCCGAAAGGGGAATTTTTTGTTTAGACTAGAGAGTCACAAATAATTAAATTTGTTTATAGTAAAAAATAAATTTAATTCCTGGACAAAATTGGGAGTGGTGTATATGGCATCTAAAAATATTAAATGTATTTTCTAGGTGGAACACCATCGGCACAGCCGACCACCAGTGCCGGGGCCAGCGCGGCGGTGATCACTCCAGGGGCGGATGCGGTGCCACCAGTGCCAGCAGGAACTGCTGCTGTGGGGGATGCCTCGGTAGTGGCGGGCAGTGGTAAGCTATTATATTCCTTACTTATTGAGCTTGCAGAGTAGGCTCGCTGCAGGGGTGTATATGTTGTATAGTACAAGTACACTTTACTGTTAAGAAGACTTACAAATTTAGAACTAATTTTTTGTCAACCAGGTAGAAGACAGTCACCCTTGACTTCGCATTAGCAATAGCATTAGCGGCGGGAGTTGACGAGTAACCAATGGCCTCCTCTAAATTTGACTTCAATTCAGCTGTGAAAGTTTTATCGAGAAGACAAATCAGATCAGAGATGAACTTGATGGATGGGATGTACGTAAAGGGAAAGAAGGGTGTAAGGAAGGACGAGCGAGTTAAATTAATGACAGGCAAAGAATGATACGTGTTTTTGAATGCAGGTAGAGGTGGCTGGTAGGAATCTGAGGCATGGCTGGTTGAAGCAAGGATGGGTGGAAGGAAAAAGAAAAGAGGACTGCCTGAGTGGGTGAAACAGAAACTGTATGTGTGCACAATATATCCTTTGGGTCAAATTCAAATGCGAGTCAAGCACGGATGCATGGGTGGTGGTTTACAAAATAAAATAAAAAGGGTGTTTTTTGGTGAGAAGAAGTAAGGTTTGTCCAGTTGAGACATTAAGAAGAATTATTGACATTTACTTTGAATGGGTGGATGCCTGGATGGTATCTTCCTCATAGATAGCATTGATGTATGTAGAGTAGACAAAGTAGACGGTCACTGGATGAAGAGTGTTAGTTTGAAGAGCAAGTAACATGCACGTCCGTGCAAGAGTAGGAAAGCCGAGGAAAGTAGAAGTTGTAATTTTTCAGAATACTCCCTTGACTAACAGTAGTTTGTAAGCACAGCATATATTGTGTATCTATATTGTATAGTTCACATTATCAAGTCAAGTCACAAGTGCCATCCTCCGGCGTTTACGGGGACCACTCACTACCTATGTTAATAATTGTTTTTCAACTCTGTCATTCATGTGTGGCCTATCGGTGTTCACTCAATCAATAAAAACAAAGTACCTAAAGTCATCCCTTTTATAAGCAAATATCATGTGAAGGGATAGATGATCATATTATCTTCTTCATTTTCCTTTTGTAGTAGTCAGGGGCAGGGCAGGGTGAAAGTTTAATTAATTGAGTAGTAGCCCTTGTTGTAACTTGTAACAGAGTATGGCCAGTGCCACCCATAATCGAAAAGTAAGAGCTTCCCCACCTGCATGTACTGGTAACAGTAACGTCTGTTTTTCTTGGGTGCAAGCTGACTGCGCTGGCAATATGCCGGCTTCTACAAGTTTACGTACTAATTTCGCTAAACAAGAGAGAAGAGGAAGGCTGGTGTACTGTCTGAGTCTAATGTAGTGAGCCCATAGTGCTAGTAGAATTCCTGAAACTCCCACTAATGTTAGAGCAGAGGCCGACAAAGTGGGAAGTTAGATAGATACATGCCACAAATGTTATGTACTGTGCTTGCAAGTTGCTAGTGCTACTGTGACACAACTTTCTGTTGAATTATTTTGTGTTAATCTTAAAGAGTATTGGTTACAGTATTTTTTTCTTTCTTCATATAGATACTCCTTCTAAACTATCAAGGAAGGAGTTGGCTATCCTGGCCAGGCGACGGAAGCTGGAGGCAATTGTCGCAGAATATCAGCGGCTGGTGGCTCAGGAAGAGGAGGATGACTCGCAGTCAACAACAACAGCTGCATCCTCCTCCACTGCCCCTGGGTCATACAACCAGTGCAATCCTCCAGCGGTACGGCGCCGTGGTCCGGCAGCGACCCGCTGCCGCCGAGCAGCAAAACCAACAGCTGCCCCGCACAGTACCTGCAAGGCCCGTGTGCACCGGCTAACCCTGCGAGTGGCCTACCTTGAGCAGGAGGTGGAGAGGCAGAAAGTCCTGCTCAAGGCCCTCCGGAGACCACCTGGCCACAGGACACCGCCGGCCAAAGTAGAGAGAGACTATCCCTTGCCCTTTTTTAAAGATTTTTGGGGGTGGGAATTGGGCATTGGGGTTTTTGGACTTTTGGGGACATTTCATGGACATTGGTTGGGGTTAGGGAGGGGGGTGAGTCGGGTCTTGTGGGATAGTTTATTTTTGTTAGGGTCGAAAAATAAATATTTATTTTTTACTTAAACATAGCATACACGTTTTTACTGTTTTGTGGGGGAGGCAGGGGGGGTTAACTGTACGTTTGTTTTCCTGAAACTTAACTGGCTGGTTGATTCAAATTGTCTAAGTAATCTCCCAAATTCGTACAAAAGTGCCACTGACCGAGTTAGTGAATTCAATTGTCCTACTACTTTTCTAGTACTACCGTCAGTCTCTCCTCTCCTCCTACTCCATTATTCTTCCTCCCCCAAAATGCTTATCTTACCTGTGATTCGTGTTTGAGAATAGGACTAGGCACAGGGCTGGCTGCATGGCAAATGGTGATTAAGGTTGGCCATGGAATCCTGGACATATGAAATGGCATCGTTGTGGTGGTAGTAGTAGTGGTACACACTGGCAGTAGCAGAATATGAAGAAAAAGGAAATTAGACATTGAGTGGCCTGAGAGGAGCATTAGAACAGTACGATAGTACAGTACACAAGAACAGTGACATAAATTGTAGCCTAAGCAATGCTAAAGTATTCAATCAAAAGTTAACTACTAGTTGCGTGGATTATGGCTACTGCAAGAACTAGCACTGTAGGACACAGCAGCGTAAGCATTCGTCACATGTAGGAGGATGTTGTTGATGATGAATCCACTCGATGGCGGACATGAAATTCTGAATTGATTTGCAAATACTCATGGGTGTGTGTCAAGCAGAATAAGAATATATCCTCGGATTCCTTGACCTGCCTTGAAATTGATTTTCTGTTGCTTTTGACCTTATCCTCCCCAGCCAGCGTATGGAATTATTGGTGTCATTTATTCACACCTCAATGAAAACCACACAGCCAGGGGGAAGAGGGTTAGGTTTTGAAAAATGGATGGGAATGGGGGTTTTTGGGAAAGTTTTTTGGAGTGAAAAAAAAACCAGCATGCACAAACAACAAATGAAGAAACACAAATCTTTGAATACGAAGATATCCATAAATCTTTTAAGGGATATAAAGGAAAGCATGCATGAAGTTGTTTGCTAAATGGATGGTTAGGTTACTGAAAAGTAGTACTTACTACAACTTACTAAGTAGTACTAAACAATTAGACAGTACAGGGCTGCAGTAATTACGCAATTTCACTTGCCTATCTGCCCTCAGAGTGAATAAACACTTAGTAGAACATTACATTAGCTTTAAAAATAGCAAAGAAACTTATCAAATAGCTTTAGGGATGAATTTGAAGCAGAGAGCAAACGCACAGAGTCGCACTCATAGAAGTTCACAACAAAACCAATATTTTAAAGATAAGGACAAGTGAAGTGGATACTGTAACTGTATGTTGTAGTTGCCCTGGTCAAATTGGGAAGTTGCATGCATCCAGCCATTCCTCTTATTCGCGGTACTCCTCCATTCCATCGGGCGCTCCGTCGATCAATCTTGGTGACCACACTGTCCACTGCCTGCCTGGCAGAAGCGGAATTGCGGATTGGTATGGTAAGCCTGAGTTAATGTTTTTCTCATCGCACAGGGTAAGTGCCGGCCTGTAATTGTCAATGGAAAAACAGAAAGGAATATTAAAACACCCCGGAGGAAAAATATATGGTACAGTGTGTAGTGCAAAAATGACACTTAAACTTTCAGAGGCGACAGTATTACATACATGCATCATTTCTAAAGTGCCTACTCTGAGTCTCTGTTTCCAGGATAATAATTAGCACACAGCAGGCCAGGGCCATGCAGTCGGGCAAGGCAGGCACCAGTGAGTGAACCAACCTCCATGTAGCATACCTCTTTATCACAGACAGACAAAGCAGATCTAATTTAATACAGCAAGCCACATAGCCGCAATTTTACATGAACCGTTGTCTGGACTCTGGCATAACACTACACTGGCTCGACCAATCCATACCACAACTAGACAACATGTAGTTCTGCTGTGGTTGTTGTTGACTTGTTTACCTGTTTGCCACTCACGAAATGGCCATAGTTCTACCGTAAATCGACGATGATGATCCATCCATCCCAGTGAGTGACTGTAAAGATATTATGTAACTTTGGTCATCATGACTCATCATCATCCTGGTGTTGGCAAACTCAATGTTGTTCATGCAGTCACAGTCTACACACAGTGAGTCCAAGGACATTTTCCATATTAAAAAATGCAAAGTAGTGGGCCCCTGCAGTAGAAGTACAATTTGCATTAAACAAGGTAAACAGAGTAGACTTGAGTTAGATTTAATGTGTAAAAGATTAAATAATAACAGAACACATAGGATTCCTTTCATGCACAACAAACAAACAGCAATTACTTTCATCAGAGCCAGACATCCAGTGTTGTCCAGTGCATGTCATCTCATCATTCATTACCTGTTCCACTTTTTGTTAGCATCTTATTCTTAAGTGAAGGGCCACAGGGCAGCTTCTTCTTTCAATTTCAGAAGTAACAGTCAGCATAGTCAGTCATTCCAGTCCCAATTCTTTTGAGGGGACTCGTCTACGAAGTGACAATTTCTTGATTCTGCGTAATCCGGCCATCTGCCTGGAGGGAAATGGATAGGGGGAGTCTGGAGGAGGAGGATAGAGGAGCATGACTGAGTTGTGAACTTGTGAACTTCAGAAATACAGACAGCGGCACCTTCAATAAGGAAATAAGACAAAGACAGTGCTGCTGATGGATTTGTTGTGATTAGAGTTTTGTTGTGCTAAAAGTTGCAAAATAAAGACACACAGAAATAAAAATGAATAAGGACGAAAAAAAAAAGTATTTCAAGCCTAGAGCTCGTCCTCAAACTCTGTGAATTGAAACGGGGGTAGGTCAGCTAACAGAGAAGAACTTCCGCCACCTAAGTCGGTGTCCTCTTCTTCCTGCGTGGATTCACGTATTTTGTAATCTGGTGGTATGGAGTGCTGATTCATCTTGATCATTGTTAACCTCTCCACATTTTTGGGCAAGAGGCGGGTCCTTTTTGAAGTTACAATGGCACCAGCAGCACTGAAAACACGTTCAGAAGACACACTTGCGAGTGGGCAAGCCAAATAATTTATAGCCAGCTTGGTGATCAGTTGTCCATTGAGGTCTTTTCCCATACCAATACACCAATGGGTTCTGATCAAAGAAGACCTCTGTTGGGTCATCCAGATAGGCCTGCACCATCCACTCAAGGTCCTCCAGGGGTGCTTCACTTTGCATACCATCTGTTGCCTTTGTATCAACACTGGAACGAGCAAACCCTTGATGAGTTATCCAATCCGCTTCCGACAACATTATGGCTGGGCCTGGTGCAGGTGAGGATGATACGGTTGCTGGTGTCAGTAACCGCTCTGAGGGAAAGTGACTGCTTTCGGCCACAGAAGTGGACCTTGACGCCCGATGGCCTGCTGCTTCAGTAGTACTTGTGGTGGCTGACAGAGCTAGCCAATGTTTGTACTTGGAAACATCTGCTTCAGAAAAAGGAATGAATGTATTGCTGGCCAGTGCCTTTTTGTATTGTGGATGCAGAATAGTGGCACTAATGTAATGTTGTTCTGAATGTATTGCTTTAAGCCTTGCATTGTCAACTAGGCGGCTTAATAAGCTCTCCGCCAACTGATATGCGTCTTGTTTTTCAACATCAACTCGGAACGTTGAAAACACCGCCTTCAGTTGGTGCTCTAGCAGGCGCAACAATGGGATAGCTTTGCCCAAAGTACAGTCCTCCCTGCTGACTTCACGCGTGAACACCTCAAAAGGACAAAGCATGTTTGTCAGGCTTTTAACTAGGTCCCATTCTTCTACCTCTAGCCTCATGTCTTTCATAGAAGCACCCCGTGCGTGAAAGACATACTCATTGATTACCAAGTACTGCTCAAACAGATGCTCAAGCATGTAGAAGGTTGAGTTCCAACGTGTTGCCACCTCCTGGATGAGTCCTCTGACTGGCAGTCTATGGTCACGTTAAATGATCCTCATCTTCTTCCGGGCATTAAAAGAATGGCTGAAATGTGTGCAGATTCTTCGGCAGGTGGTCAGTAACTTGCTGACTGTGTTTTCTTTTTTCAAGAAATCTTGAACAATAATGTTAATGCGGTGCGCCAAACACACCACTCTGAAATAGCCACCTTCAGCCATGGCCTTAACTATATTACTGCCCTTATCCATGGAAACATAACCAATCATGTGCTTTCTTGGCTGCAGCCATTCAAAGACCTTACGTTAAACTCCTCCAAAATGTTTACTGCAGTATGAGATTTCTCCATGGCAAACATGGCTACTGTTGCATGTTTCCGAGTAGCTTGAAAAATTGTGACACTGTCAACACCTGCAGCTATCTTCTCTTTAACCCAGCAAAAGAGACCCAGTGTGCAGTGATGCACATGTAATCAACGGCTTGGCAACTGGTCCACATGTCTGTTGTCAGGCGGATATTGTGAACAGCATTCTTCTGCAAAGCTTCCCCAATCACGTCCAGCACATCTTGATGTGGTGCTGGAATCGCAACTCTGGCAAAATAGGACCGGCTAGGAACCTTCCATTTAAGGCAGACTGTTGCCTCAAATTCCAGAAAACCTGTCCCTTCCACGAAAGAAAAAGGGAGAAGGTCCTGGGCTAACATTTCAGCCAGAATTGCATTATACAGACGTGCCGTTGGGTGGTTGCGTTCCAATGGCGCCTCTGACCAAAACATGCTTTTAATGGTGGTCTGGACCGTTTTCATATGTGATGATGATCCAGACTTCTTCAACCCAGTTAGGCTCATTGATGTACTTTTTTGCATTGGTGTCTCTACCAGACTCTTACTGTGCCACCTAAATGTTGCTGGGGTAGAGGGTGTGGGTGCTACCACTGCAGTGCTGCTGCCAGGGGTACTGTGTGTACCAGAAAAAATGTCTCTAGCTTCTTCACCTCCCCCCTGCATGATCAGCTCCTTGTCATCATAAGCAATCTCAATGGCTACATTTGGATTTCTCAAAAAACATATGTGTGGAGGGTCGAGGGGAATATTTACCGACCTGTCTGCTCATACCCCTAATGTCAAGATACATAGCACACAACAGGAACAGACCAGGTCTACAGATGGTGTGAAACTATACAGATAACCGTGAAACAGCTAGGCACATGTGTGAACGAATACTGTTGAATCGCAACGGCTAGAGCAAGTCCCATCCGCCCACCCTTCTGGTGGAATTTCGTCATGTGGGAATTGCTGAACATTCAGACCCCGACCATATAGTGCCAGGAATGGTTGTCAAAATCATAGCCTTGTTGTTCCTCAGACAATAATGTTAGTGAAGTGCAGTGTTCAAGTGATAGTGATGAATAGAAATAACTACAAAGACTCAAAGGACGTACAGAAAAAAGTCTATGTGTCAAAGATTAAAAATACGCCGAGTAGTTTACCGCTAGCACTACTCAGTGGCGCTTCGCAGGGCGGTCGACATGTTTCAGCCTACAAGGGAATTACCCCGGCTTTCTTCAGGACCTATAGTATGTAATAGCTACTGTAACTGGAAGATGGTGAGTGAAAGAGGAATAAAAACAATGTACTGAAAAAAAGTTACATATCTACCAGGGACTCTGCGTTCCAATGCCCACTGGAGGAGGAGGCATATCTCCTTCCTGTCAAAAGACACATTTTTTTTTGTTTTTACAACAGTACCAGGTAACCACATGCAACCACACAGTCACACAGAAAACGCATAGATAAACACACCTGCGCGAATAATTTGTATTCCGCAATTACAAGAAGCACAATAACTTCATCACAAGGAGGCATTTCCTCATAGTGATACTCACCCAGCTTTATGTGGGTGAAAGCCTCACCTCACCCGGCAACCGCTCGGGAGAATGAGGCCCCGCTCTATAGTGTAGAAAGAGGACACAGTAAGTACAAAACTTTACTATGCCCAGCCAAATAGCTCTACACAATTAACCCAACAAACATGTGATAGTGCACCTACTATCAGACCACAGTTAGCCCATACATCGACCTACAATGAACAGAATGGGATGTAACACATCACCCAGTACGCAGACTCTGCACTGGTTGGTGTATTAAGAAACTATCTTAGACAGCCACTGGGGAGGCTCATCACATAACCAGGAGTAAGTAAGTAGGGGTTGAATCCTGACTGTGAGCTAAAGTCCCATGAATTTGACAAAGAGTTCTTTGGTAATGCCCCTTACATAGTATCTTTTTACAGCACACTTTTAATACCCTTAGAATGCCAACACAGTAGTAAAAGGATAGAGTCCTGCATCTTAACACGGTCTATAAAATTTAAAGACCATGCAGGCTCGAGTCTAGTCAGCTTGGTATAGGTCAAGTAAACACGGCAAGGGAACATGGCGTCTCACCTGTCCGTCGGTGCCTCTAGTTTGAAGCCAAGCGGAAGTGGAGGTGCTCATAATACCGCCCTCCTCCCTTTTTATGCAAGTTAAAACGGTAAGCGGATCGTGAGCCACATTGGACATCCGATCTCAGACCAGCGCTCCTCGGGGGCCATTTGTGCCAAGGCATACAGATGGAGTGGAAGTATCACGGCTTCCTAGTGGCCGTGAACCAAAGGAGCATCTGCGGGCGCGTGTGGTAGAAGACGCTATTCCTACGCGCCTGCGCAGTCTAAAGGGAGGCCGCAAAATAGTGGTCACCGTTCCTATGCGCATGTGCATTCTGAGATGGAGCCGTAATGTAAAACACATTGTAGTGCAAACAAAGCCCCTGCCTCTAGCTTACATATTAAATCTTGAAGGGTGTGTGTAAAAAGGCACTACTGAAAGGGAATTCATATTAATGTCGGTACGCCTGTTCTAAACATGCCGACCTTGATGGTTAAGTATCCGCCATGACCTGTCAGTCCCGGTCATGCAGAAAAAACTCTTATCTGGACTAGCGCCCATGTAAAAGACAGTAAGCAGCAGGCTTATATAAAAGAAAAATTTATGAGAAAAATTTAACAAGACTTGCTCCATGGAGAAAAATTATATATATATAACAATCGTTGTAGGTCCATACAGAGTGGACCCGTAATAGCTGAAAAATATTTATAGTTAATGCCATGAAGAACCTCCAGTTTCTAACATAAACTGGATGGAATGTTATTGTCATCAGATGACAAGGAGGACGATATGGGTTAGGCAAGGTCAAAAAAGGGGGGTGACATGCACAATTAAGTTGGGTGAGCTTGTAGGATGTAAATAAGAGTGCCTTTACATCCAGAATAGACCCGCAACCAGAAGTTGCTCTATTTCCTCAAAAAACATATGTGTGGAGGATCGAGGGGAATATTTACCGACCTGTCTGCTCATACCCCTAATGTCAAGATACATAGCACACAACAGGAACAGACCAGGTCTACAGATGGTGTGAAACTATACAGATAACCGTGAAACAGCTAGGCACATGTGTGAACGAATACTGTTGAATCGCAACGGCTAGAGCAAGTCCCATCCGCCCACCCTTCTGGTGGAATTTCGTCATGTGGGAATTGCTGAACATTCAGATCCCGACCATATAGTGCCAGGAATGGTTGTCAAAATCATAGCCTTGTTGTTCCTCAGACAATAATGTTAGTGAAGTGCAGTGCTCAAGTGATAGTGATGAATAGAAATAACTACAAAGACTCAAAGGACGTACAGAAAAAAGTCTATGTGTCAAAGATTAAAAATACGCCGAGTAGTTTACCGCTAGCACTACTCAGTGGCGCTTCGCAGGGCGGTCGACATGTTTCAGCCTACAAGGGAATTACCCCGGCTTTCTTCAGGACCTATAGTATGTAATAGCTACTGTAACTGGAAGATGGTGAGTGAAAGAGGAATAAAAACAATGTACTGAAAAAAAGTTACATATCTACCAGGGACTCTGCGTTCCAATTCAACAGTATTCGTTCACACATGTGCCTAGCTGTTTCACGGTTATCTGTATAGTTTCACACCATCTGTAGACCTGGTCTGTTCCTGTTGTGTGCTATACATTTGGATTTCTACTTTTGGCTTTCCGGATGTTACTTAGGTGCGCCTCCCACTGGATGCTGCTGTGTTTTTGGAGATGACCTCTCTGGCCTCCGGAACCATAGTTGGTACCGAGCTCACCCCAACTAACTACTTGTTTACAAATCGAACAAATAACTTGGTTTTCTGCCTTTTTGCTAATGCTAAGGAAGTCCCAAACTGGGGAGTTGAGATTTCTGGTGGTGGTGGTGGAGGTGCCACTATCAATGCCAGATGAAGTGGAGGATGGGCATGGCGGAATTTGACTCTGTTGTGCACTTACAGCGCCGTTACTTGAGGTAATGGAGGGCGAGCTGGATGGAGGTCCCTGCCGGCCCTTCTAAAGAGAAAATATGGAAGCTGTAGGTCATATTGGTGTAGTAGTTAACTGTGTTGGTGGTGGTACCAGTGCCACACTGCCCACATCCTGCGCAGCATTTCGGGATAGGATAAAAATATCTGTCTGCTGCATGCCCGCTGGGGCTGGAGTGACAACTGTGATGACTGGGTCGTCATCGTCAGACTCTTCATCAACAGCAGAATGCACCACTTCTTCTTCTTCTTCGTCATCACCCATAACTGAAAGCCTTGCGGGAACCTTACTTTTACCTAGCTTTGTCGGCTCATGGCGTGCCTCACTCTCAGACTGAATTGGTGGGTGCCAATCAAGATCTAGATCATCAGAAGGAAGGGGGCTTGAAGAAGAAGTTGTACTAGCCCTCCTTCACCTTTTCCTTGCTGGGGATCTGGAAGACAATGGATCATCAGGAGTGGCTTGCTCGGCTGATACCTCCGCATGAATCTCGATTTCCTGATGTGCCGCTACTTCTGGAGGAACAAGTATTGTGGGCAGTTGTGCCTCTACTTGTGCCTCTCCTTGTGCCTCTCCTTGCGCCTCTACTTGCGCCTCTACTTTTGCCTCTACTTGCGCCTCTACTTGCGCCTCTACTTGCGCCTCTCCTTGAGCCTCTCCTTGTTGCACCTGTGGTTGTCGTTGCGGCTGTGGTTGAACACTTGTCAGATGAGTTACACCCTGCGTTGATTGGATGCTACTTTGCGATGAGTCAACTCCAACATCACTGGCCGATGGTGAAAGAGCAATTAAAGTGGCTGCCTCTGCGGCACTCATGGGCTTGGGCCTAACTTGGCGTGGTGGCACTGAGACCAATGAAGCAGAGGTGCTGCTCCCAGCTTGGTCCCCGGCGGACACCGCTGCTGCAGGCGTAGTTTTTTCCCCCCAAAAAAGTGTTGGTCGGCACACCAGTGTCACCAGTCTCCCTGGTAAGTGGCACCGCTTGCTTCTTCTGCTCCTTCTTACTGGCAGTGGTACTGGCAACTTTCTTGGTAGAGGAGCTACGGCCACCTTTTTTTGGGCCCATCTTCTTCAGATGTCAGAACAGGAGGACGCAGTTGCACCAGTTTCAGAGTTGTCTGTGGGCACACATGACGTCACGTGACGTTGTGCACACACCGCAGCAGGACTTCTTCCTGGCACTACAACAAGTGATGATGATGAGGATGATTCCTGGTTCTCAGGCTTTGTGCACCTAAAAGCAAAGACGCCAGAGGAACATCAGTTAAATAAATGTTGCATATGTCGTGCTTTAATTAATACTATTGCAACTAGGCATTTATTATTATTAACACCACACACCCAAAAACGGAAAGTCCCAAAATAAAAATTGCAATTCTAATCAAATATGGATGTTTAAATTAATAGAGGAGAGACCACACAGAGAGAGTTGTTTCATGCACCCATTCACAACCCTAGGCCTACTGGCCCCCAAGCTTGCTGGCCTATGGCAAAAACTGCCTGGCCTCAATATGCCCCCCCACCCACATGGCCAGGCCCTGGACCAGGCCCCAACAGCACCCAAAACATCGAAATACACACAAAAATCACCTCAATCCAATGCCATATATGCCCTAAAAGATGTTTAAATTTAAGAGACCCCACAGAAAGACTTGGTCCATGCACCACTGACTACCCCTGGGCATAATGGATTAAAGCAAGGCAGACTGGATGCAGGCCTATGGCATAAAGCACACTGCCTGGCTTCAAAATGGCCCCTAGACCCCCACCCACATGGCCAGGCCCTGGACCAGGCCTCAAAATGGCCCCCACCCACATGGCCAGGCCCTGGACCAGACCCCAACAACACCCAACAAATCAAAATACACACAAAAATCTCCTCAATCCAATACCATCCATGCCCTAAATGATGTTTAAATTCAAGAGACCCCACCGAAAGACTTGGCCCATGCACCACTGAGTACCCCTGGGCATAATGGATGAAAGCAAGGCAGACTGGATGCAGGCCTATGGAACAAAGCACACTGCCTCGCTCAAAATGGCCCTAGACCCCCACCCACATGGCCAGGCCCTGGACCAGGCCTCAAAATGGCCCCCACCCACATGGCCAGGCCCTGGACCAGGCCCAAACAACACCCCAAAAATCGAAATACACACACAAATCACCTCAATCCAATGCCATCCATGCCCTAAATGATGTTTAAATTCAAGAGACCCCTCAGAAAGACTTGGCCCATGCACCACTGAGTACCCCTGGGCATAATGGATGAAAGCAAGGCAGACTGGATGCAGGCCTATGGCACAAAGCACACTGCCTGGCTTCAAAATGGCCCCTAGACCCCAACCACATGGACAGGCCCTGGACCGGGCCTCAAAATGACCCCCACCCACATGGCCAGGCCCTGAACCAGGCCCCAACAACCCTCCAAAAATCAAAATACACACACAAATAACCTCAATCCAATGCCATCCATGCCCTAAATGATGTTTAAATTCAAGAGACCCCACTGAAAGACTTGGTCCATGCACCACTGAGTACCCCTGGGCATAATGGAAGAAAGCAAGACAGACTGGGTTAAGGCCTATGGCACAAAGCACACTGCCTGGCTTCAAAATGGCCCCTAGAACCCCAACCACATGGCCAGGCCCTGGACCAGGCATCAAAATGGCCCCCACCCACTTGGCCAGGCCCTGGACCAGGCCCCAACAGCCCCCAAAAAATTGAAATACACACAAAAATCACCTCAATCCAATGCCATATATGCCCTAAATGATGTTTAAATTCAAGAGACCCCACAGAAAGACTTGGTCCATGCACCACTGAGTACCCCTGGGCCTACTGGCTAGTGTGGCTTTAACACGCACCCCAAAATTAAAAAAAACTTCCACATATAACAGTGAACTATTCAATTCCATGCCATCCATGCCGTAAATGATATTTAAGTTCAACAAAACTCCCAGAAACAGTTGTACCATGCACCCATGACTAACCCTGGGCCTACTGGCTACTGTGGCTACCCACAATATATATTTTTTAAAGTTGTGAAAAAGTTTATAAATTGTAGTTGCAGCAACTGCAAGGCCCCAAACAAACAACACCAACTTACTTGTAAAATCTCAAATCCCAAAGTGATCTAAACAATAAGTTCTCAAATACAAATATCCAACAGCAGCCACAAAGAGTAATCCTTCCAGCTCCTGATCCAAACGAAAAGTGACCAGGACATGGACAAAGCACTGGGAGGAACCTGCTGGACAGGAACAGGAAGTTGGAGACTCTGGGGCACTTTTTTTCCTCTCCCCCCCCAAAAATGGACTCCTTGCACAAAAAAGTGCAGCCAAATGTCAATCTGAGGAGTTATTCTGATCCAAATCAGCATTTTCAGAAGGTTTATGCTGCCTGCGATAGATTTATTGTGCAGAATTGCAATTTTTGCGACTTTGGGAAAGTGAGCTGTTCAAATCTTCAGCCGGATGTCAGCTGCGCATCGCATCTATGTATTCGCTATTGTTTACTCTCATGATGCGTGATCGCGGACCCTTATGACGTATTCGCGTTCTCAAAGTCTCGCAGTGTAAGATGGCGGGACTCCATGACGTACTCGCGGTCGAAAAGTCTCGTGTGATCACGCAGCCAGATACAAAATGGTACAGCGCACGCAAACTTGGAGGAAAACAACTCGGCGAACTCAGAATCACGGCAAGTCAACGCCGCACGCGCGAGATTGGATTTTTGAAGCACGACCAAGCAAAAAAAAATCACCAACTCGCGAATTGCGGAGTGTTTGGCAATTTCGCGCGATTCGCGGACCGAAAAATTGACAAAAAATCGCAATTTTCGCGAGCGGAACGAATTTTCAGCCCATGCTTAGGGAAGGCTAAAACAATCCATTTTTGCTTGCTCTGTTGTGGCTACATTCACCCCATTAAGCGGTCTGACTCCTTCATAGAAACATTCATTGGCAGAGCCAATAGGTCTCTCCTATGCAAGAGCTATTGACTTTGCCAATATGTTTTCAGCCATGTTGCACACCAGTGTTGCTGCTGTTCCACATGACAAAGTTAGGGGGTATAGGAGAATGGAGTGCCATAACGTGGAGTAGAGTTGAGTGTTATGGAGTGGTCTAGAGTTGAGTGTCATGGAGTGAAGTGGAGTGTCATAGAGTAGAGTGCCATAGAGTGAAAGGGCATCGAATGGAGCATAGTTTGATGGCTTGTAGTTTGATGGTGGAGTAGAGTGTCATGAAGTGGCATAGAGTGTCATGGAGTGATGTAGAGCAGAGTGGAGTGACTTAGAGGATGTTGCACAAGGTGTAGTAGAGTGATGTAGAGTAAGAGTGATTTAGAGCAGAGTAGATTGTCATAGAGTAATGTGGCATAGAGTGGAGTGTAGTAGTGTAGTGAAGTGAAATGCCATAGAGTGGGGTAGACTGTTGTACGGTACAGTGGTATAGAGCGGAGTGGAGTGGCAGGCTGGTGTGGAGTAGAGTGGAGTTGTTTGTCGTAGAATAGTGTGGAGTAAAGTGGCTTGGAGTGGCATAGAGGGAGTTGCGTAGAGTATCGTAGAGTAGAGTAGTGTGGAGAGGAATAGTAGATTGTAATAGAGTGGAATATAGTTTAATGGAGTTGAGCGTCATAAGGTGGAGTATCGTAGAGTGCAGTGTCGAAAAGTGGCTTGTTGGAGAGTGTCATAGAGTTTCCTAGAGCAAAGTGGTGTAAAGTACTGTGGGGCAGAGTAGATTGGCCTAGATTGCATTGGCGCAAAGTACATTGGTTTTGAGTAAAGTGGCGTAGAGTGCATTGACGTGGAGTGCACTGGTGTAGAGTAGAGTGCCATCGAGCACATTGTTTAAGACTATAGTTAAGTGGTGTGGAGTGGAGCAGTTCAGGGTAGAGTGGAGTGGTGCAGAGTAGAGCGCTGAGTTGTAGAGTAGACTGGTGTAGAGTGCAGTGGTGTAGAGTAGAGCTGTATAGAGTGCAGCGGTGCAGACTAGTTTAGCGTGGTGTGGAGTGATGCAGTGTAGTGGCGTAGAGTGCAGTAGAGAGGCCCAGAGGAGAGTGCAGTGGCATAGAGTGCAGTGGTATAGAGTCTAGTGACACATTGTGGAGTGACACAGAGTGGTGTGGTGCAGAATAGAGTGGTGTAGAGAGCAGTGCCATGGAGTGCAGTGGTGTAGAGTACAACAGAGTATTGAGGAGTGCAGTGGCATGAAACGCAATGGTGTAAAGTAGCATAGCTTGCAGTGGTGCAGAGTAGAGAGACATTGAGCAGAGTGGCCCAGAGTGCAGTCTTGCAGAGTAGAGTGGCGTAGAGTACAGTGGCATGGAGTAGAGTGGCATAGAGTAGAGTGGTGCTATGTACAGTGGCGCAGACTAGAATAGAGAGGTGTAGAATGTTGCAGAGTATAGTGTAGTAGCGTAGAGTGCAGTGTATTTAGCATGGAGTGCAATTGCACAGAATTCATTTGTTTTGAGTGAAGTGTTTTGGAGTGCATTGGCGTACAGTGCAGTGGTTTGGAGTAAATTGTTGTAGATGGCAGTGGCATAGAGTATGGGACAGAGTAGAGTATGCAGCATAGAGTGCATTGCAGTAGAATGCAGCGGTTTAGAGTAGAGTGGCGTAGAAGGCGGTGGCATGAAGTAGAGTGTTGCAAAGTGGGGCAGCGTAGAGTGCAGGCAGAGGCAAAGAATGGCACCGAGTGGAGGAGTGTGGCGTAGAGTGCAGTGTCATAGAGTAGATTGTTTTCAGAGTACAGTGATGTGACATAAAGTGGAGTGATGCAGGGTAGAGTGCGGTAACAGAGTAGTGTCATAGAGTGAAGTGGTGCAGAGTAGCGCATAATAGAGTAGAGTGGCATAGAGTTGCACACACTGGAATAGAATAGCATAGTGTGCAGTGGGATAGAGTAGATTGTTTCAGAGTAGAGTGAAGTGGCATAGAGTGGAGTGATGCAGAGTAGAGTGGAGTGATGCAGAGTAGAGTAGAGTGGAGTGGCCAAGACTGGACTAGTGTATAGTGTAATGGTAAAGAGTGGAGTTGTGTACATTTACATATGTAGATATAATGACATTTTACAGTGGCTCAAGCCCTCCTGGACTCTTGCTGGGCACGCCTGGGATATCAAAGTGTACTCAATGCATTGTGAACAATTTTCTGACTCATCGTTGGGCACTTTGTCTGACCCAGACTTGGTGATTGCTATACCAGAAAGATACACAGAGCGACAGGATAGACAAGACAGATAGGGGTATTGCAGTGGTTTATCTAATCACTTTAAATTTTCTTTTAGCCCGGCTCCTCTCTTGTGCAAGGAAGCCTTGCTATTTGTGTTTAGTTTTAACGAGTCCTCCACTTTAACCCCTCCCATGCTCATGACGGAGCCGCTCCGTCATGAGCATCGGCTGAGCTGTGCTCATGATGGAGCGGTTCCGTCATGGCCCGCTCAGCAAGCCTGCGCGGCGCGGATTCCGCGCCTGCGCTAAGCGTTCCATTGAGCGGGCGGGGCCATGACGGAACCGCTCCGTCATGAGCACAGCTCAACTGCGGCTCGTGCATGCGAGCGCCGCTCGGCTCCCCCGACCCCCTAGCGCTGCGCCGGAATTGCCGCCGCAGCAAAGGGGTTAAATGGAGCACTACAAACTTAGCCCTCGCAGGTGTTTTATTTCAGATGTGCCTCATTTTATGGAGTCTTACAAACTTTACCATATTAGGAGATTTTAATTTCCACTTCTCAAACCTAGAGTCCGCAGATACAGCTTATTTGCTTGATTGTTTTAAGAGTTTTGACTCCAATGAATTGGTGAACCAATCCACTCACATAGCTAACCACACGCTGGATGGTATGTTCATGAATAATTCATACCTTTGTTTTGAAAAAGTAACTCCCCTGATATGGGCCGATCATCACGCGGTCTGCTTCCACCTGAACATCTCCAACAAAAACACTAGTTTCTCTGACTCTACAAAGATGACTTATAAACGTCTTTGGTGAAAATTGGATGGTAAAGGTTTCGACCAAATGTTCAATCATCAAAAACCTGACCTTCATGGTAATTTTGAGGCTGCTACGAAGAATTTTAACAACTGGCTAGACTCAGCAGCCTCTAAGCTGGCCCCGCTCAAAATCATTAGATGTTTTCAGAAAAGTTCTACCGCTCCATGGAGAGCTTGCTTTGAAGAAGAAAAAAAGCGACATTTAGAATAGCATTAGCTTGGTATAAAAGACTAAATATGGTGGAAAAATCAATATATGTTATGGAAAAAATATACCTGTCCAACTTTCAGCCTACTAATCCTTTGCAGGAGCTTTGTGATAGGTTAGTAGAATATTTTCAATCCAATTTACGATGAACTTTCCTTCATCTCCAACAGGTCTTGTCCAAACAAGGTAATTGTTCCCTGTTGGACTTGGCCCTTTTTGCAGGGTCATCCCTGAACTTTTTGCCTTACTCCTAGTCTTTTTTCTGACCTAGTGTTGGTGGTTTTATGACTCTGGGCACTTTAGCACTGCTGTACGTATTTAATTTACCTGTCAGTCTCTTGTAAAGTGGTATCTCAGATACCCAGGGCCAGTAAATTAAATGCTACTGGTGGGCTTGCAGTGCTGATTGCACCACCCACCAAAGTAGCCTTTCAAACCTGTCTCAGGCCTCTGCCATTGCAGGGCCTATGTGCGCAGTTTACTGCAGCTGTGACGTGGCACACACTTTATGTGACCCCCCTTTTACTACATGTCAGTCACCTCTAAGGTAGTCCCTAGCTAGCCCTAAGGGCAGAGTGCGTTGTAGGTAAAAGGTAGGACATGTACCTTGAGTGTTGACATGTCCTGGTAGTGACAAACAGCCATTTTGGTTTCTCACTGCTGTGAGGCTGCCATCTCATAAGAATGCATTGGGGATTCCCTGATAAGTGTTTCAGTGGTAATTCCTGATATGAGAGGAGCAGCGCGGTCAAGTTTGGTATGTTTGGAATAGTAATAAATGCTGCGTGATGGTTGCGCATATTTTTTATCACTATTTTAGAAATGCCACTTTTAGAAGTTGGTATTTCTGTGTGCTGTGTCTTTGTGCCTGCCTGATGTGTATTGCATGTCTGGCTCTGGAGTTACAGGAGCTGGTGAGGTGTGTGGTTCCAGAGGGGCAGAGTGGGTCAGCACTAGGCTGAATAGGCAGATCTGCATTTGGAGTAGTGGGAGGAGTAGCCCCTGTCCCTGAAAAGGTATGTGCTTGCCTTGTTCAATGTGTGTCTGGGGCCAGAGCTTAACCTGACACAGGAGGGTGTGAGCACTGTATAGAAAAGATCTTCAGTGCCCCCCCTCAGAACCAGTTGGGACTGGTTCCCCAAGGCCTGTGCCAGGGCAGAACAAAGACGAAGCATGACCTAAATATCGGGACTGTGACCCTATGACTCTGTACTGCAGGGGATTGGGGCCTAGCGGGAACTTGCGGCCGACAGGCTGCTGAACTACCAGGAGGAACCGCCACTGGGGATTGACCTGCTGCCCTACTTGGCAGCTGAGGGCTCTGCTGTCTGTCTTGGAGCCCCAGTGCGCTGGCCTGCCTGTGCACTTCTTGGAGGGAAGTGCAACCTGCTCCCTACTGGTGTCTGCAGGTGCGAGCAGTTTGGAACATTGCCAGGATCCATATGTGCTCAAGCCCCTGGCTGGGGCTCGTGTTGCCGTAGCTCGTGGTGAGCGCTGCTGCATGTTTGCAGATGGACCCCGAGGAGGTGCTTATCAGCGTCCCTGATGCGCAGGGACCTTGCAGGGCTCAAACGTCAGAAGCACGGTGGGGGCCTGTCCTCATTTTACCGATTGAACCCAAGGAGTGGTTCAAGTCCTGAAAGAGGCTAAAACAGGGGACCAACCTTGGGGCGGTAGTCTATCCCTTGCTCAGCAAAGTCGCAGCTGGTTGCTGCTAAAATGGGAAGTCAGGCGAAGCTGCATTCGCCCAGTGATCTCTGAAGTCCAGGGGGGCGGGTCCTGCTACTCCGGGAAGGTCGCTGGAAGTCAGGCGCAGTCTACACCTGGCTGTGGGCAGGACGAGGAGGGATCGTGCTCCAGACTGCGAGGCGGAGGAGAGGAGCACAGGACTACGATCCATCGGTGGTGAGACGGCTGCCTCTTGAATCGCTCAACCCCCAAGGAATGGTGAGTGGGGCTGAGCTTTGTTGCTATAAGCTCCGGTCGCCATGAGGGCGGGAGTATCCTTCATTTAGGGTCCTGGGAGAGGAGGGGGAGCAAGGTGTCCGCTTCCCTCCCCTCGCAACTCCCCGAGTCACTTCTTGTGTTGCCCATGAGTTTGGGGCAAGAATTGGTGTCCACAGCTGCACTGCCTGTTTGCGGGCAGCTGCAATGTGGAGGCATTGTGATTTAGAGTACTGGTCAGAGGAGATTGAGTGGCACTGTGGTGCCGGGTTTCACAGCAGCACCGTGAGGTTGCAGGCAGCTGTAATGACAGTGGCATTATT
The DNA here is from genome assembly GCF_964261635.1 of Lissotriton helveticus. NCBI lineage: Eukaryota > Metazoa > Chordata > Amphibia > Caudata > Salamandridae > Lissotriton > Lissotriton helveticus. Next base: position 1,341,892,075 of record NC_136061.1, on the reverse strand, counting down.
TTGGGGTTGCAAGAGAGACCAGGGTGAGTTACACCCTTGCGCCCCCATTTCTGGCACCGGCCTGTTGGGCCACCACCCTGCTGTAGTGGCAGCATAGAGCCCTGACTATTTGGACAGAGTAAATGTTTAAGGTAAAGAGAGGGCTACAAGGGATTTTATTTGTTAGCTAAGTACACTTAATTTTATTTATGTCAATCATGCGGTCAATTAATTAGACCCTTTTGTATCCATAGGATGCCTGGTACATTCGAAATGTAGTTCAAAAAGTACATTCAATGAATCACAAGGCGAGGAGAATGGAAAAGAGCACACAGCAAATCAGTTATATCATGAAAAAATTATATTTGAAAGGATCAAGAGATCTGAATCATGGGGATAAACTTGAATTAATCATACAATAAAAAGTCATGAATAGCTGTACATATACAGTGACATGTGTATTTGACAAATACATCATCTCCACAGCATTTGTGCATTGAAAGAAACCTCTTTAAATTTTTGAATTGGGTCTTCTTTAACCATGATTGGAGTTGATGACATGTTGTGAATTGATGTGTCAATGTATATGTACAGCTATTCATGACTTTTTATTGTATGATTAATTCAAGTTTATCCCCATGATTCAGATCTCTTGATCCTTGAAAATATAATTTTTTCATGATATAACTGATTTGCTGTGTGCTCTTTTCCATTCTCCTCGCCTTGTGATTCATTGAATGTACTTTTAGAACTACATTTTGAATGTACCAGTCATCCTATGGATACAAAAGGGTCTAATTAATTGATGACCGTATGATTGATATAAATAAAATTAAGTGTACTTAGCTAACAAAGAAAATCCCTTGTAGCCTTCTCTTTACCTTAAACATTTACCTTGCCCAAGCCTACAAGGGTTTATTGGGTTACCCAGAGTCTACTCATATTTGGACAGAGGGCATGGCTGGGAAGTCCCAGATGGGCCCCCAAGGGAGGCCATTTGGCCTGTGAACACCTGAGGTGCTGGTAGGGTGCAAGGCCCTAATGTGATGCATAATGTGTTTATGCCTAATGTGATGCATAATGTGGTTATGCCTAATGTGATGCATAATGTGTTTATGCCTAATGTGATGCATATTGTGTCTATGCCTAATGTGATGATGCTGAGTACAGTATTTTACCAGTAGTTGCTGGTTGTTTCATATTTACTACTTGTCCTTTCTAATTGTTCTGACAGCGGCCCGATTGGCTCTGTCCTGTAAATAATCCCCTGTAAAGTATTGCCCAGTGCCAGGTGGCACAGTGTACATGTGGGATTATGATTCTAATGTGTTTATGGATAATACAAAGGCTATTTTTTATATAACATTGCGTGGAGTTTCTTTTGTGGTATGCCTAGTGTGTTGCTGCTGTGTGATTGTGTTGCGCAAGTGCTTTACACATGGCCTCTGGGATAAGCCTGACTGCTCATGCCAAGCTACAAAGGGGGTGAGCAGGGGTTATCTTCAGCATGTAACTCCCTTGGTTGACTAGAGTGGTGGTTGCTGCCTGGCTTTGGTGCGTCCCCTAGCCAACGAGAAATACAATCTCTAACATTCCCTTTTCCTCTTCTCAAGGTAGTCAATACAGCCATTCATCGCAGAAGCATTTTACACCCTTTTCTCCAGAAAGGACTCGGGTTCTCCTTGAAATGATCAAATAAAGATTTCCATTTGATCCATGGCCTCCTTCAATTTTGCATATAGTATCGTGAACAGTGGTTGAGCAGCTCACTATTCTTCTTAATCAAGTGCTAATATCAGGTTTCTATCCTACAAAGTGGAAGCAGGCTTCTATTTGCCCATTGTTAAAACAAAACTACCCTGGACCCCAATAAAATGAAAAGTTATCGACCGATATCTAGGTTACCATTGCCTGCAAAAATCACGGAAAAGGCGCTTATTTTTGAACTAATGGCCTTTATTCATACTCAGAATATTTTGGATACTACTCAGCACCGTTTCAGGCCTGCTCACAGCACTGAATCAACCTTGTTGGTTGCTACTGAGGAGATTCACAGACAGACGTAGGTGGGTGGGCTGGGCTGATTCCCCTCGAAGTCTGACCTGCATTTGATGCGGTAACCACTCCGTGTTAATCAACTCGCTTGAGAGGATCTAGGTTAAAGGTGCAGCCCTCGCCATTTTTTTTTTTTTTATATTTCTATTCAGAAAACACAAGGCAACAATACAAACAAAGGGTGTTGTTAACCAGAATTGACAATAAAAATGAAAAGGTATAGAAATATGCACGTGAGGAATGCACATTGCAAAATAGGCTCTAGTCCAGCTGCATTCTCTTGTACACATAAAAAGGATACATGAGTCAAAAGTTTCACCAACTTAGGGCTTGGAAAAATGATAACAATGAAGGGCGGATGCCTATCTAGTGGTTAAAAATTCAAGAAGTAATAAACCAGCTTGTGAGACCCCAGACGGGGCGGGAGCAAATGACCTAGGGGATGGTGCCTAGTAACATCAATTGCTGAAGCTGATCTAAGCGTTGTTTCATGCTATAGCAATATTCAGATTGGACCACGGTATTCCTCAGAATGAAGCCTGTGCAGCCTCATGGGTGGGGGGGGGGGAATAAATAACTACTTAATGCATGACATATGTTTTTGGACCTAGAGTCAGGGGGCTGAAGTGTGGCATACATGTCACACAGTGTTGCAACTGACTAGGTCATGAAACCATTCTTTGTTCGCTGGAACTGATGCAGCCCCCAATGCAAGAAGAGACCTGCTGCTTTGCCAATAAAAGTGCAATAGTGACAAAGCACCTAATACCAGTAGGGATGGGCTTAACATAACCCAGCAGTGCTGTTAATGGGGATAGGGTCCGTTCTATTTCAACCATTTGTGATAGAGTGCGAAATATGTCTTCCCAAAAGTAAAGAATGGATGTACAATTCCAGGCCAAGTGTGAAAAATCTGCCTGGTCTCTGGCGCCCCTGGGACAATGGTGCAAATTAGTGTAATCAAACATAGCTAGCAGATACGGGGTAGTGTAAACTTGATGTAAATATTTGAAATGCAGGAGCTTATGGTGATGGTTATTTGAAACTAGTTTAGTCTGTTCATAGCAGTAGTGCCACAGCATGTTCCGCAAAAGGACCACCCAAGTCTGCCTCACTTTCTGGCACTGGCTTCAAAAGGAGCGCCATGTGGTATAGTCGTGAGACTAAATGTGAGCTGTCTTGGGTTGTAATAATTTGTGATAGTACCATTAGAGCCTGCTGAGTTTCCTGTCGGGATGGCAGCTCGTATAGTATTGTGTAACGGTGCAGTATGAATCTATCCATGTATGTTACGGTGTAACCTGTTAGAGATGTAACAGTTCCCCCTCCATTATTTGCAGATTGGTTGCCAAAACGGAGCAACCGGCAACTGGAATGGCTATGTTGAGTGAGTGCTTCATTAGTTATTGGCAACAAGGGATTGTCGGCAAGGGGGTTATGCAGAGAGTAGAGAGGATCATAACCAAGATACCATTGGAGTTTAGCCCAAGCCCAACTAGTGGTGGAGAGAGTTTGTATTTCAGATGTATTTCTTGGGAGGCCCTGGGGCAGTATTGTGGAGAGTGGGTATGGCTGAGCATGAGACCATTCCGGTTTAACAAATTGTAGGCCAGCATCATGGTGGAACCAGTGGTATGCAAAGTGCGCCTGTGCTACCAAGTAGCAAAGATAAAAATCAGGGACGCCAAAGCTGCCGCCTTCATATAGCATAGTTAAGGTTTGCCAGTTGATTCTAGGCTGCTTCCCAGCCCATACTAATCATGTAAGGGTGCGTTGTAGTGTGTCAAAGAAAGCGGAGTACAGCCCTATAGGAATGTTAAGGAATAGGTATCAGAACTGGGGCAATATCACCATCTTTATAATTGCTATTCTGCCTGCCATTGATTAGGGAAGCTGGATCCAGCACTCCACTTGGGTTGTCAGCTTGTCTATCGTAGGGCAGCGATTTAAACATAATACTTCTCAGATTTAATGGTGTAGGTAGATACCAAGGTATTTAGGTGGATCCACACCCCATTTTAAGGGAAATTCCAGGGAGCATTGGAGGTGGTCTCTGTCAATGGAAACATTTCTGACTTGCTCCAATTGATTTCAAGGCCCGAGAGTGATCCAAAGAGGATTATCTCTCAGATCAGGGTCGGTAGGTTGATCTCCGGGTCTCTAGCAAACAACATTATGTCATCTGCATAGAGGGAGGCCAGGAGTGGGCTGTGATGGAAGTTAAGACCCCTCTGTAGATGACGTTCTTGAAAATATCGAACAAGGGGGGCCATTGCAATTATAAATAATAGCGGGGATGACAGTCTTCCCTGTCTGGTAGCTCAGGTTAATATGAATAAATCTGTTAGTGGGCCATTGAATTTGAGGCAGGCTAATAGGGCAGTGTAGAGAAGGCGGACCAGCACACAACATTTTTTGGGTATTCCGTGTTTTCTAATGTGACGAATAGAAACGCCATTCTAGTAAATTGAATGCTTTTTCAGCATCGAGCAGGACCGCTACTGCAGATAACTCAGGATTGATTTTGTGATGTCGACAAATATGGATTGCAAATTAATTGATTTAGAACGATTGAAGATTAACCTTGATTGTAAAGGGGATATCTTTTCCATTAGTAACGCGAGGCGTGTGGCGAGGATCTTGGCTAAGACTTTATTTTCATAGTTTAATAGTGTAGTGTAGTGTAGTTCCTATATTCCCAATAGGCTCTGCGCATTGGAATATTATATCCTCTAGATTTGACGTAGGACTTATGTCTACTAGGTCTCCATCGAATATACTAGACTTAATTGTGAGTGCCTGCTAGTTCAGAGGTCACTAGAAACTTTCTCGAATAAACAAGAAGGGATTCGTTTTTGACAACCGCATAAATATGACAACTTTGTTTCCAAAGAATAAGAATTATCTCTAGAGTCGCAGAAAGAATAGATAGATATTTCACTCAGTCAATTGTGCATGCTTCGTTTCAACAGAGTTGCTGAGAAATAGAGAGATAGGCGTTTTCAATAAAAGGATTTATTGAACAGTCTTCTTTCTCATGCAAGTAAAGTGAACTGCTACAATCGTTATGCAGGTTGTAAAATATAATGCATACAGCAAGAACAATATTATAAAATAATACTGTGAAAACATTGTATGGTTTCTAAGCCATAAAAATACATACATAAATAACAATGGCTAAAAAGTACTCAACTGGTGCTTCTAAAATACGCCTACCCCAATGTACCTAACCTAAGTATAGTACGAGGGAAGAAGTAAGTATGGTGTAGCATAGGTTTAGTTTGTTTAAGCCAAGAATCTAATCAAGAATTCTCTTAGGGTCTAATCAGCTTCGTACGTTGGTTTTAGAATGAAGGAGGTCTGGTATCTCTGTCTCTCGGACTCGATTTCCCAACAAGGGGAGCTTGGAAACACTGGAGCTGGATTCTCAGCGAGAGAAAGGCAGCCTCTCTGTCAGTGTGTCAGCTGGGTGGTCGGCTTCCTTCGGCACTTGCTGTAGCGAGCTGCGTCGGGCAAGTAGATAGTCGAACTGCTCCTGAACCACTGTGTGTTTGCTAGGGCAAGTGAAGGTATATTTATACCTTGAAGGTGCCTTGTTTGACGTAAAGTTGGACATAATAACGTCACCAAAGAACCCCCAGGGAATGATAGTTTTTTTAAAACTCCATGATTTTTAGGACAAAACAATATTCAAAAAAGGGGATGTCCCTGACTGCTGAAGCCGAGTTTTCCAAGAAATCGTTGTGGCTTTTTGGAACTAGTGGAAGTAGCCATGCCTGTATTTGGAATGGATGGGTAATGTCTAAACATGGGCATGATTTCTATGCCTATATAAGGGCAATGTAGATTGTACCTATATAAGGGCATGAATCGGTAATTTCGTTCCTATTCTAAAATGCTACACTACACCCAATTCACTTTATTATGTTCGACAATACTAAATCCTAAGCATTTGTAAACATATCTAAGCATGATATGTAAAAATCCCTCCCCAAATGCATAAAATGCATTTAAAATGGTTGTACACTAAAAAGAGCACTAGTGCTGTACGCATTTAAAAAGAAATGTTTTTATTCAAAGCATACAGTATGACATTGGAATTGCTATCAGAATGATTCATGAAATAACATTTATGAAATGGCTCCTAATTACAGAAGAAAGGTCGAGACCATTCCATGACAGAATATATATACTGTTTAGGTTGTGGACAAGATCAAATATAGTCATTTGGAAGTGTGTCAAATAATTCTTGTTCTCTAAGAATATTTGTACTTTAAGCAGATTACTTTGTGCCCAAAAATAAATTTAATTTTGGTAAAAAAAAGTCTAATCGCATAAAAATTGAGTTCTGAAGCTGGAAGCTTTGTGTTGAAAAATGAAGGTCAAATACAGAGTCTCATAGAACGCTGTGTGCTTACTTCAAAAGTAATTCTCGTTGTTAGGTGAAAACATCAAATCTTCTAAACTGGCAAGGAAATCGTCTACCACAGTAGGTGAAAGTTGGACTACTTCATTAAGTAAAACGATTGCACAAAAATGTGAAGCATCGCCGTCAGCGGTAGCCCACGTTAGCAATGTTCGCAGTAGATGGTGATGGTACCTGTGTGCCTGTTGATCCACGTATCTCACCGTCAGCAGATTGCGTCTGTGAAACCTCCATGAATGCCGTCATCAGGATTGGTAGCCGCTGGGGACAACACGATGCATGAGCCGTTAACGAACCAAGCAAAGTATCAACATCCGTTGGCAGTGCTGATGGAAGTGTTAAACATATGTATAGCACGCATTCTTCTCCACTTAGCAGGCATCGTAGAACAGGTAAGATGCAATCTTGCCAGATTGGTCTGAATGACAGGAACCATGTGGTATTAAGATCTCTCAAACGAGCTAAGCCCAAGGTCTGTATCATGCGCTCACGACACTTCATTGCCAGGAGAGTGTTCTCTATGGTAATCTGGGCATTGATGCTGTTGACCGGACTTGCCATATCGGAGCAGGAGAAACAAGAATAGTATTCCTGCTATGAGTCCCAAAATGAGAGGCAGGCCGCCAAACACAGAGTGCACGAAGTTTGGAAAAATGCCTAGGAACGCTTCAAAAGGTGCTAACGGTCCCGGAAAAATTGTCTTAAATACATGTCCAATACCACTGGTATCAAACATGTTTAAGATACGGTAAAAAAAGAGATTTCCTTTGGGTAGGATACAACTTCAACTTTTCACACCACTATCACTAATCATCCACACCAGTTTTAGAAGCACACGAGTGAAGCACTTATAAATGAACTAATAAGTTTAGTAAAAATATTCATCTAATTTTATTAATTCAATAAAATTCACAAATGCGTATTGTACATTAATCACACAACATCATTTCATAGCATTAAAAACAGTTAAAACACAATACTACAAGGAGAAACTAAAAAAGACAGTACACTAATGTAATTTGCGTTTAAACCAAATGACAACATACGCAAAAACATTGTTCAAACATACAGAGATTCGAGTACTGTGAGACAAATCACTCTAAATGGGGCTATAGCTTTAGGGAACAACAAATGCAGTAATTGCTCAGTATGTAATAACTGTATAGTAGCAAAAAGTTTGACCCACAATGACTATACAATTAAATCAAATAGTCTAAATAACTGTAGAAGTAGCAATGTGGTCTACATTTTACGCTGCCCGTGTGGATTGGCCTATGTTGGGGAGACAGGACGAGAATTAAGACTTCGTCTGTTAGAACATAGATCGGCTCTCAAAACTGGAAAACAAAATGCCCCTCTGGTTGACCACTATAGAGATCTGAAGCATGAACACTGAGTTTGAATGCTTTATAGCTGAGAAAATAACTATAGGGAGAAGAGGTGGTAACTCAGAAACAAGAGAAAGAATAGAGAACAGTGGTATATCTTAACATTAGACACAATAGAGAAAGGATTAAACACCAAGGAGGATTGGATGCGGATTGTAGTCTAAGGTAGATATAGACATTGAAGAGAGAGTGAGGCAAGCACCTGTATGAAAAGAATCTAACTTATCGATAGAATAGGGGAAATGGAAGTGTGAGGATTAAAGATGTACATTAGAATCCAGGAGATAGTGTTTCATATTTTAAATTACTGCGATAAAAGCCACACTGGGCAACAAGAAGTGGACTCCCCTAAAATTCCTTTTCTTGAAATTGAGATATAGGTAATATTCTGTATGTCATCAATAAAAAAACTCCCTAATGGACCTACTACAATATAGCTCCAATATATAATGGTATCCCGAATGATAACGTAAATCCCTAAGGGAATTGATTTTAATCTAGTCCTATGGTAGGATGTATTATTAATTGAAATCGACGCTCTAGGATATATCCCTGTGAGTGCTATTATATATGTAGCAGTATATTTAGTACTCCCCTTAAGTGTCTTCAAAATATAGGGAGTCATATACAAATGAATTGAGGGGAGCTATGACATCACCAACTGGGGTGTATAAAAGGAAAACATGTTTTAAATAAAACATAAATGATGTGTTGATAGCGAGTTAATGCGAAAGTACACATTTGGAAGTATTCAGATTCACTTACTTATGTCCTCATAATCAGTAGATAATAACATATGGGATTAGTAGTTATGAATCAACCATTTACGGTGAATATGAGGGAATTTGTACACCCATCAATAAAGGTTTTCAAACTTGTTACAAAAGAAAGTTTGGTTCGTCCACAATGGTAGACTGTTAAAATTCAAAAGAATGCGGAACACTCCAAACCAGGTAAGAGTGACCTTTATTCCGATCATCCACTCTCCTCAACTTCAGTGAAAATACCAACATTCTAACCTTAACTCCACTGGAAGGTTCTAAGGGCAGGGCAGGGGAGGGGGAATGGAATGTACCATTAGGGAACTCATATCAAGATTATAACACATTTCCTTTATATGGGAAACGCAACATAAGTAAAGTCAATATTATGAGATGTCCACAAGTCTATCAAGACTCCATGTCTGTCCGTTCTCTAAGCGAACTGCATTTTTTCCTGCTTTGTCCACTCGTAGGGGAGCATAGTACTTGCTCAACCCGGGTTGCACATGAGTGGGTTTTTTGACGACTACAGGCGTATCTCCCTTAAAATCAAGATTTTTGACCCCATGTTTTTCGGTATACCACAACTTGTATTTTTGTTAATGTAAATGAACTTTCTCATTACTCTGGTCAAGATCCAGCGAAACACTTCAGCCTTCCAACCACCGAGGGTTCATTTTGGTGCTAGGTTCCCCTTCTTCTCAAGAAGACAAAGGGAGACACTCCAGTGACACTGTTGGGAGAGGTGTGGTATGCCCATATGCACTCTCTAAGGGAATTCTCAACATTGAGCCCATTGGTGATAGCAAGTTGAATGTGTTCCTTCACCAGGCGATTCACCCTCTCAACCATACCGTTTGCTTTAGGACAATAGAGTGCAGTCTTCTCATGTTTTATGTTTAGTTCATCCAGAAATTCTCTCATTGTCTCAGACACAAATTGCACCCCATTGTCTGTTACGAGGGTTGCAGTAATGCCTTCATAGATGAAAATGTTCTTTAGGAAAGCGATAAGATTGTTCGATGTGGTGGATGACGTGAACATGTAATTTACCCAGTGTGATGTGTTGTCGACGAGCACAAACATGAATCTTTTTTGGGGACCCAGGGCCCCCATTGGGCCAATTATGTCTATGGCCAGTTTGGTCCACGGTACCATGGGCACATCAACAGGGGAGAGGGGGGCTTTGTGAAGGATTTTGCTTATGTCACTTTTAGCACAACTGGAGCATTCTTTGACCTTGAGTTCAATCATAGAATCCATTTTAGGAAACCAAAAGCAACTTCTAACTTTGTTTTTGGTGAGGCTCCTGCCCATATGTCCCTCATGGGTCAAATCGATTATTTTACTCCTCAATACCTCGGGTGGAATGACTTTGTCACACTGATGTATCCGGCCAGACATGAGATTTAGTTCAAGTCTAACTTCCCAGTAATCTCTGGCAATGTCTGTTTTTTTAGGCCACCCATTGATGGCGAAATCTTTGAGTACTTCCATGACTTTATCATTCTTCATGTTCTCGTTCCATTTTTCTTCTGTTAGTGAGGGAAGATGCACGGAAAATATGGGGACATCTAACGGATCCTCGCTGACGTTATCCATGAGGGGTGCCCTGGATAGATAGTCCGCTACCACATTCTCAGGGCCTGGTAGATACTCTACTTTAAAGCAGAAGTTTTTTTAGGCCCAGGACCCATTTGTTTATCCTTGGAGAGACACTTTGGGTATGCTTGGAAGAAAACATGAAAGTTAACGGCTTGTGGTCAGTGTGTATTACAAATGTTATACTCCACAAAAAAAACTTAAAATGTTGTACTGCCCAAAACCATGCCAATGCCTCCCTCTCAATGACTGAGTATTTCCGTTCTGCGGCGCTGAGGGACCGGGATGCAAATGCTATGATAGTTTCTTCACCATCCCTTTTTTGAGAAAGCATGGCTCCTAATCCTTTACCAGAGGCATCCGTAGTCAGAACCGTTTTCTTATTGTGGTCAAATGTACTCAGGGCTGGCGATTCCAGAATGCGTTTTTTTATAATTTTGACCATATCATTGTGTTTATCTTCCCATTCAAATACAGTGTTTTTCTTAAGGAGCTCACGTAAACCATCACATAGATTGGCAAAGTTCCTCACGAACTTGGACATATATTCCACTAGTCCAAGAAAAGATTTAAATTCCTCTTTGCTCTATGGATCTGGAGCATCCTTGACTGCTTGGATTAAGCTGTGGAAGCAGCGGAAGGTCATTCCTTAAAGCCCCAGGTCAGGCCACACCAAAGTCTGATACTGGAAAGCAAGCAAAACGTGCCAAAGGGGCTCAGATATTTAGAAACACCTATTCAATGAGGAGACACACCCAAAAGACTTGGCTCAGGAAACCGGGTGGATGAAGGCAGGTATGGTTACTGGTATTGTACTCTCCAATATTTGCCTTTGAATTGTACTTATATGAGTGAGGGTGCGCCACAGGTATGCACTGTGCCCCGCAGGAACCGGAACAAAAGAGGCTGGAGCAGCAGGGAAACTCGGAGGAAGACCTGCCCCACAGTTGGTGGTGCGCCGGAGCCTCGCGTGACAAGGCTGCCCCTGCAAACACGACCGCCGGGATACCAGGGGGAAGTCCGTCCCCTTCGTTGGTGGTGTAGGCCGAGGAACAAAGCTTTCGACTTTGTGTGGACCTCCGCTGCCTCAATGAAAACATCTGGTTAGAGAGATTTCCTCTCCCCAATATAAACAAAATGCTAAGTACCATGAGCAAAGCACATTATTTTTCAGTCCTCGACCTATCTATGGCTTATCATCAGGTAGAACTTCATCCTCAACTTCAGTGAACATACCAACATTCTAACCTGAACTTCACTGGAAGGTTCTAAGGGCAGGGCAGGGGTGGGGGAACGGAACGTACCACTAGGGATCTCATATCAAGATTATAACATATCATCTCAGTGAGACGCGCTGGCGACGCAACGTAAGTCTCACGTATACGGAAATCAAGAGCTTAAATAGAATAGCTTTACCGACGCGTGTATACTGCGGCTGCAATGAGACCCAAGGGAACAGGACTTGCTCATGCTACAGCATGGTCAGTCACAATTACGTTCTATAATGCTTTTAGGCTGGACGTTGCAAAACCTTCATTCTGGATATGTGCCATGGCGTCTAATCAACACCACGTCATTGTTTTCTGTATTTAACCTTACAGATAAACAAATCACTCTGGCACAAAGAGGAGCAGACTATATGGTGCTGAGCATTGAAAAACTGGAAAGATTACCATTAACTGTTTCGGAAAAACCTGCAACAGAATGGATAATACATGGGACAATCACTCTGCCTGTCACGATTTTCCACTTTCAATATTGTTTGAAACATATACCAGCAGGCGTTTATGAAAGGTTGGATAAGGAATACATAAAGTCAACCTGGGAATTACCATACACACACAGATGTTGGAGTGGGGGAAAAGAGGTATTTCTTAGTGGTACAAAATGCAAAAACGCACTAAGCTGTACACTTTTATGTCAGGGTATAAATTTACACGGCGCCTGTGACGATTCTTCATCCAACTTATCCTGTCACCTGAAAGGTTCTCCGGCAGCAGTGATAGATCCAATTTTTAGGCAGCTTTCCAATGGGAGCTACATAATGTTGAATGATCACAGCTGTTGTGGAATGATGCCAGGAATAGCCTATCTCATAAATGTGTCAGCCAGGGTCACTTGTTGTATGCCAGTATTGTTTCCTAAATCTAAGACAGACGGGGAGTCACCGTTATGGCCTTCACTGAACATCTCTTCTATTTGAATTGATACTTTAAGCAGAATGAAAGCCATTCTTTTACAAAAAACTGTGCCACTGACCTCGCCCAAAGAGACGTATGAACTGCAAGTTGCAAGATCCTCTGCAGAGATACATGCCCTTTTATCCACAAATTGTCCAATACATTTTTCAGAAATGTTAGGTCGTATCTTAAACATCTTGAAACTCAAGGAGAGGGGGCTCTTAGACCCAAAGGAATGGAGCACCCACGACCATAAGGTAAAAAAAGAGATTTTCTTTGGGTAGGATCCAACTTCAACTTTTCACACCACTATCACTAATAATCCACACCAGTTTTAGAAGCACACGAGTGAATCACTTATAAATGAACTAATACGTTTAGTTAAAATATTCATCTAATTTTATTAAATCAATAAAATTCACAAATGCGTATTGTACATTAATCACACAACATCATTTCATAGCATTAAAAACAGTTAAAACACAATACTACAAGGAGAAACTAAAAAAGACAGTACACTATGTCATTCCTGTGTTAATTGGGCTAAACATACAGACAGCATAGAGCACGAATATACATTTCCTGTCTATCCCTTGATGCTGATTCCTGCCCAATTTAACAACACTTAATTAGGCGTCGACGCGTTTTGGTGGCACATTCGTGTTTAAGCCACCATCTTCAGGACAAGTACTTTGTTCTCCTTATTTGATAATATTTAATAAACAAGATCTGTTATATGTCAGACCTATAAATAAAACAATGAACAAATAAATAAACATATACATGCTTACAGATCATTATTATGCCAATTCTATAATACAATCCACTATTTCTCAGTACATTATGTCTTTTATACTAAAACCTATATAGCATATCTGTAACACATTTATCTTAAATCTTTTTCATTTTATAAGTGCATTAACCCTCAATGTCCCAAGATGGACCATGCTACACTCACTTATCCATACTCACAAACTCTGATTGTCTTATGATTCACACTCACCGGTGCGTACCTGCACTCAAATGTTGACTTTCAAACTCTTTGCACAGATAATCAGGAGTTTAAGAGTGGTCCTCGTTAATTATAAAAGTATTGGAGGACATGTGTTACTTATATTGTGGCCTGTTCGATGATTAACCATATCAATATTACAACAGAATAAAATCATAGTTTACCTATCCAGTCTTTGTCTGACAACTATTTGCTTGTTGATCAACCTCAGTAATCTTGCATCTTTGTGTCACCTAAAAGATATATTTGGCAGTTCCATTTGCTATTGGTTAACTGCTGTATATTTGTTTTTACACCATCCTATTCTATTAATCGGTGTTTTTAAACAAGAATTTCTCACCTGAGAATCAATCCAAATTTAGCGGCGTATTCATAGTATACCACCATTCAATGCGTTTCTTGTTTAGTTGAAACTTCACTGGTAGGTGTCAATTTATTATAACACAGTCGGGTGCATTTATTCGTGGATGCAAAAATCCATATAACTATATGTTATCCATTACATAGGACTCTATTCTATCGTGTTTGTATTTATTACTACAATTTCGTCCAATATACCAGCCTTGTATAACAACTATGCCCATTGTATACAAGGACAGAAACAATCAAAAGATTAAAGCATACCCTTTCACTAAACCCGGGTTTCTACCAAGTATTACCATACTCTATTGAATTTAACATTCTCAGCAATTTCTGGGTATATGACAAGTACCGAAAATGTTCCTGTACTCCTGTCTCCCCACTGTTGTTATTTATAATTCCTACTATGACTCGATAGCCCGCCCGCTCCGCTATTCGTTTCCGGTATTAACATTCTCGTCCATCTTTTATCTCCCATTACTACCACTCTCGGCTTTCATCCGTTATATTTATGTCGCCAAGGAGCGTTTTTATCCCCATATCTCCCCATTCTCACTATCTATGACTCAAACATTCTAATCAATGCTTTCCCTCCCATGGTTACTGCTATCGGCTTACCTTAGCATGGTTAATATCACCCTTCCCTTACGGGCCCTGATGCTCCCCACAATATCAATTAAACGCCTCCTCTCTAGTCTCACCCTATTATTCCGACGGAGGTTGGTCATACCGCTGCAATTTAGGGGCTTCCTTCTTACCTTGGCACATGATATTCCCTTAGCAGGACACCTAGGCCAGAACAAAACTTGGGACAGACTTGTCTGTCACTTTCACTGGCCTCACATGTCTGAAGATACAAAGGAGTTTTGTCGCTCCTGTGTAACCTGCCAAGCCAGTGGCAAAGCAGGTGGTACCACAAAGGCCCCCCTGATACCACATACCTGTGGTGGGGGTGCCCTTTGAAAGAGTGGGGATTGACATTGTTGGTCCAATGGATCCCCCTACAGCATCTGGGCACAGATTCATACTGGTGGTGGTGGACCATGCCACCAGGTACCCAGAGGCAATTCCACTTAGGACCACAACAGCTCCTGTTGTGGCCAGGGCCTTACTTGGAGTTTTCTCCAGAGTGGGGTTTCCTAAGGAGGTAGTATCTGATAGGGGTGCCAACTTCATGTCAGGATACTTAACAGCTTTGTGGAAGGAATGTGGTGTTAACTACAAGTTCACCACTCCCTATCATCCACAATGCAATGGGCTTGTTGAGAGATTTAACAAGACCCTAAAGGGTATGATCAAAGGATTACCAGAAAAGCTCAGGCGAAGATGGGACATCCTTCTACCCTGCCTTCTGTTTGCTTACAGAGAGGTCCCACAAAAGGGGGTTGGCTTCAGCCCCTTTGAATTGTTGTTTGGGCACCCTGTAAGAGGACCCCTGTGTTTGGTGAGGGAAGGATGGGAGTTACCTCTCAAAAAGCCCAAACAAGACATAGTGGACTATGTACTTGGTCTCCGCTCCAGGATGGCTGAGTACATGGAGAAGGCATCCAAAAACCTTGAGGCTAACCAAGAATTACAGAAAGCTTGGCATGACCAAAAGGCTGTCTTGACTGAGTACCAGCCTGGACCGAAAGTATGGGTGTTGGAGCCAGTGGCCCCAGCAGCACTCCAAGACAAATGGTCTGGACCCCATACTATCATTGAGAAGAAGGGAGAGGTTACCTACTTGGTGGACCTAGGAACTCCCAGGAGCCCCCACAGGGTGCTCCATGTTAACAGGATGAAAGCATATGTTGACAGGGCAGACATGGGCTTGCTCATGGCTACAGATGAGGGGCAGGAGGAAGAGAGTGACCCTCTCCCAGACCTGCTGACTCAGAACCCTGAGGATGGCTCAGTTGATGGTGTGGCCTTAGATGGCAGCCTCACTGAACATCAGCAAAATGATTGTAGACAGGTTTTGCAGTCATATCGACATATGTTCTCCCTGACACCCAGTCAGACTAACTGGTGTACCCATGTGGTGGACACTGGTGACAGTCTTCCTGTGAAGAACAAAATTTACAGGCAACCTGACCATGTCAGAGATTGTATCAAGACTGAGGTGCAAAAGATGCTGGAATTAGGTGTCATTGAGCCTTCTGAGAGCCCCTGGGCTAGCCCAGTGGTTCTGGTCCCCAAACCTCACACCAAAGATGGAAAGAGAGAGATGAGGTTCTGTGTGGATTACAGAGGACTCAATGCTGTCACCAGGACAGATGCACACCCTATTACAAGGGCAGATGAGCTCATAGACAAATTGGCTTCTGCCAAGTATTTGAGCACATTTGACTTGACAGCTGGCTACTGGCAAATCAGGATAGCTGAGGAGTCTAAGGCCAAGACAGCATTTTCTACCCCAGGTGGGCATTATCAATTTGTGGTGATGCCCTTTGGTTTGAAAAATGCACCTGCCACCTTCCAAAGGTTGGTGAATCAAGTCCTTACTGGGTTGGATGACTTTTGCGCAGCATATCTGGATGATATTGCTGTCTTTAGCTCCACCTGGGAGGATCACCTGGCCCACCTGAAGGAAGTGCTAGAGGCTCTGCAAAAGGCAGGCCTCACTATCAAGGCAACCAAGTGCCAGATAGGGCAGAGTAAGGTTGTGTACTTAGGTCACCTTGTAGGTGGAGGCCAAGTTCAACCACTGGAGAGTAAGATCCAGACCATAAAGGACTGGTCCCCTCCAACTACCCAGACTCAGGTCAGAGCTTTCTTGGGCCTGTCTGGGTACTACAGGAAGTTTTTTAGGAACTATTGGTCCATTGTGACTCCTCTTAATGATCTGACATCCAAGAAGATGCCCAAAAAGGTTCAGTGGACAGTAAACTGTCAAAAGGCATTTGATGACTTGAAGAAGGCCATGTGCTCTGCACCTATCCTGAAGAGCCCTGACTACTCAAGAGAGTTCATTGTCCAAACAGATGCTTCTGAGTTGGGAGTGGGAGTGCATTACGAAATTGAAACTGGTTCACCTTATTGGCCCCTGTAACAGTGTACCCAGGTACCCAGGACATAGGTGCTTCCAAGGCCAACTAGGGGCTGCAGCACGTATTGTGCCACCCCTGGCCTGGCCTCCATATTTGACACAACTGGCTTATCACTCAGCTGGGGTAAGTCGGTGTAACCACCCCTTACTTAGGTGTAGTATGCCTATACCTAACCTAAAATGGACACATATGTTCCTATCAGCCACTCCTATGGAAGGCCTCATTAATCCTGGAGGCAGAATGCTTGGAAATATGTGAGATGGTGCTCTGGCATGAGCTGAGCCTGTCTGCAGCTTTCGGAACCATGTCCTTTAGCTGTTTCATGATACTGCCATACCATATACTCTTAAGTGCATTATAATCCTCGCGGTTAAATGCTATCTTTGGCTTGGCTTTATCAAAACATGTCGAATTGGAATACTACCCCCTCGCCAGTTCTGGCGACGGGGGTAGCATTCCACCCTTCTAGAGGGACACGACATGTACCTAACCTGAACCCCGGTTAAAGTTAAACTGAGCCTCAGCATCACAAAATGGATGCTGCCACCAAAGACACAAGTCTGACCTCCTGCTGCTGGGAGTCCTTCCAGCGAGGGCAGCTTGGACAAAGGGTTTCCTGCCTTGGGAGGTGCTGGCACCACCCCAGACAGGATTTTGTGTATTGGGTAGGACAAGTCTGAATAGAATCAGACATGCCTGGGGCACACAAGGTGTCCCCGTGCATTTGCCAGTTCAAACCGGTGCTGGGGCTTTCCAGCCCCAGTCTTGGCGTGAAGCTGGACAAAGGAAAGGGGGTGTAACCGTCCCCCTTCCTGGTCCCACCCAGAGGAGGGACCTAGCAGGTGATCCGGCCCCTAGAATTGGAATAAGAGTAGGAGCTGTGTACTGAGACTTCAGATCATCCTGAACTCTACTTGAAACTAAGAAGAAAACTGGACTTCGACATTCTGCTGCACAGAAGACTGAAGAGAATCTCCCTTGTGGCCAAGGAGTGACCACCCTGTGAATACAGGCACCAACCAGCAACTCGACGTCTGCTTTGCCACCGCCTCCCACCGGAGCCCGAGCCCAGAGCCTGACAAGACCCAGACTCCCAGACATCTCACAGCCCGATCCACAGTCCCTGAAAAGAAGAGACCCATGGAGGCACCGAGAGACGTGGGACCGGACATCTTGGAAGACCCCCGAGAAGCTGACTGTGCAGCACCCGAGGCACCCTCAATGCTGTGCTTTGGGGTTTGAGAAGCCCCGACACCGAGCAGCATTTGCACTGAAGATCAGCCCCCCAGCATCTCCACGATCTGCGTGGGGCCCTTTTGCACTTTGCCACTCGACGCGCCATCCCGGCCACTTGCCACGCAGCTAGTGGCCATCTTGGTGATGAAAACTACAACTTACACCACTGGTCTGGTTGCCCCAGACTGGCCCTTGCTCCCCTAAAAAGGAGCACCCGCTCTGACCTTGCTGGTCCGAGTGAGAAGCTTGCATCGATTCCTGCATGGCTTGCTGTAGCCACGGCCTGTTTGCTCCAATCAAGTTGCCGATACCGCCATCAGCGAGAACCTTTGTGGGACAGCTCGTGAACGACTCCTGGACGTCCTTGACCTTTTCGTGTCCACGTGGCTGCAGAGACAATCTTCACCTCATCGCCTGTTTGCACCCGACATTGCCTGGTTCCTTCCTGGGTCCACGGTAGTCACTGGCTAGTGACTTTGAACATTGTCCCCTCTGCTTTCAGGTCTTTACCTCTTCAGATCCACCCTTAGATCCACCGGAACTCTCCTCGACGACCCGCCTGCAGCATCTTTAGCTCCAAGCACCATCGACCTGCGCGAGGAAACCCGACACTACTTCGCACCTGTGCACCCTCTTCCTGTGGGTGAGGTAACTCAGCAACGCCAGTGTTCCCACACTGGTGTACACCTCCAGTGCCTGTGTCTAAAGTTTTATCCTTGTAGGTCCATCGGAAGGTTCCTAAAACACTAACTTTGTAACTTTTACGCACCATTGACATTGCATTGGTGCATGCGTGCGCTTTAAGCGCTGCACCCGAGTGCCGCGTGCCTTTCCCGACTTCATCACTGCTAGTCCCGAACAGCTCCAGCGATTCCCCAGGCCCTAGGCCTCTTCACTTTCCCCATAGTGGTTCTTATACCACTATTTTAGTATATGGTTTAGGTGGCCCCTAGGGCTCATCCATAAGTGTGCAACTTTTGTATATTTAAACTGTGTTTTGTTTTAACGCATTTGCTTCTGTGCTCATAAAGAGTATAGGGGATATTTGTAGAAATAAATCTATATATATTTTCAATATATATCTGTGTGGTGTCCTTTCATTTGGTATTCAAGGGGATTGTGTATGGTAAAACAGCTTGCTTCACATGCCTTCACAGAGTTTAGCCTAAGACTGCTAAGTCCATGCTACCCCTAGGATAGCTTGTCTATAAGGTTGACTTTACAACCAATCATCATAAGGGTTGCTTGGCATGGTACAAGGTGATCACTAGAACTAGTGAGCATCATATACCAGGCCAACTTCTCACACCTGCACTAATATGACGATATATGTAGGCTCGGCAAAATTCCTGGGGTGGGCATGGCCCATTAGAACTAAATTGCTTGTAAATTAATTTCGCTGAGGGATGCAAAATTGCTATACTTACTTTTTGTGTAATATATACAGTTTTAAGAGCATTTTATCTGTTTTTATCCTTTTTATCAAATTTCTTAACAGTATTTATTTTTTATACATAAACTTGTAAGTACTGTATGCTTTTATGACAATACGTCGAATAAAGCTTGTTTGAATTGACTTGATGTTTTCGCCATGTGGGCACTCCCTAACAAATTCAGGTGGCCAGTCTTTTTCAGCTACAAGAATGTCATAACCCTTTGAGAGCTTCTCCCAAAATAGTGCTCTTATTTTTCTAGTTATGTCCCCCTCTATCCGGAGTGTTATTTCATATAACTTATGGGGTACACTAACCCTGGTGTCGGCAGTTTCAACTTAAATGTACTCATTCAAGTCCACTGTCTCCAGATGATGCTTAAAGATCTTGCGAGCTATGGTGACTTCTGCTGCGCTGTCCAGTATTGTCTGGGCCCACTCCCCGTTCTTGAGTTGTGTCCTCAAGATCCACGGCATGTCTGATTTTTAGACCTGTTACCTTCGTTTTGGTGAATTGGGTTTTCTTATTTTTTTGGCACGTGTTGATCATCTTAGGACTTTACACGTTCTTCTTTCTGTTGTGACCGTCCTCTTCTTTCCGAATTCTGTGAGGAAGTCTGAAAGGTACGAGAGGAACGTGTATCAGTATCTTTATATCTATCAGGTTTTCTCAAATTATCCCTGTTCCTGAGGTTATACCTCTTTTCAGAGGGCTCTTTTTGAGGAGACCTACCTCGGGATTGAGAACGCTTCTCTTTAGAAGTTTCTTTAGTATTCTCCCACTTCTTTTTAGGAGTAGTGAGAGTGTTTTTAATAAAGACATTTTCAGGACTCTCTGTTTGTTGGGGTTTAACTCGTTTCCCACCCAAATGATCTCTACTTAGTTCTTCATAGGATTTTTCGATTATTCTGGCTAGTTCATATGGTTGCTCAGTTACATCAAGTTCTCTTAACTTTTGGCGGATCACCATGGATGCTGCCTCACTTTTAATATTACTAATATTGTAGCTGAGACCTGTTTGAAATCTTTCAGTAATTTCATACCCAGATTTAAAGCAGGCTCTGCCCCGTATTCATTTTGAATCTGTTTCAGGACGTCTGGTATTACCGCCATGGACAGAACACCATGTGTTTTTGTGTAGATTGCAGCAAAGGCTGTACCCCAAGTATCACAGTCCTCCAGGTGTGGTGCGATCCCCATTGGTAAACAGATTGTTAGAATCCTGTGTTTCTCATGAGGTGCACTATCTGGAAATACTGCCTCGAATTGAGTAATTTTTTTAGTTATCCAGAATGGAATTTGTTCCAGTTTAGTGGGTAATTTACTAATGACTGATTGTATAGTCGGTGGTGTTATTTTATTTGTGTTCCCCTGGTGAGGGGTGTGTTGTGGAATCCTTAAAGGAGGTTGGACAGTTAGAGTCTGCATGGCATATCGAACCAATTGTCTATGTATTTTGATTAATTGTTTTAGTTGAACTAATACTTCTGCATCTGACATTTCCTCAATGTCAGGATGTGGTGTATAGCTGGCTAGTACCGGCCATGTTGCTCCTGGTCTACCTAGTAGACCGAGCCTGGTAATTTTATTTTGATGTTGTAGGGTGCATTTAAACCAGAGCTGGTGCTCTTGGTATGTTAATGGAATTTCAACATCCTCGAAAGGAGTGTATTCCGCTGGAGTTTCTTCTTCTTTGTAGAAGTGAAACACATGTGTTACTGGATTTGCTTCAGGGAAGACAATCCATGAATAGAAAACCTCTGTCTACCGATATTCATGTGCCTCTATGACAAAGAATACCCTACCACCTCTTGATGATAGGCCATTTGTTATAAGCTTTATAGTGATTGTATTCATAAAATTTTCCGGGATGAGTATAGCATCCGGGTCAGTCTCTTGGAGACCTGTAACGTCAAAGACTGCTGGATTTACTGCAGCCCCTCCGTTCTCTCTTTCAGTCATTTTGTTGACTGAAAGTTTGCAGAGCAAGTTTCAAGGAAACAAAGATAAGGTGCACAATATTTTGGAACAGTGTATCCTTCAATTTTGAACAAACCAAAAACGAATACATAGGATTTTCGTCCTACTCAGTTATGGCGGATATTTTATCCTTTTACCCACTCCAGACATCTATGGGAGTATTTTACGGGAAAAAAGAGGCCTCTGTGAAAAGCACGACTGAGTTACTCTAGTATCTAGCGTTAAATTAGTGCCTTACCAAACGTTGGGCAATGTAGATTGTACCTATATAAGGGCATGAATCTGTAATTTTGTTCGTATTCTAAAATGCTACACAATAATAGAGACAGCAAGCCTATAAGATGTGCATTTGTCTGTAGGTTTGCACGGCTTGATTAGTAATGTAATGACGGCTTCGCGCATTGTCGGGGAAAGAGTACCGCACATCAAGGATTCAGCATAAACCCTGACTAGGTGCGGCACAAGTATTGATGTGTAAGCTTTTAAAAAAACACAGGTGAAGCCATCGAGGCCTAGGGCACTGGAGCCATTTAGATCATCGATGGCCTGAGTAATTTCATCACATGTAATAGGGGCAGCCAGAAATTGGTGCTGTCCAGGAACTAGCCACACCATGGCTATTTCCGCCAGGTAATTTGCTATAGTTTCTGCAGTGGCTACGCATCTTGTCTTGTACAATGATGTATAGTAAGAGAGAAAGGTGGACACTATAGCAACATTGGAGGTGGCTATGGCGCCGTCAGCCAGTTGGATTTGTGTAATCAATGAGGCCTGATAAGGGGGGTGTAGTGGCTCAGCCAGCATATGGCCTGGTCTCTCCCCTTCACCATAAACATGGGCTGTGTGCATTTGCCCAGATAAGTGACTTCCTGTAGTGCCAGGTCTTGGAATTCCTGTAGTAAGGAAGTGCGTTGTCGTGAAAGAGACTTAGAGTCATCTGCTAATGCTTATATGTCAAGGTCTTTTCATGTTTGCTTGACAGTGGCTAACTCCCTGCGTATGGAACGCAGTGCTCCTGAGTGTTTCGCAATGGATATTCCATTTATATAGACATTGAAAACTTCCCAAAGTGTGGAATAGTGTGGTACAGAGCCTGTATTGAGTTGGAAATATTCAGCTATAGCATTTCGGATCTAACTACGTCGTCGAGTAAGGCGTTAGCTGAGAAGCGCCAAGGTGCTCGTGGCAGTGTAACTTCTGGGAGTTCCAGAGTCAGGAGCACTGTAGAGTGATCTGATAATGTTCTGGGGAGATGCTTGATGTTTGTGAGTGCAAGTGTAAAATTTGGTGTGAGGTACCAATGATCGATGCACGATTATGATCCATGTGGGGCTGAGTAGAAAGTGTAATCATTTGTTGAGGGATATATGGAATGCCAAGCGTCCGTCTGAAGGAAAGACTGCATAAGTGTGGTGCGAGAGTTGTACGAATGATGTTTAGTAATTAGCCCGGTGCCCGTTGTGCACAGAGGGCTCTAATGTGAGATAGAAATCACCTCCCATGAGTTCCGTGTGAGCTTGCATTTAGGTAAGGTGCATACCTATGTCATTGAAGAAAGCCGGGGCATCAATATTAGGTACATAGATATTGACCAAGAGGAGAGGCACAGAGGTTAGCCCTTGCCATTCTGAGTTCCTTGCTTTCTGGTAGGGATAATAGTGTGGCTCTTGGAGATTTTACTTCAGATTTTTTTTCCCTTGAAGAGTACCTCAGGGGTTCATAATTATCACCCACTTTTTTCAATATTCATGTTGCACCACTGACTAAACTGATCAAATCTTTCTACTTTTCTGTAGTGTAATATGCAGATGACATTCAAATTATAATGTCCATTTTTCTCTTGCTAACGTGGTAGTGTCTAAATTCAGCAAATGCATGCTTAACATTGACACATGGATGCAGGAAAACTACCTATAACTTACCTTAAAAAAAATGGAGGTTATCCTTTTTGATTCCGATCTGTCTTTTTGGACCATCTCCTGGTGGCCCCATCACTTGGCAACCTTGTGTCCAGTTGAGAAAGTGAAAAACCTCGAAGTATGGTTCGACAAGCAACTGTGCTTTTCCCAATCACATAAATAAGATTGCATCTTCCTGTTTCCATCTCCTCTGGATTTTGGGGAAGGTGTTTCCTTTTATTCCGCCAGATTTGCCGAAGATGGCTATTGTTGCATTGGTTCTATCTCTGATAGGCTATTGCAATGCTCTTCATCTAGGCATCCAAAGAAGTATCAGGTGAAACTGCAATCAGTTCAGAACGCAGCTGCTCATCTGATTTTAAAAATGCCCAAGTTTAGCTCTGTCTCTAAGGGCATTCATGACATTGGTTATCAGTAACCGAGAGGGTCAAATCCGAGGCCTGCGTATTGCTGATAAAGCATTGTAATCTGGCAGTCCTGCTTATTTTCAAGAGCAATTTCTGGCACTTAGAAAATCATAACCTAAGATCCAGCACTGCTAAGTTAGCAGTGGTCCCCAAAATCAAGAGGTCTGAATGGAGAGGAAGAAGTTTATCATTTTCAGCTTGCAGGTTGTAGAACTATTTGCCCATTGCATTGAGGTTACACTCTAATATCTTTATGTTCGGAAAAATGTTAAAGACCTGGCTTTCCTCTATCCATTACTAGTAAATCTTGTTCAGTTCTATTTCAGTAGGAACTCTTTGCGCAAGGGCATCTCTGGCAATTGCACGCTTGATAAGAACTAAAAAATGAAATGGAAATGAAAATCAGGAGAGTACAATAACAGCAGAAACACTGTGAAAGAGACATGCCAGTTGTGCACACTATTCGAACAGCATTAATGATGAAAAAAAAATTGTGAATTTTTCAAAACTGAAACAATCAGTAACAAAACAATAGCATAACTTCCACTCAGCACGTAATTAATAACACTATGAGTGTCTGGTGCATGGTGCAAACAAGACACACAGTACAAATTTAAACACCATTACCAAGATTTATTGAATGGGCCACACTGCCTTTTGACAAATGTTAACAATCACACATTAGGCTGATACCACTCCAGCCCTTCTCCGTTTCGCTTGAGGAAAGAGCCCCGTGCACTGCAGCAGGAGTGGCCCCTTCAATTTCCTGCCACCCGGTGCCTAATAAATACACACCTTGAGTGAAGACTGGTGGGTCTCCATCCCCGCACAGTGGTTACCGGGCAAGGGAGGCCCCGGGAGCGCATATTGGCTGCGAGCTTGGGGCGTTGAATATGCGACGTCCATCCTGCATGTGTTAAAACCGACACCACTTGACAGATTGCAAACTTTCCACTGGACTGACTCCCCTGATACAGTGGGCCGGCTGGACACTAGTGTAACTCGGCTGCCCTCAAGGGCTGTTATGTAATCACAATCCTGCTGCAGCGACTCACACCACACCATAAACTGTGCATCCACCACTGGTCCACCCCACATGCCAGGTTATTGTTGACTCAGAGTAAAGCCAGCAGTCAAGTGATCGATCTGCTTCCCATTCGCAACTGCGTGACCTAATATCTCAATGAAGCCTAAGGGAGGTTCACCTGTACAATCTAATAAATCGGACAAATATTCAGTTCCCAAGCAACTCAGGCAGGAGGATAAGGCTGAGAGTGGCATTGCTAGTGACTCTGAACCTCCACTGAGCCCCATAATGACAGCAATTCAAGTACAGGAAACCACACTGGAAACAAAGATTGACAAAGTCTCCATTGAAATTAACCTTGTTAGTGCTGATATGACTAAAACAACAGAACGCGTTACACAGACCGAACTAAATGTCTCAGAACTCCAGAACAAAACCCGTACACTGGAGGAAAGAGTACAACAGTTGGTTCACCAATAGCGCCAGGTGGCTCTCAAGATGGAGGACTTTGAAGGGCGAGCCCACCGCAACAACATCCGTGTGGTCGGGGTTCTAGAAGGTGGCAAGTGTGGACCTCTTCCTAGAAGACCTCATACTAAACCACCTCAAACCTAAATGCCTCTCTACCTTCTTCACTGTTGAACGGTCACATAGGTCCCCCATCCCCCTGCAAAAACCGGGGGCAGCCCCCAGGACACACATAGCCAAAATCCTCAACTACAGGGATCGGGACGCAATACTACAGGCGGCCCGCCTACATGGAGATCTTAAGTACGAAGGCACAACTATCAGGTTCTTCCCAGGCTTTACCCTCAATGTTCAACAAGAACGCCGCTCCTTTGACGGAGTGAAACAAGCTTTCAGAGACAGGGGCATCAAATACATGATGTTTTTTCCAGCGAAGTTTAAAATTATGGTAAACAGCAAATCATGGTTCTTTACAACCCCATCGGATGTACAATCAAGGCTGGATGGAGGAGATGCATGTACGAAGAGGCCTATGAACACTGGTGACTGGCGGACTTTACGTGAAAGTCCTTCCAGCTCCCATGACGGCAAAGAAGACTCAGTCAAGAGGAGACTGCAATCTTAGAGATCTCGGTCCATGAGCTCGGCTCTATCGGTGACTGGTGGAGAATGATCTCCCCTTGACTAGCGACAACAACTGAGACTCTTCACGTTGTTTCGTAATGTATACAATTTGTTCTTTATAAACGGTTGCTGACACTAAGTGTGCGGGACGCTGTGCTACTAGTGATATGTAAGAAGGCCTCCTTCCTCATTGGGGCTTGAGTTGGGCTCTGGTGGGCCTACAACAGAGCTACTCCACCCCCCTGTAGTAGTTTCAGTTTATTGGGGTGACAAGCGCTCTGCTAGTTGGGGATGTGGGAAGTTTTGAGCCTACACAGCAGGGAGGGAAGGGATGGTCTGGTGAGTTTTTCTTCTATTGTTTCTCCCCTCCCTATTGTTGAGGTACCGGGATTGAGACACGGTGGGGGGGGTGGTGGATTGATACTGTACAACTGTTGATTTTTGTTGAGGGTACATCAATGGTACGTCCTGCTCATTATACGGAGGAACTCATATTTTATCATTTGCACAATGGGTACGCAATGGGACAAAAGTATTAACATCCTTAGCTGCAACGTCAGTGGACCTAGGGATAAAATCAAACGTAGTGTTGTCCTGCAATACATTAAATGCCATGCCCCGGATGTAGTGCTACTACAAGAAACGCATCTGGTGGGCACCTCCTGCAAAGCACTTCATAGGTGGGGCTACAAACTACTAGCTCCCGAGGCTTCACTACTAGCTCATGGAGAGTAGGCATCCTAGTGAAGAATTCTTTCCCTCGGGCCTTTCAATCAACCTTGACTGATGACAGAGGTAGATAAATAGGGGTCACAGGTTCCTGGGAGGGTTACATGCTCACACTACTGTCAGTTTACATACCACCAGGCCTACAGAATACCACTTTCAAAGATTTGGGCACTCCTTTGCTCTCTCTCCTGGAAGGTCTTTTGGTGGTTGGGGAGGACTTTAACTCAGTTGCCTCGGGTACACTGGATAGATACCCACCCTGAGTACTTGGGTCTTCCCACAAGTGGCTGCCTGATTATTTAGATGCATTGGGGCTTTTTGACGGATGGAGAACATACCACCCAGAAAACATCCAAATATACCTTCCATTCCGGAGCCCATCAAAGCCTTTCCCGCATTGACTGTATCCTGAGCCCAGCTTCACAGGCTGCATTTATCCGCAAAATTAAACATCTAGCTAGAATTTCCATGAAAATGACGGAACAGTAGTTCTGTGGCAGGGGATCTCTGTTATAGTCATAATCATGTGAATAGTCCCACCCATGTGCGTGGACCCCGGAGCAATCGAAATAGTCTCTTAAGTTGTCCTCTTCTGCAATCCTGCATAGATACTCAAGAGAAAATCAAAGACAAATAATGCAGCCTGAAATTAACAAGACTACACTGCCCAGTACTTCATGCTGAAGTGAAAAAGGATAGCCAGATAACACTGAAATGTAAACATTTTGCTAAGTTTCACACAGAAGAGAGAAACTCCCCTTCACAAAAATCATTTGTCCTGATAAAGAGGAAGGGTTGGACAGACAAGCACCATAGGCTGCCTTTATGTGTCTACACATGGATACCGTGCCTTTAAGGAACCCCCCAGAGACCCTCGGTATCCCATGATGCACAGCCAAAGGCTAGTTACTTTCAGTTCGTTTTTTCCGGCGGCTCCTGCTAGCAGGACCCTGGAGCATTGAACTCTACCTTTAGTGGTATATCTTCAAATTTTTTAGCTTTTTTATAGTTTGAGTGTTTCACTCGACGTCTTTTTTTCACTTGCTGTCTTTTTGGGGCAGTTAAGCCACTCTTTTCTTGTCAAAATGCCATCTTTATTTGACAAGTGCCCAGAAGGGCAGGAAGAAGGCCAAGTCGGACTGGCATAGGGTTTGTATACTCTGTTTTCCTTCATCTCATGTTCCTGACTGCTGAGTCATCTGCAAGTCATTCTCCAGGAGGACCCTGCATGACAGGGGGAAGATTCGTCTTCAAGGCCTGGAGCATAGAAGACAACAGGCTGCAGGTGGGACATCTGGGCATGGAAAGAGCCTTTCCTCTTCCACAACCCATGCGTCGGCCTCTGGGGGGCTCCCCAGTCGAAAGAAAGCTCAGAAACAACGCCGGTCCCGGTCAACGTCGAAGGCGACGACGTCGAAACCAGGGCTCTGGGTCTAAACGACGTTGAAGATCAATGTCGAAGGGAAGGATGTCGAGATCTCGGATGAAGTCGACGTCTAGGACATCACAGATGACGTCGACACATCATCGCCGTCGATCTGAGTCTAGGAGACATCGCTGCTCACCGCCAAGGTGACACCGCCGTTCGACGTCGTCGCACAGGTTGCCGCCGACGAGAAGATAGACGCTGTCGAGAAGAAAGTCGACGTTGAGAGGAAAGTCGACGTTGAGAGGAAAGTTGACGTCGAGAAGAAAGTTGACATCGAGAAGAAAGTCGACGTCGAGAAGAAAGTCGACGTCGTGAAGAAAGTCGACGTTGTGAAGAAAGTCGACGTCGTGAAGAAAGTAGACGTCGAGGAGAAAGTCGACGTCGAGAAGAAAGTAGACGTCGAGGAGAAAGTCGACGTCGAGAAGAAAGTCGGTGTTGAGAAGCCATAGGAGCTCATTCTCGAGAAGCCTGACACCCACTGTGGTCAGCATCTTCACGTCTGAGAGTTCAAGGTCATGACGGCATCTGCATTTGCCTTCAAGGGGCACTGCTGCCAGAGCTTCCTCTTCGAGGCCTGCCCGTAAGAGAAGGAGGGTGATTCATACCTCGGACTCTGAGTATTCCAGGACCTATTCTCCAACCAGGTCACCGGAACCAGCTCAACCTGTAGCTCCTTGTCGGTCGCCGCTGCAACCTAGGACGCCTACTCCTCCTCTTCTGGCGCCTCCTCCTCCTCCTCCACGCTCCCCGATGCCGCTGCCTTCACCTCCGCCACCACCGCCTACTCCACCTCAGCTGTCTACTCGGCCGCCGGTGGTGCCACCTGTGCCGGTGATCCCGGCGGTGCCCAGAAGCCAAGATCTCGATCCCGTCCGACACATCGCTCTCGCAGCCGGCACCGGTCGTCTACCACATCTCGCCATCATCATCGTCACGAGCGGTCACGTTCCAGGTATACTAGCGACACGGAGTTTGCTAGTGGTGGAAGATACTGGCCAACCTTGTTGGATTCCCCACCTCCGTGGGTGTCACCTGTCGATGACATTACCACGTTTCAGGGAACTGGGCATTGCACTATCCGTGCCTGCCCCTACCATGTCTGTGATCTTTGAGACACTACAGCGAAAGCAAATCTCTCGTCTTCTGCTTCCTTTGGTACCTGGTTTGGAGGAACCGGCAATGGAGTTGTTCTTGACGCCTGCCTCAGTAAAGAACGGTGATGGATTAAACCCAGATCTGTTGACTGGATGTGAGTGTTTGATTGGTTCAGATGCTCCGTCCGTCACACCCCCTTTTGTACCGCTTTGTCGCCATAAGTTGGCAGGGTATGCTCAGACTTTGAGTCCCTTGCTCACTTTGCCACTGGATTCAATCAAACCTGGCTGAAGACGAGGGTGTGAGTGTTTGATTTGTTCAGATGCTCCCTTTTGAACCGCTTTGCCTCAGTGAAGTCGGCACCCTCGAGACTTAAAAAAAAATACAAGCCCCCAGACTCGGACCCTGCATTCCTTCGGGTGGATCCCCCTCCGGATTCAGTCATAGTGGCGGCGGCGAAGAAGCAGCACACTATGGCCCTTCGACCACAGTTTCACTGGACAAGGAAAGCCATAGACTTGATTCTGCGAGGAAGAAAGTCTGCAGCACTGCAGCCACTTTAATGAAGGCAGCAAGTTTGACTGCCCTCTTGGGTCGGTATGACCGCTCCTTGTGGGAGTCTCTTCAACAGTTCGTGGAACTCCTGCCTAGAGACAAACGGGAGGATTTTCAGAAGGTTCTCAATGAAGGTCTGATGGTCTCTAAGCAGATCATCAGTGCGGCTGCAGACACCTCTCTCCTGGCAGCCCATGGATATTGCCATGGTGTGACTCTGCGGTGCCATTCATGGTTGCGTCTCACCTCTCTGAAACCGGAGGCCCTGCAACGGATTGTTAATCTGCCATTCTCGGGTTCTACCCCCTTTGGTTCCCATGTGGATGAGGATATGGCTCGTATGAAAACGGAGGTTGAGACACTCAAGCCTGTTGGCTTGGAGAAGCCTAAGGAACAGTGTAAGATTTTCCGCCCCTACCAATGGTGCTACTCTTCCCAACAGTTCCAACACAGCCAGGGCCGTCAGGCTGGACAGCAACAGCAACATCAGTTTCAGCAACAGTCCTTTCAGAGATGTCAGAGAGGCAGGGGCAACCAGCAATCCACATCGGGGAACAAGGCCCCCGCTTGTTCTAAACCCTGAGGGATTACTTCCCCCTCTTCTGTTACCCACTCCGGTGTGGGAAATCATTCAAAATTACCTGGCAGAGTGGAGAAAAATAACTCCGGACAAGAGGGTGCTGAATATTGTTCGCAATGGATACTGACCACGTTTCATCAGCCCTCCTCCATCTATTCAACCAGTTTGTTCAAAATACCTGTTGCGCGAACTTCAAGTGGAGGCAGATACCCTGTTGAGAAAAAGGGCGATAGAACTGGTTCTTCCTCCTCAAAGGGGAAAAGGCCTATACTCCAGGTTCTTTCTTGTGTGCAAAAGGGACAACAACGAATGCAGACCCATTCTCGATTTGCGGCAAGCAAACAAATGGATTTGCAGAGAAAAGTTCTGAATGCTGTCCCTGCACCAGATTTATCCTCAGCTGCATCAAGGGGACTGGATATGCGCCATAGATCTGCAAGACGAGTACTTCCATGTACCCATTGCACAGAAGCATCAGAAGTTTCTGCGGTTCCTAGTCGGCACCAATCACTACCAATATACAGTACTTCCATTCAGCATGAAGTCTGTGCCCAGGAATTTTTCAAAGTGCATGGCTATGGTTGCAGCGCACCTGAGGAAGAGCAAGGTGTTCGTTTGTCCGTACCTGGATGACTGGCTTATCAAAGCCGCCATGTTTCAGGAAGCTCAGCTACATTTCAACAGGACGGCTGTTCTGTTGAACCAATTGGGCCTTCACATCAACATGTCAAAGTCTGTCCCGACTCCTGTTCAGTGTCTGCAGTACCTGGGAGCCTCCATCGATACACTCCTGGCAAGCATGTGTCCTTCGGAGTAGCGGCGCTTAACGATCCTTCGGAAGGCTCAGGCTCTCATGTCCGTTCCATCTGCGACAGTGAGGACGGTATCCTCACTCCTGGGTTCGATGGCCTCTTGTATCTTCCTCACTCCACATGCCGCCTCCACATGAGGCCGCTGCAGGAATGTCTGGAGGATCAGTGGGATCAGAAATTAGGGAGCTGGGAGGACAGGATCCAACTGTTGCAACACGCTGTCCAGTCCCTGAAGTGGTGGTGTTCACCTCACAATCTCCTCAGAGGGATTCCGTTCCACAAAGAGATACCGACTCAGATCATTGTGACAGATGCGTCTCTCCACAGCTGGGGAGCTCATTCAGACCACCTTCAGATACAGGGGACGTGGTCCCAGACAGAGTCCACGTATCGCATCAACTTTCTGGAACTCCGAGCAATTCACTTGGCGCTGAAAGCCTTCCAGTCATCGTTTCGGACAACTTCCCTGCTTGTACAGACAAACAACACAACGACAATGTATTACCTCAACAAGTAGGGGGGCTCAAGATCGCGCACACTGTCTCTGGAGGTGCAGACGATCTGGAACTGGCTGCTGGCCAGGGGACTGACGATCACGGCGACTCATCTGACAGGTGTGCAGAATGCTCCGGAAGACGCACTCAGCAGGCTCGTTCAAGAAAATCACAAATAGGTCTTAAATGACGAGATGTTAGGAGACATCGTCGCAAAATGGGGCACTCCAGAAATCGCTCTGTTTGCCACCGCAGAAAACAGCAAATGCCGAGACTTCGCCTCCAGGTTTTATCAACCGGGGACGCTGGGGAATCCACTGTGGATCAACTGGTGGAACAGCTTTCTCTACGCTTTTTCACCCATTCCCCTGATCCCGACAGTGTTGATCTGGCTGTCCCAGTCCCGGGCCAGGATGATCCTCATTGCTCCGGAATGGCCTCAGCAGCGGTGGTTCACCAACCTCCTACACCAGTCTCTCCTGCCACATCTTTGACTTCTGTGTCGGCTGGACCTTCTCACAAAGTTCGGCGGGCAGATGGTGCATCCCAACCTCTCAAGGTTGAGTTTGGCAGCATGGCTCCTGATCTAGTGCAGTATGGACATTTAAATCTTCCTCAGAACTGCATGGGGATATTAAAAGAGGCAATACGACCATCTTCCTAAGCATACAAATGAAAGAGATTCTGCATTTGGTGCATGTCTAAGGGTGCAGACCCTACATCCTGCAAGGAGGATATCATCCTCCCATACTTAGTGCATTTGGCTCAATCTGGCCTTAATTTTCATTCCATTAAGGTTTAACTGCGTATAGGAAATGCCCTTCACAAACTTCTTTTTTCCAAATCCCAGTCATCAAAGATTTTCTGGAAGGTTTGAAGAAAGTGTTTCCTCCTATTAGACACCCTTCGCCTCCATGTGAGCTTAATGTGGTGCTATCTAGGCTAATGAGGGAGCCTTTTGAGCCTATTCATAAGGTTTCTCTACAGCATTTATCCTGGAAGGCAGCATTCCTTGTGGCTCTAACATCAGCTTGCAGGGTGAGTGAAATCCAGGCTCTCTGTTGCCAAGAACCCTATACTGTGTTTCATGCATCTAAGGTTGTCATGAGAACTTACCCAAAGTTTCTTCCTAAGGTGATGTCAGATTTCCATGTGAATCAAACGATCACTTTGCCCATGTTTATCCAGCATCCTTCCTCTCTGGCGGAGAGGTCCCTTCATTCCCTCAATGTAAGAAGGGTGTTGAATTCTACTTAGATAAGACTAAGGAGATTCGTAGATCGGATCAATTATTTGTCAATTATGGGTCGGTCAGGACTGGTCTTGCTACCTCTAAACAGTCCATCTCTAGGTGGATTGTGTCCTGTATTCAACTGTGTTACCAGAAAGCTAACAAGACTCTAGGGGGTAAGCCTAAGGCTCACTCTACCAGAAGTAAAGCTGCTACAGCGGCTTTGCTGCGCAATGCCCCCATTGCAGACATCTGTAGGGCTGCCACTTGGAAGTCAGTCCATATCTTTGCTAAACACTACTGCCTGGACTCTGATGCCTGGACTCTGATGCCAGGGCAGAGGCTCAGGTAGGGCAGGCTTTGCTGAGAAATTTGTTTGCACAGTAGTGGTTCTATCTGTTTCGTCCACCGCTGGGTTTGGTTTGTTTGGGATGGGCTTGCCATTCTATTCACATGATTATTCCTATACACAGAGATCCCCTGCTACAGAAGGAGTAATTTCTTACCTGTCTCTCCAGTTCTGTAGTAGGAGTAACTCTGTTATAGTCATAAGCAACCCTCCCTCCTCCCCGATAATACGTTATTATCCTGAATGTTACAGGCCGGGCTTTATACACCTTCAAAAAGAACTGAAAGTAACTAGCCTTTGGCTGTGCATCATGGGATACCGAGGGTCTCTGGAGGGTTCCTTAAATGCAGGGTATCCATTTACAGACACATAATGGCAGCCTATGGAGCTTGTCTGTCCAACCCTTCCTCTCTATCATGACTAAGGATTTTTGTGAAGGGGAGTTTCTCTCTGTTGAAACTTAGCAAAATGTTTACATTTCAGTGTTATCTGGCTATCCTTTTTCACTTCAGGATGAAGTACTGGGCAGTGTAGTCTTGTTAATTTCAGGCTGCATTATTTGTCTTTGATTTTCTCTTAAGTGTCTATGCAAGATGCAGAAGAGGACAACTTAAGAGACCATTTTGATTGCGCCGGGGTCCACGCACATGGGCCGGACTATTCACATGATTATGACTATAACAGAGATACCCCTACTACAGAACTGGAGTTACAGGTAAGAAACAACTCCATTCTTCTCAAACCCTTAGGGAAGCCTTCAAATCCGTGATTTGGGGTAAAGCGATATCACTCATTTCTGGCGCCAAAAAAGAGAGGCAGAAAGAGATTGTGGACCTGGAGGTGGATCTTGGCAGGCTAGAAACCGACTTAGAAGACAAGGTCACACAGGCAAAACTTCACGCACTGCATCTCAAACAAGATGAATATAAAGCTCTAGTGACAGACAGGGCCAAATGCTTTGGGAGGGAAAAACTGGGAAGAATATATGA
The DNA here is from genome assembly GCF_964261635.1 of Lissotriton helveticus. NCBI lineage: Eukaryota > Metazoa > Chordata > Amphibia > Caudata > Salamandridae > Lissotriton > Lissotriton helveticus. The sequence goes on along the minus strand of NC_136061.1, from coordinate 1,341,857,923 downwards.
ACTGGGAGACAAGGCAGAGAAATTAATCACCTGGCTTGACAGGAAGGCTGGCAGAGCGACTGCTGCCCGAACTCAAAGGTGCTGATGCAAAATCCATTACTGACCCTCAATCTATTGTGAATCATTTTGCCACCCACTACCAGAAGGTCTATATATCCAGCTCATCTCACACGGAGGAGGAAGCGCAGGACCTGCTGTGAGACATTAGACTTCCACCCCTGTCCATAGATGACCGCCACTTCCTAAACAGTGCCTTAGCAAATGACGAAATTGCACAGGCCATTAGAGCTTTACGTTCCGGGAAAGCCCTGGGCCCAAACAGTCTGCATCGAGCTCTACAAACTTAAACCAGAAAAATTTGCCCCATGTCTAAAATCCATGTTCGATGAAAGTATAGAGTTGGGAATACTACCGCAGGACCAGAGGATAGCCACATTAGTCACTATCCACAAAGAGGGCCGACCCAAAACAGATTACGCTTCATACAGACCAATCTCCCTTCTAAATGATGAACCCAAAATCCTGGCCAAACTCCTGGCAAACCACCTGATCAAGGTGATTGGGGGACTAGTCCATCCTGATCAGTCAGATTTTATGCCGCACCACAACACCGCACTGAGCCTGCACAGACTACATGGTGTACTGGGTAGAGTAGCCACTCTCCGTGAAGTTGCCCTTGTGATGTCACTGATGCCACCATGGCATTTGACACCATTGAGTGGCCCTACTTGTTTGCCTTACTCTCAAAACTGGGCTTTGGCCCCAAATTTTTCCTATGTGTGCGGGTCCTTTATTCAGAACCCCATGCACAGGTCATGGTCAACAACAAGAAATCATCCCCATTTATACTAAGCCAGGGTACTCGACAGGTGTGCCCCCTCTCTCCCCTCCTCTTTGCCCTTGCCATTGAACCACTGGCGGCATGGATTTGTCAAGACCCTGAGATAAGAGGCCTGCGCTGGTCCCCTCAGTGGGCAGACCGTATCTCCCTTTATGCCGATGACATTATACCTTGCTTCTCCGAGGAATTTGTTAGTGTGTGTCTTCGATATCATGGCAATATTTGGTAGATGATCCAGATTTTCCATCAACTGGAAAAAATCCCTCATTTACGTCCTAGTGGGAGACCCTCCTGATATGCCAGGCAATTGCCTGATTCCAGATAATACCGTGGCCTTCAAATATCTGGGTATTTATATTACATTAGATCCCAAACTTCGCTACACCCACAACTTTCTCCCACCTTTGGAAAGGCTTAAGCGCGACATAGCCAGTCGGACAACCCTCCCACTGTCACTGTTAGGCAAAGCGGCTCCCTTCAGGATGAAGTCACTGCCCCGCTTCCTCTACATCTTGCAGAACGCCATGGACCCAGTCTGGCAGTTCGGTCTGGACTGTTCCCATGGGGCACAGGGTCAAGACTGATTTGCATATGGCTGGATCCACACTGGGGTGGCGTAGTGGGCAAAAGAATAATGGATTTAACCCAGATCTTTTGACTGAAGGAGAATGTTTGCATTGTCAGCATTCTGTCCATCATTTGTTTGCTGTAACACTTTTTGCCCTAAGTGGGATGGGTATGCCGAGACGTGGGTCCCTTGCTCACTGTGCCACTGGATTCAAGCTAGCCTGGCTTAAGAAGGGTGACATACCCTGAAACTGGTCACCGGATGCTTGTTTCATGTCCAGGGAGGACCTGGCCTGGCAGTTCGGTCTAGTCTGTTCCCATGGGGCAGAGGGTCAAGACTGATTTGCATATGGCTGGGTCCAGACTAGGGTGGCGTAGTGGGCAAAAGAACAATGGATTTAACCCAGATCTTTTGACTGAAGGAGAATGTTTGCATTGTCAGCATTCCGTCCATCATTTGTTTGCTGTAACACTTTTCGCCTTAAGTGGGATGGGTATGCCCAGACGTGGGTCCCTTGCTCACTGTGCCACTGGATTCAAGCTAGCCTGGCTGAAGAAGGGTGACATACCCTTACACCGGTCCCAGGATGCTTGTTTTCGGTCCGGGGAAGACCTGGCCTGGCCGTTCGGTCTGGACTGTTCCAATGGGGCACAGGGTGAAGACTGATTTGAGTATGGCTGGGTCCAAACTGGGGTGGCGTAGTGGGCAAAAGAACAATGGGTTTAACCCAGATATTTCGACTGGGGGAGAATGTTTGTATTGTCAGCATTCTGTCAATCATTTGTTTGCTGTAACACTTTTCGCCCTAAGTGGGATGGGTATGCCCAGACGTGGATTGCTTGCTCACTGTTCCACTGGATTCAAGATAGCCTGGCTGAAGAAGGGTGACATACCATGAAACTGGTCACAGGATGCTTGTTTCATTTCCAGGGAGGACCTGGCCTGGCAGTTTGGTCAGGACTATTCCCTTGGGGCACAGGGTCAAGACTGATATGCATATGGCTGGATACACACTGGGGTGGCGTAGTGGGCAAACGAACAATGGATTTAACCCGGATCTTTTGACTGAAGGAGAATGTTTGCATTGTCAGCATTCTGTCCATCATTTGTTTGCTGTAACACTTTTTGTCCTAAGTGGGATGGGTATGCCGAGACGTGGGTCCCTTGCTCACTGTGCCACTGGGTTCAAGCTAGCCTGGCTGAAGAAGGGTGACCTACCCTGAAACTGGTCACCGGATGCTTGTTTCATGTCCACGGAGGACGTGGCCTGGCAGTTCGGTCTGGTCTGTTCCCATGGGGCACAGGGGCAAGACTGATTTGCATATGGCTGGGTCCAGACTAGGGTGGCTTAGTGGGCAAAAGAACAATGGATTTAACCCAGATCTTTTGACTGGAGGAGAATGTTTGCATTGTCAGCATTCTGTCCATCATTTGTTTGCTGTAACACTTTTCGCCTTAAGTGGGATGGGTATGCCCAGACGTGGGTCCCTTGCTCACTGTGCCACTGGATTCAAGCTAGCCTGGCTGAAGAAGGGTGACATACCCTTACACCGGTCCCAGGATGCTTGTTTTTGGTCCGGGGAAGACCTGGCCTGGCAGTTCGGTCTGGACTGTTCCAATGGGGCACAGGGTGAAGACTGATTTGCCTATGGCTGGGTCCAAACTGGGGTGGCGTAGTGGGCAAAGGACAATGGGTTTAACCCAGATATTTTGACTGGGGGAGAATGTTTGTATTGTCAGCATTCCGTCAATCATTTTTTTGCTGTAACACTTTTCGCCCTAAGTGGGATGGGTATGCCCAGACATGGGTCCCTTGCTCACTGTTCCACTGGATTCAAGATAGCCTGGCTGAAGAAGGGTGACATACCCTGAAACTGGTCACAGGATGCTTGCTTCATGTCCAGGGAGGACCTGGCCTGGCAGTTTGGTCTGGACTGTTCCCAAGGGGCACAGGGTCAAGACTGATTTGCATATGGCTGGATCCACACTGGGGTGGCGTAGTGGGCAAACGAACAATGGATTTAACCCAGATCTTTTGACTGGAGGAGAATGTTTGCATTGTCAGCATTCTGTTCATCATTTGTTTGCTGTAACACTTTTTGCCCTAAGTGGGATGGCTATGCCCAGACGTGGGTCCCTTGCTGACTGTGCCACTGGATTCAAGCTAGCCTGACTGAAGAATGGTGACATACCCTGAAACCGGTCCCAGGATGCTTGTTTCCAGTCTAGGGAAGACCTGGCCTGGCAGTTCGGTCTGGACTGATCCCATGGGGCACAGGGGCAAGACTGATTTGTATATGGCTAGGTCCAGACTGGGGTGGCGTAGTGGGCAAAAGAACAATGGATTCAACCAAGATCTTTTGACTGGGGGAGAATGTTTGCATTGTCAGCATTCCGTCCATCATTTGTTTGCTGTAACACTTTTCGCCCTAAGTGGGATGAGTATGCCCAGACGTGGGTCCCTTGCTCACTGTTCCACTGGGTCCAAGCTAGCCTGGCCGAAGAAGGGTGACATACCCTTACACCGGTCCCAGGATGCTTGTTTCCGGTCCAGGGAGGACCTGGCCTGGCAGTTCGATTTGGACTGTTTCCATGGGGCACAGGGTCAAGACTGATTTGCCTATGGCTGGGTCCAAACTGGGGTGGCGTATTGGGCAAAAGAACGATGGGTTTAACCCAGATCTTTTGACTGGGGGAAAATGTTTGTATTGTCAGCATTCCGTCCATCATTTGTTTGCTCTAACACTTTTCACCCTAAGTGGGATGAGTATGCCCAGAGGTGGGTCCCTTGCTCACTATTCCACTGGATTCAAGCTAGCCTAGCTGAAGAAGGGTGACATACCCTGAAACTGGTCACAGGATACTTGTTTCATGTCCAGGGAGGACCTGGCCTGGCAGTTCGGTCTGGACTGTTCCCATGGGGCACAGGGTCAAGACTGATTTGCATATGGCTGGATCCACACTGGGGTGGTGTAGTGGGCAAAAGAACAATGGATTTAACCCAGATCTTTTGACTGGAGGAGAATGTTTGCTTTGTCAGCATTCTGTCCATCATTTGTTTGCTGTAACACTTTTCGTCCTAAGTGGGACGGGTATGCCCAGACATGGGCCCCTTGCTCACTGTGCCACTGGATTCAAGCTAGCCTGACTGAAGAAGGGTGACATACCCTGAAACCGGTCCCAGGATGCTTGTTTCTGGTCCAGGGAGGACCTGGCCTGGTAGTTCGATCTGGACTGTTCCCATGGGGCACAGGGTCAAGACTGATTTGCATATGGCTAGGTCCAAACTGGGTTGGCGTAGTGGGCAAAAGAACGACGGATTTAACTCAGATTTTTTGACTGGGGGAGAAAGTTTGCATTGTGAGCATTCCGTCCATCATTTGTTTGCTGTAACACTTTTCGCCCTAAGTGGGATGGGTATGCCCAGACGTGGATACCTTGCTGACTGTGCCACTGGATTCAAGCTAGCCTGGCGGAAGACGGGTGACATACCCTGAAACCGGTCCCAGGATGCTTGTTTCCTGTCCAGGGAGGACCTGGCATCACAGTTCCGGCTGGACTGTTCCCATGGGGCACAGGGTTAAGACTGATTTGTATATGGCTGGGTCCAAACTGGGGTGGCGTAGTGGGCAAAAGAACGATGCATTTAACCCAGATCTTTTGACTGGGGGAGAATGTTTGCATTGTCAGCATTCCATCCATTATTTGTTTGCCGTAACACATGGACCCTGTCCCAGTGGGATATTTTAGAGAGGTCGAGAGCCTCCAGAGAGACCTGCTGTGGGACGGAAAGCCTCGTATCGCTTTGACTAAACTCACACTTCACTGGTATGATGGGGGGAACAGCCGCCTAGATATTAAAAAATATTACTGGGCAGCGCACCTTGCTGCCATTAATCAGGGCACCTATGGTCAACTTGATAACCCTGGCTATGCCATGGACAGATGGACTCTAATGGGTGGGAACTTCAATCAGGCAATATATTCCAAGCCCCAGCGATACCCCCTTACAGGTCCAACAAACCACTCTGTCCACTTCTGGCACACAGTTAACAAAAATCTGGGCTGGGAGAGAAGACTTACACTGGCAACCCCCCTGTGGGACTCTGAGGCACTAGGCAGCTTATGGCAATCAAAAGGATTTGATAAGTGGGATCTTATCGGAATCTCATTGATTACAGATATGTGAGATAAGGGCGTATGAGTCGGCTCACTAACCTACACAAAACGAATAAACAATATGACAGACCCACTCGGACCACTAAGTGAGAAATGGGTGCGAGATGGCCTCCAATTAGACGATGAAGTGTGGCAGGAGGCAGTGTCCTCACCTAGAGTAGTGGCCATTTCGGCGAGGCTTAGGCTAGTCAACTTAAAATTATTCACAGTCTACATCACAGGGTCTACTCTGGTCTGTATGGGTAGATCCGACTCGGGTGAATGTTGGAGGGGGTGCAGGCAGCAAGGGTCATTTCTGCATATGATACTGGAATGTGAATATATCCAAACATACTGGCGCAAGATCCACGAAGTACTGAGAGTGGTGCTTTCAGTTGTCTTATACCCTGAAGCAAGGCGATGCCTCTTAAATATTTCGGAGCCCACTGATCTAAATGTTTATCACACGCAATGGGGCAGGCTAGGACTTATGGTGGCAAAAAGGAATATAGCACAATAGTGGGGGGCGCCATAGGCACGTGAAGTAAACGCCTGGAAAGAGGACCTAGACTGGTGCATGTACGGAGAAAAGATAGTCTTCACGACTCGTGGCTGCCCCAAAAAATAGTCCAGGACATGGGACCCCTGGAACGCCTACAGAGGACATATCTGTACCCCCACATTACAATTGATCTTGACGATCCCCCTACCCCATAATTTTTACCCATTGCGCTCCAACACAATTTGTTACTCATTACTACCATTGCGAATGTACTGTACCTGCTTCCTCTGTAATGTTTACTATATCTTGATGACTGTTCAATAAAAAGATTTATATAAAAAAAAAACAATAACACATTAAATCGTTTTAATAACTCTGCAAAGTGAAGGAAATTGACATAATAGTAGCCATGGTTTTTCATCTACGCTGCTGCAAATTAATATGTTTAAGGTAATAATATGCAGCTATAGAAAACAAATCAGGGGCTGTATGATGGGCACTCGTAGATGCAAGAGCACCCAGCTGCGAACATAAAAGTTGCAAAATCTTAAAATGAAATAAGATAACACAAGCAAATAAGAATAAAAAAGGATTATGGAGGGAGCAGCAGTCATTGGGAGGGGGGCGAAATAGTACCTGAATAACGTCAGGAGCAGCGTACAGGCACTGATTAAGTTGAATTCATCTGTGCTGTGTCCGGGCTTCACAGCAAGCATCAGAAAATTAAGTTTGGCTTAAGTTGCCAATTAGGGATGCTGCAAAGAAGAGTGACATTGAGGCGCAAACATTTTAAGAAATGGGTGGGCTCCAAGCCCTTTTTATAAACGAAAGAGTCTCTAAAGCGAGACTTTTGCAATAGGGCATGCACTCGCTGGCTTGACCCTAAGAATGGAGCCTCTTTTAACAGGAGGAAAAATACATCCAGGAGAAGGTGCAATATGCTGGACACCAGCTTTTATGGAAATGGGGCTAGCTTCAAATGGAATGCCAAAAACAGGCCCTCCTGTGTGAAATAGCTACAGTGGACTGTATGCAATCAACTTGATGATGGAAACTTTTGCTGCACTTTTTAGGTCTCACCTCTCAATGCGCATGCGCATTGAGCAGAGCGAGACTATAGCGACTTAAACAGACTTTATCCAACTGGGCGATTTGGTGCTGTGCCCGTGCGCTTTTAGGTCAATGCGCAAGCGCATTGACCTAAAATGCGCGTGCACATCATCAAATCGCCATCTGTTCCCTCAGCCGCATTCCTCCCACACCTTTGAAGTGAAGCTTAGCTTCACTTCAAAGGCCCCTGCTGCTTCACACCCTCATCGCCGCTCTCCCCGCTCCGCCCCCTCCCCTGCCCGCCGTGTCACATTTCTCCTCCCCCTCCCCTTCTCTGCCTTCTGTCGTAGTTTGTCCTCCTTTATTTTCTTGTTGATTTACTAAAAATAATTAAGTGTAAGCCTATTTGCTTTTCAGTAAAGGTTGTGCACCTTTTATCCATCTTACTATCGCATCGTTTATGCATTGTCTTGTGAGTGCTAGTTTCATACCGTTTTAAGTTTGCTTTTGTGTAAGACTTGTCTTAAAATTATGTTTTGGAACCACTGCTGGCCGCAACGTTGGTACTCCGTGTCGCATTTCTCCTCCCCCCTCCCCTTCTCTGCCTTCGTAGTTTGGTCTCCTTTATTTTCTTGTTGATTTACTAAAAATAATTAAGTGTAAGCCTATTTGCTTTTCAGTAAAGGTTGTGCACCTTTTATCCATCTTACTATCGCATCGTTTATGCATTGTCTTGTGAGTGCTAGTTTCATACCGTTTTAAGTTTGCTTTTGTGTAAGACTTGTCTTAAAATTATGTTTTGGAACCACTGCAGGCCGCAACGTCGGTACTACCCCAAATAAAACAGCTTGCCACTTCACTTCGCTTTGTTTTGCTTGCGTTTAGCTGCTCCCTTGCTGAAAAATGTTCATTTGCTGCGTAAAACAGCTGTTTTCAGGCTGCACTGTTCTAAACTTTCACTCCATAAAAGCATGGTTATACAAGAGTGGCCAGACTCCACCAATGTATTAAACACAATTTATGTATATTAGACGCCATGTCTCGCATAAAATAATAGAATTTTGCCCTATTTTTTGCTTTTTGCGAGTGTGTTACTGAAGCACTGTCCGCCCGATTCACGCAACCACGTGCGCACCAAAATGCTACTTGGTGCACAGAGGGCGCGGTTCTCGTTTCCCTTTCATAGAGTGCCCTGTCACGCTCCTAAAACGGCATAGTGTATTACATGGGAGTATAACTACTGCCAGAGCAGGGATTTGGGTGCTGTAGGACAGGATGCTTTAAAAAACAGATGCACGCATATGAACCTGTGCATTTGTGGATATTTGGATATTTTAGCAAGGCACATTCCAAGCACGTGGAAGGTAGTATTTGTTCCTATCGAGTGCGGGAGTAAATCTGTATTCGCTGGTGGGGGAGTGCAGGGGGGTGCAGTAACATGTAAACGTCACTTTTATAACATCCAGTGTTTACTATTGACGACCGGTGCTCTAACCGGAACTGCATCCGAGAGAGCAAAGTATCAAGAATAAAAATGTATTAAATTATGAAGGTGCACAAGTCTCATGAGTAACAGCCGCTGCTTTTATAAGAGTTGTAATATCGGCTTCCCTCTACACTAAACTGTGATTCTGGGCAAGTCACTTCCTACCCATGCACCCTTATCTTGCAAAAGCAGCACCGTTCAACAGACCCGAGTCAGACAGGTTATTCCCGAGTTTCAAAGCAAACAATGGCTTTATTTATGCTCTCTCCCGCCTAAAATTAACTGTTTTAATAGGAGTCAGTGGGGAAATATATACCCCTATTTTTATCGGGGCAGCTCTTACATCATCTGAAGGTTCCAGATGGCTGCCTTTTTTGCTTCTACAGCCCCTCACCCTCACACACCCCCTCACCCTCACACCATCTCACCCTCACTCACCCTCACACCATCTTACCCTCACTCACCCTCACACCCTCACTCACCCTCACACCCTCTCACACCCTCACCCCATCACCCTCACACCCTCACACCTCCTCACCCTCACACCTCCTCACCCTCATCCCCCTCACCCTCACACATCCTCACCCACCCTCACACACCCTCACTCATCCTCACCCCCTCATCCTCACACACCCTCACTCACCCTCACACCCCCTCACAACCCTCTCACCCTCACTCAGCCTCACACCCTTACCCTCACACACCCTCACCCTCACCCCCCTCACCCCCCCACCCTCTCACCATCACCCCCCCTCACCCTCACACACCCTTACCCTCATACCCTCACCCTCACACACCCTCAGTCACCCTCACACCCTTACCCTCACACCCCCTAACCCTCACCCCCTCACACCCCCCCACTCACCCTTACACACCCTCACTCACCCTCACACACGCTCACTCTCACACACCCTCACACACCCTCACCCTCACACCCCCTCACTCACCATCACCCTCACACCCTCACACACCCACTCACCCTCACCCTCACACCCCCTCACCCTCACACCACTCAGTGCTGCAACACATATTGTGTTACAATAGGTGTCACATTTGCAAAAGATAAAACTATTGGCATTGTAAATAACAAAGCTATTAATTTCGCTATTTTCAAAACAAGCACATAAATAAAAAAATGTGTCCTTTACAATACCAATAGCTCAAACTTTCCTAATGCAAGACCTATTGCATTGCTGTGCTTCTCTCCCCTGCTGCACTCTCCTGCTCTCTAGAGATGTGGCCTAACGACCAGAGCTGCCATCTAAGTCACGTAAATACAAAACATGTTGCATTCCAAATGCTGTAGGTGTTACATTCGCAAAAATTATAACTGTTGGCGTTGTAAATGACAAAGCTATCAATTTAGCTATTTTAAAAACCAACAAATAAATAAAATATTTGTCATTTACAAGACCAATAGCTCCAACTTTTCTAATGCGAGACCTATTGCATTTCCAATGCTTGTTTTATATGCGGCTTGCCAACTTAACTCTTTGATGACCTTTTTTTTCACAAAATATACTTAGATTGGATATGGTTCCACCCCAGCATTTCTCTCACCTCGTGCTGTTGGTTGTTTGATGTATAATTCTGCCTCCTACCAGTGCTTACGTTCAATCCATGAAGGACTATTTGACATCTCAAAGTACTGTGAATCATCTCACATTGAATTATTTATCTCACATGTACATTGTATTCAGTAAACAATCCAAACATATTAACTTTGTACAGCAAAACGCAAGAAAAAGATGAAGGTAAAAAAATAAGGTCAGGACAGAAGGTTAAGTTAGTGGTAAATGTTACTTAATTACAAAATAGATAACTGAAGTAGAGAAAGTGAAGAGGACGTGGGACTTCCACTCCAATCCCTGGGACGATGTAATGTCCTACGTTGTGGTCAGACTTGATACAGTGAAATACAACTTTTAAAATTACAGCTGTCACAGAACATATGCAAAGCACGAAATTGGGTAAACCAAACCAAAGGAGGGCATAAAAAATGTTATTTTTCCCAGTAAATGGAATCATGTTCAATACAAGCCAAAGTGGGGTGTAACGCAAAACACTGCCACTGTAGATTTTTTTCCAATTGGCCTAATACCAGTGCAAGATCACCAACCATTGGCAAAGCCAATAGGTTTCACCTTTGTCGATTGTCTTTGTTAATGTGTTTAGACATTTGCACATCAGCAATCGCCCTGCTGTGCAACATGGTTGAAAAGGAAGTAAATCATAGTGATATGACACGGTCCACACTGGTCACTTTATAGCGCTATTATTTACTTTACTTTAAGCGTCGAAATGATTTGCCCTGGATCACATCATGTTGAGCTGATGAAAACACTTGCACCTCATTCCCAGTTCTAGCACTTTCTGCAAGGGGGTTGTAGAAATGATGATGTAATAAGGAGCCTTTGAGCGACCGAAACAGACGACGCCGCGAGGACTTACCTTGGTTCTTGAGGTCCGCAACTTTGCCCAGGATTCCTGTTGGGGGCTAGTCTGCGCATCACCATCGTCCCTGGAGTGTGGAGGCAATCTGTGCCCGCGACTCCTGCTATCTGTGCTGGCCGGGCGTGGGGTTGCCTTGGGCTCTGGGACTACATCTCCCAGGCTCCCCCGCATGGCGCGCACTATCGTTGTCACCTTCAAGCGCCGGAGGCCCTTAAATTCACTCAGCGCCTCCCGCAGCGGGGACGCGTGCGGGCATAGGCCGGGCCAAGGCCGGGCCCGTCCGCGCCCGTCAGTGCCCGTCAGTGGCAGGCAGAGGCTGGGCTGGGCCACTCCCCTGTCATTTTTTCCCCAGCTACAAGGTACTGTTTTCAAGCATATTTGTGGGCCTGTTTGCTGAACAATCTCTGAACTATTTTAACAGCTGCTTCCAGTTTGGTGAGGGACCATTGATTTATTGTAAAAAATAGCTGGGCCACAAACACTATGGGGAAAAGAAAAGCAATGGAGGGAGGGAACTTAGTTGGAAATAAGAAAGGGAAAAAAGTTAAGAAGGCAAATCACGGGGGGAACAACTGTGTCCTAGACAGAATAGAGGTTTTAGTTTCTGAATGTGAAGATATCCTGGGGCCTAACAATGTAGCAATTAATACTGGCACAGACTTGCAAGAGAATGGACCAGTTAGTCATCCCCAGTGCACAATTCCATCAATGTTTCGGCAACAGTCTGGCTCAACTACAAACCCAATCATTCACAGTCCTGTGGTTGCAGTCATAGGGAAATCCAGTCAGCCCTCACCTCCCTTCCTAACACCGAATCAAAATAATTCAGGGGCAATAAGTGATAATCAAGAAAAGGCAATTCTCTCCCCAATTCACTGTGCTAACAGATTTGCAGTATTGGAGTATATGTCTGAGGATCTGCCTACCACAGAATTGATTAACTGTAACTCTGCTGGTTCCGGTAGCCTGGCAAATAGTTGTGCCTGTAGGGGTTTAAATGAGGATCTCCAATGGAAAGTGGAGCTGCTTCAAAATGAGGTGGAAGTTTTAAAGAAAATGTTGGCAGCTCTAAATTCTAGATTCGATCCTCTCATAGCTGCAAAAACCCAATCATCTCATTCCCTTCCCTTGAAACGGCCTTCCCATTGGGGTATTATGACAAATGGTGCATCTCAGGAAAGGCGGGAAGCCATGCCTTCTAAGTCATGCGATACAATCAAAGCTACCTTACCCCGAGTCCCAGATTTGAATTTGAGTTCCAAAAAAACCCAGGTTGATGCGCTAAAAATATCCGGGGCTCGATAAACCCAATCTCCCCCTAGTTTTATGAAGGACTCTCAGCCAACAGTTTATATGATGAAAGTCCCTAAACCTTTGAGTAGACAGGGCTACGAAAGTAGCGAGTCTTTATGCAACAAGGCAATACACTGGCTACGCTACGTAAGGGGCTGCAGGTCTATAATCCGCGAGGACATCCTCAGAGCCAGGAGGATTACTTCGCGAAACTGAGACCTAGACTGTATTGAGCCAAAGCTAACAGATGCAGGTATGGCTGATAACTTGTTGGCCCTGGAGTTCTGCAATTCCGCTCCCGAACATTCAGCGATTCAGATTAGACACCTTCCACTCTGGTCATTATCGGGGGGGGGGAGTCCAAGAGGAATTTGGGCACAGGGGAAGGGGGTCTGGGCTGAACAGAGTTGACTGACTAAAATGCAGGGATAGTGAGAGCTGTACCCCAATCATAACTCAAGAAAGGTTAAGGGAGTTAGAAGTCTTGGCCACACCTGTCCTTACAGGAATTTTGTCAGGTCAAGGGATGGAAGTAGGTATTGCCCAGGCAATATCTATTGATGCAAATAGTGTAGCAGGGGAAACCACAAATATAAAGATCAATCTACCAACTCTTAATATTCTCTCGTGGAATGTAGCTGGGTTAGAGAAGATGCTACAGCTCCCTGACTGGAATAGATTTGTTGAGAAACATGAGGTATATCTATTTCAGGAGACATGGAGCTTAAATCCTTTACATAAGTCTGGCTACACTTCTTAATGTATCCCTGCAACACAATCAGGTAGAGGGCGCCCATCCGGGGGATTGCAAATCTGGATAAGTATTGCACTTAACTGGACCATCCGTACCCATTCTTGTCCATCACGGGATATTTTGCATCTGACTGTAAAAAGTCTACACAATGGCCCAGTTTTAGAATTATTCAATATTTATACAAGGGGCTCTCCGGGTGCCCAGACATCACCCACTATATCCTCCCTAGAAAATATGTTATCGTCAATTTCACCAGATTCCAATGTCATACTGGCTGGGGATTTCAATGTCACATTTGAACCTTTGAGTATTGGTGATTTGTTGGGAACTGCTGAAGAAGATGCAAAATGGGCAATCCCGTCTCTTAGTTTGGTTCCTATTAAAAAGTGGTCCCAGAGAGCCATTCAAATTAATGCCCTCAATATGGAATATGACCTAAGAGCAGTGAATGGCCGATCGCGCTCTGACCCACATGGTGCTAATACTTTTAATAGGATAAGCTCCCCATCCAGAATAGACTATATTCTTATTGATCTCCGACTTTGGGGGGATCTAGAAGACATGGTAGTTGTGCCATCAATAGACAGCGATCATAATCCGCTTTGTCTTCAATTAAATAATATATGGCTATCGTGTGGGCTGAAGGTATGTAACCGCCCATTGATGACATCTAGAGAAGTAACCCCCACCAATTGTAAGCGTCGACTGAAATGGCACAAAGTCTCCCAACAAGAAGACAAGTTGCCAATTATTAGGGAGACGGTTGAATCTAAGAAAAGAGAGTTAATGTCATTCTATAACGGAATGGGGAAGCAATCCAATTTTACCCTTTATCGAAACACAATTGATAAGCTAAGTTATTTTTTTATTGTAGAAATGAAATCGGCCCTGAAGCATGATCGTCAAAGTCCACGAACCCATGGTACTCTCCTAGTTGTAGGGAAAAAAGGGTGGCATTAGCTCTTGCAATCAGGATGAAGGATCCACCTGCAATTAAAATAGCCAGGAAAAATTATTCCAAGGCGTTGGTGGAGGCAAAACGTAACTGGGAGGAAGACCATTGGCAGGAATTAAAGCAGGCCTCAGTTCAGAGGGACGCCACCCTATTTTGGGATCTTATTAATTGTAGGGATAGGAAAATATCTGATCCAATCACTAATCATATAACGGGCCAGCAATAGCAGGAGCATTTCTCTAATTGATATTCAGAGGACGAATGTCTTGTATCTCCTATTGCTGAGACTCCCCCAGATAATAGAGATGCCTCCGAGATAGCGGACAGTTTTGAGCTCCACGAGTTGGAGCTAGCTATAAACAGTATTGCTCCGGGTAATGCAGCAGGTCCCTATGGACTTCCCGGGGATTTACTCTTATATGATCTCAAGCCATGGGCCCAATTCATCTTACTAATCATGAATCTGATAGCAAGAGGATTTCCTGTCCCAGATTCCTGGAAAGGCGCGGAGGTGGTGCCAATATTTAAGAAAGGGAATAGGGAGGACCCAGCTAACTACAGACCGATCAGCTTGATCGACGTGATGCAAAAGGTGGTTGGCAGGGTCATCTTCATGAGGAATAGAACCTGGATAGAGGATGATAATATCCTGTCCCATTTACAAGCAGGCTTCAGGCAGAAGGTGGGAACTATGGACCAGGTGTTTAGATTCTTCATGATCTATTGGAAGGCAGTTACTATAGGGAAAGGTAGTTTGTACCTCGCCTACATAGATCTGAAGACTGCCTTCGACCTGGTGCCATGGGACAAGCTCTGGCATGTTGTCTATCAACTAGGTATCTCCCCTCAGATCCTTGATTTTTTGAAGAGGATGCATAATGGTAATTATGCAAGAGTTAGGTGGGGTTCCCAAGGGAAATTGAAAGAGAGGATCGCGGTGAGTAGGGGGGTACGCCAGGGTTTTACGTGTTGGCCCCCACCCTGTTTTCACTTTTCATCAACGAGGTGGTGGATCACCTTAATGGGGAGCCGACAGACGCCCTTACCCTGGCGGGGGAGAAAACACCTATCCTCCAATTTGCCGACAATACTCTCTTGATCTCCAAGTCACCTGGTGGCCTCCAGAAGCTCCTAAACAGATTTAGCTCATTCTGTAATGAACAAGGGTTAATAGTCAATACTAGTAAAACCAAATTAATGACTATCAACCCTTCGAAACGCTTCAGAAATAACATCAATCTGAATGGTGGCCTTCTGGATGTGGTGGATTCCTTTGATTACCTGGGAATCATGGTCTCGAAAAACATGAAATGGTCCTTCCATCTGGCCAAGATGCTTTTAAATCATAAGCGGGTTTCCGGGGTGATTGTGAGAGAACAACATCGGTCTGTAAGCAGACCAATCGCCCCGGGGCTCGCTATTTATGATGGTAAAGCACATTTGGGGCATGGAGAACACCAGTGAATTGGCTAAGTCTGAGAACAAATTTCTAAGAGATCTCACCTCGCTTCCCATCTCTACTCCCCTGAAGCCCTTATTTTATGATCTGGGGAGGCGTTCTATCCAAGATATTGCATGCCTGCGCCCCTTGCTTTATTGGGCACGCTTAAAAGGAACTACTGACCTGTCCAATTATGCTGCCGCCCTTGACGAGTTGATATCCATTGACGTAGGGAGTAGAGTAAAATGAATAGTGGATATTAGACAGCTTTTGGTCAAAATTGGTCTTGGAGAGACATGGGCATGTCAGACCCCACCTCTCAAGCAGGTATTAAAGCGTGCCTACTGGGATTGGGTACAGATGCAGGATCTATCGAACCCAAAAACTGGGAAACTTACTGAAGGGTTCTTTGAACATAAAAATATCCCTAGATTGGAACCCTATCTTGACTTCATGCAGGTTCCCAGGGACAGGGCCCTATATATGATGATGAGATTAGGGACCCTGCCACTTAATAATGTGATAGCATCATGGAAGGGGTCTAATTTAGTGCCTGCACCTTGCCCATGTTGTGCACACCATACTGAGTCCATTACCCACTTTTTTCTGGCATGCCCAGCTTAGGAGAGGGCCAGAGCTAAGTGGCTTAAACCAGTATGCAAAATGTTGGGCCTTACAGATTAGCGTGCTGCACTACGCATCCTGGAAACTGATACTTCCTCCCTGACATTAGTATGCGGAGTATCAAAATTTCTGGGCTGCGCCTGGTTGTTGCGAACAAAGTACCAGGCAAGAATGCAGCAGGTCCCAACACTTGATGGACTTTAGGGTGAAAGACCTGTGAATTGAATGTCGATCATGATTATCGATCCAAAGCTGCTATCCTATTCTTTATTGCTTATATGCACAGTGCTTATTCATTATCTATTGTATATAACTCCTATTTTTAATTTGTACATATTGTAGTTTTTAATGGTTGAGAAATGATTTTAGATATGATGGTTTTTAAATAACAAATGTTATCATGGATATAAAATGGATGTTCTTTGCTATGCTCTTATGATAAATCTTTTATCGGATAAAGCTTATCCACTACTAAGACTTAGATCGGGATTGTTTATGGGAGGCAAGCAGGCAGCAAACAAGGAAGCTTGGCCCATGATGGAGCAGATCGTAAATATTAATAATACTAAGGAAGACATAAATACACAGAAAAATGTGTCCCCCCACTGTATTCTATATAGCAATAAGAAGTCACTGGGAAGACAATCATTTTGAAACATTGTGGTGCCCAAGACCGGTCCAAGAGGACAGGATTCATACAACATGTATAGAATAATCTCTATCCATCTGAATTAGTTTAATTTATTTTTGCTGTATATAAATTAGTGCTTTGCAGATGTCCAGAAAGTGCATTTTCCATCCTCCATTATTGTAGCTGTGTTGGAAACCACTGTAAAACATTGTTTTCTGTGTATGTGCTGGCAGTCCTTTATTTCGCATAATATGCCAAAGCTCCATTCCTTTTTAGTACACTCTTACTGTGACAATGTTTAATCCCCAGTTACAGTATTAAAAACCCTTGTTAGCATCAGTTACAGCCTGACACACCTGCAAGTCTATTTGATAACAAATTCCTTCTAATTCTCAGATTATGTTCATATCGCGTCAAGACCTATCCTATGCTTCATCACATTGAGTAAGTCAACTGTTTCATATTAGCAGGTAGCAGAGACTGGGTTTGGATAAAAGAGCAGATGTTGACAAATGCAGTATGTGGTTTAATCCAGTTGTCATTGGGCATTTCTTTCATATGTGCACAAACATTACAGCTGTGCGGGGGGTGTTATGTAGCAGAACATCAAGCAAAGCACCAATAACAGCTAGGAAAGAAACAGCGAGGACCATGCCTCCTCTCTCCATACTGGCTGTAGAAGTGTAGCACGGTTTGGCTATCATATTGGAAACATCCCAGGCTTTTCCATTCCAAATTATCAGCCGTTTACTCCATCTGTCTCAAAGCACTGTCATTAGCAGTGTAAGAATAGATGCTCAACTCATGTCACATCTAAGTTCTCGTGTGTCTTGCTTTACACTCCCCATTAAAATAAATTCAGCACTCCCCAGCAGAGCACTAGATAAAGCAAGAAAGCACCTGGAAACGGGGCTCCACACTCACCAAATAAGGCACACCACATGACAGTTTCAGAATAAAGCGTAGAGTTTTATTAGTGCAAAACTCTCTGACAGAAAGGCTTTCCCAGATGTCAAATGAATCAGGTAAAACAACATGCAAATGTAAATATACTTCTATATAAGTGCAAGCAAATACTAATGAAACACTCACAAAATAATCTAATGCATGGAATAAAACACAAGCAGATAATTGAAGTAAAACACATGCACATAATAAACACTTACAAGTCATATAATAATGAATCCTTCACAAGTGAAATGCAAAGAAATAGAACACAAGGATAAAATAACAGTGAAACACGTGCAAAAAAAATGAATGTGCACACAGACCAAGAGCACATATAAAGATAACTATATATATATATATATACACATACATATATCTCAATACCAATTATCTGAGAAAATACATCAACAGCTGTAATATCTTTAGGCTGACCCCCTCAAGCCTGGGGCTCTTGGATTAAAAGCCCTAGGGTCAAGAGACTCCTCAAGCTGGGAAATGCAGCACTGAGCAGATGTGTCCAACTCTCAGGAGAGATTCCGTCCAAGAAACCAAGAAGCCCTAGTTTTTATAATATTCTCAATGCAAGAGAAGTTTTGAGAAGACACCCTCTCCGTCAAGGAAACTCACCAGAACTGGCCAAGATCCTGCAAGCTTTCCAAGGCAAAGGATTCCTCACCCATTCTCCCCACATGTCCTGCACTATATGTTCCACCTCCTTATCTTGCGGAAGCTCAAGAAAATAGAAAACATCTTCACAAGTAAAGAAAACACCCAAGGAAAACAATCTTGCATACAAATATCCTGCATAACAATGAGTAACCTGGGGATTGCTTGTGTGTGCAGAACCCAGGCCAGACAGTCAGAACCCAAGATGGAGTTAGAGCAAGTTAAAGTCAATAGTTAAAACTTAATTTCCCAATGTACAACATAATCCACATGTGTGCACCACTGCCTACAGCACTACACTCGGAGACAGAGAAGTGTATTCCACACATTTTCTTTCAAGCACAGATCCCACACGTTCTGTTCCAGGCAAGGCTGTTTTACTCTGTGCTGAGGAAAAGTAAACACTCCTACTCTGGAGTTATAAGGAGACACGAAATGAAATCACAAGTCAAAATGCAAATGCACATAAAATGATGTTGTACATTCAAGATGGAGTAAGTTAAAACACATAGGGCCCGATTCACAGAACTAACTTACGACAAAATCCTAAACTTACTACCATTTTGGTATTCACAGAAGGCTCTAACTACAAAATCCTAAACTTACTACCATTTTGGTATTCACAGAAGGCACATACTCATTTTGGTATTCACAGAATGCACTTACTTCATTCCGGCCTGCTGGTGGAGATTCTGGCTCGGAGGTGGACATTCCGGCCAGATGATGGAGATTCCAGCCAGTTGTGGAGATTCCGGCCGGTGGCGGAGATTCTGTCACCAGCCGAAATCTGTGCCACCAGGCCGGAATCTCCATCACCGGGCCAGAATCTCCGGCCTGAGTGCTGACATAAAGTTAGTATGAGTAAGTGCATTTTGTGAATACCAAAATGAGTGAGTGCATTCTGTGAATACCAAAATGAGTAAGTGCCTTCTGTGAATACCGAAATGAGTAAGTGCCTTCTGTGAATACCAAAATGGTAGTAAGTTTAGGATTTTGTAGTAGGTTAGTTCTGTGAATCGGGCCCTGTGAGTCAATTAAGACACTGGTAGTCAAAGGTCATCACATAATTCCATGCATATGTTAGTATATAGCACTACACCATGACCAAGTGCTTGAAGTTTGAAAGATTTACAGTTACCAAAAGGGCATGGGAAACAATTGTTCCTACCCTACACTACAACTGAGGGCAGACACATTATCTCCCATCCTCTTACTGCACCATCACTTGTAGCAGTTACAATTCGAGGAATGCATGCACCATGGTGCAAAACAATCCACGTGCTGTCGCCTCAGGAGGAGCAGTGATCCAAGGGGTTTGAGTATACCAGGCATCCAGCAAAAGACAGATGGGTCTGCATAGCTAGCCCACTTAGCCACGCCATCTCTGCATCATCTTTACAACGCTACTGTCTTCTGGGCTCAATTACAAGTAAGATAATGCCAAGAAATGCTGCAATGTGCCACTGTGTGTCTGAGAGCGAAAACCTAAAACATGCCTGCTATGCCTACACTGTAGCATCTGTCACACACTTGGCAAATGTAGTTATTGGACTTATCTTTGACTGCAGTGGTTTGTTTTCTGTTTTTTATTACATGTATCAAAATAGATACAAAGATAAACAAATGTAGAGGCAGCCGACCTAGATCATATATTATTGTCTTTTAGAATTAGGATTCCCGGATTTATGGTATTAATATTTTTGTCATTTCCGTCTGTATTTATCCGTAAATATTTTTAGCTAATTTTACCTGTATTTATCCATATTTATTTTAAGTTTTGTGAAAAAATAAAGCTGAAATATTTATATGTCTGCATTAATTTAACCAGTTAATGGGCACTCATGCCTGAACCTCTGACAGGTTTTAATGATATATACACACTCAGATGGTAAAATATGCATTTGTAAGAAAATATGTAAATCTAGTTTCAAGCTTGTGCAAATATACTGCTGTTTAAGGCTCTTTACTAAAATCCCTATTTTTTTTAATCCCCTTGCCTGTCACTCCACACAGCTATTGGCCTGGCAGTCATGACTGATAGCATTTAGAATCACTAAAAAAAAACAATTTCTGCTTTTATCCACATTTAAAAATAAATACAGACAGGCAAATAAATGGTTTTCTGTCTATATTTATCCATTAAAATCAGTAAAAACAGGAAACAAGGAGCCCTATTTATAATTTCCACAAACTGCTTGATGTACAGTAAACGGAGGACTAAACAAACAGGAAGTGTAGTGTAGCTGAGGCGCACACTGGAGAGAAAGAACACTAGAATGCTGACCTTTGTGGGCAACAAGAGAGCAGCCTCCACAGTAGCACCGTCTGCTTCACTGAACGTCAAAGAGACCACAAGAATTCCCCCAGCCGTGCCTATTTACACAGCAGCACACAGATCATTTGGAGATTTGCTCACAATAACAAGTTCGACAAAAGTCTGTAAGTGTTCATGGGGGTTCACGCAAGCTTGCTCACAATAACAAAGAAGTGTGGTGGATGAAAAGCAGTACGTGGACCATGGGCCACTGATTAGAAAAACACACAAAGGACAACAGGAAATAGTATTGTACAACTAATAGAAACAGAGAAAAAGTAAGTGGTAAACACATGAACAAATAAAAAGGGCGGGATTTAAGCCCCTTTTAAGATTTATATTAAATACAAAAGATTTCACAAGCACGACGCAAGCGTTGTGCAGTCAAAACCTAAAAATAATCTATCCCAAAAGACCAATGAATAGATTTATTCTCCCCAGATATTTTTTGGGAATCTTCTAAGACAAGGAGGAAAGTTTGAAACGGAGTTAAATTGGGCATAAAAAAGAAAAACATAACGACCTACATTTTTATGGGTGCAAATGTCTCCCGGAACTCTGGGCACTCTCCGAGGCACTATCCGCTGGCTTATTGCAAATGCACACTCACATGCTTAAGGGAAACATGAAGAGCTTAGCTTTTTTCATTTGAATGCCAATACTCTTGGTACACACTTTCTCTGTATTATATTCCTGCTGCAGTCTGAACAGGGGATATTGAAGAGAACATAAGTACCATGAAGAGAGACCAGGAGCGAGAGAAAGAGATGATAATTTCTATGGTGATGCACGAAGGAGCATACATATATTTGCTGATTAACATAACCTGAGAGGAAGAGGCTGTCTGCATCTCCATAGCAACTAGTGATGAGCGTGCTATAAAAAATGAGACAAAAAAGCACAGGTCCAATGGAGAGAGAATCAGGCAGGAGGAACTGGGGGGAAGAAATACAATATCAATCACATCCAAAGCTGGGGACGGACATGGATTAACTTTAATCAATCTGTGCTTGGTCCCTGCTCCACAGAAAGTACCAGAAATTACATTTCGCCTGCAAAGTCAAATTAAGGAGCCTGTAAAGAAGAGTAAAGTTGAAGTGCCAAAATTGTAAGCATGGGCGGCATCCAAGCCCTATACTGTATGCAAGAGTGTCTCGCAAGCGGGACCCATATGCTAGTGCATGCTCTTACAGCCTTTACCTTAAAAATGTACAGCAGAAGGGCAGCCCTAAACAGGGCGAACCTTTTATCTTTCATAGACATTGGCAGAAGAGCCATCGGGCAATTGATTCCTCCCGAGGAGTAAGCTGAGGCTTCACTGGCAGAAATTTGGGGGCAGATTTATGAGATTTTGGCACAGGGCAGTGCAGCAAGTCACCTGACTGTGCTGCCCTGCATTAAAGGGTAAAGGCAGGAATGTGCCGGGTCTATGGCATGTGGGGCATTTCTGTCCTTTCCCCATGCACTAGTGCTATTTCAGCAGCCTAGTACCAATGCAGGCACCCTTGCACCAATCCTGGGAAGATTTTTCCTCTTTCTATGGGTGCTGCAGAATACAGCACATATAGAGGAAAAAACGAGGAAAGATAATGATATTTCCCCACTTTGCACCATCCCTGGGAAGCGTACGTTTTGGCACATCTCCAGATTTACAAGGCCTTGTAAATCTGGGGATGCATCAAATCAATGGGTTTTGTGTGGAAACACCCACTGCAACACCCATGGCTTGCCTCCCTAGTGCAGGGTAAGGCAGCACAGCAATTTGTGCAACCTTGCCTTACTCCAAAGGGGATTTGCTTGGCTTCATAAATATGATTTAGTGGATGGCCCACCGTTGCATCACAAAAAGTGAGAGAACGGCAGTGCACAGGGTCTCCTAAATGTGGGCCTTTGTGCTTTACCACCCTCTAAATAGGGAAGGCATATCAAGAATTTAATGGATGAGTTTTACCTGCATTTCGGCAGATGCCCCTCATCTTCCAACCTTTAGATTGTTCTCTTAATTGCTACGTAACAGGAATGATGATTAATATCATTACACACTTTTTTGTTCTTTTCTAGAAACAGTGTTGTATTACTATATATTAACATTTTCTCCCCTGTTCATTGAAACATTTTTTTCCCAAGTGTCAACAGGAACTTTATAAAGGAGGGAATTTAGATTAGAATGATAACAAACAGAAAACAAAATGAAAAATAAAAAGAAAGGTTGATATTTCTGGAGACGGTCTCTACAACTCAATGCATCAGCAGTATTCAGAACAGTTGGATGTAATGCACCTGTTCAAGTTTTCCCATGCCCTCAGCATTGACATTTGGTTGTATGTCGCAACCACGCAATCCCCACCCACGCATGCCTGAAAAATGCGGTCTTAACAACGACTGCGTCTTAATCAAGCATGCATTTACAGCGAATTGTGTTGTAATGGCATAATTGGTAAAGGCATATGCATGGTTAAGGTTCTGCTCAAGCCCCCACCCTGAGTCCTAAAACCCAGCCACCTGCCATTAATACAACCTGCCGCAGCCCTAAAAACACCCCAACCCCTCGTCCTGAGTCCTGAGTCCTAAAGGTGGACCCCAAACCTAAAAACGAACCCCACCCCAGCCCTAAAAACACCCCAGCCCTCCCGTAGCCCGAGCCCTAAAACCCACCCCGTCCTTGAAATCAACTCCGAACCTCTCTGCCTAAAACCTTGACCCCAGACCTAAAAAAACCCAACACCCCAGCCCCTCGCCCTGAGCCCTAAAACAATCCACTCAGCCATAAAAAGTACCCTGTCCACCATCCCGAAGCCCTAAAACACGGCCCTGCAAACTACCCAGCCCTTTCCTGAGCCCTGAAACCAGCCTCCCCACCCTATAAAGTACCCTGACTACCTGCCCTGAGCCCTCAAACTTTAAAACGTTCCCTGCCCACAAAACTACCAAATAAAAAAATCTTAATCACCAAGCTGTCCCTCATATGGGTAGGAAGTCGCCTCCGACCCTCCGCCCACTCTGCAACACCTCCGAACCTTCACCCATTCGCTCCGAGGCTAGAGCACTAACAATCACTAACGTTTAAATCACGCACATGCATGGTAAAGGCATAGGCGTGGTTTAAACGTGTGTAGTTCCGCCTTTGTTTAGCCACGCGTAGTTCAGGCTGCATGATTAAGGCTGTTTTTTCCTTGACATTTTAATTTTGTGGTCAGTGAGAAACTGCTGTTCAGGTCCTTCTTCTTAATGCAAGCTTCAGTCAGTGGTTACTGGCATATCTTTTTCCACTAACATTTGAGGTTCATATCACTTCGGTAACACTGCATTTTAGTGCCTTTTTTAAAGTGAGGATAAGTTACAAAAAGCCTCATATCTCTTTTCACAATGTATTCAGTCGCGGGGGATGCAGGTAAGTGCGTTGGGGCAGGGGGAAGTCGACAGACGACAGAATATGTTTATTTTATTTAATTTGACCTATTCCGACGCCTGTCCACACGCCCGCGCCACACCATGCTTACCTGCACCAGCCGCTGCTGAATGTATTTACTCCTGCTTCTAAGTTTTACCTATATCAATGGAGTCTGAAGGAAACCACATATACCAAAATGGCCTTATTACTTATGGCCCGATGTTGGGTGCAATATTTATCACACTTGCTAAATTTCAATACTGTGGTGCACGTTATCTCTCAGGAGCGATGACTTGCACCTATCACATGTTTTTTCCCTAAAATGAGAAATAACATTCAGAATTTTTTTGCCTGACTCAGCAAGATCTGCATGACTGAGTATTTTTTGGGCCTTTTTTCTCTTAAAATGTCTGCAGGTTTGACCTGCTGACATTTATCAGGAGATGAGGTTTTTATTGAATCCTGTATGAACCAGGTGCCATAAGCATGTAAAACTCATAATTTCGATATAATAATATAGCCATTTCTAGAGCGCCTGGTTACACTAAAACAGTGTGTCCCTGCGCTATAAATTGCTGTAAGACCCTAGAAGGCAGAAGACCGGAGGGAGGGGGAAAATTAAGCTAGAAACACTAATTGTAATTGGCAGGGAAAAGATGGGTTTTAAGTTTTGAACGGAATCTTGTTTCTGAGGGCTCCATACGAAGATCTATGGGCAGTTCGTTCCAGTGTTTACTTGCCAAAAACCTAAAGGAACGGCCTCCCATCCTGGCCTTGCGAATGCGAGGGAGTTTAAACAGCATTGCTCCGGCCGATCTCAGGTTCCGGATGGGGCGATGGACGGTAAGGAGCTTTTGCAGGTATCTTGGGCCCTTTCCTTGGGCAATGCGGTGGGCAAAGCAAAGCGCTTTGAACTTAATGCGCTCCCTGATGGGGAGCCAGTGAAGTCTTGACAGAGCCAACTTCCCAGATGCTCTGCGGGGCAGATTGAGAACCAGGCGTGCAGCAGCATTTTGTACACACTGCAGTTGGTGTAAGCCTTTCTTACTTAAACCTAAAAGCAGGGCATTACCGTAGTCAAGAGGAGGTGTGACTAATGCGTGGATGAGGCTTCTCCTAGCGTTGATGGGAAGAAGGTCGAGGATTTTGCGAAGAGTCTTGAGTATGCTGTAGCATCTACCCGTGACTTTGCTGACCTGGTGTTTAAAAGAGAGATCAGCATCAAGCATAACTCCGAGGTTCCTGACTGATTCCGATGGAGAAGGAATTGCGCCCAGTTCAGTTGGCCACCACTCAGGTGACCAGTCACAAAAGGATTTACCGATGATTAAAAGCTCCGTCTGGTCGCCATTAAGGCGTAGGCAGTTGTTATTCATCCAACCTGCTACTGACAGAAGGCAGTTGGAGAAATTGGTGGCATCTTCCTGATTGTGCGTGAGTTTAATCATGAGTTGGGTATCGTCAGCATACGTGACAATATCCACTCCGAAAGATTGCACAATGTGGGCCAGGGGTTCCATATAGAGATTGAACAAGGTACGGCTCAAACTGGAGCCCTGTGGAACCCCATGTCTCAGCTTCCTGGGGGAGGATTTGAATGGAGGACAATGCATTTGAAAACTCCTGTTTTCAAGAAAAGATTTAATCCATTCAAAGGCAGATCCTACCACTCTCATATCCGAGAGGCGAGACAGCAGCCTTGTGTGCAGCACGGTGTCAAAAGCTGCACTAAGATCTAAAAGTACCAACGCCGCTGTCTGCCCCTCATCCGCCATTTGTCTCAGACATTCTGTAGAGAAGAGAAGGGCTGACTCAGTAGAGTAACAGGCTCTGAACCCTGACTGTGTGGAGTGAAGGAGAGACTCATCTTCAAGATGTTTCATGAGTTGAATGTTGGCTATCTTCTCCACCACTTTCATACAGAAGGGGAGGAGGGAGATAGGGCGGAGATTCTGAAACTGGGAAATTTGCACATTGGGTTTCTTTTTTAATGGGATGACTTGGGCCATTTTCCATGCATCCAGCACATGGCACTCTTGGAAGAATAGAGTTATCATATGACCAATATGATCAATAGTGCTCTCTAAAATTCCCTTACAACGTTTCGGAGGGATGACGTCCATGGGTGAGCCGGACTGAATGCTATTAGCGATGCTAAGCAGGTCTTGTCTGTCAGGGACTTTAAAACACGACAGGCAAGGTTTATTATCTGAAATATCCACTGTCGCACCGTGATCAGACGGTGGCTCAGTGCCACTCGTAAAGGTGGTGTGTATTTTTTCAACTTTGCTTACAAAGTAGTCTGCAATAGAGTCACATAGCTCATTGGAGTAGATGTCCTGGGCCTCTAGTCTAGTGGGTACCGTAAGTTCTTTATATACCGAGAAGAGATCTTTGGTGGGGTTGTCTGCCAGTTCTATTCTTTCCCTGAGATAATTGCCTTTAGTAGCTCTCAAGAGTTTATGATATTTTTTTGTTCTGCTCTGTAATTAAGCTTGCTTTCTGAATCATAGTTTTTTCTCCAGGAGCGTTCAAGCTTTTTACATTTCGCTTTGACCTCCTTGAGCTCATTGGAGAACCAAGGAGCGGTTTTTGTATTTCTTACGGGGGGTTTCAGTGTCCAAGGCGCTACTGTATCCAGGGCTTTGGACATCCAACTCTCATAGTCATGCCATGCTTCCAGAAGGGTGTCACCACGGGGAGGGGGTTCCTTTAGCAGGGCAAGATTAAAAGAATCTAGGCTAAAGTTTTTCCAATTTCTGCATTTGTGGGAGTGGGGCTTAGTATTCCTGATTTCCTGAGGAGTACCATTTACCACAAAGTGAATAATGTAATGGTCAGACCAAGTGATTCTAATCGGAGTGGAGACCTTAATACCATCCCAATTAGCAAAAACAGGGTCCAAGAGATGCCCTAATTGATGCGATGGGGACAATGATTGTAAGTTGAGCATTAGAGATTTCAGAACTTCAACCACCGCCTGTGCCTCCCCACAGTCATTGTCTTCAAAATGGAGGTTTAAGTCACCCAAAACGAGTAATTTTTTATAACGGAGTGCAGGTTGAGTTATCAGTTCTGTCAGATGGTCACAGAACTGTGTGGCCCCCCCGGGAGGACGATATATAAGGAATCCATTGATGGTATTTTTAGGGCAAACTTTTATCGTGAAAAAACCACTAACAGAGTTTACTACACATATAGAAAATGATCAGGTCATTCATAAGGAGGCCATAGTGTACTACAAGATTCTCTTTATTTTTTGTTTGAAATCTGTTTTATTTTGTAAGGAAAAAATAGTGGGAGGGTCCGCCTGTACACAGCTCATCACCTACAACCATTTACAGGATCGACCGCATAAGTTAGGGGAGGCACATAAGGTGCAGGTGTTAAATACCAAACCGGCTGTTACACAGTATGTCGCCTACAAACCATGATAGGCCTGCCACTTCTGACTATTGACATGTCATGCTGATACCAATGTAAGGAGGCTTCTCGGCAGTGAAAACAATAAGACCCAAACCCTACTTAGAAAAAGAAGAGGAAAGAGAAACCAGAGAAATAAAAGGGAAAAGAGATGGGCAGCTGGGCTGGGAGTGAGGGGGCGTAAAGAACAGAGGGTGAGTAGTAGCTATTGTGGGGGAGGGTTGAGGACATGTAAGAAGGATCAAGAGGAGTCCACCATAATAGTCATGAGGTCCCAGAGTTGCGACTCAGGGTAGTATCAGAAAGATAAGATAAGAAAGATATTCAGCTTGTCCGTCAGGAAACGTTGTGTCGGCCGAGAAAGTGAATCAGTCTAGTTATGTGGGAGCTCTGTCAAAGTCAGGTGGGCACACAGCATCTTCATATAGGTGCAGAGCCTTGAACTTTGGGGGCAGAAGTCGCGTGTGCTCCATTTTACTAAGGAAGGTGACCAAAGGCTGCCATATTGTGATGAAGTGTGTGTTGCGGGCTTGCAAGCGTGCCGTAAGTAATTCCATGGTTACAATGTGGCACAGTCGCCTGAACCAAATATTAATGGAGGGGGGCTCGTTTTTTTTCCAGTACAAGGCTATGTGCGGTTTCACAGCGCAGAGCATGTGAAGGGTGATATGCCAATCCCTACGGGTGAGCGCGCGCAGGTTGTCAGGCTTGATGCCTAAGAGAATTGTGACTGGAGTGTCAGGCAGGGGGAAGCCAAGCACTGTCCTGATATGACTAAGAACCTCTTTCCAAAATAGGGTCAAGAGCGGGCAGGCCCACCCGATATGGATGAAGTCTCCGGGGTGCTCGAGCATCTCCAGCATTGGGGGGAGGAAGTAGGGAACATCTTGTGCAGCCAAAGGGGGGTGTAATACCACTGCGTCATTATCTTATATGCCGTTTCCCGTTGAAAAAAGCTGTGGTACACCTTCGGAATGTCTCGCCATAGGCGGGTCCATTGGGCTGGGGTGATGTCAGAGGGAGCTGTCAATTGCCAGCGACGACATTACGGGTGGGGATGTGCGAGTGGGGGATACTGTAAAATCTGGTAGGTCCGAGATATGACTCCCTTAGATTTGTCAAAGGAGTGCACTAAAAGGAGTGAATGCACAGGTGTCAGCCTGTGTTAGAGAGGATGTGCATATCTAGTGGCGTAGTTGCGCATACTGGAGTCTTGCTCCTTCCGAGAGCCGGAACTCTTCCATGCATTGCACAGACGTTGCCTAAAAACAGATCCCGAACTGTTCTACACCCCCCCTCCAGCCTAGCTGAGAACACCTGGGGATTAACAGCCGGCGGGAAAGACAAGTTCACCTCGATGGGGGTATGGGGAGATGGGAAGGTAGTGGCCCTTTGAGAACGGCCACTTTGTCCCAGATGTCCAGAACCGTCCTAGTGGGAAGGGCAATATAAGCACTGCGGGAGCGGGAGGTCCGGGGGAGCCAGGAGAGGTCCCAAATGGTTCGACCAGTTACCGCCCTGACCGTACTTGCGGGGCGATATAGGGAGCCATTATCAGAGTTATCATGAGCGAACCCAGACCAATTTTGTGCAATACCGCTCGAAGGAAGGTCCAGGACTTTCGGTGAAATTTTTTTTGTGTGGAGAGGTACAATAATCATGCTGGTATGTTCCAGTGGTGGGCCTTCCCCACAAGATGTGCAACCCGGCGCGCATTATCCGCTCCCTGACGATTGCGGATTAAACCAACCTGATCTGGTTCGATAAGGCCAGGCAGAAGAGGGTCAAGTCATTTAGCCAAGATTTGCGTATATATTTTAAGGTCTGAAATCAGAAGGGCAATGGGACGAAACGAAGAACAGAGTGTATTCCTTACCTGATTTGGGGATGAGGGCAATCCCCTCCATTCCCATAGAGAGGGATGGCCCGCAGTGTCAGTGAACAAATTGAAAAGACGCAGTAGATGCTTTTGGAGCTGCGATAGAGCCTATGAAAAGATGGGAAGACCGATCGGGGCTGGCGTTTTCTCGAGTAGTAGCTCCTTCAGAGAGCTCGTGAGCTCTGTTTGGATGAGGGGCTCTTCCAGCAGCTGAGCGTGATAGCGGTTGATCAGCGACCAGGGGCAGCTGTCTAAGACGGATTGCACCCTGTCCAGAGGTGGCGTATCCCTGGCATATAATGTTGAATAATATTTAAAAAAGGCATTGCGCTTAGCCGCTTCAGTAGTGGCTCTCGTGCCGTCGCCAGACTGAACATTGGCGATGTGTGCTTTGGCAGCACACGCCCGTAAGTGTCGAGCTAAGACCATACCCACCTTGTCACCCCCCTCGAAGTAGTTTTGCTTCAGCGCCAGAAGAGCCTGTTCTGCTTTATTGACGTAGAGAGCGCAGCTGGCCTTGGAGGTTCGCCAGGCGTCTTTTGTTCGTGAAGGAGGGGTGTTCCTGGTCCTGCTGCTCAAGGGCTTTGATGTCCCTAGATAGGTTGTCCTCCAAGAGGTGTGCCTCCCGGGCCCGTGCAATGGCAAGGGATGTGATGTGGCCTCGGATCGTGGCTTTGAATGCGTCCCACACTATGGGGAAGGAGGTTTCGGGAATGTCATTGGTTGTGAAATAGGACTCAATAGCGTACCGCTAGCTCTCTACATCCACTGGGTGCCGTAGGATATGCGGAGGTAACCGCCAATGTGTGGCCCGGGGGTTGGAAGTCGCCAGGGTCTCGCAGGAGAAGTGCAAGATGGGCGTGGTCCGATATGTCGGACATGGAGGCCGAGAGCGATTCACCGATCAAGGCATGGGAGATAAAAATGTGGTCGATACGCGTGTAGGAGCGGTGTACGAGTGAATAGTAAGAGTAGTCACGCAGGTTAGGAGAGTGATATCGGCAAGCATCTAATAAACCGGGATCTGAGATTTGTCTTTTGAGGGCCGAGGACATAGATCCCATCCCCTGAAACGAGGCCTCGCTGCAGTCCAGTGCGGCATCCCACACCATGTTAAAATCGCCCCCCCAAGATTCGCGTCGAGACCACTCCCCCTTCTCTTTATTTTTGAACCTCTCCATTTTAAACTCTTCCAGAGCATGGGGCCGTGTGGTTGGCCTCACACTATAGTCTCATTTCTCTTCCCTCTAGAGCAGTTCCTGATAACATGCATCTAGTCTGACACTTTGCACGTCACTAGGTGTTTTAAAGCTCACATTATTGTAAAATGAATGACCATGTATTGAGATATCTTGTGTGGTTTATAATCCTGAGGCTGTGAGACCTGCAAGTACACGCTCCAAGCCTTCTAAAATAATATTGATGTTAAGGAATTACCTTAAAAATGTTACAGCTACAGATTTAATTTTGGATGGACAATGTCTTTGGGAATCAAGCTCTAATGTAGTAAACTAGAATCAATTTAGTTCATCTAAAAATATAGTTTATAGACGTTCTAAAGTGTGTTACGTTATACCACTGCTTGACTCAACAAAGCAGCCTTTGATTGGTATAGATGTACACTCTAGAATAATAACAGCTTTTCCCTTTACCCTGCCTTGCTCAACAAACTCAGAATAGTGCTAGCGTTGAGAGAAGAAGAGCATCCTTCACTCCTGTTTAACCTCATGAGGCATACGCAATTCATATAATCAGATTCGTTCAAATTGTACAGGACAATGGACACAGAGATACTCTTGTCTTGACTATCGGGTTTCTTTTCTGACTTTTTCTTTTTACTGTTACACCTCCTTTAGCCAACACATGTTTCGTTGTCTTGGGGAAGTATCCCTATGACTTTATCAAGGCTATTGTGTCCGATATAACTCTCGGGTCCGTCCTCCTTCTCGGTGTGACAGTCCAAACTGGAATTCATCAAACAATGTGCCTGTAGATGGAACTGTTGCAAAATGATTAAATCCTTCAGCATGAAGCATATATAATTGTAGTGTATAATCGGGCTTTCTCCCTATTACGTATCACAGAAAGATCCTCAGTAACGCGTATATTATTGCTAATTTCTAGAAAATGACAGCACCCCTGATTTTTGAATATTTCAAGAACCAGTGGAAGTGTAGTTCCTTGGCAGGTACGTGTGTGTGTAAAATCCAGCTCCAGACTTGTTGCCCACAATCATTCAAAAATGGATTCCCAGCCCGTTGAGTCTACAAAATAAAAGAAGGTTTTTGAACTCCTGATGTTCATAAGAGTTAGGACTAAATTTTCGATCTGTTGTTCAGTCTGTGGTAATCACTACAAAAACAATGCCAAGTAGCCTATGTTTTTTAGACACAGACCTAAAGAATTTACTGCCACATTATTCTGAAGTGCTGGGCAGTCATGTTGAAACATCTCCTGCATTACCATAAAGAAACAGCACACATCTATTGGTGCCTGCAACATCCGGCATTGCAGCTGAGAGGCACTGTGGTCTAAGTTGTACTCTCCAATTGTTGATTGCTGACTTTCTCGCTTAAATCATCTCAGATCATTTTTCCACTCTCATTAGCTTACTTCAGTTTGAGATGTCTCCAACGATCACCATGCTGCAGTAGGGCTAGGAGTTCAAAGTGATCCAGGGCTGCTACACGCCCTACACACATGCAAACAATATAAGCAACATGCCACACATCACAACTTTGCTTCTCCATTTCTACTGTACAAGGTTACACCACAAAAAGAACACAGCACACCAACTCACTCTCAAACACTGTCTCCACCACCTACGCACACAGACCCATCAAAATGCCTTCTTAGCTAGCTGGGCGAGGACCTAATTACAGAACAGCTACATGATTACTATCCTAATACAGCTAATACCAGCACTAAAAACACACCTGCTACAAGCCCACACACACAATACTGATCACTCATATACAAAACAAGTCTCTCTATCGGCAAAGCACATTCTCTAAACTGTCTACTAATAAATGCTTATCGCTCTCTAAAAACAAACATCACATCAATGACCTTCTCAGTAATGCAAAACCAGACATACTATTCATTACTGTTTAATGGTTGGGAGATTATATGGCTCCAGTAGGTGGCCTAGCTGTTGTATTCAGGCAAACATTACACATCACTAAAGATGATGACATCAGGGAGCGTGGCCAGCAGCTGATGAAAATGGCCGCTGTATAAGAGAGTTCTGGATCCCCAGAGGCCGTAATCACTAGCCAATCACTTATCTGTGCCCACAACTCAGCGAAAAACACTGACAGAAGCGTTGGAATCCCTGCTGCATCTAATGATCCGACTGGTGCCAGAAATCGCTGGCCCGAGGTGTCTACACCGAGAAGATGAATCAAGGCCTACAGCCACACGATAGTCCGGGGCCTCGGGTGCGCGCTTGACCCTGCGGCCACAAGAAGGTGAGGCATGCCGCAAATCGATTACCCCCTGGCTCTGAGATCCTCCTCGCGGGGCTCCGCAGCGACACTACCAGAAATCAGCTCGGTGACGAAGAACGTGAGTGGTCGAGCGCGGAGAACCCGCTACCTAAATTAATTGAGGTCGGGGGGCGGCGGCCCTGAAGACGCCCCTGCTGGAGTTAGTGCACGTATGAGGACAGTGCGCAGACGACCATCCGGCACCTGATCTTGATTGTCGGGAAGCGTAGCATTGGTGGGGGTGAAGCGGAGGGCACCGCAGCCCACCGAGAGACCCACAGTGCACAATATAGACTGGTAATAACTACTCGTGACCCATAAGACCGCCAGGGGGGAAAAACGCCGAAATTACTAGTGATGCCCACGGCGGAGCGGTGAATGAGTCCTCAGCCCATAAAAGAAACTTGGCGTGCACCATACAGGAGCTCCCTGCGGTGACGCTGAGGCTGCTTTCGCCCCACCTGGCACCCAGAACACAGATTACTGCAAGGACCCTGATGGCCAAATGTTGTAAGTCGCCCAGAAGGGGACAACAAATAAAACCAGTACACAGCACATTATCGTGCTTCCTGATTGAAGATGCTGCAACACCAGCCAGTTGGCGGGAAACCCGACAGGCAGCGTGCACCTTGGAGAGATACAGGCAGGTGGCTGTGAGTACTACCAGCTGACAACCGGCGATTGGCGACCTCAGCAACTGTTCCAGACCAAATGGGGGGCCGCGGCCAAAAAGAGACACAACAGAATAGACTAAAAAAATATGCATACTCCAAGCCTGACCCAAATCAGCCAGTGCATGCTGGTGCAGAGGAGGCGACAGCCAAGGGACCCACACCAGCCAAAGAGACTACATTATAGGATATAATGGCTACACTCAATGATGTCCAACAATGTTCGAATAATAGGAGTACCGGAAGGAACAGGAGGCCCGCAGTGGACCTCTTTGTGGAAGACCTGATCAAGAATGGGCACACCGAGTTCCCGAGGGCAGACCCAGACCGGGTGCCCCCCCTCAGCCCATACTGGCACGCATATTCAACTATTGTGACCGAGACCTCATCCTTCAGATGGCGAGGGTGGCCCCCCACTCTGATACCAGCAAAGCAGGATCTCCTTCTTTCCGGCAGCTTTGGCCAAGCAACGACAGAGCTTCATCGCCATAAAGCAAGAACTCAGACATCGGGAAGTCAAATACTCAATAATGTTTCCTGCCAAATCAAGAGTAGCGGCAGACGGGAAAACCTGTTTTTCAATACTCCAGAGGAAGCGTGGGAGTAGCTCGAGGGATGCAACAGGTCCCTTACCGTGGCGGATCCGGACGCAACAACAACCGAAAAGAGAAGGGGACACAATCCCAAGAATGTGCGGAAGGGACGGCGGTGACAGAAACCCAGACCAAAGAGAACTGAACTAACCTCAGGAACAGAATTTCCCCCCTGGGGAGTGTCCGATCCAGAACCAACGCCTCAGTCAGAATACAACACTGAGAAAGGACTCAGGCAACGACAACTTGGACACCTGCAAAGAGGGAGCAACATGCCACACATCACAACTTTGCTTCTCCATTTCTACTGTACAAGGTTACACCACAAAAAGAACACAGCACACCAACTCACTCTCAAACAATGTCTCCACCACCTACGCACACAGACCCATCAAAATGCCTTCTTAGCTAGCTGGGCGAGGACCTAATTACAGAACAGCTACATGATTACTATCCTAATACAGCTAATACCAGCACTAAAAACACACCTGCTACAAGCCCACACACTCAATACT
Organism: Lissotriton helveticus; assembly: GCF_964261635.1. Classification (NCBI taxonomy): domain Eukaryota; kingdom Metazoa; phylum Chordata; class Amphibia; order Caudata; family Salamandridae; genus Lissotriton; species Lissotriton helveticus. The sequence goes on along the minus strand of NC_136061.1, from coordinate 1,341,823,278 downwards.
GATCACTCATATACAAAAAAAGTCTCTCTATCGGCAAAGCACATTCTCTAAACTGTCTACTAATAAATGCTTATCGCTCTCTAAAAACAAACATCACATCAATGACCTTCTCAGTGATGCAAAACCAGACATACTATTCATTACTGTATAATGGTTGGGAGATTATATGGCTCCAGTAGGTGGCCTAGCTGTTGTATTCAGGCAAACATTACACATCACTAAAGATGATGACATCAGGGAGCGTGGCCAGCAGCTGATGAAAATGGCCGCTGTATAAGAGAGTTCTGGATCCCCAGAGGCCGTAATCACTAGCCAATCACTTATCTGTGCCCACAACTCAGCGAAAAACACTGACAGAAGCGTTGGAATCCCTGCTGCATCTAATGATCCGACTGGTGCCAGAAATCGCTGGCCCGAGGTGCCTACACCGAGAAGAAGAATCAAGGCCTACAGCCACACGATAGTCCGGGGCCTCGAGTGCGCGCTTGACCCTGCGGCCACAAGAAGGTGAGGCATGCCGCAAATCGATTACCCCCTGGCTCTGAGATCCTCCTCGCGGGGCTCCGCAGCGACACTACCAGAAATCAGCTCGGTGACGAAGAACGTGAGTGGTCGAGCGCGGAGAACCCGCTACCTAAATTAATTGAGGTCGGGGGGCGGCGGCCCTGAAGACGCCCCTGCTGGAGTTAGTGCACGTATGAGGACAGTGCGCAGACGACCATCCGGCACCTGATCTTGATTGTGGGGAAGCGTAGCATTGGTGGGGGTGAAGCGGAGGGCACCGCAGCCCACCGAGAGACCCACAGTGCACAATATAGACTGGCAATAACTACTCGTGACCCATAAGACCGCCAGGGGGGAAAAACGCCGAAATTACTAGTGATGCCCACGGCGGAGCGGTGAATGAGTCCTCAGCCCATAAAAGAAACTTGGCGTGCACCATACAGGAGCTCCCTGCGGTGACGCTGAGGCTGCTTTCGCCCCACCTGGCACCCAGAACACAGATTACTGCAAGGACCCTGATGGCCAAATGTTGTAAGTCGCCCAGAAGGGGACAACAAATAAAACCAGTACACAGCACATTATCGTGCTTCCTGATTGAAGATGCTGCAACACCAGCCAGTTGGCGGGAAACCCGACAGGCAGCGTGCACCTTGGAGAGATACAGGCAGGTGGCTGTGAGTACTACCAGCTGACAACCGGCGATTGGCGACCTCAGCAACTGTTCCAGACCAAATGGGGGGGGCCGCGGCCAAAAAGAGACACAACAGAATAGACTAAAAAAATATGCATACTCCAAGCCTGACCCAAATCAGCCAGTGCATGCTGGTGCAGAGGAGGCGACAGCCAAGGGACCCACACCAGCCAAAGAGACTACATTATAGGATATAATGGCTACACTCAATGATGTCCAACAATGTTCGAATAATAGGAGTACCGGAAGGAACAGGAGGCCCGCAGTGGACCTCTTTGTGGAAGACCTGATCAAGAATGGGCACACCGAGTTCCCGAGGGCAGACCCAGACCGGGTGCCCCCCCTCAGCCCATACTGGCACGCATATTCAACTATTGTGACCGAGACCTCATCCTTCAGATGGCGAGGGTGGCCCCCCACTCTGATACCAGCAAAGCAGGATCTCCTTCTTTCCGGCAGCTTTGGCCAAGCAACGACAGAGCTTCATCGCCATAAAGCAAGAACTCAGACATCGGGAAGTCAAATACTCAATAATGTTTCCTGCCAAATCAAGAGTAGCGGCAGACGGGAAAACCTGTTTTTCAATACTCCAGAGGAAGCGTGGGAGTAGCTCGAGGGATGCAACAGGTCCCTTACCGTGGCGGATCCGGACGCAACAACAACCGAAAAGAGAAGGGGACACAATCCCAAGAATGTGCGGAAGGGACGGCGGTGACAGAAACCCAGACCAAAGAGAACTGAACTAACCTCAGGAACAGAATTTCCCCCCTGGGGAGTGTCCGATCCAGAACCAACGCCTCAGTCAGAATACAACACTGAGAAAGGACTCAGGCAACGACAACTTGGACACTTGCAAAGAGGGAGCTCTGGGCTCCCGCTCCAACTTGCCATAGCAAGAAGACATTTGGGACTGGCCACTGTTGGGCCTCTATATTGCTTTGTGCAGACCGAGGGTTTTGGACACCTTATTAAAGCTCACTACGAGATGCTTAGAGGGGCATCTCCAAGAAGCGGCCCGAGAGAGGCATCCTGAGAGCTTTCCCTTCCCCCTATACAGGTACCGGGTAATGGGAAACAGGCCCTCCGCAAAGTTGGGGTGGAGGGAAGTTCTTAAACTGTCTTGCAGGGAGAGGGTTGGGAACACGGGTGGATTGGGGAAGTTTTGATTTAATTTGTTTATTTGTATTTTCACGTTACATGGCACACCATAGATTCATGCAAACAACTCATATGTGGTTGCACAACTACCCAGATTGCGCAAGGCTTATCTCCACCTCAGATCATGACCACTGCACTTTACTCTGTCAACTCGGCGATGACACATGCACAAACCCTACCCATAATTTCCTGGAACGTAAATGGTCTCCAGGATAAGCTCAAACGAGGGCTAGTCATACAGTACCTGAAGCGCAAAGCACCCGCAATAGCACTGATACAAGAGACCCACTTGACAGGGACAACCTGTAAAGCGCTCGATAGATGGGGCTACAAGTTGGCAGTACATTCAGAATTCACGACCGGCTCCCGAGGGGTAGGGAGCCTCATTAAAAACAACATCCAGTAGTCGTAAAGCAAATATATACAGATTACAAAGGTCAATTCGCGGCACTGACATGTCAATGGGAGGGTCGGATGGTCAACGTTGTTTCCGTTTATATCCCCCCCAGTGCTTCACTCGTTAGCACACCCAGCAATTTGCGCATTTCTGCTGCAGCTCCCACAGGGCAACTTAATCGTAGTAGGCGATCTCAACCCCACACTGGATGATACCCTGGACCGTACATTTCCAAGACAACTGCACCGGACACACTCGGCCCTAGTGGACTTCATAGAAACCATGGGCTTAGTAGATATCTGGTGGCTCCGCCTCCCACAGACGCGACAATACACATACCACTAGGGCGCACACAAAGCCTATCCAGAATAGACCACATACTGGCACCGGCAGGCGAAATAGGAAACTTCCTAGAAGTCGCACACTTGCCAATAGGCAATAAGATCATTCCCCTGCCTTATATACTCAGCAGACTACAACACAAAGCAGGAAATACCCCATATACCCCGTATACCTGAAGAATCCTGAGCTATGGAAGGGATTGTCTGACACCACCAAACACTACTTCAGTGAGAATGCACCTTCGGTCTCCTTCACACTCTCTCGTTGGGAAGCATACAAAACAGTATTCCGTGGGCAGACAATTTTGTTGATAACAAACCATAAAAGGGAAAAAGTCCGGATAGTGCAAGCACTTGAACAGGAGGTAGACAACCTAGAAAAAAAGCAGGGACACAAACCCTCCAACGCCACCACACATCTACTACTCCTTAAAAAAGAGGAATACAAAGACCACCTCTGGGAGGAAGCAAAGACGCAGCTCTCTGCAACGCAACACACTATATATGAAGTAGGTTGCAAGGCGGGCATGATCTTGGCCTGGCTTGATAAGCGAGAAAAAGCAGATAGGTGGATAGCAGAGCTTTAACTCCCCACAGGTGACACCACGCAAAATCCCAGAGACATAGTAGACCCCTTAGCGCACCACTCCAAACAGGTTTCCTCCTCAACACACACAATAACGCAGGATGAGGCAGAGGATTTCCAATGCGATATCCGACTCCCTAAACTTACAGAGACTGAGTCCCAGCTTCTAGCGGCAGAGTTCTCAACGGAAGAGTTAGCGATAGCAATCAATAAAATTCAGTCAGGAAAAGCCCTTGGCCCTAACGGGATCTCCGTAGAATGGCACAAATGTAATGCTACAACACTTGTGCCCTATCTCGTAGCGATGTTTGAAACCAGCTTAGAGGTGTGAGAACTACCACTGGATCAAAGAATGACAACTATAGTGACCATCAACAAACCTGGTAAGCCTGCGAGGGAGTGTGCCTCGTACAGGCCCATCTGTCTGATTAATGCTGAAGCTAAGATATTGGCCAAGACCCTGGCCAATAGACTTACGCCATACTTAGCCAAATTAATACACCCAGACCAATCCGGATTCATACCAGGGAGAAATACTGCCCTAAAACTGTGATGCCTCCATAATGTCCTGGGACGCAAACACACTATACAAGAAGAAGCCATTGTGCTGTCTTTAGGCCTACAATATGGATGAATGGCCCTTCCTTTTTGCCATCTTCAAAATAATGGGTTTTTGACCAACATTTCGTTTCTGGAGTAGATTGCTATATACCAATCCCCTAGTGCATGTAGTGGCCAATGTGGACATATCCGGAGAGTTCCCACTGCATCGGGGCACACAACAAGCCCGTTATCACCGCTGCTCTCCGCCCTGATATTAGAGACCCTGGCGGCCTGGGTACGACAGGACCCGGTCATTTGCGGCCTCTGCTGGTCTGCCGCAGCGTGGATTGTATATCTCTATAAGTAGACGATGTACTCCTATACCTGCCCTCTCCTAGACGATCTCTGTCCTGTATATTGGACATCTGTGGCTCATACGGGAAATACTCAGGATACACGATAAATTGGACAAAATCTGTGCTGTATGTCCTGCAGGGACCTCCGCCACGACTACCAGTCGGATGCAACGTAACAATTGCGGAGGAACCTTTCAAATACTTAGGAATCCACGTCACACAAACCAGCCCGCATAGCGATGGTAAAACTGTATCGAACATAGTACGATGGCGGAATCGCTCTCCCAAGTGTCCAGAGGTATTACTGGGCATCCCAATTAACCGTAAATAACTATTGGCTCGACGTTCTCCACACAGACGCAGCCTACAGTCTGAACAGAGTAGAGTTGGGAGAGGAGGGCCTGTACCGCGGACTATATAACGAGCTGCGGACCCTGATGGGTCCAACAAACCACACACTAGATATGGCACACGGCATGCAAAAAACTGGAATGGCACAATACAATCACACAGGCAGCATCTCTCTGGGTCACGGATACATTAGGCAGGTTGGGCAAAAGTAAAGGCTTTAAGCATTGGGACACTATAGGGGTATCCAAAGTTGGGGATCTCTGGGTGCGGGTAAAGATGCTCACATTTGCACAACTCCAATCGCAATACGAGATGGCTCCTATGGAGCAATTCCAATACCACCAAATAAAACACACCCTAGAGACAGCAATCCCCATGACACTACTTCACCTGCGGTCTCCCCATTAGAAGACAGGTTACTTACGGAACATGTGTACAAGAGAGCAATCTCTATGACATACCCAAAAATTATCAATAACATGCCCGACCTCATGCAGAAACTCTGAGACAAATGGAGTAGAGAGATGGGAGAACTAGATGACACTGATTGGAAGGACACACTACCATCACCTAGGGAGGTGGCAATTACATCTAGACTACGCCTGATACAGCTTAAGATATTACATAGAATTTACTATACAAGAATGACTCTTTCTAAAATAGGGAAAACTGACACCCAGCTTTGCCTGAGAGGACGTGGGGCTGTTGGTACCTTCTTCCACACCATCTGGGCCTGTTCTGCCATAACGACATACTGGACGTCCGTTATGGCCACTATCACAAAAATAGGCGGGAGCCCAGTCCTACCAGAAACTAAACAATGTCTGTTAAAAATATGGGAAGCAACAGACCTTAACTCCACAAGGCAAACATGGGCAAAACTGGGAATGATGTTAGCTAAGAGCAAAAGCACTAAGCATTTGGGATCTTCCACCACTCCCACACTCACGGAATGGTGCAAAGATATGTACATGGCCATGGTGGTAGAAAAGACTGTATTTGTGCGTAGAGGCTGCCCTAAAAAGGGGATATGACTGTGGGGGGGGGGGGGATGGAACACCTGTAGAGAAGATATATGTACTTTACCAACAATGCTTCAAGATCAGGAAGTAACATAAGGCGATTGATAATATAGTTGTAATGTGACAAACCTACAATGATGTAACACATGAGCAACAATGTAACATTTTGAAGGAAGACTGCAGATATTGTATATGAGCAACTGCATGCACAGTCATCATGCTAAAGAATTATATAAATGTGCCTGTTCTTTTGATATAATAAAAAAATTTAAAAAAAGACATCTCCAAAAAGAATAGTGAGGCTCTTCTCACCAGATGCAATCCTACACCGTCTTCCTCCTCTAACTTCCTGCTCCTTTACAGACCTCCACCTGGCAAGGCGACATTCCCAGATACATTTTCAAACCTGATAACAATACACTCCAACCTATGCATTCTGGGTGACCCCAACATTTGGTTTGACAAACCCAATATGCCCCATCCGAAATCAATAATCACTGGCCTAGACACACTGAACCTGCATCAGATCGTCCACAAACCCATACACATCGCTGGACACACTCTAGATGCCATTTTTGTTAATACCGAACTAGTTACCTGTCAAACTATAACTCTAGTCGCATGGTCAAACCACCATTTGCTTGCTTTCCAACCTAAAACATCACTAAGTGACTCACCTAAAACCACCTTACATGCATCTACCTATCGACCGTGGAACAAACTCAATTTGCAACACTTAGAAACACAACTAACATCCAGTACAGATTTAGAACAATACATTCTGTTCACAATCCAATGGAGCTCTTTTATATGTGGAGAGACATGATGACAGATCTACTACTCTTCCCAATGCACTTCCCTATTTCTCACCCTATACCTCTATCAATATCTTTAATCTACATATACTTCCTTCCTTTAGGCATCTATATACTTTCCATGTACTTATGGATCTATATATGTATTACTTTCTCCTAATTCAGCATATCCTGTGTACTACCCTATTCTTACTCTATACCTCGCTAAATATATCTTCTACCTCAACTCTCTGGCTCATCTCAAACCTCTTTCTACTACTCTTTCCAATGCACTAGCCTATTTTTCACCCTATACTTCTATCATTTTATACTCTATATACACTCTCTTATTCATCCCTAACCCCATACCACTACCCTACTCTACCCCTCCTTGTATCATCTGACACCGATTTTACTATACTGATCCTCCAAAACATGCCTTTCTAAACTCTTCCCTCTGACTCTTCCCCTCCACATCCCTTTTTACTCATCCCAAGCCTCCTCCTACTGCAATGACCTCCAAAACAATAAAAACAAAATAGAGAGAAAAAGTCTAAATCCATCACTCTTCTATCCCGCCACCATCTTTTTCAATCAAAATAACAGTCTAACATGTCCACTTCTCAAATTTCATATTTCACTATAGTAATTCAACACTTTTGGGCACAGAAAAAGCACTTCAACGCCTCATCAGGGGTAGCAAGCGCTATAAAAATGCTAACCATTTTCCCTCGTCTATCCCTCCTCTACCCTACTCAATCCAAATAACTGACTAATATGCACCACTCAAATTACTTTCATATTTCACTATACTTATTTACACTAATCCTTTATGGCTACTCGCTGAAAAAGCACTTCTGCGCCTCGTCAGACTACATAGAAAGGGTATACATGTATAAGGAAGATAATATATTGAGATTTAAGGTTGTATTGTATAAACTCAGACTTTCAAGTGTTCCTGTAATTGAGGGTAATTCGTGTGTTTTTTTAAACTATTTTTTTTTACTCCATTGTATCTTTTCAGCAATATTTCAATAATGAAGCACTTGTAGTTAAAATAATTATGATAATATTTACATATTTTGATAAATAAATCAGAGACCCATGCGCATCTAATCAAATAACATAAAAAACTATGCCGTGACCTATAAACATGATAAGCATATAGTTGTATGTATATATAATATAACCATAAGTAGTATATACATTTGTTAAGCAGAACTAAAGAATATCTATATATACATATTTGTACAAAGAAATACACATATGTTGATACCTACACATAATCAAATTATAATTGTCTACATATACAAGGATATGCTGTACATTAGTGTTTGAGTATGGTGTCTATGAGGAAAGAGCCAATTCTTGAGTAGCCTTCTGAGGATAAAGTAGTTATCCATTAATCTAATGTTTGTGTGTAATGAAATTAACTCTACCTTGCAACCAAAGCCCTTTTTGACTTGGGAGAACTTGCCTCACTTCTCCGATTCCAACAGCAGGAACTGTTGCTTCCGCCTAGGACCTTGGTCATTTCAGCCCTCCCCCTCGTAAATCACGGACCGCGTACTGCCACCTACAACACCCAGCAGGCAGTGCGGTCCCGTGAGAGGAGTCGAGGGGGTGGAGCCTAGTAAACGCTTATAGGCACAGTGGGGATACCGCGGCGCGGGACTCCGAAATTAACTCTACCTTGCAACCAAAGCCCTTTTTGACTTGGGAGAACTTGCCTCACTTCGCCGATTCCAACAGCAGGAACTGTTGCTTCCGCCTAGGACCTTGGCAATTACAGCCCTCCTCCTCGTAAATCGCAGACCGCGTACTGCCGCCTACAACACCCAGCAGGCAGTGCGGTCCGGTGAGAGGAGTCGAGGGGGCGGAGCCTAGTAAACGCTTATAGGCACAGCGGGGATACCGCGGCGCGGGACGCCGAAATTAACTCTACCTTGCAACCAAAGCCCTTTTTGACTTGGGAGAACTTGCCTCACTTTGCCGATTCCAACAGCAGGAACTGTTGCTTCCGCCTAGGACCTTGGCCATTTCAGCCCTCCTCCTCGTAAATCGCAGACCGCGTACTGCTGCCTACAACACCCAGCAGGCAGTGCGGTCCCACGAGAAGAGTCGAGGGAGCGGAGCCTAGTAAACGCTTATAGGAACAGCGGGGATACCGCGGCGTGGGACGCGCACGGGCCAAGGGCGGATCCGTCCGCGCCCGTCAAAGCCCGGATAAGGCTGGGCTGGGCCATACCTCTTGGACTTTGCACAAGGGACATGAAGTAAGAGACTTGATATATGTTTGGGTAATGACACTGATGAAATAGTGCCCTGTGTTTACGATACTATTCTCATATTTGATTGCTAGGCATTAGTTCCAGTACTGTGTCCGTAACCTTCAGAAAGATGACCACACGATCAAGCAAAGGCAGGAAATATTTGGTGGGAGGGACCATCACAGGGACGTTAGATCATTTTATAACCAGGGCTGATGAAAAGAGGGTTGTAGTTGTCACACATCGCCCGGGTGAGATCCAATTAGACAACATACCTACTGATCCCCGGGCTTAAGTTGAAAATCAGATAAAGACTGGCCCTCCTTCCCTTAGGAGCGCGACAGCGAGACATATCATAGATAGTATTCCCCTTGAGGGGAAAAAACCCACTTATAACATCTTATCCTGGAACGTTGCAGGACTGACAAACCAAGTGTCCCATCAACCATGGTTAAACATAGCCACTAAGCATAATATGCTCTGCCTCCAGGAAACATGGACTGCAGATGAATTACATATAATTGGGTATCGAACCCTTCATACACCCGCAATAGCAAGCTCACAGGGGAGAAATAAAGGGGGCCTGTGTATATACGTCTCCACCGCAGGGGGAATTAAAGTACTTAAGTTCATGACCACTGAGTTTTATCAGATTTTGACAATTAGTTGGGGCCATGTAAAGAACATGACCCTAGTAAATTTTTATAATAATGTGCCAATAAACACCATGGAAAATATAATCAACAAACTTATGAGTAGTTTAACTACTCTTAAGGACGAGTTAGCTGGAGAGATGGTTTTGATTTGGGTGGGTGATTTTAATTGCACTGTTTGCCCTCGCGGTTCGACTGGCATTTGCGGCGTAGGCGAACACAGGGAGGACAATCCCACTCACTTCACCCACTCTAAATTTGGTAACATGCTGAATAATATGATTTTCCATTTTAACTTGTCTTATGTTAACGAATTATGTAGCCCAATCATTCCGTTTCAGCCGACCTTCAACTGGAGGGGGTGCAATTCAACGATTGATTTTACACTTTTATCTACAATGCATGCAGGGCTAGTATCATCATAGGAAACACTTGAGGTCGCGTTTAGCGACCACTATCCTATCTCTTTTAGCATAAAAATTAAAGGGCGTCAGCAGATCTCAGAGGATAATTCCTTATATAAACCTAAGATTAACCTGGCAACCAGAAATGGATACCTAGTACTAACATCCTATGAAGACATGATTATTTGTCTGTCACAAAACGAGGAGCCTTTAAAAGTTATGGACTCGTTTTTAAAAATTCAAGCAGAGACGAAAAAGTTATTGACCAGGGATTACCGACAAGGCTTAAACAAAGCTCATAGCTTATTATTGAAGAGTGAGGCCTGGTCGGCTTTATATGAAGCCTCTCAACGAAAAGATAACACCGCTTTTTGGAAAGTGGTAAATGCTCCGTACCTACAGAGTAAAGAGGCAGATGTTATAGACCTAGCAATTAATGGGGAAACATGGGTGAATCATTTTAAACACCTTTATGATAAAGTTAATCTCTCTGACCCTGTGAATTTCACGATTGAGAAGACGGGTAGCTATCATGATAACAATCCATCTAGCACATTTCCGCTAGGAATCCCATTTAATTGTGAGGAGGTCACAAAGGCAATTAAGGAAAGCCCTTCAGACAAAGCACCGGGCCCGTTAACAAACGTTCTAAATAATGCAAACAATCAGGGGTTTATACCGTCTTGGCCTGAAGCAATAGTTGTCCCAATTTTTAAAAAAGGGGACAGAAATGACCCCACTTGTTATAGGCCAATTTCGTTACTTGATGCATTAATGAAGGTGGCGGGCCAGATAATTTTAAATAGGATTCAAACATGGGCAGAGGATAATGATGTTATCTCAAACTTACAGTATGGCTTCAGAGCGGGCAAAGGTACAACAGAACAGGGATTAAACCTGGCTTTAATTAATTCTAAATACACCCAGGCCAAGAAGGGAAACCTCTTTGTCACCTTCGTGGACCTAAGCTCCGCTATCGATTGTGTGGACCATGGGAAATTATGGTCAACAATAAGCGACATGGGCATAGATCGTCAAATCCTCCTATTTATTAAAGAACTATACAGGGGTGAAAGCGCCAGGGTAAGCTATGGCAGAATGGGTGAGTGCTCAGACAAGTTTTCCATCAGGAGGGGAGTGAGACAGGAGTGCATTTTAGCACCCCTCCTCTTCACCCTATACATCAATTCCATCGGTCAACACCTTAGGGAGTCACAGCACGATCATCCAACCATAATGGGAACACCAGTGCCAATATTTTTATACGCTGACGACGCTGCCATCATGTCTCGGACTAGGGTCGGCCTACAGAGGGCTGTTGTTAAATTCACCAATTTCATGAGAGATATGAGGTTCCTAGATTCTGAACCCGTTCAATGAAGGTGGTCATATTGTGACGATTTTGATATCAGCGGACCGAAAATAGCGAGTATATTATGTACGAGTGTTTTCGTCATGTTCGCGTGATGGATTCACTACGAAATATGGGATTCCGTTCTGAACCCTTGGGTTCCATTTTGTGTACGGCAGCCATTTTGTGGTTGCCCTCACATAGGCCGATGACAGTGGCCGAACGAGTCTTCAAGCACACGTACACTTTAGCTGACGTCTGAATGACCTGAGCGAGCGACCCTCTTGCCTGAAGCCAAACTTGTTAGGCCAGTTCCTTGTTAGTAGCTGATCAAGATTACGGATCAAGACACAGGACATCATAAACCTTTTCATTGCACACAACTATGCCTTATCTTGCTCACACCTGTCTCTGCTCCTTTCTTTATGGTCCGTTTACGATGGGGATGTGCCCGTTTTTATGATGGGTTCGATCGACCTGTCTGATGAAGAATGTTGGGCTTGACCAAAAATTGATTATGGGCTGGACAAACTGAAAAATGGGCTTGTCATCATGCTCCTGCTTTTTCTTTGTCGTGAAAACATGTGAGTGGTCAACTGTAAATAAGGAATGTTTGCCTGAAGCATAATATTTGGTATAAAAAGGGATGACTAGCTTTGTAAAGTTGAGCAGTCTCCTGAGAACATACACCGTGTTGTACCTCTAGGGATCTCTGTTACTGGCTGCAGCTAATAAAATTGATCTTTGACGTCACTAAGAAGTACCCCGTGTCTCTGTACTCTAAGGCAGGTGGACCCGGAGACTTGGGCATTTCCCCTGGCGCCGCTGGGTTCTAAAACCCGGTTCTTCATTTGGCGCCCAACGTCGGGCGACTTCAGCGGTACCGGTCCAAGCCTGAAGATCATGAGGAGCTTTGTGTGAAAATTCTGGAGGAAGGTCTGCCACTTCATCGACCCCTGTATGTCGTCGTGGTCCGAAAGTCTTTGCTGCGAGGTTCCCCGCTTTCCGACGGCTACGAAGGACTGATGCCCTGACTGTCGCCCTGTCTTGGACCCTTAGACGATTTGTAAAGCGAGACGATAGACGGGTCTTCTGGCGACGTCATCGATACTTCAGTTAAGTATGAGTGGAGCGTCTCCCAGTCCTTAGTTTTTGGGTATTCCCTTGGGATCTTTGATTTGGGACTTGCAAGTACCAAAGCCGAGGGACTCGTGTATTCACGAGACTATCGTATTCGATATTCCCTTGAAGTCTGAAGCTAGACTAGTGAGCGAAGATGTCTGGTCTTAGCAGACTTGGAAATTTGTTTTGTTGTGGTCAAAATAGGGATTCCCGATTGGAGGACTCGTGTCCAGTTCCTCCGATTGGAACTCCAACCTATGAGCTCTATGTGAAACATGGCGTGGGCCCCATCACATATAACGAAGTATGGATTTGTTACACGAGAAAGGACGGTGTCCTACAATGGTCCCAATATGGTAGTTTTGACACAGAGATTTTAGATAATCTAGAGGTTAGACTTTTTAGGAAGAAAGCCTGCCGGCGATGTTTGACTCTTTCCGCCTATGGTGAAAGGAAGCCAAACAGAAAGAAATTAAATTAGCGAAGAGGAATAAAAGAGAAAAGGGTATCTCGATAATGCAAGCTGCTATACAGTTTAAAGATAACGAAGAAGAACAAGCGAGTGAGCAGTTGCATAGGCAACGTAAAATGGCAATTGATAAGTGCTATCCAGCTTTGCCACCTCATCAGCAAGATGCAATGAAGGAACTTGAGAAAGATCCTTTGATGTCACATTTGTTGAGTTCGCCACCCCCTTATGCGCAAAGTGCTACAGCACCTCCGCAACCTTTAGTTGCGCAACCCCCGGTTGCTTTGCCTCTTGCTGTTGCACAGCCGCCAGCTCCTCTTCAGTTGGCTCCTACTTCTCTGGTGCAGCCTTCTCAAGGGCTGCCGACTTTGCTACCTGTTCCGTCCTTAATTCCTACGACTCTTCCGCCTGTTCTTGCTGCCTCTTCTGCTACTGCTCCTACACTAGCTCTTACTCAGTCCGCTTTATCTCCTGTCCTGTCAACTTCTCCTTCTGTTCGACAGAGAATGACTGATACTGTAACTAGTCTTTTGTCTCCTTTCTTTGGGTCATTGAGCACGACCCCCGTTTCAGAGCGTAAACAGTTGCGTAGCTAACTACCTGATTCTAGAGAGAAGGGAGTATTGGATCATTTGGCACATAGATGGGTTACTGACCCTACAAGATATGAGTTAGAGTCTGTTATGGATGTCTTCCGCCAATGGGAAGCACCGAAGCAGAGATATGTTTTTGCCAAAATGTGTGTTTTTCTTTGTGAAGAATTGGAAGATAGTGATCTGGGACAAACTCCGCCTGAGTTGTGCCGTGTACGGTTCGAGTTTGCGAAAGGCACGATTGTGGGTCTCGACGTTGAAAGAGCGGTAGCGACACTGCTTTCGTTCAGGAATGAGTCTCCTTCTCGGTCGTTGTTTGAGCCTGACCCTTCTGTTAGGAGGAAGGTGAAGCAGTACCCAATGAGGGAGGTTCCTCCGATATGGAAGGAAGCAGTTCAGGCTGATGTAGGTCTTGGTATTTTAACTGCACTGGCTCATTTCCAACGTGTTTGGGTACATGTTCCGTGGAAGCGAGCTGCAGTTTTTGCTCTTAAGCAGACTTTGCCTGATCCTCGTAAAAATCCTGCAGGGTATTATAAGGAATTATCACAGACTGCAGACTCATGTGTTATGAATCTAGCTGATATAGACATGTTGTTTGGAAATGTGGTTCCACAACCTTTATGGGGTTTGATTCGGCACACGGATCATGCGCAGGAGTTAGGTGATACCTGGGTTAATATTGGTGCTGCAGATGGCCGACAAGTTGGTGGTGCTAAACCTGAGCCTGTAGTTGCAGAACTTCCTGGTAGGATCATTACTTACATGAAGACTTTAATGCCTGCTATGCGAGTAAACTGGGACAAATTGTCTGTGTGTAAGCAGAAGAAAGATGAAACTGTGTCCGATTTCTTCACTAGGTTTGAAGAAACATTTATTGACCACAGTGGTCAAGACATGAATACTGAAGGTGGTCAACGGTTGTTTGTTGATAAGTTTGTGCATAATTTGCTTCCCGAGTTATGTACCAAGTTGAAGGATTCCTCGAGTTCGTGGGCTGTTTCCTCATCAGCACAGATATTGGCTACTGCACAATACTATGAAAATAGGGATAAGGATGAGAAGGATAGAGCAGAGAAGAAGACTAAAAAGCTGAAAACGAAGGTTCTCTTACAGCAAGCGTATCCGCCCCGTAGTAACCAGCGTGACTATCAGCAGCCTCAGCAGTTTCAGCGAAACTCGCAAAGGTTCGAGCCTTCTCAACAACATTTTCCCGTAGGCCCTAATCAATGTGCATATTGCAAAGAAGAGGGTCATTTTAATAGTAGTTGCCCTGTTTTGTTACAGCGTATGAATGGTGTTTCTAGCGCAAGAGGTCGGCGTGTTCCGCAAGCTTCTAGAGGTAGAGGATTTGAAGTGTACCCCCAGAACGGGCGTTCCTTTCCTCCACAAAATACGATGAATTGTTTTGATCAGCAAAATGATGCATCTGGTAGGACGACTCAGTACTATGCTGATGACTACTATGTCGAAGGTGAGTATATGGATGGTAATGATTGCTAGGACAGCCATAGGCAAAGAGAGGGAGTTGTTTCAGTTCCAGTAGATCAGAGTGGACCTTATGTTGAAGTGATTAAATCAGGTGTGTCAGAACCTTTTCTGTCGATACTGGTGCTGCGAAGAGTTCTATTATGCCCTCTAAACTCCCTGGCGCACCTTTGTCTGGCTTAACAAATGTTTCAGTAGGTTTTTCTGGCGCCCCAGTTAGAAACCTGGTTTCTAGTCCTATGTCTCTGTCTGTTGGTCCTTGTGAATTCGAAGCACCCCTTATTCTGACGACAGGTTGTGGTGAGAACTTGTTGGGATTGGATCTGTTGAAAAGATTGTATGCGACATTGTATTGTTCTCCTTCGGGAGTACAACTTACATTGGGTAAGAAAGTGGTCTCCCCGATGTATTTGTCGAAGGATAAACTTCCGACAGAATTGTCGTCTCTTCCTGATATTCTTTGGGCTACTGGTCCTAATGATGTGGGTCTTTTGGAAATAGCGCCATATGTTGTGACGTTGAAAGCGAATGTTAAAATGCCACGTATTCCCCAATACAGGATCTCTAGTGATGGCGAAAAAGCGTTGCTAGCAATCATTCATGACCTGATTGAGAAAGATGTAATTGAAGAAACGAGAGGTAACGTGTGCAATAGTCCGATTTTGCCTGTTCTAAAACGGACTGATTCCTCACAACCGCCTGTATATAGGTTTGTGATCGACCTTCGCGAGATGAATAAGATTGTGGTTCCGCAATTTCCCGTCGTTCCAGATATCACTGCCTTACTGACCATGATTCCAGCTTCAGCCACGTGGTTTTCGGTAATTGATTTGAAGAATGCTTTCTTCAGCATCCCGATTGCCGAGGAGAGTAGGGATATTTTCGGCTTCTCTTTAGGAGGTCGAAGCTTCCGGTTCAAGTGCGCTCCTCAAGGCTATTGTGAGAGTCCATCAATATATAGTCAGGCTTTGAAAACACAGCTTGATACAATTGTTTTACCTAATGGTGCTGCTCTTATTCAGTACGTCAACGATTTGTTAGTAGCTGCCGATACTGAGGAGATTTGTAAAGACTGACATACAACAGCCACAGCAACAATAGATAGGACACATATCATTGTCCTTCCAATGTTTTTAATTTATGTGTTTTTTATAAAGTATATCATTTTTTAACATCAATTCATCATGTTTACAAAATTATACTGTAAAAATGTATCCCTTTTAATTAAAACAAACTGGTTTTGATATCAATTTGACTGTTTGTGTTATAGTTTATAATCTCTCTATTGGTAACGTTTTGTGTGAGTACATAGCTAGTGTTTTGTCGTACAGATAGCCTGGGTGTTTACCTTCACATTGGAGATTTGTAAAGAAGCCACCTTGTCGTTGTTGCGTCATTTGTCTGATCTGCATCATAAGGTGTCTCTTTCGAAATTACAGTATTGTCGACAAGAAGTGACCTACTTAGGTCATCTCTTATCGAAGGAGGGAAGAAGATTGACCCCAGAATGAATTCAAGCGATTGCAAAATTGAGTGTGCCAATTACTCAGAGAGAAGTGAGTGCTTTCTTGGGTATCAGGTCATATTGCAGACAATGGATACCGAATTTTTCTCTACTGGCCAAACCTTTGGTGGCATTAACTTGTAAAGATACACCGAATCCCCTCCCGTGGTCTGATGATTGTCAGAAGAGTTTTTCGAAATTGCGCGATGCATTGTGTTCGGCTCCTGTGTTGGGTACCCCTGACTACAGTAAGCCGTTTACACTGTATGTCCACGAGAGAGAAGGATGTGCGTTGTCAGTGTTGACACAATCTTTTGGGGATAAGCAGCGTCCATGCGCATATTTCTCGTCGACTTTGGATCCGGTAGCTAGAGCGTTGCCCAGTTGTTTGAGAGCCACGGCGGCAGCAGCTGTTTCTATTCGACAGTCTGCTGGTTTGGTGATGAATAATACGTTGGTTGTGATGGTTCCACATGCAGTGGATACTTGGCTCAACAGGACCAAGACACAGCACTTCACTAGTGCTCGATTGTCAGGTTATCAGCTGACACTTTTAGCGAGTCATGTGCACATAAAGAGATGCAACACGTTAAATCCAGCGACGTTATTACCGATTACAGCAGAGACAGATGTTTCTGAACAGCATGATTGTTTTCTCAAGACAGAAGAGGAAACGAAAGGGAGAGTAGATCTTAGGGACACTCCTCTTGTGAAATGTGACGGTACCTTATGGGTGGATGGTTCATGCTTCAAGCTTCCGAATGGTGATACGACTGCGGCATATGCTGTTACGACTTTGCATACGATTGTTGAAGCTGCACATATCCCACATAATTCAGCTCAAGCAGCAGAGTTGATTGCACTTACGAGAGCGTGTGAATTTTCGAAAGGGAAGCGAGTGACTGTGTACACTGATAGCCAGTATGTGTTTGGTGTGGCTCATAGTTTTGGACGATTGTGGAAGGAACGTGGGTTCCTCACTTCTCATGGAACTAAAATTCAGCATGGTCAGTTGGTGAATGAGCTTCTTGAGTCACTTACTTTGCCGTTGCAAGTTGCGATTGTGAAATGCAGCGCACATAAGAAGGTTACCGATGATGTTGGTCGTGGTAATGCATTTGCGGATGAAGTCGCGAGGGAAACGGCAAGAGATGTGATGAGTCGAATGTATGTTGCGGGTCCGGCGAGATGGGTTCCGGATAGAGGAATGTGTGAAGATACAATAGAGAGTGTGAAGTCTATCCAAGCTGAAGCTACAGAGAAGGAGTTGAGTGTGTGGAGAGAGAGTACGGGTAGATTAGACGCGGATTGTTGTTGGGTTGAGTTGTCAGAGCATCAGTGATGGTTGTTACCCGATGCGTACGTACTTGCAGTGGTTACGATGGCGCATGGAATGGCTCATATCAGTACGAAAGTGATTTGCAAGTTGTTAGCTCCAGTATGGCAGAATGCTGGAATTCCTAAGTGTGCAGAGAATGTGGTCAAGAATTGTATGGTTTGCCTGAAGTACAATCCTGGCAAGGGAACTCCTACTCCAGCTGGTCATTTTGCGCCTCCGACGTATCCGTTCGAGGTTTTGCAGCTAGATTTCATCCACATGGAGAGGTGCAACAATTTGAAATATGTACTCGTGGTTGTTTGTGCTTTTTCAAGATGGGTAGAAGCATATCCCCTGAAAGATAATACTGCCTTGTCCACAGCTAAAGCCCTTGTCAAAGAGTTTTTCCCTAGGTATGGTTTGCCGAGAATGGTCTGGAGTGATAATGGGAGTGAATTTGTGGGTCAAGTGATGAAGAGAGTGTGTGAAGGCCTAGGAATCCGCCAAAAGTTCCACGCTGCAAATCACCCCCAATCAGCTGGTCTAGTGGAGTGCTATAATGGCACCCTCAAATTGAAGTTGGCAAAGATACAGGCGAGCTCTGGTCTTAAATGGCCTGACGCGTTGCCATTAGCACTTTTATCGACAAGGATGACTGTACATTCGCGAGTGGGACTTAGTCCCTATAAGATAATTTTTGGTTGCCCGGCAAATATATGGGGAGTGCCGAGGCCGACAAAATTCAGTGAGATCGAACACCCTGTACTGCTTGATTACTTGTATGACTTGACGGCGAAATTGCGTGTCTTACTCCAACAGGTTCATGATACACTGCCTCAGGCTCCTGAAGATCCAGGACATGCAATCGATCAAGGATCGTGGATACTGATCAAGAACTTTCAGCGGACAAAGAACGATCAGCCCCGCTGCATCGGTCCCTACTTGGTGCTTTTATCCACGCGAACTGCAGTACGAGTGCAAGGGAAGAAAAACTGAATCCACGGCGTAGATTGTAAGAGGGTTCCTTTGCCTCTGCCATACGACCAGTGAGTCCAGGAGGGCATTCCTGATTCTGAAACTGAAACTGTGCCTCGTTGTCTGCCTTTTAGCGATGCACGTTTAATTGGGACAAGTTCTGAGCGTGAAAGTGACGATCTTTTGCAAGAAGCCGTGCCACCATCAGTTCGACTGGACACTACCGAGCCTGAACTCTTATTCTGAGACCAGACATTGCCTGAGAAAAGCCGCTATAATTTACGACCAAGAATCATGGGACAAATAAAATGAAATTGTTTTTCTTTGCTATTTTTGAAAAGTTCAGTTCTCCCATCTGAGAAACTGTTTTGACTGATTTTTGTTTTCCGAGCCGCCATCCGGGATCAGCTGTAGGGTCGCGGTGTCAAGTCTTTGGAGTGCAAGCCGAAGACACAAGGTCGACGGTTCTGGTTGGTCCTAGGGCGTTTCCCTGGACTGACAGACGCATTCCTTAGCACGGAACACCCTACCTCCGCGAGCAGCACGGTTAGAGGATGGAGTTTTTCAAGATGGAGAGACCTGTTAATGAAATGAATTTTAGAGGCCAAATGTGTAAGATAATGAGCAGAAAATGTTTCTTAATATTGTGTGTTCTCATGTTGCTTAGCTTAATAATGTTTTTAATGGGATATATTATATTCTCTTTTCAAGTGACGTTTGCACCCACTACACAACCCATACCTTCTTCTACTGTTTCTTCGCATTCTTTTCATCCTCTGCCCAAACATGAGTCCATTAGGAGATTGGAATTCGTTAATAACTCCTTTGTTCAGCTTTTGCACCAACACCAGCTACTAGTGAACACGACGAACTGTTGGGTGTGTGGCCTTATGCCCAATACTACCGATAAAGGTATTCCCTACCTGGTCCTGCCATTCAGCTATAATGGTTCTGTGTGGGCATACAGAACGATGTTCATCTATGCTCGTGAACTCAACCCCCTACGTTCTGTGAAAGACAATCCAAAGAATAGTGCTCTAGTTAAGGGAATAGTCGATATGATTAAGGGAGCTAGTTCCTATGAGACTATCCCGAAAGATGAAACGCTAGCATATATTGGATGGAACGTGACTGGATATGGAGCGAGTCTGAGCGAGAACCAGCGAGCGAAAAGATCCTCTCCGATTTCGATTGTACCCCATCAGGGTCATCTATGTCTGCAAGGTAATGGCAAGAATCCGAGAGCTCAGTTAGGGAAGAGTATATGCACTGAGACTTATGTTTTTGCGTCCCAGGCTTCCCCATCGTTCCAAGCAGCTAAGGGTACCTATTTTGTCTGTTACGATAGAGCGTACACATGGTTGCCCCCTGATTTCTCGGGCACATGTTTTGTCTCGTTCCTGTTGCCCCCCACCTACACAGCGGCGGCAGATTACCACAAGACGAGAGTTGTTAGAGGTGTCTTCAGTAAGGAAGACACTGCAGGACAAGAATTAGGAGATTTCTTGAAGGGTTTTCTGCCGTTTTGGGGACCTATGGTTAACAGTAGGAACATACGGCAATTGACGAGGGTGGTTGAGTCCACCGTAGTAGAAACTGCCGGTGCCCTTAGTAACTTGACTGCTGAGCTCCAGTCAGATCGTCTTATGACTCTCCAGAACAGAGTTGCGTTGGATGTCATACTTGCAGATCGAGGTGGGGTATGTAAAGTGATCCAATCAAGTTGCTGTGTTTTCATTCCAGACAATGCTCCGACAGTGTACCAGGCCATTTCCAAACTGCATAAGATCTCCGAATCTATACACGTGGATAAAGGAGATTGGTCGCTGATAGGATGGTTCTGGGAACTGTTATCCACGTGGGGATGGAAGATTCTGATGGTCATTGGGATGATCTTAGCCATCCTTTTCCTGTTCTGTCTGGGCGTACAGTGTGCTCCTGCTATATGTGGCCTCTGTGCTACATCGTGTGTAAGGAAGCCTGTATCAAGAGACGTGCTAAGTAATAGAATGATGCTACAGCAACATCTTGATGATCTGATGAGTATAGACCTGGATTCAGACTGACGTGAGTTTAGGTGGTTGCCTATGTAAGGGCAAAAGGAGGGTCTGAGGTTCCTAGATTCTGAACCCGTTCAATGAAGGTGGTCATAGCGTGACTATTTTGATATCAGCGGACCGAAAATAACGAGTATATTATGTACGAGTGTTTTCGTCATGTTCGCGTGATGGATTCACTACGAAATCTGGGATTCCGTTCTGAACCTTCGGGTTCCATTTTGTGTACGGCAGCCATTTTGTGGTTGCCCTCACATAGGCCGATAACAGTGGCCGAACGAGTCTTCAAGCACACGTACACTTTAGCTGACTTCTGAATGACCTGAGCGAGCGACCCTCTTGCCTGAAGCCAAACTTGTTAGGCCAGTTCCTTTTTAGTAGCTGATCAAGATTACGGATCAAGACACAGTACACCATAAACCTTTTCATTGCACACAACTATGCCTTATCTTGCTCACACCTGTCTCTGCTCCTTTCTTTATGGTCCGTTTACGATGGAGATGTGCCCGTTTTTATGATGGGTTCGATCGACCTGTCTGATGAAGAATGTTGGGTTTGACCAATAATTGATAATGGGCTGGACAAACTGAAAAATGGGCTTGTCATCATGCTCCTGCTTTTTCTTTGTCGTGAAAACATGTGAGTGGTCAACTGTAAATAAGGAATGTTTGCCTGAAGCATAATATTTGGTATAAAAAGAGATGACTAGCTTTGTAAAGTTGAGCAGTCTCCTCAGAACATACACCGTGTTGTACTTCTAGGGATCTCTGTTACTGGCTGCAGCTAATAAAATTGATCTTTGACGTCACTAAGAAGTACCCCGTGTCTCTGTACTCTAAGACAGGTGGACCCGGAGACTTGGGCGTTTCCCCTGGCGCCGCTGGGTTCTAAAACCCGGTTCTTCAGATAGAGGGCTAAAACTTAATATCACAAAAACATATACCATGTCGTGCGGCCCCGGGACAAAAGGGGCACCCTGTCCAATTTTTCTTGATGGTAAGAGGATCGAGACCACAGAGAGATTTTCTTACCTAGGAATAAACTTTGACAGGAAGGGTAGATGGTATGCAGCACTGACTGCTAGACCATTAGCCTTTTCTCAGGCCATAGGTGCTCTGACTAACTTTGTGGCTAAACTAGGTGGTAGACCTGTGAGAGAACTGATCCACATTTATAAAGCAAAATGTGTCTCCACAGCTACATACGGCTCAGGCCTCTGGGGGATCGAAAACGCACAACAGATACAACATTGCGAAAATAAGTACATTTGCTATTTATTAGGGGCCCCCAAATCAACAGCCACTTATATTGCACATATTGAAGTGGGCCTACCATATATTTTAGACATCATAAAAACCTCTCCCATACTACTGTGGCACAAGGTATGGGTTACCCCTGAGACATCACTAAATAGAGATCTAGTTACTGATTGCCTTAAACTCGATGGAGTAGCTAATATTAAATGGCTCTCCTACGTAAAAAACATGTTGACCGAGATTGGGCATCCGGAATTTTTCAAGAGGCCATTAAGTATGGAAGTCGTGTCCAGAGGGTCACTAAAAAAGGTGTTTTTTGACCATTTAGCTAGCAAGAGGTGGGGCTTGGAAAAAGCTAAAAGTACAGTTGTTGGATACCAGCAAATTACAATCTGTGAATGGCCCCAACAGTATCTTTTATCTGAGCCAAGCTGCTACGCTCGTATGTTACTGACCCGTTTTAGGTTGTGGACCATGTTCCGCTTGATCACATTCCCAGATTTTAACAACTGGTCAAGGGAAAATCTAATATTCCCATGTGGTGACACTTCTTTTCAATCAAATACTCATTGTTTACTGTTCTGCAAATTCTATCAGGCACCAAGGGGGTTTTTCTTGAAACCTATTTTAAGGGCTTGGGGGATCCGCACCTGTAGATTAGCATTTATTAAGTTGCAACAGTTTGAAAATGATTCTGTCACCTTTGCAGTATCCAGTTTTTTAAAACTTGTAATTAGGTTCCGGAATTCAATGTAATGTTTATGACAATTAACCCCATTTTAAATTCCCTTTTTACTTACTGGAATACTAGGTTTTTAAACCTTATATGAACATATATATTTGATTGAGTTATCTTCGACATGATAAGTACCGTGTAATAAGTTTTTCAAATTGGTGAATGTTACAATTGTATAATCTATATTTAACGTTTATGGCACTTTATAATGTATGCTTTTATTATTTTGCTTTTAAAATCGAATAAAGCCTTTTGACTTGACTTGACTTGTAATGAATTCCATAGATATGTTTCTTCTACAGAGAAATATGTACCACCTATGATCTTTTTTAGTATGGTGGGGTTTGGAGGCGAGGTGCCAATCTTGAGCGGAGGTTGCTGTATTGAATATGTTTGATGATTGTATTCCTGATGAAAAGCGGTTCTGTTCTAGGTATTGCCTTGTGGTGCAGCAGGTGCAGTGGCACAGGGGGCAAAAGCTCTAGGACAGTGGTTCCCAACCTTTTGACTTCTAGGCACCTCCACTCAATCTTCATTACTGGAACCTGTGAACCCCCACTGAATCATAATTGGAATCCGGGGACCCCACAAGTCATTACTGTAAGCCAGAGACCCCAGCCTAAGCATTATCAATGATTTGAACTGCAAAATAATACACAAAAAAATACAGAAAAAAACATTCATCAAACAGATATATAAATGATAACACATTTTATTTAATTCACAAACACATATAAATGAAAAAAAGGATAATTTTAATAGAAAAGTTGGAGTTTTTCTAAACTGAATGGAGCCCACTCATCGTCAATACTATATGCTGTTTGATGCACCTGCACTACTCCCATGAATCAATCTGAGGATACCAATTTAATTTTTAGCCTTAGTTTCAAATTCCTTAACATTTACAGAAAGTTTTTAAATGTTCTATTGTACATTTAGCTTCTTTATTTATATACAGTCTATTAATCTGTTAAAATTAATTCATTTTCTAAGTAGTCGTGGACCCTCTTGAGAAAATGCTCATATAGAATGCCACTATCTACTCCAGCAGAAAACTGTCAATTTTTTATTGCATGCCCAAGGAATAAAAACATGTTGCATGCCCTAGGAATAAAAACATGTTTACACACTGTGCCGGCGAGGATTTTTGATAGACATAATTATTCCTCTGCCACTTAGTTGATCAAAATGTTTGTGCCAAAATATAAAATGTCAGTAGCATTCCTGCTGTGATTTTCCTTAGTATTCTGCATTAGCGTGGCTTCCTATCATTGTCACGTTCTTGTTCCTCTTGATTCTGTTTACATTACTGGTTGAACAATTTAATTAGTCAATAGGCACTGATATAGAATACATTTAGTGCGTAATCAAAATAATTTGTTTCATGCTTCTCAATTCTGAATTAGTCACTAGCATTTTTCAGTCAAACTCTTTAAGTTTTTAAAAAGTTTTTTTAAAGTTTTTTCAATCGTGAAAAGCTATATTATTTCTACAAACAGTAGTAAAAAAAAAGTGATAGCTCTAATTCATTAGGTTACGTATTCTGAAACTGTTGCTAGATCATCTTATTTCCTGGAGATCTGCCTTCTTTTATTTTGTTTCCAGATTGGGACATATCCACCTGACAGGTCCTTATTCCATTTTGTTCTCAGACCACAGAAATAGAAAGTTTAGGATTGCAATTGAAGCCCTCCTTAAATTGTACCTCATGCTCTTCTGTCATGGATATCAATTTACTTACACATCTTTTTGCATTTACACTTTCTAATAAAATGAAATAAAATGAATGCTTTTCAGGCTTTTAAGCATGCAATGTTATTACTTCTCTTTCAAAACGTTAACTGAAGCACTGGTCATAACAGTATACAATCCCTTAATGGGCCAGTAGTGTTTCTTGCTCTGAGTTTAGTAAGTCTGATTGTGTCTTTCTACAGAGAATGCATATATCAATTGACATTTGGAGCGAATCTAACAGTGTGAACGTTTGGTCATGTCGGGGCAACATTTTATATAGAGCAGTGAGGGCAGACAGAGAATCAGTTTTTTGCTGTATGGAGCAAATCTAGTGTTGTGTATTATTTACTGTAGCTGGGTAATTGGCGAATAATGCAAGATTGTGTACAGGCATGCCGGTAAGAGGAGCTGGTGGAGGAGTGTCCTTGTTACAGGACTTACAGGCCTGAGAAGCTTGTCTGTTCTTACTAAAAACTGTTGAAGTCCTTGAAAATTTAAGTATAAGGGGCCAGGTCTTCAAAAATATTTTTTAACATGTAGAAATCCTAGGTCATTAATATTCATGAGGTATGTCATATTTTGATCCACTCTGAATAGAAGGTCAGCAATTTAATCTATTAATACATGTGCCAGTTTGCAAAATTCCACACTGGTTGCAAAAATACTGGTTGCAGTATTTTGCAATCGTTGTTTTTAGATCTAACCCCTGTTCCTTTTTCAAACTTTAAGACTGGTGTTAAATAGTATAATCTTCTATCTTTTCTATATTGTTATTTATACTTTCCTTAGTAACATTATCTATTCTCTCACTCCCATGTTATTGGTATTATTTGTGTGATTAGTCACCATTAAAACAAGGGCAATAACAATCAGTGTTAACCATACCAATGCTGGTAGTAAGATACTACATAAGCAAGCATTATTATTAGTATTAAGACACTACATAAGCAAGAATTAATACATCTATATTTAAAACTATGATTTTGATATCCAGTCTCCGTTACCTTTGCCATTTTAGATACTATATAAAAAAAATTACATTTAAGAAAAAAACTAAAAATCTTTAAAACCTTTTGACAAAAAAACCTATCTAAAAACCATCTAGAGCAGTGTATCCTTACACTTTATGCCTCTCTTCTTTACCCCCTCTTTTTCCTTTTTTTATATCTTCTTCTTCTTCAAATCTTTTGGAACTTTCACAATATTCTTCACCTTTATTTTCACAGTTCCTTTTAGGTGGTTTCAGTTTGCTTTGGTCACTTTGATCAGTATCAGCGTCTTCCTCTTTCTGATTTGTGTTCTCAATTTCTTCTGACACCACATATGTCCATTCTGAAGCTGTGTATTTCTTACTTGGAATTCTTATTCTTCTTGATCTTCGTACTGATTCTGCTTCTGAATCACTTTGTCCAGTCTGACTTGATATCTCATTTATTTGATCTGGCCTGAGTGTATTTCAGTCTTTTCACTCCTTTTGGCCACTCATTACCATTTCTTGCTTCTCATCTTGAACTGCTTCTTCACCTTCGTTGCCAAGTTCACAAGTTCTTTTATTAAATTATTTTCTTTGTTGTACTTGAACTTGATTTTCATCAGTCACTTTCTCTTTTTCTTTCTCAACAGCAGTCTCTTGAGACCCAGTAGCTGGTGCCCACTTTATTCGACTTGTACTTGGTTCTTCCTCTTGGTCTGCTTTTTCATAATCTGTAACACTAGATTCTATAGCTTCATGCTCTTCAGATTCTGGTTCTTTTCATTCCTTTACCAGTTGTTGCTCTTCTTCTTGTCTTGGGACTCTTCTTGTATGACTTGCATAAATCCTGTTTGGCAAGCCACCACACTTCACTGCTATCGTTGTCACCTAAATGATCTGATATGGTCCATTCCACCTGGGTTCTAAACACGACTTCCTTACGTCCTTACGTAGTTCTTGACAAGAACCCACTCTCCTGCACTCAAATCATGTGCTTGATCAGGCTGTGTTGTGGTTGCAATTTCTAAAACCTGAGACACAGAACGCACCAGATCAACCAATCCTTTGCAATAATCAAGCACTAGATCATCTGAAATATTCTTCAGTTGTTTGCTGGTACAATTGCTTGTTTCATGGTTCTCCCCATCAAAATTTCGTGAGGACTCAATCCAGCCTTTTTAACAGGGATGCTTCTAAGACTCATCAATACCAGGGGCAAAGCATCTTGCCATTTCAATGTTGTAGACGCGCACTCTTTTGACAGTCTGAATTTTATAGTGCCATTATTTTGCTCAACCACTCCTGATGCTTCTGGTCAATAGGCACAATGCATTTTCTGCTCAATTTGTAATACTGCCCAAATCATCCAAATTATTTCATTGTTAAACCGTGTTCCTCTATCTGTTTCTAAAGAGACTGGAAATCCAAACCTAGGTATTATCTCTCTTTAAAGCAGTTTAGCAACTGTCAGGCTATCATTCCTCCTTGTTGGATAAGCCTCTACCCAACGAGGAAACAAACAAACAACAAATATTTTAGCCCATTACAAGGGGGAAGTTCTATAAAGTCAAGCTGTAGTCGGGTAAATGGCCCTGCTGCTTTTCCAATTCGACCCCAACTAACAACTGTCTTTCTATCAGGATTTTGCTGCTGGCACACTAAACTCTCTGGAATGACCCCAACCGTTGGGTTTAACCATGACTGCTTGAAGAGTCTAATCATTGCTTCTCTTCCAATATGTGCAATTTCATGGTACATTCTTGCCATCTGAGAAAATAAACTACTCGGCACTACTGGTCTTCCATCAACATACACCTATACTTCATCTTCCGCTCCCTTTTTACAACCTGATTTTGTACATATGTATTTTTCTTCCTCACTTGCTTCTTCCTGAAGCTTCCTAATTTCTTCCCATGTTTCTTAAGAAGAAAACATCGAGTGGTAATTTTTATGTTATTTCTCCACCCCTCTGTTGATTGAAATAAAAATGTGTGCACAGAAACGCGCCACTTGTTCTGTGTAATTGTTTTCTTTCCTCACATAGTCATTTCCTGACTTGAAAGTTGAACATTTTACTACAGCAATCTTTTTGGGCATTTGTAATGCATTCAATAGATCCTTCACATTTTTACTGTTCCGGATCGGTGATCCTGAAGAAGTCAGAAATCCTATTTCCATCCACAACTGACCAATCTCATGCACCACCCCAATACTATATTGACTATCAGTGAATATGGTTATTCTCAGATTTTTGCAAATTATACATGCTCTATTCAGAGCTATTAGTTCAGAAATGTGAGCAGAATGTATCCCTTTTAGACAAGATGCTTCAAGAACCATAGACACTGTACATACTGCATAGGCAGCACTCAATTCACCCTTTTCATCTCTCAGACAAGATCCATTCATGAACATCACACTATCTAAATCTTCTAGCGAAGTACCTTTAATGTCAGGTCTTGGTTTCGTGCACAATTTTGTCACTTCCAAACAATCATGATCTGCTTCATCTTTCGCTTCTTCACAATTTAAACTTGGCAACAAAGTTGCTGGGTTTAATATTGTGCATCTTGTCACTGTCACATTTTCAGCACCTATAAATCACTCTTTCATACCTAGTCAGCCGACTATACGTCATATGCTGAGTCCAAGTCCTTGTTAATCTGATCTCAACATAATTTGGCACATATACTTTCACTGGATGTCCCATAACAATTGTTTCGCTTTGCTCGAGACTCACACAAGTATCAGCCACTGCTTTTAAACAACCTGGTAACGCTGTAGCCACTGAATCCAAAGTAGCAGAAAAATATGCCACTGGATGACATGCCATTCGATGTTTTTGTGTTAAGACTGAAAGTGCACACCCATCTCTTTCACAACAGAATAATGCAACATCTTTTGTGTAATCTGGCATTCCCAATGCAGGTGCTTGACAAAGATAATTTTGCAATTCAATAAAAGCTTTCATACACACTTCATCTAATTCAATCGGATCAACCACATCTTTATGTGTCAACCTCTGTAAAGGTTTTGAAATCATTGAAAACCCACTGATCCATTGTCTGCAGTAACCAACCATTCCCAAAAACATTCAAACTTCTTTTTGAGTTTTAGGAGGACCCATCTACAAAATCACATTGATTCGTTCCTGTGTTACTTTTCAGACTCCTTTCTCAATTTTGTATCCCAAATACTGAACTTCTTTTTTACAAAACTGTAATTTTGCTGGTGACACTTTATGCCCATCTTCTGCAAAATGATTCCGTAAGGCAATTATATCTGTCACGTAGGCTTCTCGTGTTTTTGATGCCACCAGTAGGTCATCAATGTACTGTACTAACACTGAATTTTCTGGCATGATCAATGACCCCATTTTTTTTTTCAAAATCGGATTAAAAATCGAAGGACTCTCTTTATACCCTTCAGGAACTCGGCACCATGCCAATACACGGTCTCCGAACCGGAAAGCAAAAAGATATTGGTGATCTGGATGCAAAGGTATCAAGAAAAATGCTTGACACAGATCAGTTACTGTTTACCATTATGCATCACAAGGAATTTGGTCAAGAATCACTGCTGGGTTTGGTACTATTCGACAGCAAGGTACTAGAGTCTTATTAATTTTTCTGAAACCCTGAACTATTCTATATTTTCCACTTGGTTTCTTAATCCCCATAATGGGTGAATTACAAGGACAACTTAGTATTTCTTTTAGAATACCTTGCATAATCATTTGATCAGTTACAGGAATCACTCATGCTGTGATCTCAGGACTCATCTTGTACTGAGGTGTGTTTGGATAAACACCTGGTTTAACTGTAACCTGTATAGGATCCACACCTTTCATCAATCCAACGTCCTTTCCTGTAAAATCCCATACATCAAGTCACGCTGCATTTCTCAACTCTGCAGGTAAATCCTCCTCTGTTAGCAGTGAATACAAACTATTCACTTCTGTCCCATGTTTCGCTTACACCATTTTAAAAGCAACATCCTCATCTGGTGTTTGAAAAGCAATACCATCTGGTGTACAATAGATGGTGCAGTTCATCTTACAGAGCAAGTCCCTTCCTAAAAGGTTCACAGGTCTTGTATCACACACCACAAACCGATGCATGTCTCTGAATCTTCCAGTATGAACTTCTAGTGGTCTTGATATCAGAGTATTAATATATTTATTAGATTGTTTCTCCCAAGAGGGGTAGGTTTGGAATTTCTGCTGCTCTCACAGTAGAACGGTAAGCACCACATTGAATGTAATACCATTACCATCCACTTTTCCATCAACAAAAGGACCTGGTTGATCTACCTCTAGAGATGCGCCAAGCATGCACTCTTCCTCTCCACTCAGGCACCATCATTGAGATGAGTCTGAGTCACTCTCTGAACATTGCAACAAATATTGTGAAACCACTTGCACATTTTGATTCTTACCAACTTGTTCACTTGCATGAAATCCAGTATTCACACTGTATCTCTGTACTTGAGCATTCACATCATTTGGCATAGGAGCTTGGGGCACCTGTACTTGTTGTGTTTGTGGTGTAACTACCTGCTTCGGTAGTTTCTGTTGTTGATTCACAACCACTTCATTCTGCATCTGTGGATTGAAATTATGATTCAGCCATTATTTTCAATAAAGTTCCACACTTATTCATCCAATGTCCAAACTTTCTACCTCTACCTTTATTTAGTACCTGACCATTTCGATTTTGCCCTTTCATCTGAAAATCTGTTTGAGAACAATTGTTTCCATCTTTCTGTTGTACCACTTTCACCTGTGCCCACATCATTTATTTTCTCTTTCACCTTTTTAGGCTTTGACTCAATATCAGTGTTACAATATTTAGCATATCTCAGAATCTCATCAACTGTTTTACTCTGCCAACAAAACATATGTTGCTGAATCATGTTACTAATTTTAGGTTTTAATGCAAAGACAAACCTATATACAAAATGTCCCATATATTTGTCACCTATACTTTCAAAACTACTATACTGTTGGAACACCTGTAACAACCTTTTCATAATAGACATGTGCTGATTTTTTGAGTTCTTGGGTTGTCCTGTCAATTGTAACCCAATCTGTTTCTTTTGGAGAGATTTTACCTTTCAGAAAAGTGATTACTTGATTATATGTCCTCATCCATTTTTCTGAAGGTGCTCCTGTTTTTACATCTCTCGGATATTCTTCTTTTGGCCAATCAACATTAGTTTTACACTCAGTCCATAAATCAGGTGGCACTACGATCGCAAACAAACCATCGAAATCTTTTAATACAAATTTTGAAACCTTTACAAACCTCTCTACCTGTTTGTACCACTCGACAGGTTTCTCCCTCAACCTAGGAAAATCATTTGTAAAGGATAATATATCCTGTCTTGACCAAGGCATGTGAACATATCCACCACCTGGTACTTCTCTCATTGGGCATACCATTTCAGCCTGTCCTGATTCTCTTAATGGAAATAAAGACACATTTTTACTTGCAAACATTTCTACCTTCTTTTTTGCCTTTCTACCTTTCCACTGTTCTAAATCTCCCCATTTTTTCAAGATATTCATTAATTCTTTTATTTGCAGTCGTTTACCAGACATATTCAAATTCTCCAAATCCTTTACAGTAAAATCCAATCTATATGTTTTTTGCAAAAACTTTATACTTTTCTATGTCTACTCTATATTCTTGTGCAGCTTCTGCCAACCTCTAATGTAAATTATTTGCTTTCCATGTTATATTCTTACACAAAAATATTCATCCCAGTACATACTCAATCTTTCTGTACTTATTCTACCAATAATTATTTCTTCCAGATCTCTCAACCTAGCTACATTTATACTCGATTGTGAGTTATTCTTCTCCATTCCTCTTATCAACTCCTCTGGTGAAGGACCCACTGAACTCCCTGATACTAGAGATGTTCCACTGGTATTGTGCACTAATTTTCTAGGATCCATCTGTACAATTCTCTTTGGGGTTTCAGTTACATTTTCACTCATTGGACGATCAATCAATAAAGTACTCATCTCAACTTGATCTACTAACATTCCTGGCATTATTCACGGGAATTGTCAATGCATGTACTCTTGATATATTCTGACTCTCACTATACAATGGAACTATAGGGCCAATCATTACTGGTACTGATAAAACTTCTGCATTCAGACTCATCTGACTAATTCTTTGAGTTGACTCCTCCCTTGCCTTATTCAGCATGTTAACTTCATTCTCCTGCAACACGAGGCTGTGGTATCTTGTGGAGTTTGTGGAGCTTTTGGAACATGAGGAACTTGTATTTCAATTAGTGGTGCATTTGGAACTGTCCCCCAACACTTTCCTGATATGGTGCAGGTCTATTTAATAGTATTTCATCTAACAACTCATCATCAATCTCATCTGAAACATTATCTAGTTCTGAAGTCCCTAAATTATTCTTTTTCTCTTTACTTTTGCCTCTAGTTTGATCTTCAGCAACTATTACTGGATATGATCCATCTGCACTCACATCTCCTCCTCAGAACATCTCGATATTATATTCCTGTTTTCAATTCCATTTTTGTCTCTCTTCCTTTTATAAGCCTAATGTTCCCATTTTTCAAGTGCTTCATACTGCGTAGGTCTAGGATTTCTTTTTTTAATGAAGTAATTCGTCCTCTCAAGTTCTCCAAAATCCTTACATTAAATGTACCATTCACTGGAAAAGCTAAAACTCCATCATCTTCTTTATAACTCATCCAGTTCTCTAACCATGTACATGTATGATAGCCACGTTCCAACATCATAAAAGAAGCAGGTGTTCTCGGAGGAGGTATATGAAGTCCCTCTCTAGTAACTATCGGCTTGTCTTTTTTAAATAAATCTTTTATTCTTTCAACCATCATCATTTATAAACACTCTTTTTCTCACTAAATAAACCCAAACAAACAAGAGAACATTTCCGTAAATCCTCGCACTCTATTAGCTAAATCTCAACAAATACCAGCGCGTCTCTGACAGCAACCAACCAATCATGGCTCACTACACACCCGCTGCCTGACCAATGCCAGCGCTGCTTTTTTGTGACGTCAGTATTACTCCTGCTACTGACCTCCCTTTACAAAATAATACAGCAAAGTATTTTTCTACGTTTTCTCAACTATTTGTTGTTAGAAACAACACAAAACAATGCTACTTTGTCTGTTCAACTAATAAAGAGAGAGTTTCATTACAAGAAGTAAGCACAATGTTACATTCATTTATTCAAAAAGAAATCCTTTTGCTACTAGTAAAATAACGACCAGTGCTACTCTACTCTCACTCGAGTTAAAGGAGGTCTTGGTCCTCCTCTGGGGATACTAGCCAGAGTTTCAGAAGAGAACTTTCCTTTCAGAATAAGGTCTTGGTACTCCATTGGGGATGTAAGGCCAGAGTTTTGGAAGTGGACCTTTCACTATTTCATGCAATCTTCTTTCGATCGAATAAGTCCCTAAAATAACATCGACAACCTTTTGCTGTTATATATTACCACAACAGACAAAGTACTTCTGCAGTGTGATACCTTTCCACATTATTCTTCAGCCACTTTGGCTAAATTAAAATCATCCTAGGAAACTCCGTACCCATCCTTTCAAACAACATAAAACAAAGACAGTAGCTTTTCAAGGTAATCATCAATAATCAATATTTATTGCCAAACTAATCAGTAATTAACCATCCTCTGCTACCAAAACTGATCCAGCAATCAGTGATCGATAATTTTCAAAAACACAGGCCCATTTACACTACCCAACGTAATCCCTTCACGCTGGGGTTCAGTGTGATGCAAGTTTATGACTGGTTCACTAAATAATTAAAAACGTGCATTTTCCCTACAACATTGAATATATTGTGACAATGGATTATATTTATTTGAAGAGTTGATGACAATAATATGTACTTATCTACATATCTATGCTACTAAATAATAACAGACTCAGTGCGTAGTTTTATGTTTTTCATTGTTTACATAATATAAGAATACAGGCTCATCAAGTACAGTTACACATAAATGCAAATCATGGATTATCACCGAGAAAAAACATTGGCAATGTATAAATTCAAACTCATGTCAAATAAACAAATGCAAAATACATTTGTAAATGATTATGCAAATTAAAAAGATCATCTATACTAACCCAAGTAAGAATCAGGAAAAACTACACCACTGGCCAGTCAGGGCAGCAAGGCCACTCAAATAGAGTTGGGTGGCAAAGGTTAAGTCAGGAGTCAAGAATCAGGTAGGCCTCTGTCTGGAAACAGCACACCGATGACAGGAATGATCTCCCACTAACAAGCATCAGCAGAAACACCTACCAAACCACACCCACTGGGGACTTTCCATTATACCGTAAAATCTAACTGTTCAACCCACATTTGTTTCATTTTTTTAAACAAACTCCATCTCGCATTAGCTAAGATTTGGGGAGTACTGTCACACCACTCTTCATCATGAACACTTTGGGGCATATTCTCAAGGACTTATCAGCAGTTTATTGCAGCCAAAGAGGCAATAAATGTATCGCCCTATTCACAAGCTGGTGCTAACAGCCCACATCACCAGTTTTCCTGTGATAGCAGCCGCAGAACATCTCGCCACAGATGACACCGGCAACTAACGCTAATGAGATGCAGAGTAGGCATTCCTGTGCAAAAACCTGCGACAACACCACTTCGCAACATTTTCAACGACCAGCCAGACCGGCAATAAGATCACAAAACAGGTGATAAGGCGCGTGAGCAGCAGGGATTTAACACCTGCTCTTATTTGGTGTAAAGTCGGACGACAACCTGCACCATAAAAGGGAGCCCAGTCCAGAGCCACACCTGAAGATCAACATATGCCATGGAGCTACTGATCATGCAGCTGGGACCCCAACAGGGCCACAACACCCACCACCCCCAGGCCTGCCACCCCCCGCACCCTTTGGACTATCACAGAGGCAGCGCAGACAAAGACAGCGGACCTTCAGAAAACGCACCAGCCTCACAGACTTAACACCAGAGAATGTCATTGCCCACTACAGGCTCAAAGGGACAACAATCCTCCACATCCTGACCATCATTGCCCACAGGCTGACGGTACCAACACAGTGGACAACCAACATCCCAACTCAGACAAAGCTGTTGGCTGTGCTGCACTTGTTGGCCTCTGGGAAATTCCACCAACAACTGCCAGAGTCTAAGGAGTCTCACAGCCAACCCTATCAAAGTTCCTCACACCTGTCCTGGATGCCATCATCAGCTTGGTACCCCAGTACCTTTACTTCCCCCACACTGGGCAGGAACAGCTGGAGACCAAGTTAAGTTTTTACGCCATAGCAGGCTTCCCACACTTGTTGGGGGCAATTGCACACATGTCCTACTTGTGTTCCCTGCCGACACTGCACACAATTACCGCAACAGAAAGCGCACTCATTCCATCAATGTGCAGGCAATAGTGGACCACCGGGGACTCTTCACCAACGTCATTTCCAACTACCCAGGCAGTGTGCATGATTCCTACATCTTCCGACAGTCCATCATCAACCAGTGCTTTGAGGCTGGCACCTACGCAAATGCATTGCTCGTTCGTTAGTACCAAATGAACACACCCCACAACTCAACTCCACAATCATACAACTCACTACTCTGGGAATGCACATGTCACAAACTCATGCGAAGGAGGCAAGTGACACACAAATGAGAATGTACACAATGACAAGTCTGGCGTGGGTGTGCTGGCCAGACTGCAGTATGCAGACCACAGTCATGCCATGTTGACATTCACTGCTGGTGTCTGGAGTGTAGTGAACAGTGGACGCAACCATGTTACCCCAGGCAGTGGGGAAGATCATGAAAATGTAGCTTGTTACGTCCCCCCCCTGTAAGTGTGAGCAGAGTGGTCTGGCCTGGTGTATACCAGGCCAGGGTAGGGGTGTGAATAAAAAACCCGTTGCTCTGGGTGTGGTTCTCTTCCGCAATGGCCAACGTGTCTGCCAGCGTGGCATCTCACAGCCCACCACGAGGCCAAAGCCGTGAGCGGTGGTGCCTGCGATCATGAGCATCTGCTGCACCCCAGGCCCTAGGTCCCCAGACCCATCTTGGCTGCCGCTGCGCAACCAGGCCACACCGCTCACCTGCCGACACCATTAGTTATAATGGGGTAACCCAGTAACCCTCAGAACCTGAGTGTTGAACCTAAACAAAAAAAGTGGTTCTGTGGGGAATTACGAATACTTAGTTTTACTGTACTTATTACATATCATGAATCATGTTTCAAACATCAAATGAAAGGCACAAAGAAACATACAACACTAAATTCAGTTCTAAAGGTAAGTTTTTAAGTATATATCTTTTTCGAATAGATCAGTAGATAGCTGACTGTCCAAAACAAAAAAAAACACATAGACTGTGAAACACTTAGTGACTGGTCGTGATTGGTGACATAGTGCTGTACAAAAATAAAACACGTGACATATATTCATACATCTGGACAAAACATTTTTTTATGAGTGTCCACTCTTGAAAGCAATAGGCACAACAGGATGCAGTTTTTCCTTACTTTAGTTGAGGCGTTGCGTGGAGGGGTTGACATAAACAATGTGGACGTTTTGACCCTATGTGATAGTGCAGACTCATATGCATCTGTGTCGGGTCTTCATCAGGACTGGGGGGGGTCTGGACAGCCTGAAAACACAAAGGAGGTGTGTTGAATGACTTCCGTAGGTCCTATTTGCAGGAATGTCAGCCGACACCCTCGTAATGCTTCTGAGTTGGCCAATTCTTGCCTGATTTATGGAAATCGTCTTCACCAGCCACTGGAAGGATTTAAAGAAGGGACACCGCTGTAGTGATCACCAGGGACTGGAGATTCTAGAGGAGACGTATGCATCCGTCTGTGCTCAGCGCCGAAAGTCTGAGCATAGCCGGACACAGATGTCTGTGAGATGGGTGCTACTGCCTCCTTCTTACCACTAAGGCAGATTCATCCTCATCTTCGTCCTCTGAGGTTTCATGTGCCTCACATGTGGGTGGTGGGGTTTGATCTGCAGTGGTGTGTACATTGACACATCAGGGGCCAAAGATGTGGATGTAGAAGTAGCAGCAGCATTCATCTGTGCACTGTCTTGTAGCATCATTCCCATGATGAGGATCTGCAGGGCATGGAAGATCCCATCTACAGCTTTCTATTGTACAGCCGTGGTAGCCATTCTTTGCGCCTGCATCCGCTCCATGTTGTCCATGACCCTCCTTATGTTTCCCAAATCACGGATGACATCACTGTAGCCACTCTGACTGGACAGTTGTTGTTATCTCCGAGTCATGACTCCAGCGACAACAGCCATGTATTGTTTGGATTGTTGGAGGGCATGGGGCGGACTGTGGGTGTCCGTTGGGGAGTGTAAGTGGTCCATGATGGGACTTAGAAACCCAGGCATGGCATCTAGTTTGGCTGCCATGAGCCTGACCCCACCTGCATTTGTTCAGCCAGCTCCTTCGGGCGGTCTAACTCACGGCGTTGGAATGCCATGTGTTCTTAGGTGAGGTGCTGGGAACC
This sequence comes from Lissotriton helveticus, assembly GCF_964261635.1. NCBI lineage: Eukaryota > Metazoa > Chordata > Amphibia > Caudata > Salamandridae > Lissotriton > Lissotriton helveticus. The sequence continues at coordinate 1,341,786,073 of NC_136061.1, read as the reverse complement.
AGACGTGGTGGTGGGTGCTTCCTGCTGTGTGGTCTGTGCAGGGGGTGGGCTCACCTCGATGGTGCTGGGCTACCCTGCTACTGGAGGTGGGGTTTGGAGGTTGTCCATGAACCGTTGGATTTCATCATAGTCGTTGTCCTGGGGGTCGTCAACGACATCACTGATGATATGTGGAGTCTGCTCTGCAGGAGGTGTTGATTGTCCCTCTGCAATGTAATGGGGAATTGCAGTTTCACAGTGTGCTCCATGTATGCTTACTCATTGGCGAAGTTTACATTTGGACTGCATGACAATGTACATTGTGGCTGTTTGTGAGTAGATGCCTTTTTGATTGGGGACAGTGGACATTTGTACTACATCATGAATGTGAGGTTGAACTCGTACATTGTCGTCTCACATTTTTTTCCCTGCTTTTCGAATGCATTTTCCCGCATGACGCGTGGGAATTCCAGGGCTCTCCCTGGTTATTGATGGATTTTGTTTCACGGTTTGGAACATCGCGTTTTGTACACGTTCGTGTTTTGCGTTTTTTAGGTGTCGCGTTATTTTTACTGCAGTCATTTGACGCGTTATCTTGGGACTATCGCATGGTACCACCGGGTTGAGAATACTACTTTAACACTGCGTTGTTTTCCTGCGATAGACTGCGATATGCAAAGATGCGTTCAGCTAATTTTGCGATATTTATCACAAGTTCTTGAGAATATTCCCTTTATTAAACAATTCTTAGTTATAACCATTCAACATTACAACAGATTCATCTCAGGAAACAACTTTGAACACAATCATAGTAAATATTTCCTTCAACATTTTACATGTTGCAAGTCTCTACGCCTCTATTGTTCGCCTCTGCCATTTTGTGAGGAAGTTACGTTGCTTCCACTCACACAAGGACATAAGAGCATGCTCAGCTTTTCGCGTTTTCTCTCTTCCTCTTGCAGAATCATTCTTTTTGGACTTCATATTTTTAACCCAAAACTAACATGCAGAAGTGTAGGTCCATGCTTGTGTTTCTACTGACAAAAAGCACAAACATTTATTATTTTCGTGAAATGTACTTTCACATTGCGCACCATCCCAGCATTTGCACTAACCCACGTTATTCTTAGAAAAATATTATTCCGTACACAAAAGCAGCATTAGTCTTTTATTTTATTCAAAGCCATGACCAAATACGGCCTAGTTTTCATGCATTATTATAGGCATAAGTTCACGCATGCGCATAAGCATTTCCCCTTATTTAACATTCTTTATGAATAATTTACACAGCACACTGTTCATAAATGTTACTGAGGGTCCAATCCAGCAGGTTTTATTTTCTCTAAACCCTGCTCCATCACCCGCTGCCCCTCCTGCCAATAAGTTAAGGGAGAAGTGAGTTTTTATCACAGCAAATGGTTAGGCCTTTTCTGGACCACAGTACCCCTCGGAGACAATTCATCATCTCATTAATTGTGGATTACAGCAATATGATAAAGTCATCTGTATCTGTGTGCAAATTCCACTTTAACTGGCAAAATAACTTTTTATGCAAATACAACAGACAAAACACTGCTGATAGTCACTAACGTTCTAATTTCCCCAGCTCATTGTTTTAACACAACGTGTCCCATCCATGCCTTGATATAAAAGAAGCGAATCTCTTCTATTTTGCCAACAGCTGCCCTGGGCTTGCCAGTGCGCATCAAGATAAGGATTTCCTTCTCAGGATAAATTGGAAATAGTGGCTCTGTCATAAATTAATGTTATGATTCTCTTTAGCATGTAAAATGGGATGAGTCATAGTATGCAATAACATGAATGAATCTCTTTTGCTTATCAGAATAAGCTTTCTATGAATCTCAATGTGCTGTCATAAGAATTTATTTAAGATAGAGTGCACTGCCCTAGATCTCTGTGTCCGCTGATTCTATGAAGTGATTTCACAGTTGTAATTAGTTTTAAAAATTTCTGCACTTTAGGTTCTCAACTGCATCTTGAAGATTCACCACCTCGCTTAGTAGAACATCCTTCTGATCTAATTATCTCCAAAGGAGAGCCTGCTACGCTCAATTGCAAAGCAGAGGGGCGCCCAAACCCTATTATTGAGTGGTACAAGGATGGGGAACGGGTGGAGACAGACAAGGAGGACCCACATTCGCACCGTATGCTGCTCCCTAGTGGCTCCCTCTTCTTCTTGCGCATTGTCCATGGCCGTCGGAGTAAATCCGATGAAGGAATCTACATATGTGTGGCGAGAAACTACCTGGGAGAAGCTATCAGCAGAAATGCATCACTTGAAGTGGCCAGTAAGTTATTTTTATTTCCAAGCCTCTGTTTGCCTACTGTACTGAACCATATCTTATGTAATTTCAGATAGCTAGGACAAATTCCTACTGCATTTGATAATCTAAAACCAAAGGGAAATTCTTCATTGGAGGAGTTTGCCTGTAATATTTGAGCAAAGCGATTTGAAATATAACTACTTAATCAAAATTAAATGCAACTTTTCAGCTTACCCTAAGAGTGATTGAATGAGAGACTGAAAAGTGCACTGGCCTAAACATAACCCAGAATATTTCCTGGCAAATTGATTTCTGTGACAAGTGAGGAGGGTTTGGTCACCAGGTGTAGACAACCCAAGGCAAATGAAAAGTTTCCTAGCTCTCGTAATGGAACATTTCAAATCTATTAAGGATGAAAACTCACAAAGAAGCACGCCTGGTATCTCGACAAAATAGCAGGTATGTAAACAAGTAAATGTGTGACGAAATTGCCTGGGAAGGGATCCTTCTAATACAAAAACCCTCTCTCATCCGAGGGTGACATGCTTCATTAAGGGGTTTCATCGTCACACCCGGACTGCAAGGTCCATGGTGTGGGCTACGATTCCCCAGGTGGGGAGCAGCTGAGGTGTTTTGTGTTGAGGAATGGTTTTAGGGTAAGCGAGGGACAAAGTGCAAAAATGGGAAAATACAGTGGTAGTTAAAACAACCTCCAGGGTGCTTAATAAACATTATTCTGTGGCCCACTGAAGATATGGTTAAAAAGACAACTGTGGTTAGGAAAAAATATATATATCCCTTTTAATGATCAGTGGTGAACATGTTTCTGGCTGCTGTGGTCCCCAAACAAAGTTTCAGGGCATTCATCAGGACTGAAAATGATATATAGTCACTCAGTGCGTAATGTGATCAACAAAAGCATTATACTGGCCAACCAGAACGGCCAGGCAGGCGATGGCCCATATATATTCAGGGTCCACCATCATTCTGAAAATACTGACAAAAAGGATAAAATAGATCAAAGTCAGGGCCGGACTGGCTACTGGGCATTATGGAATGCTGCTGAGCTGGGGGCTGATTTTGTTGATGGGGACCTGCGTGTACTGAATGAAATTCGTTTTGCTTTAATTATTTCGAAGCACACGCAGGTCTCCATGAACGAAGTCAGCCCCCACAACTGTGAAATCAGCCCCCAGCTCGGCAGAATTCCAAAACGCCCGGTAGTCAGTCCGGCCCTGATCAAAGTGCAGAATAATAGCATCACATTTCACAATAAAATAGTAGTTAGGTATCTCTTTCATGCATGGATGCATAGTGTACATGGCAAAAACCACAAAAGCACCCAATGTTCCATTTGTCAGGCTAGTCATATGTGTTGCTCCAGTGTTATGACATCCTAAGCCTTACCTAATTTAATGCAAAGTTGTGTTCACCCTCATGCCACTGGGTACATCCAGATACGCCCAACTGGAAGTGAAGTGTAAAAGACATATAGGACCATAGAAGTGTAGTGCAGCTTCTCTAGGTGCTTAGTCTTCTTGTGAGGAAACGTATTGATTGTGAAAATAGCCACATTAATTATTTTATACATGGAAACAGTCATACTTTATGACTACAAATTACTTTCCTGTGTGTTATCCCTTTTGCATCAAGAGAGCTAAATTTCTAGATGCCCTTAATTTTTTTTTTAATAAATCTTTTTATTAACAAACATCGACATATAAACAATTAGCAAATCAGCTTAGAATCTTTACAGGCATGACAAATAGAGGCAGTTTCTCTTCACATTGTACACAGTATGGATCATTCAGGGCAGGAGCAAATCATCTAATTCAGGACTTTGTGGGGGGGCACAGATGTCTCCACGATACGAGTTCCACGGTGACCATATGCGGGACCACTTTTTGGGACAGCCTCGGGCAGTGTACACTGTCTTTTCTCTTGATAGATGGGACGTTATTGGTATAGGCAGGGTGAATGATGTATGGACTAAGGATCGGGTTAAAACCTTTGAGGAAATGAGACTGGAGTATGACTTGAGTGACAAGGAGTTTTTTAGATATGCTCAGATCCGACACGCGTTGATGGCGGTTTTTCCTCCGGGCACTACTGTTCCGGAGGCTTCGCCGCTAGGGGATCGGGTGCTTGATGGACACGTTCCCGACAGTACAATTTCGCTTATTTACAAGAAGTTGATAAACAATAGGACTGACCTTCTACAGCGCCTGAGGGAAGCTTGGACCGGTGATGGCTTGGAGTTATATGACGAGGACTGGCAGTCGGCCATATCCTCGCCGAAAGAGGTTGCAATTCCGGCCCGCCTCCGGTTTGTACAGCTTAAGATTCTTCATAGGATCTATGTTACCGTTCCACGCTTGGTCAGTATGGTTATGCTTCGGGTGGGCTGTGCAGGCGTGGTTGCGGCCTCTTGGGCACTTTTCTCCACATACTCTGGGAGTGCCCGGTGGTTGTTCGTTTCTGGAATCGAGTGCATGCAGTGATGGAAGAGGTCACGGGTGTTGCGTTGTTGCCTGAAGCTAGACGATGTTTGCTGAATGTTTGGGAACCCAATGACTATGATTTGGCCCAGACTCAGTGGGTGACCCTTGGCAATATGATCGCTAAGAGGGATATAGCCCAGTTGTGGGGCTCTCAGAGGCCGCCCACAGTCTTGGCCTGGAAGGAAAATATGGATTGGTGCATGTTCAGAGAGAAGACGGTGTATGTTGTACGTCGCAGGCCCCGCAAGTGGGGCAAGATTTGGGGTCGATGGAACTCCTACCGGGGAGACATCTGTACACCTCCCTTCACACACTTAGTGGCGGATCCTCCTTCCCCTTGAACCGACATTCCTCCTATTGTGGTGCTTGGATTGTCTCCGGATTTGCTACATCCCTCTTTCCTCCCATCCTGTACTGTCAATGTTTGTATTATGATCTTATGCTTTCCCTCCCGCAGGACGCTTCGCCATTCGATTGATTGTATTGCCTTGTTATTTTTTCTTGTTTATGTTGTTAAAAGTTTTAATAAAAAGAAATATTTTAAAAAAAAGAACTGACTTATCCACGTTGACATGAAGGCCTAAACTTTGAAGGAGATCCAGGCAGATGTGAAGGTGTTTCTGCACCATGCTGGGGGATGATCCCTTCAACAGCCAGTTGTTCTGGTACGGTTACACGAACAGACCTTGGCGATGTAATGCTGCTGCTACTACTGCCATGCATTTTGTGAACACCCTCGGGGCAAACTTTAGGCGGAAGGTTAAGACCTTGAACTGGTAATGTTTCGCGCCCAACATGAATCGCTGGAACTTGCAATGCTGTGGTGTGATTGGGATGTGAAAGTACGCATCTTGGAGATCCACCAAACACATCCATTCACCTTTTCTCAGAGGTGAAAATATTTGATGGAGTGCCAACATTCAAAACTTCTCCTTTTTGATGAACTTGTTCAGAGAACGTAGATCTGGAATTGGTCTGAACTTGTTCGGCTGGTCTTTTTTCTGAACAAGGAAATATCTTGAGTAAACTCCCTTTCCTCTCTGTGCAGGAGGGACCTCTTCTATTGCTAGTTTCTTGAGAAGGGTCGACACTTCCTGACGCAGGAGTTGTAGATGTAGATTATGGGATTTTAGCTGAGGAATGTCTCTTGGGGACGCGCAAAAGTGTAGTGCGTACCCATTTTTCAGTATATTCAGTCTTTGGTTATGTTGCGCCACTCTTGAATGTAGTTTGAGATACTTCCTCTCACTGGAGTGTGCAACGGTGCTAGAGGAAGCAGAAACTGATTGCTTCCCTTGAGTTTTTGTTGCGGAAGAGGACTGCTGTTGGTTTCCTCATCTTCCTCTCGAGGAACGACGGCCTTGGTACTGGGACTTGTTTTGCTTGTTTTGCAACCATTGAGGGGTTTGAACCCTCTGTTGGCAATTTTTCAGATTGTAGGGCCTGTATCGTGGTTTAAACGTCTTTTTATTCTCCAGGCCTACAGCCTTTAGGGTGTCCAACTCGGCTTTCATTCTGGCCATATCCTCATCTGTGTGTGTTCTGACCAGTGATGTGCCAGGAAACGAAAGATTCAGTATGCGTTGCTGCACCTCCTGTTTCAATGCTGTGAGGCGCAACCAGGAAGATCTTCGCGCACATAGGCCATGTGCATAAGAGTGAGCCGCCAGAGACGGACCATCCGCTGCAGTGCTGATTACCTGGTTGGCCACCAGCGCACCTTCCTGGACATCCCAGAGAAATCCTGTTGATTCTCCTTTGGAAGTTTGTCCTTGAAACGCTCCAGTGAATCCCATAAGGACCTGTCATAACGGTCCAGCAGAGCCGCAGCGTTATATACCTGAAGAGAAGACACTGCAGAGCCGCAAGCCTTCCGTCCCCAAGAATCCTGTGCTCTACTCTCTTTATCCGGAGGAGCTGAGGAGGAAGATGCTACTGCGTGTGTCTTCTTCGCTGCTGCAATAATGACAGAGTCCGATGGTGGATCCGATATTTCTTCAGGATCCGAGCTGAAGCGGCTTTATCCAATGATGGAGTGAGGAAGACGTCCATCACCGGCTCAATGATACCAGGGACCAAAGGAAGCAATGGCCTAGTCGCAGACCTTTGATGGAGGGTCTCGAAAATGATGGAAGTGGTGGTCTGAGGAGCTGATATGGCTATGCCCAGCTTTTGAGCTCTCCTGGTGAGAACATTGTGAAAAGTGTTTACATCATCTATAGGTGACACCCTAGAAGGAGGACTATCCGTAAGGGTAGGTGAGTAATCCCTTTTGGATGAGTGCTTTGAAGAGGAGGACCAAGATGGCGTTCGCCGCTTCTTGCAATGACCCTGAGTCAACCTGCGTTCAGGGGATCTGTCTCTGTGTTCTCTGGTCCGAGTGGTCGGGGACCTGTCCACTTCCTGAACGAGACATTGAAAAGGTGATCTGTGCAGTGGACTAGAATAGTCCATAGGCCGCTGGGCGTTACCCGAGGGTACTGCCTGCCAATGATGGAGAGGTTGGAGCAATCTGGGTGAAAGATGGATTGGAGGAGATTGATGTCTCCTTGGAGAGCCTCTTGGCGGTGAACTTAGAAGCTCAGGCAAATGTGCAGAAGAATTGCGTGATGACGCAATTGTCTGCGGTAAGCTCCAAATAGAATGAGAGGACTCTCTGCGGCTTCTGGAGCGTGATCGGCGTCTTGATGAGCGATGTGACATCGATGGGGAAGGCGTCGATGTCGACCGGCTCTGCGTCACCATCACTTGTGAGTCCCTAGAACCTGATCATCTCCTCAACGTTGACCTCTCAGTGTGCTTCCACATTGTACGGTGCAACGTCGAATGTCTGGAGCCCATAGACCTCGCCTTTGACGTTGAGCGTGCCGGAGACCTCAATGATGAACTATTGGACAGAGAAATCCTTCTCGACGTTGATCTCTCTCCCGACACTTACCGTCTACTGGAAGTCAGTATTGTCGAGATCGGGCCACTTCTCGTCATCGGCGGAGACCTCCGTCTCGACGTCGAACAACGTTTGGTGTATTTTACTCTAGGTCTCGACGTCGAATCCCACACTGTCGGTGAAGAGCGAGCTTTCGACGTCAGACGTTGCTTGGAAGAAGACGGACGCAATGAGTGCCTGGCCTCAGGTGACGAGGCGCGTCTCGACTTTGATCGCAGCCTGGTTGACGGCAGCAGAGACGCCTGCTTCAACACCGGTCGCCGGTTACCTTGGGACGGCGGAGCATGTCTCGACATCGAACGCCGACTCGGCGGCGACGATGGAGATCTGTTTCTCGACGTTGGGTGAGCCCACACCAACAGAGAGCAACTTTTCCACGCCGATCGTCGGGTTGACGTCGGCGGAGGATCCGACGTACCTGTGTTCTTCGTCGACGGCCGGTGTTCTCTCGATGGCGAGCCTGCCATCAATGGTCTTCTCGTCGATGTTTTCATTGCCAATTAAGGAATTTGAGGTGCCGAGCCCGACGCCGATGGAGAGCAGACTGGAACCTTACTTCTAGATGGAGTGGTGGCTCTCTCTTTCCTCTTCTTCATCTGAGACCTGCTTCTTGAAGGAGAGATTTCCCCTTTTCAGCCAGCCCATTCTGTTTTAGCCTTCTTCTTGCCACAGGCAGGGCAAGAGTCCAAAAGAGAGGGCATTTTTGACTGAAAAATAGTGCTCAACTCTTAAAAATAGCAGAGATATACTCCAACAACAAAAAGACGTCAAAGTAAAAAGCTTTTGACAACAATTTGAAGTATTTTCTGACAGAAATCAGAAAAAAGTTAGAGCTGAAGTCACCAGGGTCCTGACAGAAGTAGCCGGAAAGAACAACTGACCTAACTGTTACCCCTGAGGCATGATGGCAAGCTAGGGGTCATGGCTGCCTTAAAGGCACGGTGCCAGCTTATTCCATATGTTCCTGTGGGTTCGCTTTTCAGCTTTCTACACTGATGTTTCTGCAATGCAGCCTATGTACTGACAATGTTTTTTCATTCTTCCTTGCAGGATTGTGTTTTCTATTGTATAATAAAGCAGTTTTCAAATGCTTTCTTTCTCCCTGCTTTATTGGAATGTATTTATATACAAGGGAATTTCTTACAGCATTGCTATGTAAGGCTGCATTGTGTTGTTATATATATATATATATATATTCACTGAAAAAACCATAGGTTATAGACCATATATAGTTAGGAATTAGCATTTACAAAACCTTGAAAATTCACTGAAAAAACCATAGGTTATAGACCATATATAGTTAGGAATTAGCATTTAAAAAACCTTATTTTACTCACACAAAACCATTGAAATTCCATATATAGTTAGTTGCACTAACTATATATCGCGCACCTGCAATCCACTGCTGATCATGTCACATATTACATCATTCATGACATGGTCAGTGACATCACTGATGACATCACTGATGACATCTCAAATGACATCACTGATGACATCACTGATGACATCTCATTTGACATCATTCTTGTGCTAATACGATAAACCTCTTCAGACTCTAATATAACCTTAGATACACTCAGTGTATACAGACACTCACACACTTCCACTCATCCATGGAGTTACTCACACACCCAGTCAGTCATGCAAAGAAACAATCTCATCTCCATTTCTTCAACTATACAGTTAAACACACCTTACTTATTGAAACATATACTAACACATATTTACTCTCTTATACAATCCCTGATACAAGTTCACAATGATCGATACAACCACTCACTCATTCGGTGGCTCTCATGCACAGTTATTTATATATGCCAACTCTCACATGTACTGTGTTTTACATATGTACTTACTATGACATGTAGCATTGAGATATCCATTCACTCATCAATACACTCATGCACACAGTCAACTGCCCATGTAGCTGTTTCCACATGCACTCTTGAACTCATACACCTAGTGAATAAACTGTTCACACATCTATGCATAGAGTCACACACCTTCCAGCCACCCCCACACAAACTCAATCTCCCATAGAAATACTTGGGCAAGCAATTAATAACACATATAGCCTCTCGTATAGCTAATGATCAACACATGCAGCAGTTTACAGAACAACAGACATAATGATGCACAAATTAAGACAGTTTAGTCACTAACCCATGCATTCAGTGAGACACATTTAATCACTCACTCATACAGTCAGTCACGCACCTACTAAATCCTTCATCCAGACACTTATACATCCACTCATTCTTCAATATGTAAGATATATTTTAACTTTACAGAAACATACAGTCACTGGATGTTGTCATCAGTGATGTCATCAGTGATGTCATTTGAGATGTCATCAGTGATGTCATCAGTGATGTCACTGACCATGTCATGAATGATGTAATATGTGACATGATCAGCAGTGGATTGCAGGTGCGCGATATATAGTTAGTGCAACTAACTATATATGGAATTTCAATGGTTTTGTGTGAGTAAAATAAGGTTTTTTAAATGCTAATTCCTAACTATATATGGTCTATAACCTATGGTTTTTTCAGTGAATTTTCAAGGTTTTGTAAATGCTAATTCCTAACTATATATGGTCTATAACCTATGGTTTTTTCAGTGAATTTCAATGGTTTTTTAATAGCAAATATCATAAGCTGTCGAATGTCAAGTACGTGGTAAGTGAAAACATTTTCGTATTTATGCACACTGATCTGCTTTGAATGGTGCCCCCCCCCTCATTTCTATTAGGAGTACTCTCTCTTTGCAGATAGTGAAAGGTAGTTAACGCAGGTCTTTGCCCCCATTGTAATCCGTCGTGCCTGCTTCTCTCTCCATTTGATTGATTGTTATCCAAGTATTTACTGTTTTAGAATTAGTTCTCTTTGGTTCATTCTCTATTTACAAACAAACACAGAGTCGCAATACTCTGTTCAGTCTTTGCAGATAACGAAAAATCGTGTAAAAAAAGAAAGAAAAGGAATCGAGCAAAATCAGTAGGCCACTAATGGGATCTCTTTTTGACCTCGCTAAAATAGAAACATTAGGAACAACCCCTCATGACAAATACAAAACTAGTGAGATGAACTGAACTCCACACAATGATGGCTGCAAAACAACTCGGCTCCGCCACCCACCCCGCCCAAAATAACGATAAAGAACGGCTGCCATGATTGGTTGCGGAATGACCACGACGGAGCTACGAAATGGTGCTGCTCTCATGCTAACCCCAGCTTTAGTCTGAAACATCCAGAAACACTGTAGACTACCAATTCGATCAGTTCCGGTAGCGCCCCAATGTAACCCGGTAGAGAAGAACTAGCTCTCCCCTCTTTGACTGATGGTTCTTGTTGCCTGTCCCTTCTGTTGTCATTTAACAGAACTATTTAGCCTGCTGAAAGGGGTTGTGTTCCGACCGCTGGTTGGTGGAGACATTTTGACTATATTCTGTACCTGCGTTGTCGCGTAATGCGTCATATGACGCGCCGCGTTAGCGCATCCGGAAGTCATCCGGGGCGCGCAGCGCGTAACGTAAGCATAACAAGTCATGTGACTTGTTAATAAAACTTTTCATTGGTTCATTTTACTTTTCTTATTGTAATGATGAAAGGCTTGGTCATATGACCTAAAAATTACGCTTTTCATTACTTCCGAACATTATTTTTTCTTAAATATATGTTATAATGTTCCAGGCTAATGTACTTTCCCGGAAATTTTACAACTGTCCTGCAAGTAAAATATATTCTTTTTTCGAGAAAAAGAGCGTTTCTTCGTCCCATGACGGAGCCGTTGAGCAAAAGAGGGTCGACCTGCTGTCTTAGTCGCCGATACGCCTGAATATGAGATTCTTATCGATCACTTTATGTTGCAGGAATAGAAAACACAACAGCCCTTGACCATTTATCTTTACTGCGTTCCTTCGTATTATACCTTTTACCCTTCATGTAATTGGTCTGCTTTATTTCACTTGCCTTTTAATGATTCTAAAACAGTCACTATTATTAAAAACTTTACCAATGTATATACTACTACCATGTTTTCTTTTAAAAACCTTTATTGAGAAAATTTCATTATACAAATACGAGCCTATAACCACGTGGGCCTGCCACAGAGCAAACTGTAATCGTATATGATGAATAGACATTTACACTGTAGAGGAACGTAACGGGCGGGCCATTAGGTTGCAAGAACTAAGGTGTCTAACAGTTACGGAATCGGTGGACGTACATTTTATAATTAAAATACGACAGGGCCAGTTACAATAAAATTATCTAGATATACATTTGCGGGCAAGTACCATGGGTGACGTTAATTCGAACTTTCAACAGTACAGTAATCAATAACACATCAGAACTTAATATCAATAGGGATGTCGAAATATTCAATCAATTCTCGTCCCCGCCCGCCATGTGCTTCAAAACTGCATACGTATCTCGTGATTTCAAGGTTCTGCAACCAGTACACAACAAGGAGTTACGAGTCCCATTTATTCTGGCGCCATTTTGGGCGAGGACGGGCAGGTCCAGGATATAGTCAAAATGTCTCTACCAACCATCGACTATGATGATCTTCATATGCTGTATTTATTAGAGTAACACTCATCTGTCCACATGAAATTAATTTGCCACAATCTAAACATGTCATTTTAATCTTTCCAAAGTTCTTCTAAATATTTGAGACCGTTTCCCTTGCCTCTGAAGCTCTCAGTGCCACTTCTTTGATGAATGTACTAGCAGGTCAGGGGTTCTCCTCCAAATCTCTCTTTTATGCAGCACTATAATTAATTGGTGCCACCTCTCCATATGACGATGCATGGTATAGTTACCACAACTATATTTTTTTTCGGTTCCTCTGGAGAGTTCATCGTGGCAGATGAAGCGTGTAACGTACCGGGCATTTACCTTTTTTTGCATGTACAGGAAAGGAAAAAAAAATCGAGCGTCCGAGTTCTAAGGTGTCCCAGGGCCATTTTGGTGGACCAGGCCCAAATCCAAAGAACAGCCATCTCACAGGCTAATGGGGCGACCCACGCCGAGTTTCAGCATTGTAGGATGACCACACAAGTACAGCAACTTGCTAGACATCACCTCGGTGCCATCCGGATCTCGGCGCCCCACTACAGATGAAGTGCCTCTCAACTATGAAACCACCACGGTGACATCCGGATCTTGGCGCGTTGTGCTGCCTTCGGCCTATTCGCACATCGGTCCGCTACTGACGCCATCTCACAGGCTAATGGGGCGACCCACGCCGAGTTTCAGCATTGTAGGATGACCACACCAGTACAGCAACTTGCTAGACATCACCTCGGTGCCATCCGGATCTCGGCGCCCCACTGCAGATGAAGTGCCTCTCAACTATGAAACCACCACGGTGACATCCGGATCTTGGCGCGTTGTGCTGCCTTCGGCCTATTCGCACATCGGTCCGCTACTGACGCCATCTCACAGGCTAATGGGGCGACCCACGCCGAGTTTCAGCATTGTAGGATGACCACACCAGTACAGCAACTTGCTAGACATCACCTCAGTGCCATCCGAATCTTGGCATCTCAACGCCTAGTGGTATCTTCCATACAAAAAATATTGTTACGCTGCCTTTGGCCCCATTCGCACATCAGTCCGCAACTTAGACACCACCTCGGTGCCATCCGGATCTTGGAATGTCAGCACCTTTTGGTGTCTTCTCGTCAGAAAATATTGTTGCGCTGCCTTTGGCCCCATTCGCACATCAGTCCGCTACTGACGCCATCTCACAGGCTAATGGGGCGCCCCACGCCGACTTTCAGCATTGTAGAATAACCACACCAGTACAGCAACTTGCTAGACATCACCTCGGTGCCATCCGGATCTCGGCGCCCCACTGCAGATGAAGTGCCTCTCAACTATGAAACCACCACGGTGACATCCGGATCTTGGCGCGTTGTGCTGCCTTCGGCCTATTCGCACATCGGTCCGCTACTGACGCCATCTCACAGGCTAATGGGGCGACCCACGCCGAGTTTCAGCATTGTAGGATGACCACACCAACTTGCTAGACATCACCTCAGTGCCATCCGAATCTTGGCATCTCAACGCCTAGTGGTATCTTCCATACAAAAAATATTGTTACGCTGCCTTTGGCCCCATTCGCACATCAGTCCGCAACTTAGACATCACCTCGGTGCCATCCGGATCTTGGCATCTCAGCGCCTTGTGGTGTCAGTCAGAAAATATTGTTGTGCTGCCTTCGGCCTATTCGCACATCGGTCCGCTACTGACGCCATCTCACAGGCCAACGGGGCGCCCCACGCCGACTTTCAGCATTGTAGGATGGCCACACCAGTGCGGCAACTTGCTACACACCACTTCGGTGCCATCCGGATCTTGGCATCTCAGCGCCTTGTGGTGTCTTCTACTCCGGAAATATAGTAGAAAATATTGTTGCGCTGCCTTTGGCCCCATTCACACATCAGTCCGCTACTGACACCATCTCACAGGCCAACGGGGCGCCCCACGCCGACTTTCAACATTGTAGGATGGCCACAGAAGTGCGACAACTTACTAGACACCACCTCGGTGCCATCCGGATCTTGGCGCGTTGTGCTGCCTTCGGCCTATTCGCACATCGGTCCGCTACTGACGCAAACTCACAGGCCAAAGGGGCGCCCCACGCCGACTTTCAGCATTGTAGGATGGCCACACCAGTGCGGCAACTTGCTACACACCACCTCGGTGCCATCCGGATCTTGGCGCGTAGTGAAGCTGCAGCAGCTGCAAATAAGCTTCAGACAGTGTTACAACCGCTGCTCAGAACTCTCAACTATGACACCACCTCGGTGCCATCCGGATCTTGGCGCGTTGTATTGCCTTCGGCCTATTCGCACATCGGTCCGCTACTGACGCCGCCTCACGTGCCAACGTATTTTCTCCGCATTTTATACCCTATGCCGCATAACAGGTCATGTGACTTGTTTATAAAACTTTTCATTGGTTCATTTTACTTTTGGTTTCCTAATGATGGAAGGCTTGATCATATGACCTAAAAACAACACTTTTCATTGGATGAAAACTTTTTTTTTCCCCCCAAACGATGAAAGCCCCACCTTGTTTCTGGATGTTTCAGACTAAACTGGCGTCACCATGAGAGCACCACCATCTCGTAGCTCCGTCGTGGTCATTCCGCGAGCAATCATGGCAGCCGCTCCCCACCAGAAGCCTGCAGGAGTCGGGGCCCCCAAAACTTTTGATGAATTCTCAAGGCGGAGGGGACGCTTTCGAGAATGGGGTCCAAGACCTAGCAGACAAGCGTCCGATTTCCAAGGTGTCCCAGGGCCATTTCAGTGGACCACGCCCAAAAAGGAAAGAGCCTGCCGCCATTTTGAGAGTCCTGTGGCAGCCGCCTATCGCTGCACCGCAAGAGTGGGCGCAACTCAGCTGAATGGCGGATTTTGACACAGTGGACCAAAAGCGGACGGAATGGCAACTGAAACGGTAAAGGGGCGCCCCACTAAAACAGATGAGACTCCACCTGGAGAGGCCCGTTCACGCCGCCTCCCCCGGGGCGCTCCACGCCGTTATTCGGAGCAGCATTGTAGGATACCAAAACCAGTGCGGCAACTTACTGGACATCACCTTGGTGCCATCGTTCTGCTGCCTTGGAACTATTCGCACAACAGTTTGCTACTGATGACCCACCCCCCGCGACGCCCCACGCCGTTATTTGCTGGGTGGCAACTTACTAGACATCACTTTCGTGTCATCTAGATTTCGGCGCGTTCTGCTGCCTTGGAACTATTCGCACAACAGTTTGCTACTGATGACCCACCCCCCGCGACGCCCCACGCCGGAAATCTGGACGTTGTGCTGCGTTGGGACTATTCGCACAGCCGACCGCTACTTCGTTGTTTTTCTCTAAAAATGTTTATATGTTATTACTATTTTTGTTTTCTTGTATATATTTATAAATTATTAAAGTTTTATAATCTTACTACTTTGTCGGAGTGCTATATATTTTTAATGTGACACATAATTGTAAAAACTTTGATGTACAAAGAGTCATCCCTGGAATCTTCCGCTTCACGCTCGGTCCCCTCCCCAATCACAATACAGGATGGTTTTCAGATAATAGCAACGCTTCTGCTGTGACGGATCTCATCGAGTGTGGGCCTTGATCTACTATAACTCCTTTGAAGAGGGGTGATTCTTTACAGCTGTGGCCATAAACTACATCTGCAGGGCTAGCTGATAGCCTAGGACCGGCCTGGACAATCGGACACAGAGGAAAAGGAGTGTCAGAGGGTGCGGTAGTGAATAGGGCGAAAGGGAGGTGTCGGGCGGGCACAGGGTGTGATTCTCAGGGAAGAGCAGCGCAGATGGGGGGAGGTTTATTACCCATGCATAAGACAGAGAGCGGGGGTGACCACTGCCTGGGTGAGATGCTTGCGAGGGTGGGGAGCCATGCTAAGGATCGACAGCGTGCACAGAGTGGGTCTGGTCAAGGCATCTAAAATGGCTGCCGTGCACGACAAAAGTGTGGCATTTGAAAAAAGACAAGATGGCGCACACAATGTTTTTCAACAATTCCTGATTTCCTTCGAATCGAACGTTAACAGACGTTGGGGCATATTACCAAAGTTAAGCGATATTTATCCCTAACGATGCATTGCAAAGATTTTTTTACCGTCAGAAATTATCGCAGATAAACCTTGCTATTATCAAGGTTTATCGCAAATACGATAAAAAACGAGCGCAATGCATTAATATCGCTGAAAACTCCGCGATATTCATGCATTACCGAGCTAATGCTCTTAGCCATGTTATCCACCTCCCATTGGATAACATGGCTAAGAACTGCTCAGGGCAGCTGTTACTTTTTGGAGATATTCGCGCTTATCTCGAATATTTCCAAAAGTTGATAATAGGAGATAGCGATGTTAGCGACTGTTTCCAGTCGCTAACATCTTGGCATGCCCACTTTGCATGTCATTAGTGATAAATATCACTCACATGCAAAGTGGGACCCAAGATGGTCGCTATCTCCTACTAGCCGTCGCTAACTGGTGTTAGCAACACCTAGGTAATACAGATATAATTTTATCTCCGCGAAGCGGAGCGCTGTTACAGATATATATCTTGTTTTTGAACGTTAATTTCTCAAAATGTACTGAAGCACATATATTGAGACATAGCAAAGGCACATCGGGCTACCAGTCCCTAATATTTTACCAAGTTTCGTGCAAATCCATTCAGCCGTTCGATTATTATTATTATTTTTTTTTTTTGCCCCGCGGGGCCCTTTTAAAACCTCCACATCAAACCTAGGGGGTCAGCGAGGATCTACTATGCCCCCTTATGGTCATTTGCCCCTTCGCTTTGGCCTCCTCTTGTCTCTCGATCCTACCGAGAGACAAGATGGCGGCCGCTACGTACTGTTTGGAATGTTTACAGACACCGGAGAGCCAATCAGCTTCGCTTCGCAAAGCTCCGTAACGCGAAAAGTACGCGAAGCGGTGCGCTGTTACAGATATATATCTTTTTTTGAACGTTAATTTCTCAAAATCCACTGAAGCACATATATTGAGACCTAGCAAAGGCACATCGGGCTACCAGTCCCTACAATTTTGCCAAGTTTCGTGCAAATCCATTCAGCCGTTCGATTATTATTATTATTATTTTTCTTTGCCCCGCGGGGCCCTTTTAAAACCTCCACATCAAACCTAGGGGGTCAGCGAGGATCTACTATGCCCCCTTATAGTTATTTCCCCCTTTGTTTTGACCTCCTCTTGTCTCTCGATCCTACCGAGAGACAAGATGGCGGCCGCTACGGACTGTTTGGAATGTTGACAGACGCCGGAGAACCAATCAGCTTCGCTTCACAAAGCTCCGTTGCGCGAAAAGTCCGCGAACCAGTGCGCTGCCTGGTCCGCGCTTACAGATATATATCTTTTTTTAAACGTTAATTTCTCAAAATCCACTGGAGCACATATATTGAGACCTACAAAAGGCACATCGGGCTACCAGTCCCTACAATTTTGCCAAGTTTCGTGCAAATCCATTCAGCCGTTCGGGCTAAAAGTGAGGCCAACCGCCCTATGGAAAACTCAATGTTAAAAACACGTTTTGGGACCCCCCTTTTTTCTCGGCCCCCACTGGACGAATCCCCCCCAAATTTTCAAGGGCTGCTCAGAAACAAAATGTGCCATTTTCCTGAAAATTTCAGCCAATTCCGTCCACAAACGCCAAAGTTATTAGACATAGAATTTTCAAAAAACCCATAGAGAAAAAATCCTAACTATATATACCTACTGGCGACCGCCAGTAGGTAATATATATATATATATATATATATATATATATATATATATTACCTACTGGAGGTCGCCAGTAGGTAGTTATAGTTAGGATTGATTTCCATAGGGAAATCGCAACATTCTATTGGGAATAACTTTGGCGCCGGTTGAGGAATCTGCCTGAATTTTTCCTCAACTTTGCCTCGCGGCTCTCCGCTCCTTCCCTGAAAGTTTGGGGGGGATTCGTGAATCGGGGGCTGAGATAAAAAGGGGGGTCCCAACACGTGTTTTCCCCATGTTAATTTCCATAGGGCGGTCAAACTCACTTTTAGCTCGAACGGCAGAATGGATTTTCATCAAACTTGGCAAAATTGTAGGGACAGGGAGCCCGATGTGCCTTTGCTATGTCTCAAGATATGTGCTCCAGAGGATTTTGAGCAATTTGGGTTTAAAAAAATATATATATCTATAAGCGCGCCCCGGTACGTGCTCTGGGGAGCGCACCGGGCACGCTACGCGACTTGCGCACGGAAAGCTGATTGGCTCTCTGGTGTCTGTAAACATTCGAAACAGTCCGCAGCGGCCGCCATCTTGTGTCTCGGTAGGATCGAGACACAAGAGGTGGCAAAAAACAAAGGAGGAAATGACCAAAAGGGGGCAGGGTACACCCCCCCTGACTCCCTAGGTTTGATGTGGGGGCCATAAAAGGGTCCCGCGGGGCAAAAAAAAAAAATTCTCGATTTTCGCGGGGGGGAATGCCGGGTACGCGCCCCGGGGTGCGTACCGGTACGCGTACCCTGCAGAAAAAAGATTGACAGAGATTCTTTAAAACTATAGGTTTATTTTTATAAATTAAAGGTAGTTCTAAAAAGAACTGTTTTTTTATTCTTTTTGTTGTTTTATATTTTTATTGTTTTTTGGAACATTTTTTATTTTTTTGGCTTTTCTGAAGTTTTATATTTTTTTTGTATTTTTTAAGGGCAGAAACAAACAATAGGGAATTCTAAAGGGCTCAACAGGAGCAAAAAAAAAGGCAGAAAAAATCAATGTTTCTTTGGGCACTTGTGGTTATCCCAAGCAAGGTTAATAAGTGTGATGCTTTGCTGTCCTTAGCATATTGTTTTGCCACAAAAAATACAAACCCTTTTTAAATTGTTAAACTTTCTTTGTATGGTGGAGCACTTCTCCCTAACTTCCGGTCCCGATGGGGTGGGATCATTAGTTTGGGAGGTGCTGGCAAAAGATTGGACAGGGTTTCTGGCCAGTTCCCTGACCTCTGCCCTAGCATAGTTATTTGGATGCCTGCGTAGCATATGCCTGATCATGGTTTGGTTGCCAAAGGAGTACTTTTTGTTGGGATTCCCCCTTGACAGCTCCTGATGACATATCAAGCAGGTTGCCTTAGGCGCATTTACTTTTTTCTTGTCATTGGGGATTGAAAAAAACTGCCAGATGATGTGCTCTTTAGGTTTGTAGGTAATATTGTCCTCTGGGACGAATCTCCTCTCGTCCTCCTCCTCATCCTCCTCCTCTTCTTGATCTCCACCACTGTGAAGTTGTGGTGGTCCTTGTGGTGGTGGCGGTGGTGGTGGACCAGAAGATCCAGCAGCTGCAGCTAATGTAGCCATTTTCTAATGAAATAAATGCAGGTCTTCCTCTCTCTCAAAGCACAAAGGTAGAATGAGGAAAAAAGGTGGGGTCTTTTATCATTTGGAAAAGAAAACTCTTCTGAACCAATGAAAAGTGTTATTTTTAGGTCACATGACCTGGCCTTACATCATTAGGAAAACAAAAGTGAAATGAACCAATAAAAAGTTTTATTTTCAGGTCACATGACCCGACGCGCTTACGCTACGCGCCCCGGGGTGCGTAGCGTAAGCGCGTCAGGACGATGCTCGATCGTATGCGCTCGCGTGCTTCCGGGTGCGTTTACGCAGTGCGTCATATGACGCATCACGCGGTTACGCAGTTACGCGAAACGTCACAATGTTGTTTTCGTTCGCGAGAATAGCGCTAACGGGACGCTCACCGGTACGCACCCCGGGGCGCGCAAATGCACTGCGCTTACCCGTGCGTTCACCGGTACGCGCCCCGGGGGCAAAAAAAAAAAAAAGAAAAATTTGACTTTTTATACTTATAGAGATTTGCTATTAAAAAAACATTGAAATTCACTGAAAAAACCATAGGTTTCACACCAGTTATAGTTAGGAATTAGCATTTAAAAAACCTATTAAATTCACTGAAAAAACCATAGGTTTCACACCAGTTATAGTTAGCTGGAAATTTTACTCGCATAAAACCATTGAAATTCCCACGTTATAGGAAGTTGGACTCACTATAACTTGCGCGTGCAATGCACTGCTGATGACGTCACATATTACATCACTCATGACATGGTCAGTGACATCACTCATGACATCACTGATGACACCATTCTTGTGACAGAGTGACAGACCTCCTTTCACTGTAATGTAACCCTTGAAACAAATATTCAAAAATAGAAACTAAAATTTTCAAAAAAAATGGAGATACCCATACCAGTTACAACAACCAATTCAATAATTCCACCATCTATATACACATGCACTCATTCACCAACAGTTCTATATAGTCACTCATACATATACTCACTCATCATATGTAGTGATACACCTATACATCCTGTTACACACCGACAGTCATCCAAAAGTTACTCACACATGCAAATAAACTATTGAATATCCATTTATTTGCATATACAGCTATACACACACTGCCACTTTACTTCTAAGGAAACTTACACATACTTACTCTCTTAAACAATCACTTATAGAAACATATACTAATTTAAACAGGAACTCTTACAATCCCTCACTCTCACATATACTCACTTATATACATCAATATTCACATATACTAGATTAAAACATATGTAGTTACTGATAAAGACACTAGTGAGACAGTCATTCACTCACTAACACACACATATACACACTCATCCACCCATACAGTCCTGCACATATGCTGTCTTCACATACAAAGAGAGTCAGTCATTCATGCATCTATGTGCTAAGTAATACCCCCACCAAACCATACAAACACTCATACTGATACTAAGAAAAACATCTAATAACCCATATACATACACATGTAGCTACTCACCAACCAATGCAGCCACTTATACACAAAGTGAAACACTAATACATATATTTAAATATTTAAACATCACTCATTAATATTTATTTTTCAGAAAGACAGACATTCACTGGATGGTGTCATCAGTGATGTCATGAGTGATGTCACTGACCATGTCATGAGTGATGTAGTATATGACGTCATCAGCAGTGCATTGCACGCGCAAGTTATAGTGAGTCCAACTAACTATAACGTGGGAATTTCAATGGTTTTATGCGAGTAAAATTTCCAGCTAACTATAACTGGTGTGAAACCTATGGTTTTTTCAGTGAATATATATATATATATATATATATATATATGCTTGCTCCCGTGTTTGCACCAAATTCCTAGCACTCTCGAGCAGGTGCCATCAAGCGGGAGGTGCCCCCGCATCCATGACTGCTCCAAAACCTCGCAGTTTGCACCACAAAGAACAGCACTCACGGTGGCGAGCTTCAAGTTTTTATTAAAAGCTCACGGTGTCCAGACGCGTTTCGGCATTCGCCTTTGTCGATGGTAAAGTGGCTATGCCGAAACGGCCGTTTTTTATGTTTACATTTCATTGACACTGATAACGGACCACATGACCACATTTATGGTCGCCATCTTTGAACATGCAATTATTCGTTTATCTGATACATGGCACGACAACAAATCAATGTTCATATACATTATGACATGTTAATCAACTTGTGCACATAGTGCCAGGTTCGCGAGATATCTCGCTTGCGTATATAGCCCACAGATGGGCTCAAAACATACAATATACATCAATATCTAGCCCCTAAATGGGCACATGTCATGTCCTAATAATTCCTGCCATGTATTATTCATCTTGAGTGGGCCACGCGTATCTTACTACACAGTGTTCTATCTCTCCCTCATGGAGACAAACCATCAAAGCATTTATGGTTAAACAGGAGCAGGAATCTAATCAGTCTGATCACACATTATCCTATCTTCAGTTATCCCCTAAGTGTACCGCCAGTTCCTCATGAGAATTCAAACCCCCAGGTGCTTTGGTATTAAGGTCAATAATATATCGTGACTCTAGCCTTCTTAGGGTCATTAGTCTGTCTCCTCCTCTAGGGTTTTGGGGTACATGGTCCAAGCAAAAGTACGTCAACAGGTCTCTATTCCCTCCATGCAATTCTTTAAAATGACGTGCCACTGGGTATGTCATATCTCCATTCTTGATGGCCCTGGCATGTTTCAGTACCCTTATTTTGGCCGGATGGATCGTACTACCCACGTACTTAAGCCCACAGGGGCACTGTAAGCAGTATACTGCGTACGGGGTAGTACATGTCAGAAATTTGGTTATTGTTCTGGGCTGCCTCATTCCTGGTACTTGGAATGTTGATACTTTACTACTTCCAGTACAAGCCTTACATTTTTTGCAGGGATGAAAACCTTTCAGATCTTTGTGGTGCAAACTGCGAGGTTTTGGAGCAGTCATGGATGCGGGGGCACCTCCCGCTTGATGGCACCCGCTCGAGAGTGCTAGGAATTTGGTGCAAACACGGGAGCAAGCAAGTTTATTTCCTGTGCACCGAGCAGCGTAACGGATCGTATGAGAGGCATAGGACCAAGATGGGTGAGAGTCTGAACGATACCGTGTAGCTGACAGAGCGAGGTGGTTGAATCTCGAGAACGCTACTTGAAGATTCCGGTGTAACATATACATGCAAAATGTACTGTGACGTGGACCGTGCAGAAACGGCCTTGGAAGTTTTTAAAAAGAAATTACCATCAACAGAGGGTGTACCATCCCGGGAAAACAGAGAGAAACCATCTATCTTACTGAGCCAGTTCGTGGCGTTGGAGAGACTTTATGAACGAGAGATTCGAAAATGGTGGGAGGGAACCTCGTTACAAAACTATATAGAGGTGGATAGGGTCCCGAGGGGCCTGAGGATATACACAGTCCCTGCCTACGAGAATCCTGACCCGCTACTCCTCCAAAAGTGGTCGGAACATACGGCGCACTCGTGTAAAGGGATGCTGATGATTCTAATCGAATTCGCATGGAGCAACCACGCCAAGGTACGAAAAACCATCGAGGACCTCGAAACGGAGATTGGTACGAATGAAGATAAAAACAGGGAAGATAATCTCCGAGAAACTATGAAGAAACGTCTCAAGGTTTACGAGGGCAAAATTCGTACCCGGAAGCAAGAAAAGTTCGAAAGGGACGAACGCGACTATGCATCCGGAAGGATCCTGACGTTCGCCAAAAAGTACGACGGTCCCAGGAAGATGTTGCAATCGAAGGCAGCTCTGAAAGTGGTCGAGCCACAAGAGACATCGGAGTCAGAAGCAACTACACCGGAGCAATCGGATGATGATAGCCGACCGGGAAGCAGTACTGGGAACAAACCAGGGCTTTTTCAAACCGAATTCCAAATCATACGACAATCATGGCAACAAAACACGAGAGGGAAACCCCGGAACAACAGAGAAAAGACGGCGGAAAACAAGGAGAGGGGGCCGAAGGAGTAAAAGGAATAGGCTCTCCAATGCTCACCAGGAGCAAGAAAAAGTTCAACAGGAGACGTTGAACGAAACCATTCCGGACAACCTGACCATTATCAATTTGACCCCACGTGTCTTGACGAAAACTGAAGACAGTGTACTTCAACTAGGACTGTCTTTTTGTCCGAAGAAAAAGTTGGAGTACACGCAGACACGTATAGATTTATATAAATTTGCCAGAAAACTGAAGTTGCATAAATTCTGCAAATTACGTCCCAAGAAAGACACAGGGCCCTTGAGGAAGGATACTGAGGAAAGGACGGATATCTTATTGGTACGGGACCTACCAGCAATACAGGTTCTGGAGGATCTCCGTATGGAATCGGACAATGCAGGGAGCTCGGCTGAGCGTTCTGAAATCGAACAGAAAAGTGTTCCAACCACATTCAGGCCAGTATCCACTTTTGTTCCGCAAATGCCTAATGACATTATAGATACATTTGTAGAGAATGTCACACGTGACTTGATGCAGATGCGTGATTATGAAAATGATTTGGGGAACAATGGCAACTTCACTAAAGAACAATACAAGGCGGTTGATGACCTAAGTAATGACCCGCAGATAATTATAAAACCCTCAGACAAGGGGGGGAACATTGTTCTGCAGACCCTTGTGGGATATAATAAAGAGGCATTGAGACAATTGAACAACGTCGAGTCTTATATAAAAATCAAAAGGGACGTGTACATGAAAAGTATTGGGGAGTGTCATGAAATGTTGAAAAACTGGTATGGAAAAGGTATGTTGGAGACAGAGGAGTATTTATATTTGAGGAAACTCAATCCCGTCACCCCCTGCTTCTACCACCTCCCAAAAGTACATAAAGATGCCCTATGTCCCCCAGGGAGACCGATTGTCTCATCTCAAGGGAGTCTGCTCGAATGTGTTTCAATATATATTGATTATTTTTTGTCTGAATTTGTGGTCAAATTGAAATCATATACTCGGGACACAAAAGACTTTTTGGGCAAATTGGAGAAGGTTGTTTGGAGAGAGGGAGATCTTATGATTGCTATGGATGTCACGAGTTTGTACACTTGTATATTACATCAGCAAGGTATTAATGCAGTAGAGTTCTTCCTAAAACGTAGGGAAGCCAAGTACTCCGATCACAACAGAATGCTGATAGAATTTCTGACATTTTGTTTGTACAACAATATTTTCTTATTTGAAAGTCAATATTTCCAACAGGTGTCGGGAACTGCGATGGGAACCTGCTTCGCCCCCAGCTACGCGAATTTATTCGTGGGCTGGTGGGAGGAGCAGGTGGCCTGGGCAGTGGTTAAAAGTCCATGGACAGAGAAGATCGTCACGTGGCATAGATACATTGACAACCTCTTCGTCATTTGGAGAGGGACGAGAGAGAGTGCCGAGGAATATATCAGGATACTTAATCAGAACAGTTATAACTTGCAATTCTCAGTGGAAATGAGTGAGAGTTCTGTTAACTTCCTAGATCTCGAGGTCATTGTAATTGAAAAGCAGTTGTGTACCAAACTTTACCGCAAGCCTACTGCTGGAAACTCGATTCTGCATGCCCGCAGTGGGCACCCGCCTAGATTGATCAATAGCATCCCATATGGAGAGCTTCTCCGCATTAAGAGAAATAACACCAGAAAAACGGATTTTGAGAGATATGCAGGAGAGAGTATGGGAAGGTTTCGTAGGCGAGGTTACAGTGTACAGACCCTAGAAGGAGCAAAAAGTAGAGTTGACACCATATCGAGAACTAGGCTCTTTACAACAGAAACTAACAGTAAGGTAGAAGGAGACAAAACAAAAGGCTTCAGGATGATCACCACCTTTTCTAAGCATGCTATGAAACTCAGATCCATATTTAGCAGGCATTGGAACATACTGCAAATGGATCCAGTTATCGGAATGGACATTCCGAAGAGACCCCTAATGACTTTCCGTAAAGCCAGGTCCCTTAGAGATAGCCTTACGAATAGCTATATTGTTAAAAAGGCATCAAAGGGCTTTGAAAAAGATCTGAAAGGTTTTTATCCCTGCAAAAAATGTAAGGCTTGTACTGGAAGTAGTAAAGTATCGACATTCCAAGTACCAGGAATGAGGCAGACCAGAACAATATCCAAATTTCTGACATGTACTACCCCGTACGCAGTATACTGCTTACAGTGCCCCTGTGGGCTTAAGTACGTGGGTAGTACGATCCATCCGGCCAAAATAAGGGTACTGGAACATGCCAGGGCCATCAAGAATGGAGATATGACATACCCGGTGGCACGTCATTTTAAAGAATTGCATGGAGGGAATAGAGACCTGTTGACGTACTTTTGCTTGGACCATGTACCCCAAAACCCTAGAGGAGGAGACAGACTAATGACCCTAAGAAGGCTAGAGTCACGATATATTATTGACCTTAATACCAAAGCACCTGGGGGTTTGAATTCTCATGAGGAACTGGCGGTACACTTAGGGGATAACTGAAGATAGGATAATGTGTGATCAGACTGATTAGATTCCTGCTCCTGTTTAACCATAAATGCTTTGATGGTTTGTCTCCATGAGGGAGAGATAGAACACTGTGTAGTAAGATACGCGTGGCCCACTCAAGATGAATAATACATGGCAGGAATTATTAGGACATGACATGTGCCCATTTAGGGGCTAGATATTGATGTATATTGTATGTTTTGAGCCCATCTGTGGGCTATATACGCAAGCGAGATATCGCGCGAACCTGGCACTATGTGCACAAGTTGATTAACATGTCATAATGTATATGAACATTGATTTGTTGTCGTGCCATGTATCAGATAAACGAACAATTGCATGTTCAAAGATGGCGACCATAAATGTGGTCATGTGGTCCGTTATCAGTGTCAATGAAATGTAAGCATAAAAAACGGCCGTTTCGGCATAGCCACTTTACCATCGACAAAGGCGAATGCCGAAACGCGTCTGGACACCGTGAGCTTTTAATAAAAACTTGAAGCTCGCCACCGTGAGTGCTGTTCTTTGTGGTGCAAACTGCGAGGTTTTGGAGCAGTCATATATATATATATATTCACTGAAAAAACCATAGGTTATAGACCATATATAGTTAGGAATTAGCATTTAAAAAACCTTATTTTACTCACACAAAACCATTGAAATTCCATATATAGTTAGTTGCACTAACTATATATTGCGCACCCGCAATCCACTGCTGATCATGTCACATATTACATCATTCATGACATGGTCAGTGACATCACTGATGACATCACTGATGACATCTCAAATGACATCACTGATGACATCACTGATGACAACATCCAGTGACTATGTTTCTGTAAAGTTAAAATATGTCTTACATATTGAAGAATGAGTGGATGTATAAGTGTCTGGACGAACGATTTAGTAGGTGCATGACTGAATGTATGAGTGAGTGATTAAATGTGTCTCACTGAGTGCATGGGTTAGTGACTAAACTGTCTTAATTTGTGCATCATTATGTCTGTTGTTCTGTAAACTGCTGCATGTGTTGATCAGTAGCTATATGAGTAACTATATGGGTTATTGATTGATTGCCCAAGTATTTGCATGGGAGACTGAGTGTGTGTGTGGCTGGATGGGAGGTGTGTGACTCTGTACAGATCAATGTGTACTTGTATCAATGATTGTATAAGAGAGTAAGTATGTGTTAGTATATGGTTGAAAACGTAAGGTGCTCTATGTTTAACTGTATAGAGTAGAAAATGGAAGTGTGATTGATTCTTTACAGGACTGACTAGGTGTGTGAGTAACTCCATGGATGAGTGGCAGAGTGTGAGTGTCTGTATAGGTGTATGAGTGCATATGATTGTGTTGTAAACATGAGTGATTGTATGTATGAATGATTGTATGGGTGAATGAGTGAATGTGTGTGTAGACGTAGGAATCAGTGAGTACGTATGTAGTAACTAGTATTGGTGTGTCAATGGTTTCAAAAATTATACTCTGTTTTTAACACTGGGTGAAACAGAGGTTATATTAAAATGTGAAGAGATGCATTGTATTGTCACATGAATAATATCATCAGTGATGTGGTCATTGATGTCAAATGAGATGTCATCAGTGATGTCATCAGTGATGTCATTTGAGATGTCATCAGTGATGTCATCAGTGATGTCACTGACCATGTCATGAATGATGTAATATGTGACATGATCAGCAGTGGATTGCGGGTGCGCAATATATAGTTAGTGCAACTAACTATATATGGAATTTCAATGGTTTTGTGTGAGTAAAATAAGGTTTTTTAAATGCTAATTCCTAACTATATATGGTCTATAACCTATGGTTTTTTCAGTGAATTTTCAAGGTTTTGTAAATGCTAATTCCTAACTATATATGGTCTATAACCTATGGTTTTTTCAGTGAATTTCAATGGTTTTTTAATAGCAAATATCATAAGCTGTCGAATGTCAAGTACGTGGTAAGTGAAAACATTTTCGTGTTTATGCACACTGATCTGCTTTGAATGGTGCCCCCCCCCTCATTTCTATTAGGAGTACTCTCTCTTTGCAGATAGTGAAAGGTAGTTAACGCAGGCCTTTGCCCCCGTTGTAATCCGTCGTGCCTGCTTCTCTCTCCATTTGATTGATTGTTATCCAAGTATTTACTGTTTTAGAATTAGTTCTCTTTGGTTCATTCTCTATTTACAAACAAACACAGAGTCGCAATACTCTGTTTAGTCTTTGCAGATAACGAAAAATCGTGTAAAAAAAAGAAAAGGAATCGAGCAAAATCAGTAGGCCACTAATGGGATCTCTTTTTGACCTCGCTAAAATAGAAACATTAGGAACAACCCCTCATGACAAATACAAAACTAGTGAGATGAACTGAACTCCACACAATGATGGCTGCAAAACAGCTCGGCTCCGCCACCCACCCCGCCCAAAATAACGATAAAGAGCGGCTGCCATGATTGGTTGCGGAATGGCCACGACGGAGCTACGAAATGATGCTGCTCTCATGCTAACCCCAGCTTCAGTCTGAAACATCCAGAAACACTGTAGACTACCAATTCGATCAGTTCCGGTAGCGCCCCAATGTAACCCGGTAGAGAAGAACTAGCCCTCCCCTCTTTGACTGATGGTTCTTGTTGCCTGTCCCTTCTGTTGTCATTTAACAGAACTATTTAGCCTGCTGAAAGGGGTTGTGTTCCGACCGCTGGTTGGTGGAGACATTTTGACTATATTCTGGACCTGCGTTGTCGCGTAATGCGTCATATGACGCGCCGCGTTAGCGCATCCGGAAGTCATCCGGGGCGCGCAGCGCGTAACGTAAGCATAACAAGTCATGTGACTTGTTAATAAAACTTTTCATTGGTTCATTTTACTTTTCTTATTGTAATGATGAAAGGCTTGGTCATATGACCTAAAAATTACGCTTTTCATTACTTCCGAACATTATTTTTTCTTAAATATATGTTATAATGTTCCAGACTAATGTACTTTCCCGGAAATTTTACAACTGTCCTGCAAGTAAAATATATTCTTTTTTCGAGAAAAAGAGCGTTTCTTCGTCCCATGATGGAGCCGTTGAGCAAAAGAGGGTCGACCTGCTGTCTTAGTCGCCGATACGCCTGAATATGAGATTCTTATCGATCACTTTATGTTGCAGGAATAGAAAACACAACAGCCCTTGACCATTTATCTTTACTGCGTTCCTTCGTATTATACCTTTTACCCTTCATGTAATTGGTCTGCTTTATTTCACTTGCCTTTTAATGATTCTAAAACAGTGACTATTATTACAAACTTTACCAATGTATATACTACTACCATGTTTTCTTTTAAAAACCTTTATTGTGAAAATTTCATTATACAAATACGAGCCTATAACCACGTGGGCCGGCCACGGAGCAAACTGTAATCGTATGTGATGAGTAGACATTTACACTGTAGAGGAACGTAACGGGCGGGCCATTAGGTTGCAAGAACTAAGGTGTCTAACAGTTACGGAATCGGTGGACGTACATTTTATAATTAAAATACGACAGGGCCAGTTACAATAAAATTATCTAGATATACATTTGCGGGCAAGTACCATGGGTGACGTTAATTCGAACTTTCAATAGTACAGTAATCAATAACACATCAGAACTTAATATCAATAGGGATGTCGAAATATTCAATCAATTCTCGTCCCCGCCCGCCATGTGCTTCAAAACTGCATACGTATCTCGTGATTTCAAGGTTCTGCAACCAGTACACAACAAGGAGTTACGAGTCCCATTTATTCCGGCGCCATTTTGGGCGAGGACGGGCAGGTCCAGGATATAGTCAAAATGTCTCTACCAACCATCGACTATGATGATGTTCATATGCTGTATTTATTAGAGTAACACTCATCTGTCCACATGAAATTAATTTGCCACAATCTAAACATGTCATTTTAATCTTTCCAAAGTTCTTCTAAAAATTTGGGACCGTTTCCCTTGCCTCTGAAGCTCTCAGTGCCACTTCTTTGATGAATGTACTAGCAGGTCAGGGGTTCTCCTCCAAATCTCTCTTTTATGCAGCACTATAATTAATTGGTGCCACCTCTCCATATGACGATGCATGGTATAGTTACCACAACTATATTTTTTTTCGGTTCCTCTGGAGAGTTCATCGTGGCAGATGAAGCGTGTAACGTACCGGGCATTTACCTTTTTTTGCATGTACAGGAAAGGAAAAAAAAATCGAGCGTCCGAGTTCTAAGGTGTCCCAGGGCCATTTTAGTGGAGGACATGATACAGCGATAATGCCCTGGATAAGGACACTTCCTTCGGGCACCCCACGCCGTCTTTCGGCGCAGCATTGTAGGATGGCCACACCAGTGCGGCAACTTGCTAGACACCACCTCGGTGCCATCCGGATCTCGGCGCCCCACTGCAGATGAACTGCCTCCACATGGAGAAGCGGGAGAGGCTCGTTTGCGCCGCCTCCCCCCCCCCCTTCGGGCACCCCACGCCGACTTTCGGCGCAGCATTGTAGGATGGCCACACCAGTGCGGCAACTTGCTGGACACCACCTCGGTGCCAACCGAATCTCAGCGCCTTGTGTTGTCTTCCATTCCGAAAATATTGTTGGCAGCATTTTGAAAGGAAAGACAAACAGCCGTTTGTGGCCCTCACTACACCGTTCTCCTAGTGAGTCTCACATTGTTACATTTAGGAAGAATGTTGAAGAGTAGTATGTTGAAAATCTGAAGCCATTGTTATACAAACTCTCAACCAGCCTTGGATGGAAAAATCCTGAAGAATGTACAAACTGAAAACCAGTTTTTCTCTGTATAGCATCAGCAGCAACGCTTGAGTCAGCTTTGTGTGAAGCCGCCATTTTGATTCAATCAATAGCGTCCCCCTGCACACATTCAGGGACCTGGTCGTGTCTTCAGGTCAAACGGATTGTGGGACAAGATGCACAAAGGAAAAGGAAAAAAGTTCCGCCGGACCCCGGGAGGTGGCCGCCTATGTCATGGGCGATCTTAGGCCACACCAGGGCAATAGTGAAGCTGCAGCAGGTGCAAATAAGCTTCAGACAGTGTTACAAGCGCTGCTCAGAACTCTCAACTATGACACCACCTCGGTGCCATCCGGATCTTGGCGCCTTGTGCTGGTTCCGGCCTATTCACACATCGGTCCGCTACTGACGCCACCTCACAGGCCAACGGGGCACCCCACGCCGACTTTCGGCGCAGCATTGTAGGATGGCCACACCAGTGCGGCAAATTGCTGGACACCACCTCGGTGCCATCCAGATCTCGGCGCGTTGTGCTGCCTTCGGCCTATTCGCCACAAGTGCGCACGCAACTCAGCTGCATAGC
The DNA here is from genome assembly GCF_964261635.1 of Lissotriton helveticus. Lineage (NCBI taxonomy): Eukaryota > Metazoa > Chordata > Amphibia > Caudata > Salamandridae > Lissotriton > Lissotriton helveticus. The sequence goes on along the minus strand of NC_136061.1, from coordinate 1,341,754,590 downwards.
GAGTGAAACACCAAGGGGCGCCCCACTGCAGCCGAGGAACCTCCATCTTGGGGGCGACGCACAGCATCACATTGCTTTCCAATGCAGTCAGATCCTCAAACAGCCCCCACTGACTGACGCGAACTCACAGGCCAACGGGGCGCCCCACGCCGACTTTCGGCGCAGCATTGTAGGATGGCCACACCAGTGCGGCAAGTTGCTGGACACCACCTCGGTGCCATCCGGATCTTGGCGCGTTGTGCTGCCTTTGGCCCCATTCGCACATCAGTCCGCTACTGACGCCATCTCACAGGCTAATGGGGCGCCCCACGCCGACTTTCAGCATTGTAGGATGACCACACCAGTACAGCAACTTGCTAGACATCACCTCGGTGCCATCCGGATCTCGGCGCCCCACTGCAGATGAAGTGCCTCTCAACTATGAAACCACCACTGTGACATCCGGATCTTGGCGCGTTGTGCTGCCTTCGGCCTATTCGCACATCGGTCCGCTACTGACGCCATCTCACAGGCTAATGGGGCGACCCACGCCGAGTTTCAGCATTGTAGGATGACCACACCAGTGCAGCAACTTGCTAGACATCACCTCGGTGCCATCCGAATCTTGGCATCTCAACGCCTAGTGGTATCTTCCATACAGAAAATATTGTTACGCTACCTTTGGCCCCATTCGCACATCAGTCCGCAACTTAGACATCACCTCGGTGCCATCCGGATCTTGGCATCTCAGCGCCTTGTGGTGTCAGTCAGAAAATATTGTTGCGCTGCCTTTGGCCCCATTCGCACATCAGTCCGCTACTGACACCATCTCACAGGCCAACAGGGCGCCCCACGCCGACTTTCAGCATTGTAGGATGGCCACACCAGTGCGGCAACTTACTAGACACCACCTCGGTGCCATCCGGATCTTGGCGCGTTGTGCTGCCTTCGGCCTATTCGCACATCGGTCCGCTACTGACGCAAACTCACAGGCCAACGGGGCGCCCCACGCCGGCTTTCAACATTGTAGGATGGCCACACCAGTGCTGCAACTTGCTGGACACCACCTCGGTGCCATCCGGATCTTGGCGCGCTGTGTTGCCTTCGGCCTATTCGCACATCGGTCCGCTACTGACGCCGCCTCACGTGCCAACGTATTTTCTCCGCATTTTATACCCTATGCCGCATAACAGGTCATGTGACTTGTTTATAAAACTTTTCATTGGTTCATTTTACTTTTGGTTTCCTAATGATGGAAGGCTTGATCATATGACCTAAAAACAACACTTTTCATTGGATGAAAACTTTTTTTTTTTCCAAACGATGAAAGCCCCACCTTGTTTCTGGATGTTTCAGACTGAAGCTGGCGTCAGCATGAGAGCACCACCATCTCGTAGCTCCGTCGTAGTCATTCCGCGAGCAATCATGGCAGCCGCTCCCCACCAGAAGCCTGCAGGAGTCGGGGCCCCCAAAACTTTTGATGAATTCTCAAGGCGGAGGGGACGCTTTCGAGAATGGGGTCCAAGACCTAGCAGACAAGCGTCCGATTTCCAAGGTGTCCCAGGGCCATTTCAGTGGACCAGGCCCAAAAAGGAAAGAGCCTGCCGCCATTTTGAGAGTCCTGTGACAGCCGCCTATCGCTGCACCGCAAGAGTGGGCGCAACTCAGCTGAATTGCGGCTTTTGACACAGTGGACCAAAAACGGACGGAATGGCAACTGAAACGGTAAAGGGGCGCCCCACTACAACAGATGACACTCCACCTGGAGAGGCCCGTTCACGCCGCCTCCCCCGGGGCGCCCCACGCCGTTATTCGGAGCAGCATTGTAGGATACCAAAACCAGTGCGGCAACTTACTGGACATCACCTTGGTGCCATCGTTCTGCTGCCTTGGAACTATTCGCACAACAGTTTGCTACTGAAGACCCACCCCCCGCGACGCCCCACGCCGTTATTTGCTGGGTGGCAACTTACTAGACATCACTTTCGTGTCATCTAGATTTCAGCGCGTTCTGCTGCCTTGGAACTATTCGCACAACAGTTTGCTACTGATGACCCGCCCCACGCCGGAAATCTGGACGTTGTGCTGCGTTGGGACTATTCGCACAGCCGACCGCTACTTCGTTGTTTTTCCCTAAAAATGTTTATATGTTATTACTATTTTTGTTTTCTTGTATATATTTATAAATTATTAAAGTTTTATAATCTTACTACTTTGTCGGAGTGCTATATATTTTTAACGTGACACATAATTGTAAAAACTTTGATGTACAAAGAGTCATCCCTGGAATCTTCCGCTTCACGCTCGGTCCCCTCCCCAATCACAATACAGGATGGTTTTCAGATAATAGCAACGCTTCTGCTGTGACGGATCTCATCGAGTGTGGGCCTTGATCTACTATAACTCCTTTGAAGAGGGGTGAATCTTTACAGCTGTGGCCATAAACTACATCTGCAGGGCTAGCTGATACCCTAGGACCAGCCTGGACAATCGGACACAGAGGAAAAGGAGTGTCAGAGGGTGCAGTAGTGAATAGGGCGAAAGGGAGGTGTCGGGCGGGCACAGGGTGTGATTCTCAGGAAAGAGCAGCGCAGATGGGGGGAGGTTTATTACCCATGCATAAGACAGAGAGCGGGGGTGACCACTGCCTGGGGGAGATGCTTGCGAGGGTGGGGAGCCATGCTAAGGATCGACAGCGTGCACAGAGTGGGTCTGGTCAAGGCATCTAAAATGGCTGCCGTGCACGACAAAAGTGTGGCATTTGAAAAAAGACAAGATGGCGCAGACAATGTTTTTCAACACTTCCTGATTTCCTTCGAATCGAACGTTAACAGACGTTGGGGCATATTACCAAAGTTAAGCGATATTTATCCCTAACGATGCATTGCAAAGATTTTTTTACCGTCAGAAATTATCGCAGATAAACCTTGCTATTATCAAAGTTTATCGCAAATACGATAAAAACCGACCGCAATGCATTAATATCGCTGAAAACTCAGCGATATTCATGCATTACCGAGCTAATCCTCTTAGCCATGTTATCCACCTCCCATAGGATAACATGGCTAAGAACTGCTCAGGGCAGCTGTTACTTTTTGGAGATATTCGCGCTTATCTCGAATATTTCCAAAAGTTGATAATAGGAGATAGCGATGTTAGCGACTGTTTCCAGTCGCTAACATCTTGGCATGCCCACTTTGCATGTCATTAGTGATAAATATCACTCACATGCAAAGTGGGGCCCAAGATGGTCGCTATCTCCTACTAGCCGTCGCTAACTGGTGTTAGCAACAGCTAGGTAATACAGATATAATTTTATCTCCGCGAAGCGGAGCGCTGTTACAGATATATATCTTGTTTTTGAACGTTAATTTCTCAAAATGCACTGAAGCACATATATTGAGACCTAGCAAAGGCACATCGGGCTACCAGTCCCTAATATTTTACCAAGTTTCGTGCAAATCCATTCAGCCGTTCGATTATTATTATTATTTATTTTTTTTGCCCCGCGGGGCCCTTTTAAAACCTCCACATCAAACCTAGGGGATCAGCGAGGATCTACTATGCCCCCTTATGGTCATTTGCCCCTTCGCTTTGGCCTCCTCTTGTCTCTCGATCCTACCGAGAGACAAGATGGCGGCCGCTACGGACTGTTTGGAATGTTTACAGACACCGGAGAGCCAATCAGCTTCGCTTCGCAAAGCTCCGTAACGCGAAAAGTACGCGAAGCGGTGCGCTGTTACAGATATATATCTTTTTTTGAACGTTAATTTCTCAAAATCCACTGAAGCACATATATTGAGACCTAGCAAAGGCACATCGGGCTACCAGTCCCTACAATTTTGCCAAGTTTCGTGCAAATCCATTCAGCCGTAAGATTATTATTATAATTTTTTTTTTTTGCCCCGCGGGGCCCTTTTAAAACCTCCACATCAAACCTAGGGGGTCAGCGAGGATCTACTATTCCCCCTTATGGTCATTTGCCCCTTCGCTTTGGCCTCCTCTTGTCTCTCGATCCTACCGAGAGACAAGATGGCGGCCACTACGGACTGTTTGCGGCCACTACGGACTGTTTGGAATGTTGACAGACGCCGGAGAACCAATCAGCTTCGCTTCACAAAGCTCCGTTGCGCGAAAAGTACGCGTCCTAGGCCGCTGCCCGGTCCGCGCTTACAGATATATATCTTTTTTTAAACGTTAATTTCTCAAAATCCACTGGAGCACATATATTGAGACCTACAAAAGGCACATCGGGCTACCAGTCCCTACAATTTTGCCAAGTTTCGTGCAAATCCATTCAGCCGTTCGGGCTAAAAGTGAGGCCAACCGCCCTATGGAAATTAACATGGGAAAAACGCGTTTTGGGACCCCCCTTTTTTCTCGGCCCCCCCTTGACGAACCCCCCCCAAATTTTCAAAGGCTGCTCAGAAACAAAATGTGCCATTTTCCTGAAAATTTCAGCCAATTCCGTCCACAAACGGCAAAGTTATTAGACATAGAATTTTCAAAAATCCCATAGAGAAAAAATCCTAACTATATATACCTACTGGCGACCGCCAGTAGGTAATATATATATATATATACCATAAGGGGGAATAGTAGATCCTCGCTGACCCCCTAGGTTTGATGTGGAGGTTTTAAAAGGGCCCCGCGGGGCAAAAAAAAAAAATTATAATAATAATCTTACGGCTGAATGGATTTGCACGAAACTTGGCAAAATTGTAGGGACTGGTAGCCCGATGTGCCTTTGCTAGGTCTCAATATATGTGCTTCAGTGGATTTTGAGAAATTAACGTTCAAAAAAAGATATATATCTGTAACAGCGCACCGCTTCGCGTACTTTTCGCGTTACGGAGCTTTGCGAAGCGAAGCTGATTGGCTCTCCGGTGTCTGTAAACATTCCAAACAGTCCGTAGCGGCCGCCATCTTGTCTCTCGGTAGGATCGAGAGACAAGAGGAGGCCAAAGCGAAGGGGCAAATGACCATAAGGGGGCATAGTAGATCCTCGCTGATCCCCTAGGTTTGATGTGGAGGTTTTAAAAGGGCCCCGCGGGGCAAAAAAAATAAATAATAATAATAATCGAACGGCTGAATGGATTTGCACGAAACTTGGTAAAATATTAGGGACTGGTAGCCCGAGATGTGCCTTTGCTAGGTCTCAATATATGTGCTTCAGTGCATTTTGAGAAATTAACGTTCAAAAACAAGATATATATCTGTAACAGCGCTCCGCTTCGCGGAGATAAAATTATATCTGTATTACCTAGCTGTTGCTAACACCAGTTAGCGACGGCTAGTAGGAGATAGCGACCATCTTGGGCCCCACTTTGCATGTGAGTGATATTTATCACTAATGACATGCAAAGTGGGCATGCCAAGATGTTAGCGACTGGAAACAGTCGCTAACATCGCTATCTCCTATTATCAACTTTTGGAAATATTCGAGATAAGCGCGAATATCTCCAAAAAGTATATATATATATATTACCTACTGGCGGTCGCCAGTAGGTATATATAGTTAGGATTTTTTCTCTATGGGATTTTTGAAAATTCTATGTCTAATAACTTTGCCGTTTGTGGACGGAATTGGCTGAAATTTTCAGGAAAATGGCACATTTTGTTTCTGAGCAGCCTTTGAAAATTTGGGGGGGGTTCGTCAAGGGGGGGCCGAGAAAAAAGGGGGGTCCCAAAACGCGTTTTTCCCATGTTAATTTCCATAGGGCGGTTGGCCTCACTTTTAGCCCGAACGGCTGAATGGATTTGCACGAAACTTGGCAAAATTGTAGGGACTGGTAGCCCGATGTGCCTTTTGTAGGTCTCAATATATGTGCTCCAGTGGATTTTGAGAAATTAACGTTTAAAAAAAGATATATATCTGTAAGCGCGGACCAGGCAGCGGTCTGGTTCGCGGACTTTTCGCGCAACGGAGCTTTGTGAAGCGAAGCTGATTGGTTCTCCGGCGTCTGTCAACATTCCAAACAGTCCGTAGCGGCCGCCATCTTGTCTCTCGGTAGGATCGAGAGACAAGAGGAGGCGAAAGCGAAGGGGCAAATGACCATAAGGGGGAATAGTAGATCCTCGCTGACCCCCTAGGTTTGATGTGGAGGTTTTAAAAGGGCCCCGCGGGGCAAAAAAAAAAATAATAATAATAATCGAACGGCTGAATGGATTTGCACGAAACTTGGCAAAATTGTAGGGACTGGTAGCCCGATGTGCCTTTGCTAGGTCTCAATATATGTGCTCCAGTGGATTTTGAGAAATTAACGTTCAAAAAAAGATATATATCTGTAACAGCGCTCCGCTTCGCGTACTTTTCGCGTTACGGAGGTTTGCGAAGCTGATTGGTTTTTCGGCGTCTGTAAACATTCCAAACAGTCCGTAGCGGCCGCCATCTTGTCTCTCGGTAGGATCGAGAGACAAGAGGAGGCCAAAGCGAAGGGGCAAATGACCATAAGGGGGCATAGTAGATCGTCCCTGACCCCCTAGGTTTGATGTGGAGGCTTTGAAAGGTTCTCGCAGGGCAAAAAAATATATACAGTTTTTTTAGTTTTTTTGCGTGGAGTGCGCTCGGTTCGCGAACCGGGAAGCGTTCTGGGGAGCGTACTTTCTTGAAAATTAGTGAAAAAAGTTAGAGTACAATAATAATTGTGAGTGATCAGATGTAGGGTAGCTCTGAGAAGAGCTTTTGGGTTTATGGTACATTTAGGTACTTATAAGTAGGTACCAATGCACATTCTTAAATTCAGAGTGAAAACTCTGTTGCCCTCATCTGAGAAGTGAACTCCATCTCCTCTGTAGATATCTTGCATGTAGTAACGCAAGTTATTGTTGTACAGGGAGCCCATTCCATGGTCTCTCATGTAAGCTGAAACAGATTTGTTTACATGCTTCCTCGATTTCTCAATTTGTGGACAAAATTGGTTCGACCACCTCCATTTCTGTCTTTGGCATATATTTGAATATACCAAGGCAGTCTGAGGAAAAAGTGCCATCAATTGCTCAAAGGTGTCCTTTAAAAGCATTTCCAGACCTACCCCAGTCAAAGTGCCCAAATCATTACCTCCACAGTGCACAATTAACAGGTCAGGTTTTGGCAAATGCATAAAGGTTTTCACCAATGGTATCAATTGGTGACATTTTAATCCTCTGTGGCCAAACCACTTAATTTCCACATCTTGTAAATTGAGGTTAGGTAAATTCCTGTTTTCAGCGTACCTTTGAGCCCAATAGATGTAGCTATGTCCAACAATCCAGACAGAAAACATGGCGAGAGAAGGTTCTCCTGCAGTCAGAGGAAGTGTGGCAATGAAATGGCAGTTGAAAAAATGAGAGTGTAAAATGAAAAAAACTGAGGAGTTTCTGTGTTAATGAAGCAGTAAGAGTGATTGGTGGATTTTGATTGCTGAAAACAGAAAGTTAGTGTGCATGGATGAGTTCGTTGAAAGATGTATTTTGAGTGGCGAAGAAAAAATCATTAAATGAAAGAATGCTTTGGATATGCAGGTGCACTGAGAGTTCAGAGTTCAATTGCAACATTGTTGTGTGAGAGGTCTTGCAAGAGGTGGTTGCTATGCAGAAAAAGCAGAGAGGGGGCAGAGGGGGGAAGGGTTTTGCTTTGAAAAAAAGTGAGGGAAGAGTTTTGATTGGGTGACATGAGAGATCTGTGTGAGGAATTACAGCATTTCTGTGCTTTTGATAGCTGCAGACTCTGGAGTGCATACCTTTTGCTCTGCTGAAGACAAATTGGTGTGTTTCTGAGACTGTTTTGAAACTCAAAGTATTTGCTAAGGTGAGAAAAAATTTCTTTAATTTAGATAGAAAATAGTGTGCTTTAAGGAGAAAATTATGAAGAAAGTTGTGTTTTTCAAATGTTGCTTTGTCTCAAGTGTTTCACAAATAGATTTTGTTTCTTTGAGAAATTGTAATTGGAGAAAATGTGAAGTATTAGTACTGACAGGGTTTTTATGTGCATAGGAGCTGTGGAGTGTTTTCAAATTATGACTTGTAAATCGTTTTTGAGAAAAAGCAATGGTTTTAATATTGATGAGAAGGACATAATGGTGTCTGCTTCTTTATAAGGTAATTGAGAGTTTCTGATGTTATTTTTCCCATTTCAATGTAAGAAGTTTGTCTGTGGAGCAAATTGCTTGTAAATATGCTCCCACCTGTGCATGGCAAATTTAGATTTTGAATGTTTCCGTTACATAGGCATGTTAAAGGTGACTGAAACATGCTGCAAAGGCAATCAAAAAATGCTTTTATGTGTCTTAAGGACATTTTAAGTCATTTTCCCATGTGCAGTGTTTTCAAATTATGAGTTGAAAATCGTTTTTGAGGTAAAGGAATGTTTTCAAAATTTATGTGCGCCATATGACCCCAAATTTTTTTTTCAGGGGTGCAGCAGGGTGTTCTTGAGATACCCCTGCACCGTCGGAAAAATTCGTAATTTGCGATGAGGTAATTGCTAATCGCAAATTGCACCTTCATTCCTATGGGCCTCCTGCTGCATGGAAATGAATGGGTAATCTTGCTGAAATGCAAAGTCGAATCTGTATTTAAAAGGGTCTGCACCTCTGTACGGGTGTTCGCTATGTGAAGCACGAAAGTTTCACAGGCCGAACTCAAGGCCACCTCTCTCTGAGACAAAAGAGCTCTTATTCTTGCCATGCTGTTGAAATGTGCTCCCAAGGTTGGTATTTGTGGCCAGATTGAAAACTCCCTATGTTCATGTGTGGGAGGAAATAGAACATTTCTGCAGCAAATAACCCGTTCATTTACTGTTACGATAAAATGAATACTTTTAATTAACCCAGAACAATCTTCATTATTGAGCATCAAATAACTACCATTTTCCAAGAACTTGAACGTGGGGATGATAGCAGGAACTGGCGTGCCTTGCAACACGCAAGCCATATTTGGTCGGTGTTTGTTGCATGAACCGTGTAACTGTCTGTGCCTACACATTAGTGAATGATCTGGCGTCTCAGTGCATTCCTCTCCATTCAGATAAAGTTCTTGATCATCTTTGAAAATCTGTATGTGTATGGAAGCGACCAGACTTGATGAAGAAAACCACTACCTAAAGGTTAATAACGACCTATTGGTATATATTTCATACAATTTGAAAACTTATATAAAGCAAAAGGCAGCGTTATTAAACCGTGGATAAGGCACGTTGCCAAAGCAGTCAACCTTTTGGATTTATACTGGAAATGTTAAAGGAAGAATTACGGAGTAGGGCCTGTAAATCTTTAATAGACAACGAGTAAAATTACTCCAATCATCGTATTCCTCTAACTCCGGGATAGTAGGGGTGTTTAATTTTTTAGAAGTAGCCAATCCAAAGCATTTGGTCTGGGAAATTGTTTCATTCACAAACAACATATGTTTTGGGATGAGACATGCACGGTGGAAAGCCTCAGTGCCTTGTACCTGCCAGGTTCGTGAACCCCAAACTGATGTAGATCCTGGATATTTTTACTCTGTATTACGTTAGCATGGTCTCATTACTGGTTTAAACGCCATTTTTCCTTTTTTGTAACTTCTGCACACGACACTTAGTTGTTGCTTTAGCTTTCAGCCTACCTGCGTCAAGATCTATGCCTGCTTCAAGCAGGCGCAGGGTTTTGATGTAGCTTTGTCCTATCTGATTGTAAATGCGGCACACTGTGGGTGGCAGAGCAGCGGTGCACGTTAACTGGTGCATCCCTGGGGATGTGCTAGTTAATATAAATCTGTCCCTTTACATTTAATTATGTGCAGGGGACACAGAGTAGGTGAGGTTTATCCAAGGTTAAGAAGAGATGAGTCCTGTTCAGTGAAAAATTGGAGATAGGCTTCAGTATATTATATACTTAAGTAGTGTGTTAAGTTTTTGATGACTGTTATTAATTTACTGTTGGGTAATAGTGGTTAATAACATTTTTTATTATATTTTACCACAGATTCAACTGCACATTATTTCAAGATTTTAGGATGCCTAGCAAAGAAAGAGTAAGAAAGGCTGGAAAACGTCAAAGACAGCAGGAGCATGGAATATTGCAGCAGTCCTCTAACAAAAAGATTTGTCAAGTCACCAAGAAAGCACCGGGTAAGAGTCGAAAAACAGTCATAAGAAATATGTGTAGTAAAAAAAATATTACTACAGAAAATGTTTCACTCCAGAAAAGGAGACCGAATTCAAATGGTAAGGAAAGGCCAATGAGAAATGTTACTGCTAGAGTAAGAGATAACTCTATGCATGAAAGTAGAAGGAAACAACAGTTTAGGGATATTCGTAAACGAATGTTCCGCAACAGGATAATTGGGAATTTGTTAAAAAATATTAAGAAAGGTCAGCAGAAAGTGGTTTTTTATAAGAGAAAAAAAATAGTTGAGAAAGTTATTGATCAGGCATTTGAATTTAAACGTAAGTTATTTATTTTGACAATCAATAGAATTAGGAAGCTAAACAAGGTAATTTATGATTTCAAAAGAAATAGTAGATGGAAGAGAATAGTTAATCGTAGTAATTTTTGTGAAGTTTTTTCTGGAGAATGGATGCATAGTTCAAGCTCTGAGGCATTTTTTAATGAGGAGAGTTATTTCCAGGATAATGATTTGGTGCATGCAGTTGACACCAGTGGTCGAGCTTATGAAGTGAAAGATGGTTGTCCAGTTGAAAAAGAAAAACTTGTGAGAACAGAGATAGAAGAGGTGTTAGGTAATGAGGTTTTAGGGAGACGTCCTAAGGGTCCTGTGTACACCTGGAAGTGTAGTAGTATTTGCAGTGTACGACAGGATTCCATCAATTTGCTTTGTGATTTTATACGGTCATTTAGTAAGAAAAGTTTGAAGCAGAAAATGAAGTTGTTGCAAGAATTAGATCCTTGCAGAGTGAGAGAAGTGATAGGTTTGCATGGTCATTCACTGGCTTGTCTTTCCAGGAGAGTATGCCAGAGTGTTTTTCATCATTTCAGGATGCTAGCAGTGCATCATAATAAAGTGAGGAAATTAGTTAGAATGTTGTATTATGCTAAGAGTCCAGCAATTATGCTAAAACAATTATGCGCTGCTCTTTTGCATGGTTCTGAAATAGATGTGAAGAATATATGTGAAGAAATTGAGTTTTGTTACTTTGGAAGTAAAGAGGAGAATGTTGAAATTGACCAAGAAGAAGAGAGTAATGTGGAAGATAGTGTACAGGTTTCCAGTACAGATAATTTCCAGAGGGAAATTGCGACGTTTGAGGTGAAATCAAGTGAGAGGCCAAATTTCACTTGTGTGTGTTGTCGACGCACTTATTATAAGAATCAGACTAAGTTAGTGGATTTATATGGAAAAAGTGAAAGGGAAAATAATAGTGAATGGAAGGATTTTACAACATACTTGATGGTAGAAAATTGTTTTGATTTGGGATTGGATCAACGTGTGTGTACTTATTGTTGTAACAAATTAAATCAAAACCAGATGCCTGCTAGAGCAGTTCATAATAATCTGGAATTGGTTGAAATTCCTTCTGAATTGAAGGATTTAAATACTTATGAATCTATTTTGATTCAAAGTATCCATCCCTTTCAGGCTATTGTAAGAATGGAGCCAAAGACAGGGAAATTGCCTCCATCAGATTTACAGAGAGGATTAAAGGGAAGAGTTGTTTATTTGCCTCTAGATTTGAAGAAAAACATTAACACAATTGGAGTAGAAAAAGTGGAAGAGGAACCTCTGGTTATCTTAGTTAATGGGGTTCCGACAAAGAATAAGAAAATATGGCAAGATTTAGTAGATGTTAGGAAAGTCAAAAGGGCAACATTGTATTTGAAAAAATATAATAAATACTATAAAAAATGTATATGTTGCAGAAGAGGAAGTAAGTGAGGAAGAGGATAGCGATTTGTGTGCTGGTCAAATTGAGAAAGTAGAACTCTGTACTAGTGAAGAAATATATGAACATTATAGTGTTCATCCTTTGCATTCCAAGGAAGTCATGGGGAATGCTATTGAGTTGTTTCAAATGAAACAAGCGAAAGGGAGTCCCATTAGTGTTTGGGAGGAAAGTTTGGAAGCTCGGTGTTTCCCACAGCTTTTTCCAACAGGTCAGGGAGGAAGATATGATGAGCGACCTCATCAAATTCCTGCTTCTGAATACCGGACTTTGCGATTGTATGCAGGAGATCCTAGGTTTCGACAATGCATTCCTTATTTGTTTCATCTCCTGTTTGAAAGCGATCTGTCTGGACTGTCATATGCAGTGAACCACATCTTGAAAAGTGGTATACACATGCAAAACATCTCGGCAAGTGACTTTATGGATAAAGTCAATGTCCAAGACAGTATTTTGGATTCTCACCTGATTAATCTCATGGCGTGTCAGCGTGGTACTAATGAGTACTGGTACCGTCGTCATGGTGATTTAAAATGTATGCTGAGGAACTTAGGAACTCCCACATGGTTCCTCACTTTGAGCTGTGCTGAGTATGGCTGGGAAGACTTACTTGAATTTCTACGAGAGGCAAATGCTAACGTAGAAAACATCGAATTCAAGACACCCGGAGAACTGTGCTCTTTGGATCCAGTCAATGTATGTAGGTACTTCAATCATAGATTTGAAGGTATGATGTCTTTCATCATGAATAAGAAGAATCCACCTCTTGGAGAGGTGTTGGATTTCTTCTGGAGGAAGGAGTACCAAGCAAGAGGTGCTCCTCATATACATATGTTGCTGTGGATCAAGGATGCACCTAAATTTGGAACGGATGCAGACGACTCAGTGATGAGTTTCATAGAACAGTATTCTACGTGTGCTGTTCCAAACGCAAAGGAGAAAAAAAGCCTAAGAGAAAAAGTTCTACGTTTCCAAAGCCATCGATGTGGAAAGTACTGTCGTCGTAAATTCCGGAACAAAGACAAGTTCTACACCAAATGTCGTTTCGGCTTTCCACGATCGGTGATTTCTAAAGGAAGAGTGAACAGTTTGATGTCTTCGCTGCGACATAATGTGATGAAGAAATCACCTAAAAACACATACAATTTGAAGAGGAACGAAGAGTCTAAGTACATCAACGACTACAACCCGGTGATTTTGTCCATGTGGAATGCTAACATGGATATACAGTTTGTGGCTGATAACTGTATGGCTGTGGCTAGGTATGTGACATCTTACATCACCAAAAAAGAGAAGACAGAATTGAAGGATATGTGGGAGGACATTTCCCATGAAAAGAGCCTCAGCAAGAAGTTGTACAGTTTCAGTCTGAAGATGTTGTCGCATCGAGAAATCGGAGCTTACGAATGTTCTGACCGGTTGTCTTCAGCAAGTCTCTATGCCAAGTCCAGGAGTATCGTTTGGGCGAGTGTTGGTCTTGCTGCAACGCGTAATCGAGTTCTGAAACCTGTGCGGGAAATTGAGTATTTGGCGGAAAAGGAGCCAAACAGTACCGACATTTTGAAGAGCAACATGTTGGATACATATTATCCAAATCGAAGCAGTCACCTCGAGAATGTTTGTCTGTATGAGGTTCTGCAAAATTACATATTCAAGAGGAACATCAAAGAAGATACTGAGAAAGGAGTGTATGCTGTAATAGGAAGTGAGGGATGTCTGGTCAAGCAAAGAAAATGCCACTTGATAAACCATCGAAAATTGAGTGGCGAATCTCCTGAAAAAAAGGAGTTTTTCTATTTAGCACTTTTGCAACTTTTTAAGCCTTGGCGTGCAGAAGAGGAACTGCTTGGAGATTTCCTCTGTTACGAAGACTCTTTCAATGCTGCCAAGGAGACCATAGAATGTCCTGCTTTTCCCAAATATGTAGAAATGTTGAATGTGGAAATTGAGCAGGAAGCAACGATTGCAGCCGAGATTGCCAGAGACAGTTCTCAGGACAGTCAGAGTTCTGCTTCATTGAGTCAGGATCCACTAGGAGGACCTCTTATCGAAAATGAAGCTGCCACTGCTATGAATGAAGTGGAAAGAGCCATGGCACATGCTCAGGAGGATGCGGTTAACTTAGAAGAGTTGGAAAGACAACTCAACGTTGAGCAGAGGAAAATATATGACGAACTTACCATGCAAATTGATCATGGATTAAGTCATGATAAGAAAGAGTGCTCATGTACGTCGTTGAAGCCTGTCCGACTGTACGTGAGTGGAGAAGCGGGAACTGGAAAAAGTTTCCTTATTAAAGCAATTTCATGTTATTTGCAGGAAAGGACAGAGTCATCGCTGTCTTGCGTTGTCACCGCTCCAACTGGACTGGCAGCACATAACATTAAAGGGATTACTTTACATCGTTTACTGATGCTGCCAGTGGAGCATGACAACAAATTAGAATATCACAAGCTATCTGGAGATGCTTGTTTTGAAGTTTCAAGAGTTTTGAGGAAAATGAAACTTCTTATCATTGACGAAGTAAGCATGGTTTCCAATGTTATGCTTGCCTTTGTGCATTTGAGAATGCAAGAAGTTCTCAAAACAGAGTATGATGTGTTATTTGGTGGCAAACACATCATTGTTTTTGGAGATCTTCTGCAGCTGACACCAGTGAAAGGGCAACCTGTGTTCAAAATGCTCACGCATGAAGATACCAGGAAGTGCTTAGGGAGTATTGGCAACGTCAATATATGGTTAAACTTCAATTATGCTGAACTGCATGAAAATATGCGTCAGGCAAAGGATGAAGTTTACAAGACTATTCTACAAGATGTTAGAATTGGAAAAGTGACCGAGCATGGGAAAGAAGCTTTACATGCACGATTACTGACAAATTTATATCCAGACGAAGATGTTGTGCCTGAGAATATTTTTCAGAAAGTTACTGAGAAAAAATCTGGAATATGTTTGATGCCAACTCTTGCAGAATGTGCCAAATTCAACAACAAAATGTTGCATTTAGAAAAGCAAGAGATTGTGAAATTGGAAGCTATTGACAGAGTAGAGCATATGGGATCAACAATTATTTTGTCTGAGAATCTGAAAACAAAATTGGATTCATTAGAGAAGAGTATATCTAAAACTGCGGGTTTTGAAAAGACTCTGAATGTGTGCTTGAACTGCCGTATAATTTTAAGAAGGAATTTACATGTTGAAAGAGGTCTGGTAAATGGATCAATGGGTAATGTTGTTGATTTTGTGAAATACAGAAATAGAGATGGAATTGAATTTTTAAAAATTAAATTTGATGGCATTGAGGAAGTACAGCTAATTGCTCGTTGTTCTGCTAGATTTTTGCTTGTAAAAGACTTATATGTTCGTCGTAAGCAGTTTCCTGTTTGCTTGGCATATGCGGTGACAATCCATAAATCGCAAGGTTTAAGTGTAGACTGTGCATTGGTGAATATTGGCAGTTCTGTGTTCAAGGAGGGTATGGCATATGTGGCATTGTCACGAGTTAGGACTTTATCGGGATTGTACTTGATTGAGTGTGATGTCACAAACATTTGTGCGGATCTAGATTGTGTTAAGGAATACAATAGGTTGAGAAGAGAGTATGCGCCACATTTGCCTCAGTATCCTTTGTTTGAGAAACGTGTGGTAGGCCGGAAACGAAGAAATGTGACCAATACTGGGGAGGTTGTAGCAAAAAGACGAAAAGTTGATGAACCTGAAATTATAAGCAGAAACAAAAAGGATTCTGTTGAAGATGTTGTTGGTTTTCAATTTGAAAACAGTTCTGGTGTCAACTGCTATGCTAATGTAGTGGTTAATGTTGTCTTTTCTCTAGAAACTTTAAAAGAACAGATTGTGGTCAATTCGGATCAAAGATTTTGCAGTTTGTTAAATTCTGTGTTAGAGAAATGTAGCACTGATAGAACAAACATAGAAAGTGTGTCTGAAATTCGAAATCTGTTAGACAGATGTTCAGGCCAAACACAATTCTCTCAAAATAGTCAGCAAGATTGTCAGGAGTTTTTAATGTATATGCTTGATGTATTGCATGATGAAGGTGTAGATGTAGATCACCTGTTTGGGCTTTCTTATCAATGGCAGCATGACTGCGAGAACTGTAGGGTATCAGCTACTACTAGTGTAGACTCAGAAAGATTTATATATTTAACTTTGCCAGACAGTAAATCAGTCTCTTTTAATAAGCTAGTAAAAGCCGCTGATCACAACATGGAGTGTAGCCAATGTAAATCTGAAATGATGTCCACTTTATTTATACGAACATATGGCCAGTATGTCATTTTAATGTTCCAACGATGTAGGCCTGATGGAACAAAATTGACAACTTTAATTAAAAATTTTGTGGCTTCACAGTTGTCAATATCAGGAAGGACTTTTGTAACTGTAGCAATTATATATCATGATGGTCCTTCAATAACATCAGGACATTATACAGCTTATTTAAAGTGTAGAAATGGCTGGTCATTCTGCAATGATTCTGTTTTAATTTTCAAAAAAAAATTGCCATATGACCTTAAAAACTCTTACCTGGTGTTTTTAAAACCAAAATTTTAGGGAAAGAATCTCGGGATGTGCTCTGAGGAATTTCAAGAAGTTCTCATGGCTCCTACACTATTTGGCCTTGAGGATAAGTGTAGTACAGAGACATAACTTTTTACCATAACACTGGACGTTATTGAGAAATACGTGCACTGTGAATGAGTTCAGAAAAACTATTTCTTTTTATAAGCTAATTGAAGCAGCGAATCAAAACATGGAGTAGAGGGAATGTAAGTCTGCAATGCTGTCTACTGTTTTACATTGCTTTGTGATTAAAAGTGATGTAGAGAATTAAATAATTGTACTAGTCATAAAGGTAGTGTAAGTCTGCTTCATAGTAAGCAGTATCAGTGTGATAGGAAATGTAGAACATGATTGAGCAAGAAGGGGAAGATATTACTAGTCCAGGATTGTGTAAATGATCTTCAACATTTTAATTCTGAAAGTTGCGGAAATGCGAAAAGACGGGATTGGCTTACAAGAAATCCAAGAGTTATACATGGCTCTGACACGATTTGGCCTTGTGGAATCGTGTGGTAGAGAGCGAGAAGTCATTTATTGTATGTAACATGTTTTTGAAAACGATGGAGGTTTTCTTTCAGAAAGTGGCGGGTTGAAAGTAATAACAGCACAACAGAGTGTAAGCTGTTCATAGGACATCCTTGGCCGTCATGGAAAGTAAGTTAACTTTAAGGAGTTCTGAATTCTGATTTGTAATGTATGGGTTTTTTAAACACAATCATTTTGATTGTGTTTTTTTTTCCCCGCTGTTATATGATGAATACCTTCAAGTCACTGTTTTAGTGAAATTTGATACATTCTGAGAACAGCAAAAATAAACCATTTAACATGTATAATTAATTCTGTTCTGTTTGCATTTATGATGTACATGTAGAACTGTGTAGGAGGCATGGAGAAGGTGAGGCTTCTGTCAGTGTCAAAGTTGTTGCATACAGTGCTCATATTCTACGTAGTCTTTTATATTTCATTACTTTCACTGTTTCTGACAGATCTAAAAAATTTTTTTTTAAAAGAACAGTAAGTATAAGGGAAGGAAACAGACAGTTATGTTAAAAGAAACACAGCTATAGGGAATAAACTAGGGATACTGTTACCCGCAATCCTCTGCTGATGATGTCACTGAGCATGTCATGAATGATGTAATATGTGACATCATCAGCAGTGGATTACGGGTAATAGTATCTCTAGTTTACTCCCCTATAGCTGTCTTTCTTTTAACATAACTGTCTGTTTCCTTCCCTTATACTTACTGTTCTTTTTTATAAAAAAAAAATTTTGGTTCGCTTCCGGTTCGCGTACCGGGGAGCGAACTGGGAAGCGAACTAAGAGAAATAGAGGTTGGCACAGTTGCAAATATTGTACCAATTTTTTTATAACGGGGAGGTAGTTCTGAAAAGAACTTTTTTTTAAATTGTTTTTGTTGTTTTATATTTTTTTTATTATTTTTCTGAACATTTTTTTACTTTTTTTGAATTTTTCTGAACAGTTTTATATTTTTTTTGTTTTTTTTTCGGAGGGGGCAACGAAAACGATTCATTGTAAAGGGCTCAACAGGAGGAAGAAAACAAAAAAAAGAATTTATTGTTTGGGGAGTTTCGGACAAACATGAGCATGATTGTTAATAGCTCTGTTGATCAGAGTGATGCTACTTTCTGCGTAGCAAATGATTCCACTGCAATGTACGCAGACTTGTTTTACTTCACGAAATCTCGTTTGTATATTTGGCACCATCTCCCTGCCCTCTGGTCCCGTTACTTCCGGTACAACAGATCTTCTGGCCATAATAGGGAGATTATCTAGGTCGTCCTGTTCCTCTTCTTCCTCTTCTTGCTGAATTATAACTTTAGCAGGTGGTCCACTCTTCCTTGGATGTGGTGGAGGTGGTGGGGAAGCACCAGCTGAAGCTAGTAAAGAAGCCATTGCTCACTGGTAACAAAGGGTCTTTCTCTCACAATGATGAAAGTCAGAGTGAGGAAAGAAGGAGGGATTTTCACCATTTGGGAAAAAAAATAGTTCTCAACCAATGAAAAGTGTTCATTTTAGATCATATGACCTAGTCTTACATCATTAGGAAACCGAAAGTGAAATGAACCAATGAAAAGTGTTATTACCAAGTCACATGACCTGCTGTGTTTACGTTACGCGCTTTGCAGGGCCTCCCGGTTTGCTTCCAGAAACCTGTGCTTTGCGACTCGGTAAGCGTACGAGTTCGCTAACGTAGCACGTCATATGACGTATCACGCGACAACGCGAAACGTCATGCGGACGGGAGGCGTCACGATGTTGTTTTCTAACGCGGCAGTTGCGGTAAAGAAACGTTTACCGGCTCGCGGTCTATTTCGCGGCATCAAGGTCAGCTAACGGGAAGCTTCCCGATTCGCGAAGCGGGAACGAAGAAAAAAAAATATTTAAAAAAAAAAATTATTCATAAACATATAAAATATATTTTTGGATTTAAAGAAGAATACATTTTACAGCTACAGATATTAGCTGTTAAAAAACCAATGAAATTCACAGAAAAAACCATAGGTTATAGACCATATATAGTTAGGAATTAGCATTTACAAAACCTTGAAAATTCACTGAAAAAACCATAGGTTATAGACCATATATAGTTAGGAATTAGCATTTAAAAAACCTTATTTTACTCACACAAAACCATTGAAATTCCATATATAGTTAGTTGCACTAACTATATATCGCGCACCCGTAATCCACTGCTGATGATGTCACATATTACATCATTCATGACATGGTCAGTGACATCACTGATGACATCACTGATGACATCTCAAATGACATCACTGATGATATCTCATTTGACATCAATGGTCACATCAATGATGATATCATTAATGTGACAATACAATGCATCTCCTCACACTTTAATATACCCTCTGTTACACCCAGTGTTAAATACAGAGTATAATTTTTGAAACCATTGACACACCAATACTAGTTACTACATACCCACTCACTGATTCCTACGTCTACACACACATTCACTCATTCACCCATACAATCATTCATACATACAATCACTCATCTTTACAACACTATCATATGCACTCATACACCTATACAGACACTCACACTCTGCCACTCATCCATGGAGTTACTCACACACCTAGTCAGTCCTGTAAAGAATCAATCACAGTTCCATTTTCTAATCTACACAGTTAAACATAGAGTACCTTACATTTTAAAACATATACTAACACATACTTACTCTCTTATAGAATCACTGATACAAGTACACATTGATCTGCACAGAGTCACACACCTCCCAGCCAGTCATACACACACTCAGTCTCCCATACAAATACTTGTGCAACCAATCAATAACCCATATAGCTACTTATATAGCTACTGATCAACACATGCAGCAGCTTGCACAACAACAGACATGCTGATGCACACTTTCAGACAGTTTAGTCACTAACCCGTGCATTTAGTAAGACGCATTTAATCACTCACTCATACAGTCAATCACGCACCTACTAAAACCTTCATTGAGACACTTATACATCCACTCATTCTTCAATATGTAAAACATATTTAAACTTTACAGAAACACATAATCACTGGATGTTGTCATCAGTGATGTCATTTGAGATGTCATCAGTGATGTCATCAGTGATGTCACTGACCATGTCATGAATGATGTAATATGTGACATCATCAGCAGTGGATTACGGGTGCGCGATATATAGTTAGTGCAACTAACTATATATGGAATTTCAATGGTTTTGTGTGAGTAAAATAAGGTTTTTTAAATGCTAATTCCTAACTATATATGGTCTATAACCTATGGTTTTTTCAGTGAATTTTCAAGGTTTTGTAAATGCTAATTCCTAACTATATATGGTCTATAACCTATGGTTTTTTCTGTGAATATATATATATATATATATATATATATATATATATGGATATATATATAGAGCTACATTTATGTTTTCACATATATGTGATATATTTCTGAGGTCCTGCGCATGGGCGGGAATATTCATGTGCTTATGACTTTGATGAGGATACCCCTGGAAGAGAACTAGAATTACAGGTAAGTAACTTATCCTTCTGGAGCAGGGCTGACTCAGCGCCGACAATTGAAGGTGAAGCTGAGTCCTCGGTTTGCTCTGTGCCTTGGGAGAGACAAGCCTTGGGAATAGAAGCGCGCATTACTTAGGTAAGTGCCCGGGGGAGAAGGAGAGGTACACGACCCCTCGTTATTGTAGATAAATGTAGGGAGGAGGAGGAGGAGAAGAGGGAACATTTGCCAGAACCAAATACGAAGCAGGGGAACCTAAGCACACTTCCCCTCCCTACTGCTACTCCCAATAGCTTGGCACCGGCTCCAATCCGTACCTCCCAGAAACTGATGGGGATGCGTTCCAAACACCCTACCCCTCTCCTGTTGGTTTCATCCAGAGAAAGAGGCACAGGTTCAAAATTGAAAATTACTCTTTCACTCCGATCCTTTTTTAAGGTCCAAGCTAAATTGCCCTTGTCAGCCTCGTATGTAAGTAAAACCACAAGTTTAGACAGGATCTTTGATAGGACAACACAGGAGGTTGCAGAGAGAATACCATGGGAATGTCTGGTTCTGAGAAACAAATATCAAGTGCTAGCTATGGAGGAACATGAAGCAGCTCCAGGCCCTGAACTACAGGCAGGGCAAGAAGACAGCCAGCGCCAGTGTCCGAGTCAGACCCAGAGTAATCCCAGTGGTATTATTGGCACGTTGTCTGAGCTTCAAAACCCCAAAGAAACTTTACCACTCTCAGGGTGGAAATGTTAATGGAAGAGATGATTACAGAGATGGGAACAAAGTTTGCCTCCTCTGAAAGGAATGAAGGCTACATTCAGGAGTAAGGCGAGACCCTTGAGGAAAAAATGAACTATTTGATGAACCGGGTGCCAGTTGTGGGTGCCTCATTGACAGTTTTGGGTGGTGAAATTGTGGCAAATCGGAGAGAGATTAAGACGCTAAGGGCAAGAGAGAATTACCTCAGGGACAAGGTGGAATCTTTAGAGAACAATGCTCAGAGGAAAAACCTGAGGCTATTAAATATTCTGGAGGGGAAAGAAGGCGAAGATGCCGAGAGCTTCGTAGTGGAACTACTTAGTGAGTTAATACCTGGCCTGGAAACATCATCTTTGGAACAAGACATTCAGAGGGTTCATATGGACCCCTTCAGAAAAACCCGGGAACAGGAAAAATCTGTGAAAAATCTTAATACATTTCCAGTCCTACTCCCTGAAAGAGAATATCTTAAATGAGTCGCTTAAGGCTGGTATTTACAAAAAGGAGGATTGGTCATTCAGGATTCGTTCTGATATCTCCAGGGCCACTCAAGACGGCCAATGGGAACTAGGCAATCATATTCAGGAGTTAAAATTATTGTGGGCAACAGCACAAATGTGTTTCCCTGTGTCCCTAAGGATCATGTGGCAAAATCAGATGCACAATCTTAGGAACCCCAAAGAAGTGGAGTCATTCATAAAAAATATAAAAAACAACAAACTGTGTAAGATAGTGGCCAGAGCAGGCAGGACATCGAAGGACGAATATGTCTCCTCTGTCACTTCTCCACCCCTCTTCCCTCTACATCCACCTATGTTGCATCTTTTTGCACTTCTCTTAGTTCTTTTTGCACCTCTGTTCTTTCTTTCTACGACCCTAGTGCCTCTTTCTGCACCCCTCTTTTCTCTTTCTGCACCTCTTGCCTTTTTCTGCACAACTGTTCCTTCTGCATGCACTTCTTTTGTTTCTTGCTGCAGCTTGCTTGCTTCTTTCTGCACCTCTCATGCCACTTTTTCTACCCCTGTACCCCCTTTTTGCATATCTGTTGCTTCTTTCCGCACTTCTCTTGCCTCTTTCTTCACCCCTCATCCCACTTCCTGCACCACTGTTGCCTCTTTCTGCACTTCTCTTGCTTCTTTCTGTACCTCTGCCCCTTCTTTCTGCACTTCTTTTGTTTCTTGCTGCAACTCTCTTGCTTCTTTCTGTACCCCTCTACCTCTTTCTCCACTCCTCTTCCCCCCTTCTGCATCTCTGTTGCTTCTTTCTGCATGCATTGTGCCTCTTTCTGCACCATTTTTCTCTCTTTCTATACCCCTCTTGCCTCTTTCTGCACCTCTGTTCCTTCTTTTTGAACTTAATTTATTTCTTTCTGCAACTCTCATTGTTCTTTCTGCACCCCCTTACCTGCTTCTGTACCCCTCTTCCCTCTTTCTGATCCTTCTTGCTCTCTTTCTCCGCCCTTCCTTTTTTCTGCACCCTTCCCTTTTTCTGCACCTCAATTCCTTCTTTCTGCATTCCTTTTGTTTCTTTCTGCATATCTCTTGCTTCTTTCTGCACCCCTCGTGCCTCTTTCTTTATCCCTCTTCCCACTTTTTGCACCCCTCTTGCCTCTTCCTTCACCTCTGTTGCTTCTTTCTGCAATTCTCTTGCTTCCTTCTGTACCTCTGTCCCTTCTTTCTACAACTCTTGTGCCTCTTTGTGTACCCCTCTTCACTCTTTCTGCACCTCTTACCTCTTTATGCACCCCTCTTTCCTCTTGCTGCACCTCTGTCTGTTCTTTCTGCCCTTCTTTTGTTTTTGCTGTACCTCTCACTTCTTTCTGCACCCCTGGCCTTTCTGCACATCTGTTTCTTCATCCTGCACCTATTTTGAATCTTCTTGCAGCTCTCTAGCTTCTTTGTGCACCCCTGACTCTTTCTCCGCCCTTCCCTCTTTCTGCACCCCGTTGCCTCTTTCTGCACCTCAATTCCTTCTTTCTGCATTTCTTTTGTTTCTTTCTGCATATCTCTTGCTTCTTTCTGCACCCCTCGTGCCTCTTTCTTTATCCCTCTTCCCACTTTTTGCACCCCTCTTGCCTCTTCCTGCACCTCTGTTGCTTCTTTCTTCACTTCTTTTGTTTCTTTCTGTACCTCTGTCCCTTCTTTCTGCAACTCTTGTGCCTCTTTTTGTACCCATCTTCATTCTTTCTGCACCTCTTGCCTCTTTATGCACCTCTGTTCCTTCTTTATGCACTTCTTTTGTTTCTTGCTGCAACTCTCTTGCTTCTTTCTGCACCTCTCTAGCCTTTTTCTCCACCCCTCTTCACCCTTTCTGCATCTGTGGCTTCTTTCTGAACCCATTGTGCCTCTTTCTGTAGCACTTTTCTCTCTTTCTGCACCACTTTTGCCTCTCTGCACCTCTGTTCCTTCTTTCTTCACTTCTCTGTTGCTTTCTGCTTCTCTATTGCTTCTTTCTGCATCCCTCTTGCCTCTTTCTCCACCGCTCCTACACATATTTGCATCTCTGTTGCTTGCTTCTGCACTTCTCTTCTCTTTCACACCCTATTTACTCTTCCTGCACCCCATTGCCTCTTTGTGCACCTCTGTTCCTTCTTTCTGCACTACTTTTGTTTCTTTCTGCACCTCTCAGGCTTCTTTCTGCACCCCTCCTCCCTCTTTCTGTACCCCTCTTCCCTCTATCGTACCCCTCTTCCCTCTTTCTGCACCTCTCCTGGTTCTTTCTGCACCTCTGTCTGTTCTTTCTGCACTTCTTTTGTTTTTGGTGCACCTTTCATTTCTTTCTGCACCCCTTTTCCCTTTTTCTGCACCCCATTTGCCTCTCTGCACCTCTGTTCCTTCTTTCTGCACTTCTTTTGTTTCTTTCTACACCTCTCTTGCTTCTTCCTGTTCCCCTCCTATCTCTTTCTGTACCCCTCTTGCCTCTTCCTACACCCCTCTTTCTGCACCTCTGTTCCTTCTTTTTGAACTTAATTTGTTTCTTTCTGCATCTCTCTTGGTTCTGTCTGCACCTCTCCTGGTTCTTTCTGCACCCCTTGCCTGTTTCAACACCACTATTCTATCTTCCTGTATCACTCTTGCCTCTTCCTGCACCCCTCTTACCTCTGTCTGTTCTTTCTTCACTTCTTTTGTTTCTTTTTGCAGCTCTCTTGCTTCATTGTGCACCCCCTGATTCTTTCTCCTCCCCTTCCCTTTTTCTGCACCCTGTTGCCTCTTTCTGCACCTCAGTTTCTTCTTTCCGCATTTCTTTTGTGTCTTTCTACATATCTCTTCCTTCTTTCTGCACCCCTTGTGCCTTGTTCTGCACCCCTCATCCCACTTTATGCACACCTCTTGCCTCCTTCTGTACCTCTATTTCTTCTTTCTGCAATTTGTTGCTTCTTTCTGCATCATTCGTGCTTCTTTCTGCACCCTGGCCTTTCTGCACATCTGTTTCTTCATCCTGCACCTATTTTGAATCTTTTTGCAGCTCTCTAGCTTCTTTGTGCACCCTCTGACTCTTTCTCCGTCCTTCCCTCTTTCTGCACCCCGTTGCCTCTTTCTGCAACTCAATTCCTTCTTTCTGCATTTCTTTTGTTTCTTTCTGCATATCTCTTGCTTCTTTCTGCACCCCTCGAGCCTCTTTCTTTATCCCTCTTCCCACTTTTTGCACCCCTCTTGCCTCTTCCTGCACCTCTGTTGCTTCTTTCTTCACTTCTTTTGCTTCTTTCTGTACCTCTGTCCCTTCTTTCTGCAACTCTTGTGCCTCTTTTTATACCCATCTTCATTCTTTCTGCACCTCTTGCCTCTTTATGCGCCTCTGTTCCTTCTTTATGCACTTCTTTTGTTTCTTGCTGCAACTCTCTTGCTTCTTTCTGCACCTCTCTAGCCTTTTTCTCCATCCCTCTTCACCCTTTCTGCATCTGTGGCTTCTTTCTGAACCCATCGTGCCTCTTTCTGCACCACTTTTCTCTCTTTCTGCACCACTTTTGCCTCTCTGCACCTCTGTTACGTCTTTCTTCACTTCTCTGTTTCTTTCCGCTTCTCTATTGCTTCTTTCTGCATCCCTCTTGCCTCTTTCTCCACCGCTCCTACACATATTTTTTTTAAAAACTTTATGTTTGCAAGTTTTTTGTGGTCACACATATATACAGCTGAAATTGCAGTACTGTTACACAGGTGAGGCATAGGCAGATTACAATCAAGGCATGACAGATATAACGGAATAGTACATTTCTTCGAATTCATCAAGGTAAGCATATCAGTCAGAGTAGGCAAAACAGTCAAGTATAATTCGTACCGTAATAGTGTCTGATTTCTACATAGCGCAGGATTTAAGAATCTCTAACAATGCAAATGTACACAGCGGGCTTTCAGGGCAGCCTCTTCGGCTGGGCCAAGATACGCAGCATATTGCGCGAGGATGTACCAGTAGTCCATGGTGCCCCCCCCCCACCTTTCAATAACAAACATACAGTAGCACCTCGTATGGACTGAGCATCATCGTATCTATCTTCAGGGTCGGGCGTGACGTTGGGTGGGTGTCCTCTCCACAGAGTTTGTACCATTCCCGGCAAGGTATCCCCGCAAAGGGGCCCAAATGTCACATGGCCGAGAAGTAATTGGTAATAATTCCGAATATGTATTTAACTGATCCTGACAATATATTAGATCATTCATCCAGTCTTTAAACTTAGGGGCTCTGCCCCAACGACACGCCACCCTCCTCTTGGCCACCAGAAGGGCAAGTTCAATAAATCTGCGATGTGCCGCTTGTATGGGTTCCACGTATCCCAGTAGTGCCAGCACCGGGGAGGTACTTATCATAGTGTGAGTCATCTCAGAAAGCGCGGTTATCACCTGAACCCAGTATCGGTTAACTGCATCACACGCCCAGGTGAGATGTAAGAAGTCCGCCCCCGTGGCATGACATCTATCACAGGTATCCGTGGCACGCAGCTGCAGTCTGCACATTCGGACAGGGGTGTAGTACAACCGATGTATGAATTTATAGTATATGATTCTATGTCTACTACTAGCTGAGATGCGTTCTGTATGTTGGAGGGAGAATACCCATTGCCTGTCCGTGAGAGGAGTACCAAGCTCCTGGTCCCATTTCTGCTTAGCTGGTAGGGCCGTGTAGTCTATTTGTGTGTGTACTGCCCTGTAAATTGTCGATACCAGCCTATATGGAGCATCAAGTTGAAGCAGGGTCTGTAAGGGGGCCAATACCACCGGCTCCTGTGGAAAGTCAGGTGTAAGTGCTTTTACTCCTTGGCGGAGCCGGATATAAAAGAACACTTCAAGTGGGTTGGGATGTATCCCTTCATATAATTGTGCCATGTTGCAGAATGTACCGTCACGGTATAGATCACCCCAGGTCGATACTCGGATTTTGTGTAGCAGTCTGCGGAAACCCGGCTCCTGTAATAGGGGCATGTCCGGATGATAGCTCAGCGGCAACGACGGAGCATATAATAACGTCTGTCCCATTTTAGCCAGTAAGCGGGCCCATGCAGTGACCGTGCTTAGTACCGTCATAGGCGTTTTGGCACCGTCTATAGGGATAGGGTGGGCTAACCAGTGTTCAGCAGCTAGTTGGGGCATGTATCTGGGCTGGTGTACCCAGAAGTAGGCATAGTGGGCCTGTGCCGCTTGATAGTACAATTCAAAATCGGGTACCCCGAAGCCTCCGTGTGAGTAGGGACGAGTTAAGGTGTCCCATTTGAGCCGAGGCGATTTTCCCCCCCACACTAGTTTGATGAGTTCGGAGCGGAGCTGGCTAAAGAAGGATCTGCCCGGGTAAAACGGGATATTCAAAAAAAGGTACAATAATTTCGGAAGGATTACCATTTTTATCAGGGAGGTTCTGCCAGCCATCGACAAGGGCAAGGTGATCCACCGCTCCACATTGTCCATTATGCGATTCATGGCCGTGCCATAGTTGGCGCGCATAAGTTCCTCCTTGTTCCGTTTTATGTGGATCCCCAAGTACTTAAAATCACCTTCACTCCAGGCAAGAGGAAAGTCCAGGTCAAATTGCACAGTAGAAGGTGTAAGCGGAAAGATGCAGGACTTACGCCAATTAATTTGGACCCCTGACAGCCTACCAAAACGCACAAATTCTCTGAGGATGGGGTTAAGATTTACGCTAGGATCCCGGATGTATAAAGTAATATCATCAGCATACAGCGCACTATCTTTGTGATACTGTCGCAGTTTAGCGGCTAGGGGTTCCGTGGAGATCGCAAAAAGGAGAGGGGAAAGGGGGCATCCCTGTCTAGTCCCCCTCGTGATGGGGAATGTGGTAGACAGCTTACCATTAATAAGGGCTGTGGCCATAGGGCGTTCATATAGGAGTTGAATCCAGGCGATGAAAATTGCCGGGAATCCCATTCTCTCCAGGACTCGGAACACATAGTCCCATTCCAGGGAGTCAAACGCCTTGGTGGCATCAAGGAAGACAGCCGCCATAGGCAGGTCTTCATGTACCGAGTTGAGGACTGAAAAGAAGGTGCGCAAATTGTGGGAGGTAGCCCTGCCAGGGACAAATCCAGACTGATCAGGGAGTATCAAATTGGGAAGCAGAAGGTTAATGCGATTAGCAACGAGTTTGGCTAATACCTTAACATCGCAATTTAGTAAGGACAGGGGACGATACGAGTCACACATATGCGGTGGTTTGCCAGGCTTAAGTAGAGAGATAATGAGAGCAGTTCTCATCGAGGGTGGCAGGTGGCCCACCTCTAGGGCATCCTCATATACCTCCCGGAGTACAGGGGCCATAAAGTCGATGTATGTTTTATAAAATTCTATCGGGATTCCGCCCATTCCCGTGGCTTTCCCCGACTGCATTCCCATAATTGCGTCCCGCACCTCATCCAGTTCAAAAGGCGCGCTAAGGAAGGCCCTCTGGGCATCGCTGAGCCAGCCCAGTGAGACGTCCTCTAGATAATCCTGCAATTGCAATCCTCCCTCTCTAGAGGTGGTATACAACGTGCTGTAATGGGACACAAAGGAATTAAGGATTTGCGCCGTATCCCGAAATACCACACCATCCGGACCCTCTATTTCAAGTATGATGTTAGGTGCACGCATCAATTTGATCATGGAGACTAGCGCTTTCCCAGGACGGTCACCCTCACCATAGCGGCGAGCAGTCCAGTACTTGCCCCAGAATTTAGATTCCCTTGTCGCCTCGGTCATGTATTCAGAAATCTTGTCTCGGATCGTAAGTAGCGTAGTGTCTGATGGGGTAGTAGCCAATGCCGTTTCCAAATCTTTAAGCTCCCTTTCGAGAGCGCGTATGCTAGTGGTAATATCTCTCAACATCCCGACCCTTTAGCAATGCAAATCCCCCTTAACATTGCCTTAAATGCGTCCCAAATAGTCTCAACCTCCCTGACAGAGTCTTTATTCCTCCTAAAAAATTCTAGGCATTCGTCTCGAAGCTCCTCCTGAAACGTGGCATCTAGAAGCAGCGAGGGGCGCATTCGCCAAGCAGTAGAAGGGGGGCCCAGTTCCGCAGAGCGCAGTGTAATTTTCACAGGGGAATGGTCCGAGTAAGTCCTCGGGAGGTGGTGTGCACGGTGAAGGGATGTGTATAGTTGGGATGTCAGGAATATATAATCCAGTCTTGCCCATGAGCGTGCTTGTGCGGTGAAGTGGGTGCCCTCCCTCATATCTCCATGGAGCCGTCTCCAGGTGTCTACTAAGCTAAAATCAGTAACTACCGCGCGCAGTTCAGCACGCATCTTGGTGTAGTGGTGCGGGGAAGGATGTGACCTGTCCAGTGTGGGGTCTAGTGTCGTATTAAAGTCTCCCCCCCAGATGATTTGATGCGGTCCTGTTCCCACAATGGCTGCCCATAGCTCAGTTACGAATCTCGGGTCATCAGTGTTAGGGCCGTAGCAGCACACCAGGGTGACTGCCGTGTGTCCCAGTCTACCCCACAGCATACAGTAGCGTCCTTGAGCATCTACTTTGGAGCCAGCCATGACAAATGGTGTGTTCCGTTTTACCAGAATCGCCGCACCTCTAGCGTATGTGGAGTAGGAGGAAAACACAGCATTCATTGTCCATCTACTGGCAAAGTTGTGAGTGGCGGACCTGGTAAAATGCGTTTCCTGTAGAAAGGCTATGTGTATTGAGTGTCTATCTAAGTATGATAGTACTTGACGTCGCTTCCTAGGATCTCCGAGCCCTCTAATATTCCAAGTCAAAACATTGAGATCAGTATCATCCATCAATAATGCGTAGCTGCATCCCCATTGTCATCATCCTCGACATGTCTCGCCCATATGTAACCAAGGAGTCTTTGAAATGTATATCCGTGTTCATAAGTAGTCTGGAACCTGTGTGTGCAACCTGTACCGCATGCCCTATATCTCGTACAGAACGATGTAAACTAGTTAACTCACCAGTCAGTGACTTTGCATTCGGTATCACAATCAGCAATAGAACAAACCATGTGAACCAAACAATCCCCCCCCCCTCCCCTCCATTGTACAGAAACCGTAGTGGCATGATGCTAACAAGTGGCCTAGCATGCAGGATACCTAGCGCATTGTGTTCTACCAATGTTTGTACTGCGCAGTGCCATGTCTCTGTTGATAAGCGCGAAATCTCGAACTGAACTGACAGTGGCATCTTAAAAAGACTAGCGTATAGACACATATTGTAGTAGCCAATAAATACCCATTCCTGTCCAATCACACAGCAGAGGGATTTAGATAATGAGACATTTTGTGTACAGCAGTACTTGTATAAAGCACAACCGCAAATATATGGTAAATTAGAAACTGACCATAACCTGCAGCAAAAGTATTCAAGCATTAATAGTACAGTAAAGAGGTTCCTACAAAAAGGAAAAACATCATCAACAACCCAACGCGCTCTAATAGTTGCACCCCCACCCACTGAAGCAGTCCCAACTTGCCAGTAATCCCGTCCCTCCCCCACCCTCAACAAAGCCTATACTCCCCAACATTGGCATCAGTTGCAGTAAATACAATGGGGTACACCCTTCGGGGTGCAGTCTAGTAGCGCACTCAGCCTCCCCCCACTCCTTGGCCCTGTTTCCGATACACATACCAGTCATGGTTCAGGTAGTGGGGGGGGGGTGCCTGGAATACGTTACCACCATCGTCCAGTGCTCATCCAGTTATCAGTTGCGGAATGCAGCCAACCAGTAGTGTGGGCCACATCCGGCCCCGTTGCAGTCCTCAAAGCAATGAAACAGGAATCGCGTAGCCGATGCATAGTGTCATTCATCTTCGGCAGCTGAGTGAAAGTCATCTTGCTTGTCTTCTCTATGTCTTCTATCTTCCGCGCGTTCCCGCTTGATTTGCTTCACAAAATCCTCGACCTGTTGCGGATTAGTAAAGAAGTGTTGTTTCGCTTGGTGAGTCACCCTCAGTTTGGCAGGATATAGGAGTGCATAGTCAATTTGAAGGCTTCGCAGCTTCTTTTTGACTTCCAAGAATTTGCGCCGTTGTTCCTGCACCACAGGTGTAAAATCCGGATAGATGGAGAAGTTGACTCCGTCACAGGAAAGCGTGTGATTGGTGCGGGCGGCCCTCAACGCAGCATCACGATCCCGATAGTTTAGGAGACGGGCAATGATGGGTCGTGGGGGAGCCCCGGTAGAAGGTCGCGGCGCAAGTGACCGGTGCGCCCTTTCGACAATAAATTGTATGGAGAACTGCTCAGGGCCAATCGCCGTAGTCAGTATCCTCTCAACATAGTCTTCCATGCGCCCCGTGTTGGTCGATTCCGGCACACCTACCACGCGAATATTATTGCGACGACTTCTGGCTTCCAACTCCTCGTTCTTCGCGGTTATGACCCTAAGCACATTGTCCATTCTCGCCAGTTGGGTCGTGTGCGTAGCCGTGGTGTCTTCATTGTCCGATATGCGTTGCTCCGCGGTCGTGAGGCGTTCTTCGTGGACATCAACTTTATGCACTATGGCGTCCATTCTAGATGACATCCTGTCCACCTTATCTACAATAGTAGCAAATCCTTGTCGCATCTCTTGCATCATCTGTTGGAAGTCTGAGGTGCCAGGGTGGCTCTCCGAGTCCGTCATAGGAGGGGCCTGGGAACTGCCTGCTTCCTGCGTGTTTCGCAAACCCTTTTTGGTCGCGGTCTAGTCAAATGACAACTTGGGCTGTCTATTATCCGGTTTACCCATATTGAAAGGTGGGGAGAGGCCCGTAAACCGTCGGGGAGCTAAGGTCACCTTGGCGTCCAGGCGGCGGCCGGAGTCCCCCATGCCCGCCAAGTACAACACCACTTATGCACTGCCTGGGCAAGACAGAAGCTCGACTGCTCTGACACTATGGTGCAGCTCCGGGCGTCGGCTGAAAGCCCGGGAGCGTTCGTGATCGTGTGGATAAAAGTGTATTACTGGCCGCTTCCGCGTCAAGCGTCCAGCAGCAGACTTCTTGCCCAAAGCACGGAGGCGAAGGAGGAATCAGAAGTATATGCAACTGGGCCCCTCACAGCACCCCTCAGTGAGCGACAGGATCTAGTCCACCTCAGGGCGCATTCACAACGCAGTCATGCGCTAGCCAAAATTCTTCGCATTGGGGAGGACGCACAGTCCGCAGACGCTGTCTGTAAGGGCGGTGGGGCTCAATATAGACACATAGGCGCATGCACGTCTCGCTTCCGCGCCTCACCTCTCGTCTGCAGGCCTGCGGCGATGCACAAGGATAAGCAGTCTCTGCCAGCAGCCATGCAATAGCGCACCAATCCCCGCAGTTCAGTAGGCGCAGTCAGCACTCATATGCTTCGGGTCCGAGGGGTACAGCTTGGTCGCGCACTTTCCACTCCGCGACTTCCCGCCCTCACAGTGCGTAATGGCCGCCTCTCCTCCCGGCCGCCTGCATGTATTCAAAGCGCCGTGTCCGCCGCGGCAGTCTCAGCAGGGGATGTAAGAGACATTACACAGTCAGCAGCGCCAGTTCTCACATAGGGCTCTCTCGGCGTGCAGAGCGGCTCACTCACCGCAATCGCCACTGCGGGGGCTCCGCCCTGGTTCACAGCGCGGGGCCCTCCTGCCTCGTGTCACGCAGCGGGCTTGCGTAGCACGGCCGGCCAGACCTTTCCTCCAGGCGCACCGAGCTTCACGTCGGGAAGATCTCTCGGCAGTCGTTTCTCTGGCCAGGCATACGCTGGAAGGCTGAAAGTTTCACCGAGGGCTGGGCCGGATATCTTTTCCTATTGAGCGCAGTTTCGATGAGCAGAGGCGGTGTAAACGTAGGATAAATGCCGGATATTTATTCCAGGCTGCAGGAGCCTCACATCGGTGCGGCCATTCTGCAAGTGCGCCCTCTAGCGCCCCCGCTCCTACACATATTTGCATCTCTGTTGCTTGTTTCTGCACTTCTCTTCTCTTTCACACCCTATTTACTCTTCCTGCACCCCATTGCCTCTTTCTGCACCTCTGTTCCTTCTTTCTGCACTACTTTTGTTTCTTTCTGCACCTCTCAGGCTTTTTTCCGCACCCCTCCTCCCTCTTTCTGCACCCCTCTTCCCTCTATCATACCCCTCTTCCCTCTTCAGCACCTCTCCTGGTTCTTTCTGCACCTCTGTGGGTTCTTTCTGCACTTCTTTTGTTTTTGGTGCACCTTTTATTTCTTTCTGCACCCCATTTGCCTCTCTGCACCGCTGTTCCTTCTTTCTGCACTTCTTTTGTTTCTTTCTACACCTCTCTTGCTTCTTTCTGTACCCCTCCTATCTCTTTCTGTACCCCTCTTGCCTCTTCCTACACCCCTCTTGCCTCTTTCTGCACCTCTGTTCCTTCTTTTTGAACTTCATTTGTTTCTTTCTGCATCTCTCTTGGTTCTGTCTGCACCTCTCCTGGTTCTTTCTGCACCCCTTGCCTGTTTCAACACCACTATTCTATCTTCCTGTATCACTCTTGCCTCTTCCTGCACCCCTCTTACCTCTTTCTGCACCTCTGTCTGTTCTTTCTGCACTTCTTTTGTTTCTTTTTGCAGCTCTCTTGCTTCATTGTGCACACCCTGATTCTTTCTCCTCCCCTTCCCTTTTTCTGCACCCTGTTGCCTCTTTCTGCACTTCAGTTTCTTCTTTCTGCATTTTGTTTGTGTCTTTCTACATATCTCTTCCTTCTTTCTGCACCCCTTGTGTCTTGTTCTGCACCCCTCATCCCACTTTATGCACCCCTCTTGCCTCCTTCTGTACCTCTATTTCTTCTTTCTGCATTTTTTTGCTTCTTTCTGTATCATTCGTGCTTCTTTCTGCACCCCTTGTGTCTTGTTCTGCACCCCTCATCCCACTTTTTGCACCCCTCTTGCCTCTTCCTGCACCTCTGTTGCTTCTTTCTTCACTTCTTTTGCTTCTTTCTGTACCTCTGTCCCTTCTTTCTGCAACTCTTGTGCCTCTTTTTGTACCCATCTTCATTCTTTCTGCACCTCTTGCCTCTTTATGCGCCTCGGTTCCTTCTTTATGCACTTCTTTTGTTTCTTGCTGCAACTCTCTTGCTTCTTTCTGCACCTCTCTAGCCTTTTTCTCCACCCCTCTTCGCCCTTTCTGCATCTGTGGCTTCTTTCTGAACCCATCGTGCCTCTTTCTGCACCACTTTTCTCTCTTTCTGCACCACTTTTGCCTCTCTGCACCTCTGTTCCTTCTTTCTTCACTTCTCTGTTTCTTTCTGCTTCTCTATTGCTTCTTTCTGCATCCCTCTTGCCTCTTTCTCCACCGCTCCTACACATATTTGCATCTCTGTTGCTTGTTTCTGCACTTCTCTTCTCTTTCACACCCATTGCCTCTTTCTGAACCTCTGTTCCTTCTTTCTGCACTACTTTTGTTTCTTTCTGCACCTCCCAGGCTTCTTTCTGCACCCCTCCTCCCTCTTTCTGTACCACTCTTCCCTCTATCGTACCCCTCTTCCTTCTTTCTGCACCTCTCCTGGTTCTTTCTGCACCTCTGTCTGTTCTTTCTGCACTTCTTTTATTTTTGGTGCACCTTTCATTTCTTTCTGCACCCCTTTTCCCTTTTTCTGCACCCCATTTGCCTCTCTGCACCTCTGTTCCTTCTTTCTGCACTTCTTTTGTTTCTTTCTACACCTCTCTTGCTTCTTTCTGTACCCCTCCTATCTCTTTCTGTACCCCTCTTGCCTCTTCCTACACCCCTCTTGCCTCTTTCTGCACCTCTGTTCCTTCTTTTTGAACTTCATTTGTTTCTTTCTGCATCTCTCTTGGTTCTGTCTGCACCTCTCCTGGTTCTTTCTGCACCCCTTGCCTGTTTCAACACCACTATTCTATCTTCCTGTATCACTCTTGCCTCTTCCTGCACCCCTCTTACCTCTGTCTGCACCTCTGTCTGTTCTTTCTGCACTTCTTTTGTTTCTTTTTGCAGCTCTCTTACTTCATTGTGCACCCCCTGATTCTTTCTCCCCTCCTTCCCTTTTTCTGCACCCTGCTGCCTCTTTCTGCACCTCAGTTTCTTCTTTCTGCATTTCTTTTGTGTCTTTCTACATATCTATTCCTTCTTTCTGCACCCCTTGTGCCTTGTTCTGCACCCCTCATCCCACTTTCTGTACCTATATTCCTTCTTTTTGCACTTGTTGTTCCTTTCTGTACCTCTCTTCCTTCTTTCTGGATCCTCTTGCCACTTCCTCCACCCCTGTCCCCCTTTTTGCATCTGTGTTGCTTCTTTAAGCACTTCTCTTGCCTCTTTCTTCACCCCATCCCTCTTCCTGCACCTCTGTTGCTTCTTTCTACACCCATCGTGCCTCTTTCTACACCCCTTTTCTCACTTTCTACACCCCTCTTGCCTCTCTGCACCTCAGTTCCTTCTTTCTGCATTTCTTTTGTTCTTTCTGCACATCTCTTGCTTCTTTCCCCTCCCTTGTGCCTCTTTCTGCACCACACTTCCCACTTTCTGCAGCTCTCTTACCACTTTCTGCACCTCTGTTTCTTTTTTCTGCACTCTTCTTGCTTCTTTCTGCACCTCTCTTGCTTCTTTCTGCATCACTCGTGCTTCTTTATGTACCCTCTTCCCTTTTTCTGCACCCATCTTGCCTCTTTCTGCACCTGTTCCATCTTTCTGCACTTCTTTTGTTTCTTTCTGTACCTCTCTTGCTTCTTTCTGCACCTCTTTTGCCACTTCCTCCACCCATGTCTCCCTTTTTGCATCTCCATTGCTTCTTGCTGCACTTCTCTTGCCTCTTTCTCCACCCCTCTTCCCTCTACCTGCACCTCTGTTACATCTTTTTGCTCTTCTTTTAGTTCTTTCTGCACCTCTGTCCTTTCTTTCTACAACCCTTGTGCCTCTTTCTGCACCCCTCTTCTCTTTCTGCATCTCTTGCCTTTTACTGCACAACTGTTCCTTCTTTATGCACTTCATCTATTTCTTGATGCAGCTCTCTTGCTTCTTTCTGCACTCCTCATGCCACTTTTTCTACACCTGTACCCCCTTTTTGCATGTCTGTTGCTTCTTTCTCCACTTCTCTTGCTTCTTTCTGTACCTCTGCCCCTTCTTTCTGCACCCCTTGTGCTTCTTTCTGCACCCCTCTAGCCTCTTTCTCTACCCCTCTTCCCCTTTCTGCATCTCTGTTGATTCTTTCTGCACCACTTTTCTCTTTCTCCGCCACTCTGTCCTCTCTGCACCTCTGTTCCATCTTTTTGAACTTCATTTGTTTTTTTCTTCAACTCTCCTGGTTCTTTCTGCACCCCCTTGCCTGCTTCTGTACCCCTCTTCCCTCTTTCTGTATCCTTTTTGCCCCTTTCTGCACCCCTCTTGCCTCTTTCTGCACCTCTCTCTGTTGTTTCTGCACTTCTTTTGTTTTTGCTGTACCTATTGCTACTTTCTGCACCCCTTTTGCCTCTTTCTGCACCCCTTGCCTCTCTGCACCTCTGTTCCTTCTTTCTGCACTTCTTTTGAATCTTTTTGTAGCTCTCTTGCTTCTTTGTGCACCCCCTGACTCTTTCTCCACCCCTTCCCTCTTTCTGCACCCGTTGCCTCTTTCTGCACCTCAGTTCCTTCTTTCTGCACATCTTTTGTTTCTTACTGCAGCTCTCTTGCTTCTTTCTGCATCCTTCTAGTATCTTTCTCCAAAACTCTTCCCCTTTCTGCAGCTCTGTTGCTTCTTTCTGTACCCGTTGTGCCTCTTTCTGCATACCTTTTCCCTATTTCTGCACCCCTTTTGCCTCTCTGCACCTCTGTTCCATCTTTCTGCACTTCTTTTGTTTCTTTCTGCACCTCTCTTGCTTCTTTCTGAACCCCTCCTCTCTCTTTCTGTACCCCCTCTTCCCTCTTTCTGCACCCCTGGTGCCTCTTTCTGCACCTCTGTTCCTTCTTTTTGAACTTCAATTGTTTCTTTCTGCACCTCTCCTGGTTCTTTCTGCACCCCTTGCTTGCTTTTGTACCCCTCTTCCATCTTTCTGTATCCATCGTGCCTCTTTCTGTACCCCTCTTGCCTCTTTCTGCACCTCTCTCTGTTCTTTCTGCACTTCTTTTGTTTTTGCTCTCGCTGCTTTCTGTACCCCTTTTGTTTCTTTATGCACCTCTGTTCCTTCTTTCTGCACTTCTTTGAATCTTTTTGCAGCTCTCGTGTTTCTTTGAGCACCACCTGGCTCTTTCTCCGCCCCTTCCTTGCACCTCTTTTGCCACTTCCTCCACCCATGTCCCCCTTTTTGCATCTCCATTGCTTCTTGCTACACTTCTCTTGCCTCTTTCTTCACTCCTCTTCCCTCTACCTGCACCTCTGTTGCATCTTTTTGCACTACTCTTAGTTCTTTCTGCACCTCTGTCCTTTCTTTCTACAACCCTTGTGCCTCTTTCTGCACCCCTCTTCTCTCTTTTTGCACCTCTTGCCTTTTTCTGCACAACTGTTCCTTCTTTATGCACTTCTTTTGTTTCTTGCTGCAACTCTCTTGCTTCTTTCTGCACCCCCATGCCACTTTTTTCTACTCCAGTACCCCATTTTTGCATGTCTTTTGCCCCTTTCTGCACCATTTTTGTCTTTCTCCACCACTTTTGCCTCTCTGCACCTCTGTTCAGTCTTTCTCCATTTCTTCTGTTTCTTTCTGCATCTCTATTGCTTCTTTCTCCACCCATCCTACCCATTTTTAGGTCTCGTGACCTACAATGCGCGCAAGCGCATTGAGGAGCGAGAATTCAAGTGCTCGAAATCCTCGTCAAACCAAGGGCTTTATTCCTTGCGGTTTTCTTGAAGTTCACGTGGCCACAGGCACGAGCTTTTGGGCCATAAACTCTGTTCCCCACAGCCTTACATTCATTTCTCCTCCCCCTCCCCAGCCAGCTTCCCCCAGGCCGTAGCAGCACTCCTCCCACACCAGCACCTCTCCTCTCTCTCCCCGCAAACACAGCCTTTACTTTAATTTCTCCTCCCCCTCCCCAGCCATGCCGAATTCTCCTCCCACCTCCCACGGCCGTCCTTTCTGCCCGCACGAGCCTTCTCTTCTCTCTGCTCTCCCCTCAGGCGCCGTGACATACTTCAAAGGCTTATCACTTCACACGGCCGCAGGCTGTGCAACCAGAGCACTTCAGTTGGTGCACAGCCCCCCTCCCAGCACTGCCTTGTTACTCTCGGCAGCCAACTTTCGTTTCATGGTGGAACAAACCTCACTGATAACTATCGTCTATTGTAGCGAACAACACCAGGTTCAACTTGTGACTTCAGGCGCTACACGCATCTTTGCAGGGTGTGTGCACAATCTAACGCCATTTTTTGTAGCTACCTTTACGAGTATCATTGGGTATTACGACCCTGTCTACGTGCCTTGAAGTAGCATTCTGATGGCTTAAGGCGCTTGCTCACAAGTCCGCACTCGATGCACTCTCTTATTTTCTCCTTCCTGCTACCCAGGCTCCGCATTTCACCCATTGAAATAACTTTAGAGCAGCATAAAAGGGTATACAAACAAAGTAATGTAACTAAACAGAACATATATTCTTAACTAAATGTGGCATATACATGGATAATATATGGAACGTATGTAAGCATAACATACCATATGTAGAGTGCAGAGTGCAGATTCAGAGTGCAGTGTGCAAAGTGCAGATTGTGAGTGCAGATTGTGAGTGCAGTTTGTGAGTGCAGATTGTGAGTGCAGATTGTGAGTGCAGATTCAGAGTGCAGATTCAGAGTGCAGATTCAGAGTGCAGATTCAGAGTGCAGAGTGCAGATTCAGAGTGCAGAGTGCAGATTTAGAGTGCAGATTGTGAGTGAAGAGTGCAGAGTGCAGATTTAGAGTGCAGATTGTGAGTGCAGAGTGCAGAGTGCAGATTCAGAGTGCAGAGTGCAGATTGTGAGTGCAGAGTGCAGATTGTGAGTGCAGAGTGCAGATTGTGAGTGCAGAGTGCAGATTGTGAGTGCAGAGTGCAGATTCAGAGTGCAGAGTGCAGATTCAGAGTGCAGATTCAGAGTGCAGATTCAGAGTGCAGATTCAGAGTGCAGATGCAGATTCAGAGTGCAGATGCAGATTCAGAGTGCAGATGCAGATTCAGAGTGCAGATGCAGATTCAGAGTGCATATTCAGAGTGCAGAGTGCATATTCAGAGTGCAGAGTGCATATTCAGAGTGCAGATTCAGAGTGCAGAGTGCAGATTCAGAGTGCAGAGTGCAGATTCAGAGTGCAGAGTGCAGATTCAGAGTGCAGATGCAGATTCAGAGTGCAGAGTGCAGATTCAGAGTGCAGAGTGCAGATTCAGAGTGCAGATTCAGAGTGCAGAGTGCAGATTCAGAGTGCAGAGTGCAGATTCAGAGTGCAGAGTGCAGATTCAGAGTGCAGAGTGCAGATTTAGAGTGCAGATTCAGAGTGCAGATTCAGAGTGCAGATTCAGAGTGCAGATTCAGAGTGCAGATTCAGAGTGCAGATTCAGAGTGCAGAGTGCAGATGCAAATTCAGAGTGCAGATTCAGAGTGCAGATTCAGAGTGCAGATTCAGAGTGCAGATTCAGAGTGCAGATTCAGAGTGCAGATTCAGAGTGCAGATTCAGATTCAGAGTGCAGATTCAGAGTGCAGATTCAGATTCAGAGTGCAGATTCAGAGTGCAGATTCAGATTCAGAGTGCAGATGCAGATTCAGAGTGCAGATGCAGATTCAGAGTGCAGAGTGCAGATGCAGATTCAGAGTGCAGATTCAGAGTGCAGATGCAGATTCAGAGTGCAGATGCAGATTCAGAGTGCAGAGTGCAGATTCAGAGTGCAGATGCAGATTCAGAGTGCAGATGCAGATTCGGAGTGCAGATTCAGAGTGCAGATGCAGAGTGCAGAGTGCAGATGCAGATTCAGAGTGCAGAGTGCAGATTCAGAGTGCAGATTCAGAGTGCAGATTCAGAGTGCAGATTCAGAGTGCAGATTCAGAGTGCAGATTCAGAGTGCAGATTCAGAGTGCAGATGCAGAGTGCAGATTCAGAGTGCAGATTCAGAGTGCAGATTCAGAGTGCAGATGCAGATTCAGAGTGCAGATTCAGAGTGCAGATGCAGAGTGCAGATTCAGAGTGCAGAGTGCAGATGCAGATTCAGAGTGCAGAGTGCAGATTCAGAGTGCAGATTCAGAGTGCAGATTCAGAGTGCAGATTCAGAGTGCAGATTCAGAGTGCAGATTCAGAGTGCAAATGCAGATTCAGAGTGCAGATTCAGAGTGCAGATGCAGAGTGCAGAGTGCAGATTCAGAGTGCAGAGTGCAGATTCAGAGTGCAGAGTGCAGAGTGCAGAGTGCAGATTCAGAGTGCAGATTCAGAGTGCAGATTCAGAGTGCAGAGTGTAGATTCAGAGTGCAGAGTGCAGATTCAGAGTGCAGATTCAGAGTGCAGAGTGCAGATTCAGAGTGCAGATTCAGAGTGCAGATTCAGAGTGCAGATTCAGAGTGCAGAGTCAGAGTGCAGATTCAGAGTGCAGAGTCAGAGTGCAGATTCAGAGTGCAGAGTCAGAGTGCAGATGCAGAGTGCAGATTCAGAGTGCAGAGTGCAGATTCAGAGTGCAGAGTGCAGATTCAGAGTGCAGATTCAGAGTGCAGAGTGCAGATTCAGAGTGCAGAGTGCAGATTCAGAGTGCAGAGTGCAGATTCAGAGTGCAGAGTGCAGAGTGCAGAGTGCAGTTGCAGAGTGCAGTTGCAGAGTGCAGTTGCAGAGTGCACTCAGCAGCACCACCACAGCATCACTCAGCAGCACCACAGCATCACTCAGCACCACCACAGCACCACTCAGCACCACCACAGCACCACTCAGCGCAATCCCAGCATCACTCAGCACCACCACAGCATCACTCAGCACCACCACAGCATCACTCAGCACCACCACAGCATCAATCTGTGCAACCATTCAACAACAACTGGTTTAATTATGTTCTCTCAATGTTTCAAGCTTTATTACAAATGTCACAAAAAGATGTTATTTCACTTCTGTTCTTGGATTTTCATCACAATAAAATACACTGAACATAATCTTCACAAACGTTATTTACAAACGTTTAAGCTATTGCCAATATACATTACAATCACTTTTATTTAAGTGTTAATTATTTAAAAAAATAAAAGCCGTTGCTATTTGTAATATCAATACATCTAAGTCACGTAAATACAAAACATGTTGCATTACAAATGCTAGAGTCGTCACATGTGCGAAAGTTATAACTATTGGCATTGAAAATGACAAAGCTATTAATTTAGCTATTTTCAAAATCAACACATAAATAAAAAAATTGTCATTTACAAGACCAATAGCTCAAACTTTCATAATGCGAGACCTATTGCATTGCAAATGCTTGTTGTATTTATGTTGCTTGTTTCTGCACTTCTCTA
Organism: Lissotriton helveticus; assembly: GCF_964261635.1. Taxonomy (NCBI): domain Eukaryota; kingdom Metazoa; phylum Chordata; class Amphibia; order Caudata; family Salamandridae; genus Lissotriton; species Lissotriton helveticus. Next base: position 1,341,713,586 of record NC_136061.1, on the reverse strand, counting down.
CTCTTTCACACCCTATTTCCTCTTTCTGCAACCCTCTTGCCTCTTTCCGCACCTCTGTTCCTGCTTTTTGAACTTCATTTGTTTCTGTCTGCAACTCTCCTGGTTCTTTCTGCATCCCCTGCCTGTTTCTACACTCCTCTTTAAACTTTCTGTATCCCTCTTGCCTCTTCCTGCACCCTTATTGCCTCTTTCTGCACCTCTGTCTGTTCTTTCTGCACTTCTTTTGTTTTTGCTGCACATTTTGCTTCTTTTTGCACCCCTTTTCCTGCGCCCCTCTTGGCCTCTCTGCACGTCTGTTCCTTCTTTTTGAACTTCATTTGTTTCTTTCTGCATCTCTTGGTTCTTTCTGCGTCTCTCCTGGTTCTTTATGCACCCCATTGCCTGTTTCTACACCCCTCTTCTATCCTTCTGTATCACTCTTGCCTCTTTCTGCATCCCTCTTTCCTCTTTCTGCACCTCTGTCTTTTCTTTCGGTACTTCTTTTGTTTCTTTTTGCAGCTCTCTTGCTTCATTGTGCACCCCCTGATTCTTTCTCCTCCCCTTCCCTTTGTCTGCACCCTGTTGCGTCTTTCTGCACCTCAGTTTCTTCTTTCTGCATTTATTTAGTTTTTTTCTGGATATCTCTTGCTTCTTTCTACACCGCCTGTGCCTCTTTCTGTACCCCTTGTGCCTTGTTCTGCACCCCTCTTCCCACTTTTTGCACCGCTCTTGCCCCTTTCTGTACCTCTATTCCTTCTTTCTGCACCTCTCCTGCTTCTTTCTGGATCCCTCTTGCCACTTCCTCCACCCATGTCCCCCTTTTTGCATCTGTGTTGCTTCTTTCTGTACTTCTCTTCCCTCTTTCTCCATCCCTCATTCCTCTTCCTGCACCTCTGTTGCTTCTTACTGCACCCATCGTGCCTCTTTCTACACCCTTTTTCTCACTTTCTGCACCCCTGTTGCCTCTTTCTGCACTTCAGTTCCTTCTTTCTGCATTTCTTTTGTTTCTTTCTGCACATCTCTTGCTTCTTTCTCATCCCTTGTGCCTCTTTCTGCACCACACTTCCCACTTTCTGCACCCCTCTTGCCTCTTTCTGCACCTCTGTTTCTTTTTCAGCACTCCTCTCGCTTCTTTCTGTACCTCTTTTGCTTCTTTCTGCATCACTCGTGCTTCTTTATGAACCCGTCTTCCCTCTTTCTGTACCCCTCTTGCCTCTTTCTGAACCTCTGTTTCATCTATTTGAACTTCATTTGTTTCTTTCTGCAACTCTCCTGGTTCTTTCTGCACCCCCTTGCCTGCTTCTGTACCCCTCTTCCCTCTTTCTGTATCCATCTTGCCTCTTTCTGCACCCTTCTTGCCTCTTTCTGCACCTCTGTCTGTTCTTTCTGCACTTCTTTTGTTTTTGGTGTACCTCTTGCTTCTTTCTGCACCCCTTTTGCCTAGTTCTGCACTCCTTGACTCTCTGCACCTCTGTTCCTTCTTTCTGCACTACGTTTGAATCTTTTTGTAGCTTTCTTCCTTCTTTGTGCACCCCATGACTCTTTCTCCACCCCTACCCTCTTTCTGCACCCTGTTGCCTCTTTCTGCACTTCAGTTCCTTCTTTCTGCATTTCTTTTGTTTCTTTCTGCACATCTCTTGCTTCTTTCTAATCCCTTGTGCCTCTTTCTGCGCCACACTTCCCACTTTCTGCACCCCTCTTGCCTCTTTTTGTACCTCTGTTTCTTTTTCTTCACTCCTCTTGCTTCTTTCTGCACCTCTTTTGCTTCTTTCTGCATCACTCGTGCTTCTTTATGTACCCGTCTTCCCTCTTTCTGTACCCCTCTTGCATCTTTCTGCACCTCTATTTCATCTTTTTGAACTTCATTTGTTTCTTTCTGCAACTCTCCTGGTTCTTTCTGAACCCCCTTGCCTGCTTCTGTACCCCTCTTCCCTCTTTCTGTATCCATCTTGCCTTTTTCTGCACCCCTCTTGCCTCTTTCTGCACCTCTGTTCCTTCTTTCTGCACTTCTTTTGAATCTTTTTGTAGCTCTCTTGCTTCTTTGTGCACCCCATAACTCTTTCTCCGCCCCTACCCTCTTTCTGCACCCTGTTGCCTCTTTCTGCACTTCAGTTCCTTCTTTCTGCATTTCTTTTGTTTCTTTTTGCACATCTCTTGCTTCTTTTTGCACCCCTTGTACCTCTTTCAGCAACCCTTTTCCCACTTTTTGCCTCTTTCTCTTGCCTCTCTCTGCACCTCTGTTTCTTCTTTCTGCACAGCTCTTACTTCTTTTTGAATCACTCCTGTTTTTTTCCGCACCCCTCTTCCCTTTTTCTGCACCCCTCTTGCCTCTTTCTGCACCTCTGTTCCTTCTTTGTGCACTTCTTTTGTTTCTTTCTGCACCCCTCTTGCTTCTTTCTGCACCTCTTGCCACTTCCTCCATCCCTGTCGCCCCTTTTTGCATCTCTGTTCCTTCTTGCTGCACTTCTCTTGCCTCTTTCTCCACCCCTCTTCCTGCACCTCTGTTGCTTCTTTCTGCACCTCTGTCCTTTCTTTGTACAACCCTTGTGCCTCTTTCTACACCCTCTTTCCTCTTTCTGCACCTCTTGCCTTTTTCTGCAAAACAATTCCTTCTTTATGCACTTATTTTATTTCTTGCTGCAGCTCTCTTGCTTCTTTCTGCACCCCTCATGCCACTTTTTCTACCCCAGTACCCCCTTTGTGCACGTCTGTTGCCCCTTTCTGCTCCATTTTTCTCTTTCTCCACCACTTTTGCCTCTCTGCACCTCTGTTCCTTCTTTCTCCACTTCTTCTGTTTCTTCCTGCATCTCTATTGCTTCTTTCTGCATCTCTATTGCTTCCTTCCCCACCCATCCTACCCATTTTTGCATCTCTGTTGCTTGTTTCTGCACTTCTCTAATCTTTCACACCCTATTTCCTCTTTCTGCACCCCTCTTGCCTCTTTCCGCACATTTGTTCCTGCTTTTTTAACTTCATTTGTTTCTTTCTGCAACTCTCCTGGTTCTTTATGAACCCCCCTGCCTGTTTCTACACTCCTCTTCAAACTTTCTGTATCCCTCTTGCCTCTTCCTGCACCCCTCTTGCCTCTTTCTGCACCTTTGTCTGTTCTTTCTGCACTTCTTTTGTTTTTGCTGCACATTTTGCTTCTTTTTGCACCCCTTTTCCTGTGCCCCTCTTGGCCTCTCTGCACCTCTGTTCCTTCATTTTAAACTTTATTTGTTTCTTTCTGCATCTCTCTTGGTTATTTCTGCGTCTCTCCTGGTTCTTTCTGCACCCCATTGCCTGTTTCTACAACCCTCTTCTATCCTTCTGTATCACTCTTGCCTCTTTCTGCACCCCTCTTGCCTCTTCCTGCACCTCTGTCTTTTATTCCCGTACTTCTTTTGTTTCTTTTTGCAGCTCTCTTGCTTCATTGTGCACCCCCTGATTCTTTCTCCTCCCCTTTGTCTGCACCCTGTTGCGTCTTTCTGCACCTCAGTTTCTTCTTTCTGCTTTTTTTTCTGCATATATCTTGCTTCTTTCTGCATCGCTTGTGCCTCTTTCTGTACCCCTTGTGCCTTGTTCTGCACCCCTCTTCCCACTTTTGCACCGCTCTTGCCTCTTTCTGTACCTCTATTCCTTCTTTCTGCACCTCTCTTGCTTCTTTCTGGATCCCTCTTGCCACTTCCTCCACCCATGTCCCTCTTTTTTCATCTGTGTTGCTTCTTTCTGTACTTCTCTTCCCTCTTTCTCCATCCCTCATTCCTCGTCCTGCACCTCTGTTGCTTCTTACTGCACCCATCGTGCCTCTTTCTATACCCCTTTTCTCACTTTCTGCGCCCCTCTTGCCTCTCTGCACCTCAGTTCCTTCTTTTTGCGTTTCTTTTGTTTCTTTCTGCACATCACTTGCTTCTTTCTCATCCCTTGTGCCTAGTTCTGCACCACACTTCCCACTTTCTGCACCTATGTTTCTTTTTCTGCGCTCCTCTTGCTTCTTTCTGCACTTCTTTTGCTTCTTTCTGCATCACTTGTGCTTCTTTATGTACCCGTCTTCCCTCTTTCTGCACCTCTCTTGCTTCTTTCTAAACCCCTCCTCTCTCTTTCTGTACCCCCTCTTCCCTCTTTCTGCACCCCTGTTGCCTCTTTCTGCACCTCTGTTCCTTCTTTTTGAACTTCAATTGTTCCTTTCTGCACCTCTCCTGGTTCTTTCTGCACCTCTCCTGGTTCTTTCTGCACCTCTCCTGGTTCATTCTGCACCCCTTGCTTGCTTTTGTACCCCTCTTCCATCTTTCTGTATCCATCGTGCCTCTTTCTGTACCCCTCTTGCCTCTTTCTGCTCCTCTCTCTGTTCTTTCTGCACTTCTTTTGTTTTTGCTGTACCTCTCGCTGCTTTCTGTACCCCTTTTCTTTCTTTATGCACCCGTGCCTTTCTGCACCTCTGTTCATTCTTTCTGCACTTCTTTAAATCTTTTTGCAGCTCTCGTGCTTCTTTGTGCACCACCTGGCTCTTTCTCCGCCCCTTCCTTGCACAACGTTTGCCACTTCCTCCACCCATGTCCCCCTTTTTGCATCTCTATTGCTTCTTGCTACACTTCTCTTGCCTCTTTCTCCACTCCTCTTCCCTCTACCTGCACCTCTGTTGCATCTTTTTGCACTACTCTTAGTTCTTTCTGCACCTCTGTCCTTTCTTTCTACAACCCTTGTGCCTCTTTCTCCACCCCTCTTCTCTCCTTCTGCACCTCTTGCCTTTTTCTGCACAACTGTTTCTTCTTTATGCACTTCTTTTGTTTCTTGCTGCAACTCTCTTGCTTCTTTCTGCACCCCCATGCTACTTTTTCTACTCCAGTACCCCCTTTTTGCATGTCTGTTGCCCCTTTCTGCATCTCTATTGCTTCTTTCTCCATCCATCCTACCCATATTTGTATCTATGTTGCTTGTTTCTGCACTTCTCTGCTCTTTCACACCCTATTTCCTCTTTCTGCAAACCTCTTGCCTCTTTCTGCACCTCTGTTCCTGCTTTTTGAACTTCATTTGTTTCTTTCTGCAACTCTCCTGGTTCTTTCTGCACCCCCTGCCTGTTTCTACACTCCTCTTCAAACTTTCTGTATCCCTCTTGCCTCTTCCTTCACCCTTCTTGCCTCTTTCTGCACCTCTGTCTGTTCTTTCTGTACTTCTTTTGTTTTTGCTGCACATTTTGCTTCTTTTTGCACCCCTTTTCCTGCGCCCCTCTTGGCCTCTCTGCACCTCTGTTCCTTCTTTTGAACTTCATTTGTTTCTTTCTGCATCTCTCTTGATTCTTTCTGCGTCTCTCCTGGTTCTTTCTGCACCCCATTGCCTGTTTCTACACCCCTCTTCTATCCTTTTGTATCATTCTTGCCTCTTTCTGCACCCCTCTTTCCTCTTTCTGCACCTCTGTCTTTTCTTTCCGTACTTCTTTTGTTTCTTTTTGCAGCTCTCTTGCTTCATTGTGCACCCCCTGATTCTTTCTCCTCCCCTTCCCTTTGTCTGCACCCTGTTGCGTCTTTCTGCACCTCAGTTTCTTCTTTCTGCATTTATTTTGGTTTTTTCAGCATATCTCTTCCTTCTTTCTGCACCGCTTGTGCCTCTTTCTGTACCCCTTGTGCCTTGTTCTGCACCCCTCTTCCCACTTTTTGCACCGCTCTTGCCTCTTTCTGTACCTCTATTCCTTCTTTCTTCACCTCTCTTGCTTCTTTCTGGATCCCTCTTGCCACTTCCTCCACCCATGTCCCCCTTTTTGCATCTGTGTTGCTTCTTTCTGTACTTCTCTTCCCTCTTTCTCCATCCCTCATTCCTCTTCCTGCACCTCTGTTGCTTCTTACTGCACCCATCGTGCCTTGTTCTACACCCCTTTTCTTACTTTCTGCACGCCTCTTGCCTCTCTGCACCTCAGTTCCTTCTTTCTGCATTTCTTTTGTTTCTTTCTGCACATCTCTTGTTTCTTTCTCATCCCTTGTGCCTCTTTCTGCACCACACTTCCCACTTTCTGCACCCCTCTTGCCTCTTTCCGCACCTCTGTTTCTTTTTCTGCACTCCTCTCGCTTCTTTCTGCACCTCTTTTGCTTCTTTCTGCATCACTCGTGCTTCTTTATGTACCCGTCTTCCCTCTTTCTGTATCCCTCTTGCCTCTTTCTGCACCACTGTTTCATCTTTTTGAACTTCATTTGTTTCTTTCTGCAACTCTCCTGGTTCTTTCTGCACCCCTTTGCCTGCTTCTGTGCCCCTCTTCCCTCTTTCTGTATCCATATTGCCTCTTTCTGCACACTTCTTGCCTCTTTCTGCACCTCTGTCTGTTCTTTCTGCACTTCTTTTGTTTTTAGTGTACCTCTTGCTTCTTTCTGCACCCCTTGTGCCTTGTTCTGCACCCCTCTTCCCACTTTTTGCACCGCTCTTGCCTCTTTCTATACCTCTATTCCTTCTTTCTGCTCCTCTCTTGCTTCTTTCTGGATCCCTCTTGCCACTTCCTCCACCCATGTCCCCCTTTTTGCATCTGTGTTGCTTCTTTCTGCACTTCTCTTGCCTCTTTCTCCACCCCTCATCCCTCTTCTTGCACCTCTGCTGTTTCTTTTGGCACTTCTCGTGCTTCTTTCTGTACCCCTGTCCCTTCTTTATGTAACACTTGTGCTTCTTTTTGCATCACTCTTCCCTCTTTCTGCACCTCTTGCCTCTTTCTGCACCTCTGTTCCTTCTTTCTGCACTTCTTTTGTTTCTTGCTGCAACTCTCTTGCTTCGTTCTGCACCCCTCTAGCCTATTTCTCTACCCCTATTCCCCCTTTCTGCATCTCTGTTGCTTCTTTCTGTACCCGTTGTGCCTCTTGCTGCACACCTTTTCCCTTTTTCTGCGCCCCTCTTGACTCTCTGTACTTCTGTTCCTTCTTTCTGCACTTCTTTTGTTCCTTTCTACACCTCTCTTGCTGCTTTCTGCACCCCTCCTCCCTCTTTCTGCACCCTTCTCTTCCCTCTTCCTACATCCCTGTTGCCTCTTTCAGCACCTCTGTTCCTTCTTTTTGAACTTCAATTGTTTCTTTCTGCACCTGTCCTGGTTCTTTCTGCACCCCCTTGCCTGTTTCTGCATCCCTCTTGCCTCTTTCTGCACCTCTGTCTGTTCTTTCTGCACTTCTTTTGTTTTTGCTACACCTTTCGCTTCTTTCTGTACCCCTTTTCCCTTTTTCTGCACCCCTCTTGCCTCTCTGCACCCCTCACCCCTCTTTCTGTACCCCTCTTCCTGCACCCCTCTCCTCTTTCTGCACTTCTGTTCCTTCTTTTTGAACATCATTTGTTTCTTTCTGCACCTCTCCTGGTTCTTTCTCCACCCCCTTGTCTGTTTCTACATCCCTCTTCCATCTTTCTGTATCCCTCTTGCCACTTTCTGCACCCCTCTTGCCTCTTTCTGCACCTCTGTCTGTTCTTTCTGTACTTCTTTTGTTTTAGCTGCACCTTTTGCTTCTTTCTGCACCCCTTTCCCTATTTCTGCACCCCTCTTGCCTCTCTGCAACTCTGTTCCTTCTTTCTGCACTTCTTTTACTTATTTCTACACCTCTCTTGCTTCTTTCTGCAACCCTCCTCCCTCTTTCTGCACCCCTCTTGCCTCTATCTGCACCCCTGTTACTTCTTTTTGAACTTCATTTGTTTCTTTCTGCACCTCTCCTGGTTCGTTCTGTCCCTCTCATGGTTCTTTCTGCACCCCCTTGCCTGTTTCTACACCCCTCTTCCATCTTTCTTTATCACTCTTGCCTCTTTCTTCACCCCTCTTGCCTCTTTTTGCACTTCTGTCTGTTCTTTCTGTACTTCTTTTGTTTCTTTTTGCAGCTCTCTTGCTTCTTTGTGCACCCCTGACTCTTTCTCCACCCCTTCCCTCTTTTTGCATCCCGTTGCCTCTTTCTGCACCTCAGTTTCTTCTTTCTGCACTTCTTTTGTTTATTTCTGCACCTCTATTACTTCTTTCTGCATCCCTCTTGCCTCTTTCTCCATCCCTCTTACCTATTCCTGCATCTCTGTTGCTTGTTTCTACACTTCTCGGGTCTCTTTCACACCCTCTTCCCTCTTTCTACACCCCTCTTGCATCTGTCTGCACCCCTCATCCCTCTTTCTGAACCCCACTTCCCTCTGTCTACACCCCTCTTGCCTCTCTAAACCTCTGTCCTTCTTTTGGTTTTTTCTGCACCTCTGTCCCTTCTTTCTGCACTTCTTTTGTTTCTTTCTGCACCTGCCTTGCTTCTTTCTGCATCTCTCGTGCCACTTCCTCCTCGCCTATTCCCCTTTTTGCATCTCCATTGCATCTTGTTGCACTTCTATTGCCTCTTTGTCCACCCCTCTTCCCTCTACCTGCACCTCTGTTGCATCTTTCTGCTCTTCTCTTAGTTCTTTCTGCATATCTGTCCTTTCTTTCTACAACCCTTGTGCCTCTTTCTGTACCCCTCTTCCCTCTTTCTGCATCTCTTTCCTTTTTCTGCACAACTGGTCCTTCTTTATGCATTCTTTTGTTTCTTGTTGTACCTCTCTTGCTACTTTCTGCACCCCTCTTGCTTCTTACTCCACCCCTTTCCTCCCTTTTTGAATCTGTGTTGCTTCTTTCTGCACTTCTCTTGCCTCTTTCTCCACCCCTCATCCCTCTTCCCGCACCTCTGTTGCTTCTTTCTGCACTTCTCTTGCTTCTTTCTGCAACTCTGTCCCTTTTTTATGCAACCCTTGTGCCTCTGTATGCACCCCTCTGCCCTCTTTCTGCACCTATTATTTCTTTCTGCACCTCTGTTCCTTCTTTCTGCACTTCTTTTGTTTCTTGCTGCAACTCTCTTGCTTCTTTCTGCACCCCTCTAGCCTCTTTCTCTACCCCTCTTTCCCCTTTCTGCATCTCTGTTGCTTGTTTCTGTACCTGTCATGCCTCTTTCTTCACACCTTTTCCCTTTTGTGTGCCCCTCTTTCCTCTTTCTGCACCTCTGTTCCTTCTTTTTGAACTTCATTTGTTTCTTTGTGCACCTCTCTTGCTTATTTCTGCACTCCTCCTCCATCTTTCTGTACCCCTGTTCCCTCTAATTGCACCCCACGTGCCTCTTTCTGCACCTCTGTTCCTTCTTTTTGAACTTCATTTGTTTCTTTCTGCACCTCTCCTGGTTCTTTCTGTACCTTTCCTGGTACTTTCTGCACCCCTTTCCTGTTTCTACACTATTGTTCCATCTTTCTGTATCCCTCTTGCCACTTTCTGCACCCCTCTTGCCTCTTTCTGCACCTCTGTCTATTCTTTCTGCACTTCTTTTGTTTTTGCTGCACCGTTTGCTTCTTTCTGCACCCCTCTTGCCGCTCTGCAACTCTGTTCCTTCTTTCTGCACTTCTTTTGCTTCTTTCTATACCTCTCTTGCTTCTTCCTGCACAGTTCCTCCCTTTTTCTGTACCCCTCTTCCCTCTTTCTGCACCCCTCTTCCTGCACCTCTGTTCCTTCTTTTTGAACTTCATTTGTTTCTTTTTGCATCTCTCCTGATTCTTTCTGCATCCCCATGCCTGTTTATACAACCCTCTTCCATCTTTCTTTATCACTGTTGCCTCTTTTTGTACCCCTCTTGCCTCTTCCTGCACCTCTGTCTATTCTTTCTGTACTTCTTTTGTTTCTTTTAGCAGCTCTCATGCTTCTTTGTGCACCCCTGATTCTTTCTCCGCCCCGTCCCTCTTTCTGCATCATGTTGCTTCATTTTGCACCTCAGTTTCTTCTTTCTGCATTTCTTTTGTTTCTTTCTGCATATCTCTTGCTTCTTTCTGTACCCCTTGTGCCTCGTTCTGCATCCCTCTTCCCACTTTTTGCACCCCTCTTGCCTCTTTCTGCACCTCTTTTTCTTCTTTCTGCAATCCTCCTGCTTTTTTTGGCATCATTCGTGCTTCTTTCTGCACCCCTTTTGCCTCTTTCTGCAACTCTGTTCCTTCTTTTTGTACTTTTTGGTTCTTTCTGCACCTCTCTTGCTTCTTTCTGCATCCCTCTTCCCACTTCCTCCACCCCTGTCTCCCATTTTTGCATCTCTGTTGCTTCTTTCTGCACTTCTCTTTCTTCTTTCTCCACTCCTCATCCCTCTTCCTGCACATCTGTTGCTTCTTTCTGCACTTCTCTTGCTTCTTTCTGCATCTCTGTCCTTTCTGCAAACCTTGTGCCTCTTTATGTACCCCTCTTCCCTCTTTCTCCACCTCTTGCTTCTTTCTGTACGTCTGTTATTTCTTTCTGCACATCTTTTGTTTCTTGTTGAAGCTCTCTTGCTTCTTTCTGCGCCCCTCTAGCCTCTTTCTCCATCCCATTTCCTCTTTTCTGCATCTCTGTTGCTTCTTTCTGTATCCCTTGTGCCTCTTTCTGTACCCCTTTTTGCTCTTTCTGCCCTCTCTGGCCTCTCGGCAACTCTATTCCTTCTTTCTGCACTTCTTTTGTATCTTTCTGCACCTCTATTGCTTTTTTGTGAATCCTTCTTGCCTCTTTCTCTACCCCTCTTACCCATTTCTGCATCTCTGTTGCTTGTTTTGGCAATTCTCTTGTCTCTTACACACCCTCTTACTTCTTTCTGTACCCCTCTTGCCTCTTTCTGCACTTCATTTGTTTCTTGCTGCTGTTGTCATGCTTCTTTCTGCTCCCCTCTAGCCTATTTCTGTACCCCTATTGCCTCTTTCTGTGTTTCTGTTGCTTTTTTCTACACACCTCGTGATTCTTTCTGTACCCCTTTTCCCTCTTTCTGTACCCCTTTTCCCTCTTTCTGTGCCCCTCTTGCCTCTTTGCACCTCTGTTCCTTCTTTCTGCACTTCTTTTGTATCTTTCTGCACCTCTATTGCTTCTTTCTGAATCCCTCTTGCTTCTTTCTCTACTCCTCTTACCCATTTCTGCATCTCTGTTGCTTGTTCTTCTTTCTGCATTTCTTTTGTTTCTTTCTGCATATCTCTTGCTTCTTTCTGTACCCCTTGTGCCTCGTTCTGCATCCCTCTTCCCACTTTTTGCACCCCTCTTGCCTCTTTCTGCACCTCTGTTTCTTCTTTCTGCAATCCTCCTGCTTTTTTTGGCATCATTCGTGCTTCTTTCTGCACCCCTCTTGGCTCTTTCTGCAACTCTGTTCCTTCTTTTTGTACTTTTTGGTTCTTTCTGCACCTCTCTTGCTTCTTTCTGCATCCCTCTTCCCACTTCCTCCACCCCTGTCTCCCATTTTTGCATCTCTGTTGCTTCTTTCTGCACTTCTCTTTCTTCTTTCTCCACTCCTCATCCCTCTTCCTGCACATCTGTTGCTTCTTTCTGCACTTCTCTTGCTTCTTTCTGCACCTCTGTCCTTTCTGCAAACCTTGTGCCTCTTTATGTACCCCTCTTCCCTCTTTCTCCACCTCTTGCTTCTTTCTGTACGGCTGTTATTTCTTTCTGCACATCTTTTGTTTCTTGTTGAAGCTCCCTTGCTTCTTTCTGCGCCCCTCTAGCCTCTTTCTACATCCCATTTCCTCTTTTCTGCATCTCTGTTGCTTCTTTCTGTACCCCTTGTGCCTCTTTCTGTACCCCTTTTTGCTCTTTCTGCCCTCTCTGGCCTCTCTGCAACTCCGTTCCTTCTTTCTGCACTTCTTTTGTATCTTTCTGCACCTCTATTGCTTTTTTCTGAATCCCTCTTGCCTCTTTCTGTACCCCTCTTACCCATTTCTGCATCTCTGTTGCTTGTTTTGGCAATTCTCTTGTCTCTTTCACACCCTCTTCCTTCTTTCTGTACCCCTCTTGCCTCTTTCTGCACTTCATTTGTTTCTTGCTGCTGTTCTCATGCTTCTTTCTGCTCCCCTCTAGCCTATTTCTGTACCCCTATTGCCTCTTTCTGTGTTTCTGTTGCTTTTTTCTACACACCTCGTGATTCTTTCTGTACCCCTTTTCCCTCTTTCTGTGCCCCTCTTGCCTCTTTGCACCTCTGTTCCTTCTTTCTGCACTTCTTTTGTATCTTTCAGCACCTCTATTGCTTCTTTCTGAATCCCTCTTGCTTCTTTCTCTACTCCTCTTACCCATTTCTGCATCTCTGTTGCTTGTTTCGGCACTTCACTCTTCTCTTTCACACCCTCTCCCCTCTTTCTGCACCCCCTCCCCTCTTTCTGCACCCCTCTTGCCTCTTTCTGCACCTCTGTTCCTTCCTTCTGCACGTCTTTTGTTTCTTGCTGCTGTGATCCTACTTCTTTCTGTACTCCTCTAGCCTCTTTCTGTACCCCCCTTGCCTCTTTCTGCATCTTTTACTTCTTTCTGCACACCTCGTGCCTCTTTCGGTACCCCCTTTTCCCTCTTTCTGTGCCCCTCTCACCTCTCTGCACCTCTGTTCCTACTTTCTGAACTTCTTTTGTTTCTTTCTGCACCTCTCTTGCTTCTTTCTGCACACCCTTGCCTATTTTGGCACTCCTCTTCCCTCTTTCTGTATCCTTCTTGCCTCTTTCTGCACCCGCCTTGCCTCATTCAGCACTCCTCTTCCCACTTTCTGCATCTCTGTTGCATTTTCTGTACCCGTCATGCCTCTTTCTGCACACCTTTTCCCTTTTTCTGCACCCCTCTTGCCTCTGCACCTCTGTTCCTTCTTTCTGCACTTCTTGTGTTTCTTTCTACACCTCTCTTGCTTCTTTCTGCACCCCTTGTCTATTTTGGCACTCCTCTTCCCTCTTTCTGTATCCTTCTTGCCTCTTTCTGCACCCGCCTTGCCTCATTCAGCACTCCTCTTCTCACTTTCTGCATCTCTGTTGCTTTTTCTGTACTCGTCATGCCTCTTTATGCATACCTTTTCGCTTTTTCTGCACCCCTCTTGCCTTTGCACCTCTGTTCCTTCTTTCTGCACTTCTTTTGTTTCTTTCTACACCTCTCTTGCTTCTTTCTGCACCCATGCTCCCTCTTTCTGTACCCCTCTTCCCTCTTTCAGCAGCCATCCTGCCTCTTTCTGTACCTCTCCTGGTTCTTTCTCCACCCCCTTGCCTGTTTCTACATCCCTCTTCCATCTTTCTGTATCCCTCTTGCCACTTTCTGCACCCCTCTTGCCTCTTTCTGCACCACTGTTCCTTCTTTTTGAACTTCATTTGTTTCTTTCTTCACCTCTCCTGGTTCGTTCTGCACCTCTCCTGGTTCATTCTTCATCCCCTTGCCACTTCCTCCACCCCTGTTCGCCATTTTGTTGCTTCTTTCTGCACTTCTCTTGCCTCTTCCTGCACCTGTCTATACTTTCTGCAAACTTTGTGCCTCTTTCTGTACCCCTCTTCCCTCTTTATGCACCTCTTGCTTCTTTCTGTACCTCTGTTCTTTCTTTCTGCACTTCTTTTGTTTCTTGTTGTAGCACTATTGCTTCTTTCTGAATCTCTCTTCCCTCTTTCTCTACCCCTCTTACCCATTTCTGCATCTCTGTTGCTTGTTTCGGCACTTCTCTTGTCTCTTTCACATCCTCTTCCCTCTTTCTGCACCCCTCTTGCCTCTTTCTGCACCTCTGTTCCTTCTTACTGCACATCTTTTGTTTCTTGCTGTTGTTCTCTTGCTTCTTTCTGTACCCCTTTAGCCTCTTTTTGTACCCCTCTTGCCTCTTTTTGCATCTCTGTTGCTTCTTTCAGCACACCTCGTGCCTCTTTCTGTACCCCATTTCCCCTCTTTCTGTCCTCTCTTGCCTCTCTGCACCTCTGTTCCTTCTTTCTGCACTTCTTTTGTTTATGTCTGCACCTCTTACCCATTTCTGCATCTCTGTTGCTTGTTTCGGCACTTCTCTTTTCTCTTTCACACCGTCTCCCCTCTTTCTTCACCCCTCTTGCCTCTTGCCTCTTTCTGCACCTCTGTTCCTTCTTTCTGCACATCTTTTGTTTCTTGCTGCTGTTATCCTACTTTCTGCACCCCTCTAGCCTCTTTCTGCATACCTCGTGCCTCTTTCTGTACCCCCTTTTCCCTCTTTCTGTGCCCCTCTTGCCTCTCTGCACCTCTGTTCCTTCTTTCTGAACTTCTTTTGTTTTTTTCTGCACCTCTCTTGCTTCTTTCCGCACCCCCTTGCCTATTTTGGCACTCCTCTTCCGTCTTTCTGTATCCTTTTTGCCTCTGTCTGCACCCGCCTTGCCTCGTTCTGCACCCCTCTTCTCATTTTATGCATCTCTGTTGCTTTTTCTGTACCAGTCATGCCTCTTTCTGCACACCTTTTCCCTTTTTCTGCACCCCTCTTTCCTCTTTCCTCTGTTCCTTCATTCTGCACTACTTTTGTTTCTTTCTATACCTCTCTTGCTTCTTTCTGCACCCCTACTCCCTCTTTCTGTACCCCTCTTCCCTCTTTCAGCAGCCCTCCTGCCTCTTTCTGTACCTCTGTTCCTTCTTTTTGAACTTCATTTGTTTCTTTCTGCACCTCCCCCGTTTCTTTCTCCACCCCCTTATCTGTTTCTACATTCCTCTTCCATCTTTCTGTATCCCACTTGCCACTTTCTGCAACCCCCTTGCCTCTTTCTGCACCTCTGTCTGTTCTTTCTGCACTTCTTTTGCTTTAGCTGCACCTTTTGCTTCTTTCTGCACCCCTTTCCCTATTTCTGCGCCATTCTTGCCTCTCTGCAAATCTGTTCCTTCTTTCTGCACTTCTTTTGCTGCTTTCTACACCTCTCTTGCTTCTTTCTGCACCCCTCCTCCCTCTTTCTTTATACCTCTTCCCTCTTTCTGCACCCCTCTTGCCTCTTTCTGCACCTCTGTTCCTTCTTTTTGAACTTTATTTGTTTCTTTCTGCACCTCTCCAGGTTCGTTCTGCACCTCTCCTGGTTCGTTCTGCATCCCCTTGCCTGTTTCTACACCCCTCTTCTATCTTTCTGTATCACTCTTGCTTCTTTCTTCACCCCTCTTGTCTCTTTTTGCACTTCTGTCTGTTCTTTCTGTACTTATTTTGTTTCTTTTTGCAGCTCTCTTGCTTCTTTGTGTACCCCTGACTCTTTCCCCGCCTCTGCCCTCTTTCTGCATCCCGTTGCCTCTTTCTGCACCTCAGTTTCTTCTTTCTGCATTTCTTTTGTTTCTTACTGCATATCTCTTGCTTCTTTCTGCACCCCTTGGGCCTCTTTCTGCCCCCCTTGGGCCTCGTTCTGCACCCCTCTTCCTACTTTTTACACCCCTTGTGCCTCTTTCTGCACCCCTGTTTCTTCTTTCTGCAATCCTCCTGCTTTTTTCTGCATCATTCATGCTTCTTTCTGCACCCTTATTGCCTCTTTCTGCACCTCTGTTCCTTCTTTTTGTACTTTTTGTTTATTTCTGCACCTCTCTTGCTTCTTTCTGCATCCCTCTTGCCACTTCCCCCACCCTGTGCCCCATTTTTGCATCTCTGTTGCTTCTTTCTGCACTTCTCTTGCTTCTTCCTGTACCTCTGTCCATTCTTTCTACAAACTTTGTGCCTGTTTCTGTACCCCTCTTCCCTCTTTCTGCACCTCTTGCTTCTTTCTGTACCTCTGTTCTTTCTTTCTGCACTTCTTTTGTTTTTTGCTGTAGCTCTATTGCTTCTTTCTGAATTCCTCTTGCGTCTTTCTCTACCCCTCTTACCCATTTCTGCATCTCTGTTGCTTGTTTCGGCACTTCTCTTGTCTCTTTCACACCCTCTTCCCTCTTTCTGCACCCCTCTTGCCTCTTTCTGCACCTCTGCTCCTTCTTTCTGCGCGTCTTTTGTTTCTTGCTGTTGTTCTCTTGCTTCTTTCTGCAACCCTCTAGCCTCTTTTTGTACCCCTCTTGCCTCTTTCTGCATCTCTGTTGCTTCTTTTTGCACACCTCGTGCCTCTTTCTGTACCCCCTTTTGCCTCTTTCTGCACCCCTCTTGCGTCTCTGCACCTCTGTTCCTTCTTTCTGAACTTCTTTTGTTTCTTTCTGTACCTCACTTGCTTCTTTCTGCACCCCCTTGCCTGTTTTTGCACCCCTCTTCTCTCTTTCTGTATCCTTCTTGCCTCTTTCTGCACCCCTCTTGCCTCTTTCTGCACCCCTCTTTCCTCTTTCTGCATCTCTGTTGCTTGTTCTGTACCCGTCGTGCCTCTTTCTGCACACCTTTTCCCCTTTTCTGCGCCCCTCTTGCCTCTCTGCACCTCTGTTCCTTCTTTCTGCACTTCTTTTGTTTCTTTCTACACCTCTCTTGCTTCTTTCTGTACCCCTACTCCCTCTTTCTGTACCCCTCTTCCCTCTTTCTGCACCCCTCCTGCCTCTTTCTACACCTCTATTCCTTCTTTTTGAACTTAATTTATTTCTTTCGGCACCTCTCATGGTTCTTTCTGCAGCTCTCCTGGTTCTTTTTGCACCCCCTTGCCAGTTTCTACACCCCTCTTCCATCTTTCTGTATCCTTTTAGCTACTTTGTGCACCCCTCTTGCCTCTTTCTACACCTCTGTCGGTTCTTTCTGCACTTCTTTTGTTTTTGCTGCACCTTTCTCTTCATTCTGCACCCCTTTAACCTATTTCTGTGCCCCTATTGCCTCTCTGAAACTCTGTTGCTTCTTTCTGCACTTCTTTTGCTTCTTTTTTTTTTATATCTTTATTCTTCAACAAGTCAGCAATTACAATAAATAAATCACAGGTAGGGTTACATATGTCAAGAAAAGGAAAAGAAACAACCATAACAATTATAACAAAGGGGAAGAGAATCACAACAAAAGACAGTAGATGCGTATGGAAATATCTTCCTTCAATCAATCATAGCATTTATAAAGCACGCTATATACCCGTGGGGCTTCAAGGCGCTGGGGGGGGGTACCACTACTGCTTGAACAGCCAGGTCTTGAGGTGTCTTCTGAAGGTCAGTAGGTCCTGCGTCCGCCGTAGGTATAGGGGGAGGTTGTTCCATGTCTTGGCAGCGAGGTGGGAGAAGGATCTGCCACCGGTGGTGGCTCTGCGGATATGGGGAACAGAGGTGAGGGCGATGTCGGCGGATCGTAGCTGGCGAGTGGGGTTGTAGAAGTTGAGGCGGCTGTTGAGGTTTGCCGGTCTGGTGTTGTGGAGTGCTTTGTGTGTATGGGTTAGGAGCTTGAAGGTTACTCTCTTGGTGACTGGGAGCCAGTGCAGGTGTTTCAGGTGCGGGGTGATGTGGCTGCGTCATGGGATGTCGAGGATCAGCCGTGGGTATGCGTTCTGGATGCGTTGGAGCCGTTTGAGGAGTTTCACTGAGACTCCTGCGTAGAGGGTGTTTCCGTAGTCCAGTCTGCTGCTAACAAGTGCCTGGGTGACCGTCCTTCTGGTTTAGGTGGGGTTACACTTGCAGATCCTGCCAAGCATGCAAAGGGTGTTGAAGCAGGAGGAGGAGAAGGCGTTGACCTGCTTTGTCATGGAGATGGTGGAGTCGAGGATGCTGTTCCTAGCGAGGTGGGCCACCAGGAGTCATCCCAGGCCGAGGGGGTGGGCCCGAGGATGAGGACCTCTGTTTTGTCTGTGTTCATCTTCAGTCTGCTGTTTCTCATCCAGTCTGCGACGGCCGTCATTCCCTCGCGGAGGTTGCTTTTGGCCATGTGGGGGTCTTTGGTGAGGGAGAGGATCAGCTGGGTGTCATCTACGTAGGAGATGATGATGAGGTAGTGCAGTCTGGCAATGCGGGCGAGCGGGGCCATGTAAACGTTGAACAGCGTGGGGCTGAGGGAGGAGCCCTGTGGTTTGCCGCAGATGATCTCAGTGATTTTGGAGTGGAAGGGAGGGAGGCGGACGCTCTGTGTTCTGCCGGATAGGAAGGAGGTGGTCCAGTCCAGGGCCTTTCCTTGTATTCCTGCATCGTGGAGGCGTGTGCGTAGGGTGTGGTGACAGACTGTGTTGAAGGCAGCCGACAGGTCCAGGAGGATGACGGCCACGGTTTACCTGTCGTCTAGCAGAGTTCTGATGCCGTCTTTGGTGGCTAGGAGGGCTGTCTCGGTGCTGTGGTGGCGACGAAATCCGGACTGGGATGCGTCTAGGATGTTGTTTTCCTCGATGAACCTGGTCAGTTGTATGTTGACAGCCTTATCGATGATTTTCGCAAGAAAAGGGACCAGGGAAATGGGACAGAAGTTCTTGAGGTCCTTGGGATCAGCCGTGGGTTTTTTCAGGAGGGCGTTGATTTCGGCGTGCTTCCAGTCCACCGGGAAGGTCGCTGTTTCGAGGGAGCAGTTGATGGCCTTCCGGAGGTTGGGTGTGATGGTGGTGCTGACCCTGTTGAATGTGATGTGGGCAGGGGTCTGTCGGGGAGCCAGAGTGCATGGAGTTCATGATCTTGATGGTGTCGCTGATGTCGATGTTTGCCCAGGCGGTCAGTCGGTTGGTGTGGGTGGCGGTCGTATGGGTCACAGTTCTTGTGAGGAGGGATGTCGATTGCGCTGGAGGTGGGGTTGGAGAGTTCTTTCATGATGTTGAAGAGCTCTTTGCTGTTGTGTGCATTGTGGTCTAGGCAGTCTTTGTAGGAGGCTCTCTTGGTGGCTCTGATGAGGTGGTGGTGGTTGCGGGTGGTGTCCTTGTACGTAGTGCGGCTTTCTAGGGTTCGTTCGCGGATCCAGATCTTCTCGAGCTTCCGGCAGCTTTTCTTGGATGTTTGCAGGTCTTGGGAGAACCAGTTCACTTTCTTCCTGGTGTCGCTGGTGGGAGGGTTCTTGATGGGGGCCAGGGCGTTTGTGCAGTCTTTGATCCAGTGTCTGAGGTTGTAGGCGGTTGTAGGCTGCGATGTCTGGGTCAGTCGGTTCTGCTTGCGGGTGAGGGGCGAGGGTGGCGTTTAGCTGATCGTCGGTGACTTTGCTCCAGTGGCGACGGGGCATCTGTTGGTTACGGTGGGGGGTGACCGGTTTTCAAAGGTGAAGTGGATGCAGCGGTGGTCGGTCCAGTGGAGTTCAGTGATATGGTTGAAGGAGACGTGGGTGCTGGCTGAGAAGATGGGGTCCAGCGTGTGGCCTGCGGAGTGGGTGGGTGTCGTGACGAGTTGCCTGAGTCCGAGGTTAGCGAGGTTGTCGATCAAGGTGGAGGAGTTGGGGTTGTTGTTGTTCTTGAGGTGGAAGTTCAGATCCCCAAGGAGGATGTAGTCCAAGGAGGCGTGGGCGTGGTCGCTGACGAGGTCGGCAAATGCGTCGCAGAACTGTGGTCGGGGTCCGAGGGGCCTGTAGACAAGCATTCCTCTGGGGATAGTGTGGGGTCAGTGTGGATCTGAAAGTGTAGGTGTTCGGCGATGCAGAAGGTGTCGGCGTCAGTGGTATAGACGTTGAGGATGTTCCTGTGGATGATGATGATTACGTTGGTGCGGTCCTTGCGGATGATCTTGTATCCTTCTGGGATGGCTATGGTGACGTCCGGTGCCGAGGAGGAGTTCAGCCAGGTTTCGGTCAGGAAGGCGACATCTGGGGTTTGGGTGTCAAGTAAGTCCCAGAGTTCTAGGGTGTGTTTCCTGGCAGAGCGGGTGTTGAGGAGGATGCATTGCAGGTGGTCGGCTTGTTTGGCGGGCCGGATGCTGGTGTAGTTGCAGTTCCGGCAGGAGAAGGGCCCGTGGGTGCGCCTTGGATCATCCAGGCAGCAGGTGCTAGATCATCCGGTGTTGAGTGCGTGGAGGTTGCTGTTGGTGTAGTGGAGGCGGATGTTGTGGCGGTCGTGGGAGCCAGGGGTTCTGGCTCTGGGCACGGTCCCGGAGCTGACGGGCGCAGATGGACTTGCCTTAGGTGCGCCTTTGGTGTGCCAGCGGCACGCTCGCTGCGGGCGTCCGCTGCACGGCCACTTCGTGGTATGCATATGAGTGGGTTGGGAGGGAGGAGCAGCTGGGTGGCGGGAGCGGGGCTGCGAATGGGTTCCTGGGGTCGGGGCTGCAGGGGAGGTCAGCGGTGGGAAAAGCGGGGAAGAATCTGGTACAGCTGTGGGGCGGAAGAATCCGGTGGCAGGGCTTGCAGAGTCGGCTGGAATGCGGCGGGAAAAAGAGGAGCAGAGGAACCCAGGTCATAGATCGGGCAGCGGCATGGGGGCGACCTGACCTGAAGGCAGGGATGAGGGTGTTCCAAAAACATTTACAGTATAAGACCCCATACAGATTTTAATTTATTCAGAGCTTGTGTTCCCCTTGCATTTGCCAAAGTATTTTCCATTGCATATATCTCCTTCATCAGTATCCACCAATCATTAATACTAGGGGGGTACGAGCTGATCCAGACTCGGGCAATCACCAATCTGGCTATTACCAACAGAATCAATAAAAGCAGATTCTGTCTATGCCTAAACATGTCAGGCCCCAACATAATATCCTTCACCGTAGGGGAGAAATCAATCCCTAACTTCAGTGAGGAAATTTGGCCTAACTGGTGCCAGAAATCCTTCAATTTAGGACATTCTACAAACATATGACTCATATTTGCAGCAAAAAGATCGCATTTAGGGCATTTCGTTCGTGTACTAGCTGACCCCATATTGACCCATTTAGCTATTTTCTCTGGTGTGTAATACAGGGTACAGATAGTATGGAACTGCTGCATTTGTAGGTTGGTTGCATACACAGAATTCTTAACTACCCTTAAACTTTGCTCTATATTGTTTTCGTAATTTTAAGATATTTAAAAAACATATGCCTTGGTAATTTAAACAAAAATTGCAGATTTTCAAATGAAGCAAACCCCCCGTGATCATATGGATCCCCAAGTGTAGAAATACCAGAATCCGCCCATTGTCTTAATGTAATATCCTGAAAAATCTCAGGGAAAATCGGATTCCCCCACAGCGGAAGTTTATCGTAGTAATATGATAAATCACACCTAATAAAAATAGCTTTCCAAATGGAGATAGTGTCCCGTAAGGTCTTAAATTTTACACATTTGAAATAGTTCGGATCAGTAGTTTTATACAAATACATCAAACTATTTTCTGCCAATAATAATTGGTAGAAGAAGGTAGTACATGAAGGGATTAATAGACTCTGAAAATGACCTACAAATGCGGACCAAAAATACATTTTGAAATCTGGAAAGTCTATGCTCCCCTGATCGAAAGGGCACTTCAGTAAATCCATGGCTCTACGTTCCTTCTTGTATCCCCATTTAAAACTACTAAAAAGGCCATCTAATCTTTTAAAGAAACCATTCGAAACCTGCAGAGGAATAGATCTAAAGAAAGCGATACAGAAACTTTGGAAGTTTTTTCATTTTGATAATATTGGCCCGACCAATGATACCAATAGGGAGCTTATGCCATTTTTTTAACTGAATAGCTGTTTCCTTTATCCATGGTTCATAGTTTGACGGAATTATATGATTGATATACGGAGAAATTCTGACCCCTAGTTACGTGGCCAAAATGCATACCCCCTGATACATTCCCTAGTAATAAAATTTACCAAAATCTGTGTTTTGTGTGTGTTCAGTTTATAGCTAGCTACTGCTCCAAATCTAACTGCTTCTTTTACTACTTCTTTCATTGCTCCAATTGGTTCAGTTGAGAATATAGCTACATCATCTGCACAGGCAGTTAACTTTAGTAAATTTATGCCTTGCCTTAGTGGTATAATTTGGGGGTTAGATTGTAATGAAAAAATAAGCGGTTCAATATAAAGGGCAAAAAAAAGAGGGGAAACTGGACATGCTTGTTGGGTACCCCGTAAAATTGAAAAGGCTTCCGATTGTGTTTCCGCGTCTAAAAGCAACATACCTAATTGAATCCCATTGTTTTTGGCCAAATCAAAAGCAGTGACAGCAGTATTTATATGTGCCATAGTCTCCCTTCCCTGGATAAAACCATGTTGATGGACTAATACAAGGTCTGACATAACTGGTGCTAATCGAGAGACCAGAATTTTAGCAACAATCTTTGCCTCAGAATTAATAAGTGAGATAGGCCTGTAAGAGTCACACTCATTAGAATGTTTATTTTTCTTTTTTAAAAAGGACTATTCGTGTCAAATTCCAAGATTCTGGTATAATACCATGATTGCCAATATATTGAATTATCTCTCTAAATGGTTTGAATAACTGCTCCTTTAAAACTTGATAAAACTCCAAAGGTATAGAGTCTCCCCCTGTTGCTTCTTTCTACACCCCTCCAACCTCTCTCTGTACCCCTCTTCCCTCTTTCTGCACCCCTCTTGCCTCTTTCTGCACCTCTGTTCCTTCTTTTTGAACTTCATTTGTTTCTTTCTGTACCTCTCCTGGTTCTTTCTGCACCTTTCCTGGATCTTTCTGCATCCCCTTGACTGTTTCTACACACCTCTTTCATCTTTCTGTATCACTCTTGCCTCTTTCTTCACCCCTCTTGCTTCTTTGTGCACCTCTGTCTGTTCTTTCTGCACTTATTTTGTTTCTTTTTGGAGCTCTCTTGCTTTTTGTGCACCCCTGACTCTTTCTCTGCCCCTTCCCTCTTTCTGCACCCCGTTGCCTCTTTCTGCACCTCAGTTTCTTCTTTCTGCATTTCTATTGTTTCTTTCTGCATAACTCTTGCTTCTTTCTGCACCCCTTGTGCCTCTTTCTGCACCTCTGTTTCTTCTTTCTGCAATCCTCCTGCATCATTTGTGCTTCTTTCTGCATCCTCCTTGCCTCTTTCTGCACCTCTGCTCCTTCTTTTGGTACATTTTGTTTCTTTCTGCACCTCTCTTGCTTCTTTCTGCATACCTCTTGCCACTTCCTCCACCCCTGTCCCCATGTTTGCATCTCTGTTGCTTCTTTCTGTACTTCTCCTGCCTCTTTCTCTACCCCTCATCCCTCTTCCTGCACATCTGTTGCTTCTTTGTGCACTTCTCTTCCCTCTTTCTGCACCTCTTGCCTCTTTCTGTACCTCTGTTCTTTCTTTTAGCACTTCTTTTGTTTCTTGCTGTAGCTCCCTTGTTTCTTTCTGCACCCCTCTAGCCTCTTTCTCCACCCACTTCTTCCTTTCTGTATCTCTGTTGCTTCTTTCTGTACCCCTTGTGCCTCTTTCTGTACCCCTTTTGCCTCTTTCTGCCCTCTCTTGCCTCTGTGCACCTCTGTTCCTTCTTTCTGCACTTCTTTTGTATCTTTCTGCACCTCTATTGCTTCTTTCTGAATCCCTCTTGCCTCTTTCTCTACCCCTCTTACCCATTTCTGCATCTCTGGTGCTTGTTTATGTACACCTCGTGCCTCTTTCTGTACCTCTTTTCCCTCTTTCTGCGCCCCTCTTCCCTCTCTGCACCTGTACCCTCTTGCCTGTTTCTGCACCTCTCTTCCCTCTGTCTGTATCCCTCTTGCCTCTTTCTGCACTCCTCTTGCCTCTCTGCACCTCTGTTTGTTCTTTCTGCACTTCTTTTGTTTCTTGCTGCTGTTCTCTTGCTTCTTTCTGCACCCCTCTGGCCTCTTTTTGCACCTCTGTTCCTTCTTTCTGCACATCTGTTTCTTGCTGCTGTTCTCTTGCTTCTTTCTGCACCCCTCCGGCCTCTTTCTGTACCCCTCTTGCCTCTTTCTGCATCTCCGTTGCTTCTTTATGTACACCTCGTGCCTCTTTCTGTACCTCTTTTCCCTCTTTCTGCGCCCCTCTTCCCTCTCTGCACTTGTACCCTCTTGCCTGTTTCTGCACCTCTCTTCCCTCTGTCTGTATCCCTCTTGCCTCTTTTTGCACTCCTCTTGCCTCTCTGCACCTCTGTTTGTTCTTTCTGCACTTCTTTTGTTTTTGCTGTAATTCTTGCTTCTTTCTGCACCCCTTTGCCTCTTTCTGCATCCCTTGCCTTTCTGCACCTCTGTTCCTTCTCTCTGCACTTCTTGTGTTTCTTTTTTCATCTCTCTTGCTTCTTTGTGCATTTCTGACTGTTTCTCCACCCCTCTTTCATCTTCCATCTTTATGCACTCCGTTGCCTCTTTCTGCACCTCAGTTCCTTCTTTCTGCATTACTTTTGTTTCTTTCTGCATATCTCTTGTTTCTTTCTGTACCCCTCATGCGTCTCTCTGCACCCCTCTTCCCTCCGACTGTATCCCTCTTGCCTCTTTCTGCACTCCTCTTGCCTCTCTGCACCTCTGTTTGTTCTTTCTGCACTTCTTTTGTTTTTGCTGTAATTCTTGCTTCTTTCTGCACCCCTTTGCCTCTTTCTGCATCCCTTGCATTTCTGCACCTCTGTTCCGTCTCTCTGCACTTCTTGTGTTTCTTTTTTCATCTCTCTTGCTTCTTTGTGCATTTCTGACTGTTTCTCTACCCCTCTTTCATCTTCCATCTTTATGCACTCCGTTGCCTCTTTCTGCACCTTAGTTCCTTCTTTCTGCATTACTTTTGTTTCTTTCTGCATATCTCTTGTTTCTTTCTGCACCCCTCATGCCTCTTTCTGTACCCCTCTTCCTACTATTTGCACCCCTCTTTCTTCTTTCTGTACCTCTGTGGCTTCTTTCTGTACTCCTCTTGCTTCTTTCTGCACCTCTCTTGCTTTTTCTGCAAAATCGCACTTTTTTCTGCACCCTTCTTCCCTCTTTCTTTACCCTTCTTATCTCTTTCAGCACCTCCGTTGCTTCTTTCTGCACTTCTTTTGTTTCTTTCTGCACCTCTCGTGCTTCTTTCTGGACCCCTCTTCCCACTTCATCTATCTGCACTTATCTTGCCTCTTTCTCCACCCCTCATCCCTCTTATTGCTCCTATGTTGCTTCTTCTCTCCTGGTTCTTTATGCACCCCCTTGACTGTTTCTGTACCCCTCTTCCCTCTTTGTGTATCCCTCTTGCCTCTTTCTGTACCCCTCTTGCCTCTTTCTGCACCTCTGCTCCTTCTTTCTGCACTTCTTTTGAATCTTTTTGCAGCTCTCTTGCTTCTTTGTGCACCCCCTGACTCTTTATCCACCCCTTCCCTCTTTCTGCACCCCATTGCCTCTTTCTGCACCTCAGGTTCTTCTTCCTGCATTTGTTTTGTTTCTTTCTGCATATCTCTTGCTTCTTTCTGCACCCCTCTTCCCATTTTTGCACCCCTCTTTGCTTTCTGCACCTCTGTTTCTTCTTTCTGCACTTCTCTTGCTTCTTTCTGCACCTCTCTTTTTCCTGTACCTCTCTTGCTTCTTTCTGCAGCACTCGTGTATTTTTCTTCTGCACCCCTCTTCCCTTTATCTGCACCCCTCTTGCCTCTTTCTGCAACCTCTATTTCTTCTTTCTGCACTTCTTTTATTTCTTTCTGCATCTCTCTTGGCACTTCTTCCACCCCTGTACCCCTCTTTTTGCATCTCTGTTGCTTCTTTCTGCACTTCTTTTGCTCTTTCTCCACCCCTCATCCCTCTTCCTGGACCTCTGTTGCTTCTTTCTGCTCTACATTTGCTTCTTTCTGTACCTCTGTTCCTTCTTTATGCAACCCTTTTGACTCTTTTTACACCCCTTTTCCCTTTTTTGCACCTCTTTCTGCGCCTCTGTTCCTTCTTTATCCACTTCTTTTGTTTCTTGCTGCAACTCTCTTGCTTCTTTCTGCATCCCTTTTCTCTCTTTATGCAAAACTCTTGCCTCTTTGCACCTCTGTTTCTCCTTTCTGCACGTCTTCTGTTTCTTTCTGTACCTCTCTTGCTTCTTTCTGTATCCCTCTTGTCTCTTTCTCCACCCCTCACCCATTTCTGCATATCCGTGGCTTGTTTCTGCACTTCTCTTGTCTCTTCCACGCCCACTTTCCTCATTCTGCACCCCTCTTGCCTCTTTCTGCATCTCTGTTCCTTCTTTCTGCACTTCTCTTCATTCTTTATGCAACCCCTCCCTCTTTCTGTACTACTCTTCCTTCTTTCTGTACCCCTCTTGCCTCTTTCTGCACCTGTGTTCCTTCTTTTTGAACTTCATTTGTTTCTTTCTGCACCTCTTCTGGTTCTTTCTGCACCCCCTTGCCTGCTTCTGCACCCCTCTTCCCTCTTTCTGTATCCCTCTTGCCTCTTTCTGCACCCCACTTTCTTCTTTCTGTACCTCTTTTCTTTCTTTATGCACTTCTTTTGTTTCTTTCTACACCTCTCTTGCTTCTTTCTGTACCCCTCTTGCTTCTTTCTGCTCCTCTGTCCCTTCTTTCTGCAACCATTGTGCCTCTTTCTGTACCCCTCTTCCCTCGTCCTGCACCTCTGTTCCTTCTTTCTGCACTTCTTTTGTTTCTTGCTGCAGCTCTCTTGCTTCTTTCTGCATCCATCTAGCCTCTTTCTCCACTCCTCTTCCCCTTTCTGCATCTCTGTTGCTTCTTTCTGTACATGTCGTGCCTCTTTCTGTACCCCGTTTCCCTTTTCCTGCGCCCCTCTTGTCTCTCTGTACCTCTGTTCCGTCTTTCTCTGCTTCTTTTGTTTCTTTCTACACCTCTCTTGTTTCTTTCTGCATCACTCATGCTTCTTTCTGCATCCCTCTTCCTTTTTTCTGCACCCCTCTTACCTATTTCTGCATCTTTGTTCCTTCTTCTTGTACCTCTGTTGCTTCTTTCTGCACGTCTCTTGCTTTTTTCTGTACCTCTGTCCCTTCTTTCTGAAACCCTTGTGCTTCTTTCTGAACTCCTCTTCTCTCTTTCTGCACTCATCTAGCCTCTTTCTGCATCTCTGTTGCTACTGTCTGTACTTCTTTTGTTTGTTTCTTCACCTCTCTTGCTTCTTTCTGCACCCTCTTGCTTCGTTCTCCACCCCTCTTCCCCTTTTTTCATCTCAGTTGTGTCTTTCTGCACTTCTCTTGCCTTTCTCTGCCCCTCATCTGTCTTTCTGCACCTCTGTAGCTTTTTTTTTACTTATCGTGCTCCATTCGTGCTCTCTTGCTTTTTTTTGCATCCCCTCTTTCTGCACCCCTCTTGCCTCTTTCTGCACCTCAGTTGCTTCTTTTTGCACTTCTCCTGCTTCTTTCTGCTCCTCTCTTGCTTCTTTCTGTACCCTTTGTACCTTTTTCTGCACCCCTCTTGCCTCTTTCTGCACCTCTGTTGCTCATTTTTGCACTTCTCTTGCTTCTTTCTGCACCTCTCTTGCTTCTTACTGCAACCCCCAGGCTTCCTTCTGCACCCCTCTTGCCTCTTTCTGCACCTCTGTTGCTTATTTATGCACTTCTCTTGCTTCTTTCTGCACCTCTCTTGCTTCTTACTGCAACCCTCATGCTTCCTTCTGCACACCTCTTGCTTCTTTCTGCACCTCTCTTGCTTCTTTTTTTACCCTCTTGCCTCTTTCTCTTCTCTTGCCTCTTTATGCACCCCAGTTGCCTGTTTCTACACCTCTGTTCCTTCTTTCTGCACTTCTTTTGTTTCTTTCTGCATGTCTTTTGCTTCTTTCTGTATGTCTTTTGCTTCTTTCTGTATGCTCTCGGCTCTTTCTGTACTCAAATGGGAAGTGCAAGCTGTCAAGTTTAAAGGTCTGTGTTCTCTTGTGACTGAGGTATATGTCTACTTGTATATATATTCTCACATGTGTTATGCATCTGAAGATGGTAGCTTGAAAAGTTGGTAGCTTCTCCGATAGGTGGCTAAATGTTTTCAGTTCTGTTCTGTCATTCAGTTGCACAGGCAGACATGTCTTATGTATATAGGTATTATAGAGCCCCTCAAATATACTATTGAATACCCATGTGCCCTGTATTATGAACAGAATGAAATACACACACCTTCTTGTATACATATTTACAGAGTACATATGCCTTCACAAACTTGGTCAGACTTACAACAGTGATATGCTTAGGATTGCTGTTTTATATTTGGTAAGCCTAACATTCTGAGCAGTCGATTAACAGTGAACCTTCAAGAGAAAAGTAAGGTTTAAAATATATTGGAAGAAGAATTAGTGATTAGTCTACTTTGTATGAGTCTGTTGCAAGGTACAGTCAAATTAGGCCTCTTCCTGCACCTCTTTTGGTTCTTTATTCACTTATCTTGCCTTTTTCTGCACATTTCTTCCTCTTTCTGGAACTCTGTTGTCTCTTTCTGCACTTCTCTTGCTTATTTCTGCGCCTTTCTTTTCTGCTCTTTCTGTAAATGCCCTACCTATATAGGCATATTTAGAAATTAGCATTTAAAAAACCTTAGAAATTCGCTGAAAAAAACCTGAGGTTTCAGGGACGTTATAGTTTGGCTGACATTTCACTGGTACAAAACCAGAGAAATTTAGATGTTATAAACTTGTGCCCCCACAATGCATTGCTGATGATTTCACATATTACATCACTCACGACATGGCCAGTAACATCACTGATGACATCTCAAACCTCTGGTTTTTTTCAGTGAACATATATATATATATATTACCTACTGGCGGTCGCCAGTAGGTATATATAGTTAGGATTTTTTCTCTATGGGTTTTTTGAAAATTCTATGTCTAATAACTTTGGCGTTTGTGGACGGAATCGGCTGAAATTTTCAGGAAAATGGCACATTTTGTTTCTGAGCAGCCCTTGAAAATTTGGGGGGGGGTTCGTCCAGTGGGGGCCGAGAAAAAAGGGGGGTCCCAAAACGTGTTTTTAACATTGAGTTTTCCATAGGGCGGTTGGCCTCACTTTTAGCCCGAACGGCTGAATGGATTTGCACGAAACTTGGCAAAATTGTAGGGACTGGTAGCCCGATGTGCCTTTTGTAGGTCTCAATATATGTGCTCCAGTGGATTTTGAGAAATTAACGTTTAAAAAAAGATATATATCTGTAACAGCGGACCGGTTAGCGCTCTGGTTCGCGGACTTTTCGCGCAACGGAGCTTTGTGAAGCGAAGCTGATTGGTTCTCCGGCGTCTGTCAACATTCCAAACAGTCCGTAGCGGCCGCCATCTTGTCTCTCGGTAGGATCGAGAGACAAGAGGAGGTCAAAACAAAGGGGGAAATAACTATAAGGGGGCATAGTAGATCCTCGCTGACCCCCTAGGTTTGATGTGGAGGTTTTAAAAGGGCCCCGCGGGGCAAAAAAAAAACAAAATAATAATAATCGAACGGCTGAATGGATTTGCACGAAACTTGGCAAAATATTAGGGACTGGTAGCCCGATGTGCCTTTGCTAGGTCTCAATATATGTGCTCCAGTGGATTTTGAGAAATTAACGTTGAAAAAAAGATATATATCTGTAACAGCGCTCCGCTTCGCGTACTTTTCGCGTTACGGAGCTTTGCGAAGCTGATTGGTTCTCCGGCGTCTGTCAACATTCCAAACAGTCCGTAGCGGCCGCCATCTTGTCCCTCGGTAGGATTGAGAGACAAGAGGAGGCCAAAGCGAAGGGGGAAATGACCATAAGGGGGCATAGTAGATCCTTCCTGACCTCTTAGGTTTGATGTACCATTTTGCCAAGTTTGGTGTAATTCCGTTCAGCCATTCAGGCTGTAGACGTATGTAAATGTCCTATGGAAAATTGCATGGGGAAAACACATTTGAAAGTGTTGAAATTTAGAACCAATTAAAATGTTACTTTGGTTTTGTATTTGTGTGTGATGAAAGTTAATTGGTTATGTATATATGTCAAATGAGAGGAAACCACAGCCATTTTGTGATACTACTGTCTGAGGTACATTTGTGAGGAATTTTTGGTGGTGAATTTCTGGTGTTTGATTTACACAGTACTAACACTTCTGCTACTTTTAAAAAGGTGAGTTGTTAATTTGTAAGGGGAACTATGTTGTACACTTGAAGATAATTTGAAAAATGTTTTCTGTTATTTATTTGCAGTCCTTCTGTTATACTAAATACTTGATGAAGTTAGTTTTATATTATGTATTACTAAAAACGATAAATGAAAGTGATTATTTTTTTCTGCAATTTACAGCAAGCAATTTCAAAATAAAATGGCTCACAATGAAGAGACCGTGGCAATTTCTTTTGAATTGTCCACTACATTGATTGAAATTGAGAGCACCAATAATGAAATATTGTCACAAGGAGGACATGACTTGTATGATTCCATTAGATTGATTGAAATGGACAGCACCAAGAATGAAATATTGTCACAAGGAGATGACTTGAATGATTCCACTACATTGATTGAAATTGAGAGCACCAATAATGAAATATTGTCACAAGGAGGAGATGGCTTGTATGATTCCATTAGATTGATTGAAATGGACAGCACCAATAATGAAATATTGTCACAAGGAGGAGATGACTTGAATGATTCCACTACATTGATTGAAATTGAGAGCACCAATAATGAAATATTGTCACGAGGAGATGACTTGAATGATTCCACTACATTGATTGAAATGGACAGCACCAATAATAAAATATTGTCAGAAGGAGGAGATGACTTGAATGATTTTTTTGATCAATCTCTTGATGGCGAATTTATCGAGTGTTTGGAGACCATAGAGTTACAAGAATCATCATTGCAGACTTTTAATGAGGAGATTCCAGATGAGATGATTGAAGAGGAAATTACTGATGAGGACATGTTACTAGTTGTTTCAAATTTAGAAAATTCTGAAGAATAAATTTATATTTAGAAATCAAAAATTGTTTGAGACATTATTTATTTTTATTTTTAATTTATGAGGTTGTAGCGAAGTGATTGTAGTATAAAATGAGACTTATAGTATAGAGTGCAACATTTTTATGTTACATGGTAAGTTTACTCATATTTACTTCCCTTCTGCCACTATATTATCTCCAATGTGTATTTGACATGTCTTCTTCATCTCCGGCCTCCTTTCTCTCACTGTGTGTCTCCGATGCATCTTATCGCTGGTATTTTGTGTAATTACAGAAGAGAGTAAAATAAAATAGTTCGGAACGTGAAAAGGGGGCAAAGTAGAGTACTCCTCACCCCCTAGGCCTTTTTAGGCGGTCCCAAAAGGATCAGTTTCTGCTTTCCTGAGAGATTATGGTATGAGTTCCATATACCACAATAACTTGCATTACAACATGCAAGATATCTATCTCCTATTACCAACTTTTGGAGATATTCGCGCTAAGCGCGAATATCTCCAAAAAGTAACACCTGCCCTGAGCAGTTCTTAGCCATGTTATCCAATGGGAGGTGGATAACATGGCTAAGAGTATTAGCTCGGTAATGCATGAATATCGCTGAGTTTTTAGCGATATTCATGCATTGCGGCCGTTTATTATCGCATTTGCGATAAACCTTGATAATAGTAAGGTTTATCTTCGATAATTTCTGACGATGCTTAGTGGTAAAAAATTGGTTGGTAAGCATCGTTAGCGATAAATATCGCTTAACTTTGGTAATATGCCCCAACGTCTGTTAACGTTCGATTCGAAGGAAATGAGGAAGTGTTGAAAAACATTGTCTGCGCCATCTTGCCTTTTTTGAAATGCCACACTTTTGTCGTGCACGGCAGCCATTTTAGATGTCTTGACCAGACCCACTCTCTGCACGCTGTCGATTCGTAGCATGGCTCCTCACCCTCGTAAGCATCTCCCCCAGGCACTGGTCACCACCGCTCTCTGTCTTATGCATGGGCAATAAACCTTCCCCCATCTGCGCTGCTCTTCCCTGAGAATCACACTCTGTGCCCGCCCGACACCTCCCTTTCGCCCTATTCACTACCGCACCCTCTGACACTCCTCTTCCTCTGTGTCCGAATGTCCAGGCCGGTCCTAGGCTATCAGCTAGCCCTGCAGATGTAGTTTATGGCCCCAGCTGTAAAGAATCACCCCTCTTCAAAGGAGTTATAGTAGATCAAGGCCCACACCCGATGTGATCCGTCACAGCACACGCGTTCCTACTATCTGAAAACCATCCTGTATTGTGATTGGGGAGGGGACCGAGCCTGAAGCGGAAGATTCCAGGAATGACTCTTTGTACATCAAAGTTTTTACAATTATGTGTCACATTAAAAATATATAGCACTCCAACAAAGTAGTAGGAATATAAAACTTTAATAACATATAAATATATACAACAAAACAAAAACAGTAAAAACATTTAAACAACGAAGAGACCGTGGCAATTTCTTTTTAATTATCCAATAGATTTATTGAAATTGACAGCACCAATAATGAAATATTCTTGTCAGTAGCGGTCTGTTGTGCGAATAGTTCCAAGGCAGCAGAACGCGCTGAAATCTAGATGGCACGAAAGTGATGTCTAGTAAGTTGCCGCCCAGCAAAAAACGGCGTGGGGCGCCGCGGGGGTGAGTGAGTCCAGTAGGCACCACAGCTATTCTTACCGGCATTGCAGAATTACTGCTGGGGACAATGCCTGTGCTGTAGCAGGGTCACAGCAGAAACAAAAAGGATTCTGTTGAAGATGTTGTTGGTTTTCAATTTGAAAACAGTTCTGGTGTCAACTGCTATGCTAATGTAGTGGTTAATGTTTTGTTTTCTCTAGAAAATGTAAAAGAGGGGGAGGCAGTCCAAAGTTCCGTTAAAAGGGCAAAGGAAAGGATCGGTGGTTTGAACTATCAGTCAAAAAGGGGAGGGGGTGCAATAATTTTTCCTACCGGGTCACACTGTGCTTTCACCGGAAGTAAGGTCTGCAGGATTGTAGTAATTCAAAGTGAGGCTGGCGCCAGCATGGGAGCGCCGACGTCCCGCGGATACAGTTTCGTCACTCCACGGGCGATCATGGCAGTCATTCCCCATCGGGGGTCGGAGACTCCCGCGGCTCCTCTAGAATCTTCAAGGTCGTGGAGGACTACGGTGGTGGAGTCAACCAGTGACCGGGCCATTTCTTTATGTTGGGCCCGCTCTTGCCAGGTCGACCGCCATTTTGAGAGTTCGGCAGCTACCGGCGATCGCGGGGTCACATGAGCGGACGGGCTCCACCCTGCCGGGCGAGACGTTGCAGCATGGCCACAGTGGAAGAACCGTTATCTAGGTCGTTCCGAAACTGTGCAGCACTGTAGTTGTTAGGATGCCACCGCCTGGAGCGCTGAGGGTGCAGCTGGGAAGCCTCCACCTGGGGAGGCGGGAGAGGCCTGTTCGCACCGTCTCTCCCTCCCAGTGCACCCCACGGCGTCTCGCTTGAGATTTGTTATGGCCGGACCAGGCGATGAGGACGAGGGGGGGGTCGGAGGCATGTGCAAGACATCCCCCTCCAGTGTTGTCGCAGCCATTATAAAAGAAAGAAGTGTCCCGTCCGTCTTCGGGCCGGGCTTCCGGTGGATGTCGGCCGGACGCCCCTGGCTCTGGCCCCATGAACGGGTTTCTTGGTTTATCGGCTGCAGCCGGATCCCGTCGGCCTCGGCCCCCCGACCGTTGGTGGTCGGACCGGAAGAGCATGTGGCGGGACTACCTGCAACTCTCAAGGGCCACCGCGGCCGGACTGGGAGAGAGAGGGGAGGGTCGAGGAGACATTCCCCCCCCCTGCAACTGTTCAGCGTTGTAAAGGCAATCCCCTGGCCGGGTCCCGCTGGTCTCGGCCTCTCCTCCGGCTACACCCTACGTTAGGATCTCCTGGCCGAGGCGTGGCAGCAGGACCTGCCTTATATGGGCTGCTCCCGGCTGGGCGTAGCCGGAACCCTGCCCCACCTTGGAAGTTTCCAGAGTGGGGGTGGATGTTCTACTGACTTGCATTTTCCCTAGTCTATCGATTTTTTTGGCGTGGCAGGCGGTGGGACAGCGAGGGGTGATTTGGTTTCTCTTACTGTTTTTCTGGTCTCTCACCACTGGCATATTTTAACGTTTTCTTGTTTCTAGGACATTAATAGGTTTTATCATTACGTTATGTTATCGTTTCTTTGTTCGTTGTTTAATAAAAGTTCATGTTCATCAGTGGCCTACTGATTTTCGTTTTCCTATTTTTTTCTTTCCAGGTTGTTTCATGGTAAAGTTTCTGTTAACAGGATACAGTGATCACTTCGTTATTATTGCATATGTCCTTTTCACTAGGGGTGCTCTCTGGTCGGGCCAGATGACGTATCTCTAGTAAATGGTCCGGGTGAAAAAGGTGCATCAATCAGTGGGGAGTAGATAGGCATGACAGATTACAACGGGGGAGAACGGTCCGCATTACGTACCCTTTCACTACTTGCAAAGATTTTCCTACGTTTATTTGCAAACAGGGAATACCTCCAAAAAGAACTAATTCCCAAACAGTCAATGTTCGGACAATCAATCAATCAATGAGGAATGAAATAGGTACGACGTGTTAAAGGCTTGCGTTACCTACCCTTCACTATCTGCAAAGGGAGATAGAATATTCCTATTCTTCCTCGTTTGCAGGTAGAGAAGATCGTTAAGAGAATTAACTTCGAACAATTCAATGCTCGATTGAAACAATCAACAAGGGGTACTGTGAACACAAATGAACGCCGCTTATATACATACGCATTGCTATTTTCAACAGGTTGTTCCTAATGTTTCTATTTTAGCGAGGTCAAAAGAGATCCCATTAGTGGCCTACTGATTTTGCTCGATTCCTTTTGTTTTTTTACACGATTTTTCGCTATCTGCAAAGACTAAACAGAGTATTGCGACTCTGTGCTTGTTTGTAAATAGAGAATGAACCAAAGAGAACAATCAATCAAATGGAGAGAGAAGCAGGCACGACGGATTACAAAGGGGGAAAGGGCTGCGTTAACTACCCTTCACTATCTGCAAAGAGAGAGTACTCCTAATAGAAATGAGGGGTGGGGGGCAGCAATCAAAGCAGATCAGTGTGCATAAACACGAAAAAAAAAATTCCTACCACGTACTTGACATTCGACAGCTTATGATATTTGCTATTAAAAAACCATTGAAATTCACTGAAAAAACCATAGGTTATAGACCATATATAGTTAGGAATTAGCATTTACAAAACCTTGAAAATTCACTGAAAAAACCATAGGTTATAGACCATATATAGTTAGGAATTAGCATTTAAAAAACCTTATTTTACTCACACAAAACCATTGAAATTCCATATATAGTTAGTTGCACTAACTATATATTGCGCACCCGCAATCCACTGCTGATGATGTCACATATTACATCATTCATGACATGGTCAGTGACATCACTGATGACATCACTGATGACATCTCAAATGACATCACTGATGACATCTCACTTGACATCAATGATCACATCACTGATGATATCATTCATGTGACAATACAATGCATCTCCTCACATTTTAATATAACCTCTGTTTCACCCAGTGTTAAAAACAGAGTATAATTTTTGAAACCATTGACACACCAATACTAGTTACTACATACGTACTCACTGATTCCTACGTCTACACACACATTCACTCATTCACCCATACAATCATTCATACATACAATCACTCATGTTTACAACACAATCATATGCACTCATACACCTATACAGACACTCACACTCTGCCACTCATCCATGGAGTTACTCACACACCTAGTCAGTCCTGTAAAGAATCAATCACACTTCCATTTTCTACTCTATACAGTTAAACATAGAGCACCTTACGTTTTCAACCATATACTAACACATACTTACTCTCTTATACAATCATTGATACAAGTACACATTGATCTGTACAGAGTCACACACCTCCCATCCAGCCACACACACACTCAGTCTCCCATGCAAATACTTGGGCAATCAATCAATAACCCATATAGTTACTCATATAGCTACTGATCAACACATGCAGCAGTTTACAGAACAACAGACATAATGATGCACAAATTAAGACAGTTTAGTCACTAACCCATGCACTCAGTGAGACACATTTAATCACTCACTCATACATTCAGTCATGCACCTACTAAATCCTTCGTCCAGACACTTATACATCCACTCATTCTTCAATATGTAAGACATATTTTAACTTTAAAGAAACATAGTCACTGGATGTTGTCATCAGTGATGTCATCAGTGATGTCATTTGAGATGTCATCAGTGATGTCATCAGTGATGTCACTGACCATGTCATGAATGATGTAATATGTGACATCATCAGCAGTGGATTGCGGGTGCGCAATATATAGTTAGTGCAACTAACTATATATGGAATTTCAATGGTTTTGTGTGAGTAAAATAAGGTTTTTTAAATGCTAATTCCTAACTATATATGGTCTATAACCTATGGTTTTTTCAGTGAATATATATATATATATGTGTATATATATATATATATATATATATATATATAATAATCAACTATTCTTCTATTTTATATTCATATTCAAAGTGCAAGCCCTTTATCGAGCCTTTTTGTTGTAACTACTGTTCCAGGAATTCTGCTCATACACAGAACTGTGCATAAAGACTTAGGACCTCAGTGAATTACAGCGTACCAAAACCCACCTTACTACACAAGCCCCCTACCAGACTAGCAATCAGTGACTCATTGGTTCTTCGCCCTAGAGCAAAAACACCAATGACTAGTCAACCCAGAACATGCGACTTCGATTACATGAAGTAAAGTGGATAACAAGAACACTCTTTCAATATAGTCTTACACCAGTCCAAAACAAGATGTAAATAAAGATACGTGCAACTTTGAAATGCTTATTTCTAACGCCATAATCTCATGCACAGTACCTTAGAAAATACAACCAAACATATTATCAGAAACAAGGTTGTCAGCATTGTTACTATTCTATGAAATACAAACGGAAAAAGCATCCTATAATGCTAAAGGTAAACA
Source organism: Lissotriton helveticus (assembly GCF_964261635.1). NCBI lineage: Eukaryota > Metazoa > Chordata > Amphibia > Caudata > Salamandridae > Lissotriton > Lissotriton helveticus. Next base: position 1,341,677,333 of record NC_136061.1, on the reverse strand, counting down.
AATTTAAAATATACCTACATTTCACCCTTCCTACCTAGCAGATTAGTTTATAACTACAGAAAATCTCATAGGATTACATGGGCAGACCCATACCTCTGGTACTCAGCAGTAGTGGATCACATTCAGTGCTCCACAAACTGTCAAGATACAAATGTTCTCCAACTGTGTGTAACTTTGCCTCCACAATGCATTATGAAACGCGCAAGTATCAGGGTTGGTCACAGCTGCATATGTATTTTGGCTCGAACGTGCGAGGATCATTCTGAATAACAGACACAGTATTCAAGATAACCTTAATGTTCCATGCTCTCACTATACACACAAAACTAGCAACGCAGTTTACAAATCTAGCATACCAAATTATTCTCATATAAAGCAAAATACTCAGCCTTCTCTAAACAATATCACAAGTACGTGTCGTGTGCAAAGCAGAGCAGGAAAGCAAAAATAGCATGTAAGCTTCTAATAAACCCATGCTAACTTAACAGGGTGTGAGTGCAAGGTTCAGACCCACGGCACCCTTTCTTGATCAAAGCATGTGATATAAACGTGGGCAAATTAGGAACGTAGAGTCCAAGCCTAAAAAGCAGAGTCAAGTTCACATTTCCAAAAAAAAGTTATTTGCTCTTTGATAGAAAACAGTAACTAAATAATAAAGAATACGTAGAAAAATCAAAGAGTCTTAATCCAACAGCGTGTAAGCACAGTAGGTAGCAACAGCCTCCAACAGGAAGTCATTGTTCTCATCTGAAAACATTTCAGCCATCCTATTCAATAGTGGGAATGAACATACATGTTCCTCAACGACCGGAGACTCTATCACCATCGGAGGAAAACTCGGGTCATCTTCAATGTAACTGCGTGCCAAGAACTCAAGCACCGCTGCAAAAACATTCCAACGTCCCATTATTCCATGTGTCGCTGCTAAGGCCATAATCCCGCCGCCAGAACAGAGCACGTCATGAACCACTAAGGGGCTCATCAACTGGTCATAATCCATGTTGGGAGACACCGTACTGCAGAGACACAAATCTAGGGCCCAGTCGAAATCACAGCTCAGGTAATGGAACACAGGTTGAACGCATGTGAAAAAAGGAAAATCGAAACTATAATCCATAAGCTGCACTCAATGTAGCCAAAGGCAGTGCTCCGTAATAACTAATCATTCGGTTGCGAAGCAGCAAAAGTCGGGACATATTATCGTCTGCTGCAGGATGTGCATCCATATTTATGTAAACAAATTAATAAAAGCACACCGGCAACTAATGCGAGTATTAAGCGCAATCCACCAAAGATGCTGGAAAAAATCTAATAAAAAAATCCCAAAAAGACACCAAATATACTTTCTACAGAAGTCACAAGGCCACTGCTTCTAACTTTAAAAAAGTAAGGTAATCCCGTAGTCAAGGACACATTAAAGATACTCTAAATTAACTCCCCAAAATTCAAGAGCACGTCTGTATTTAATAAATCATGCACTTCTGTGCGGGTGTTTGCTACATGAAGGACAAATGTTTCTGTACCAGATATAAGAGCGACCTCTTTTTGAGACAATAGTGCTCTTATACGACTCATTTGGTTGACTCTGCTTTCAAGGTTAAAATCAACAGCCAGATGGAAACATCCAGCTTCCCATGCAGAGGAGTTAACACAACTTTTTTTAATCAAACCACACGCTCAGTTACCGTATTCATATAAGCGATGCCTGCTAACATTGCACAACAATCTCCATTATTTCAAAGTAAATAACTCCTGTGTCCAGTAAATTGAACGTTGTTATGATAGCAGGTGTCGGACTACCTTTCAAAACTCAGTTCAAATTAGGCGCATCTTGTATACAAGAGCCATGTAATTGTATGTGTCTACAAATTAAGGAGTGATCTGGTACTATTGTGCAATTCTCGACATTCACATAGACTTCTTTTCCCTCCCTCAGGCACCTATATGCATTTGGTACTAACCAAGCTTCATGCAGATAAGCGCTTCCTAAACATCCATATCTGCCTATAGCATAGTATTTCATGCAAACCTCAGACTTAACCAGGTTAAAAAATAACGTTATGATACTGCGGATAAGCCACACACCTGAATTGGATCTCCAATGAGTGACCACTTCTAACCATTCTCATAGCGCGCCCTGTGCTCTGATTTGACAGTGAGCGAGTGATCACACCATAGTTTGTACTGCTAATCATTCTCAGCATACGCTACGAATACACTTTGACGTTACACCTTGCATCAAAGCTTCCGTGTGACGTCATGTACGGCGCCCGTACAAAAAAGACCCAAATGTTTTTAATTGTTTAAAAACATATATTCATGTATTTAATAAACATACTAACAGAAGACTTAATCTAGGATAATTATGGAATAATTTTTTTTAAGTTTTAAAAATCCTATATTACTTCTATATTGTATGAGTGGAGCTGCGTGGCCCTCCACCTGGTGCCCTAGACTCCACCACGCCCAGACCCAGTTCATAAGCACGCGTGATCGTCACCACAAAACCATTAGCATGCATATCGCATTTCCACACATGCTTTTACAACTAGTATGCATTTACCACACATGATAAAGTCATAATCTTAATAATGTTTTTTTGTTGACCAACACCTGTTGTAATGCCTGTGCCTTACATCCTTCAAATTAGTTTCTAGGTATACGTGTGACCAAGTCTGATAAGATCAGAGGCCAAGGACAAACACCATGGTATCTGTGGCACGAAATCTCATCCATCACAGAGAAAATATGTGCAGGGTAAAATGAAAGTAACAGGTATAATAAAAATAACGGAGGCAAACTACTAAAATGGTGGGTGGACAGAGTATGTAATCAACGTTTGGCGCCTCGACACTACATTTCAAATAAATATACATACAATATGTTTATTAATATATTACAAAAGTATAGCACTAGATGACACACATGACCCGGGAAAAGAAAGCGGCAAATTTAATACCTAAAATCAGGAGAGGTTTGCTTCGCGAACTTGAAGAAAAAGAAAAAAAGTGCACTTGCAAACAAGGCTGCGCATGCGTAGAGAGTACAACTGATGCAGGAATAAAAAGGAAAGTTTTACATACTGTAATAGAAATATAGCTCTAAAAATTGCCCCCGTAATTTGCCCCCCTGGGACCTACTGAACAAAACGGACTTCTAGTTTTTTTCACCTTTTCCAACGCCTACAAGTACTGCACGAGTACCCCGCCATTTTTTATTTAAAAAAAAAATTCAAATTGAGCCTAAAGATCCATGTACCACCCCCCCTGACCAAGACTATAGGGTCAGAATGTTTCTACCCTGCCCCCTTTCCTTATTTCTCAACTTTGTTTTACTGTTTTCTTGTGACTCGGCTCTCGCGACAAACAAGATGACGGCCAACAATTCCTGTTTTGGAGTATTGACAACCAATCAGCATACAGCTCTTGCTCGTAATTGTACTTATTTCCATATGTGTATGCCGCAATTTTCCTTTAAAAAAATAAAAATAAAAAATAGAGCCTAAACATCCATGTACAACCCCCTGAGCAAGCCTAGAGGGTCAGAATGTTTCTAGCCTAACCCTTCCCTTATTTCTCAACTTTGTTTTACTGTTTTCTTGTGACTCGGTTCTAGCGAGGTACAAGATGGCCGCCAACACTTCCTGGTTTCGAGTGTTGACAGACAGTTCACAGCCAATCAGAATGCAGCTCGCGCTCGTAATTGAACAGATTTCCGTTTGCGTTCTGAACCCCGTCTCTAGATATCGCTATGATTTTACTTGCAATTTTCTCAGAAACAACTGAATGGATTTACACGATTTAACAAAAAGCACAATCTGCGAACAGAACTCTACCTCTCTGCCAAATTTCGTGTAATTCCGTTCAGCCGTTCGGGCTGTAGCCCTGGCTAAAGGTCCCTATGGAAAATTGCATGGGGAAAACACGTTTTGGACCCCCCTTTTTTCTCAGCCCCCACTTCACGAATCACCCCCAAACTTCCAGGGAAGGAGTAGAACTGAGAAGGCCATTTTCTTGGAGAAATTCACGAAGATTCGTCCTTCAGCGCCAAAGTTATTCCAAATAGAATGTTGTGGATTTCCTATGGAAACTAGGTCCTAACTATAACTACCTACTGGCGACCGTAATATATATATATATATATATATATATATATATATATATATATATATATATATATGCAAAAAAGAACTCTGGGTAGGTCTCAGTTTAGGTGGAAAGCAGCTCCTGTAAGAGCACTCTCGACACCAGCGACACTCTAGATCTGCTCACCTCAAATGTCTGATTTTTCTATCAAAGTTTTTAAGCATAGGATTAGACAGTGCTATCCATGCCGAGATAGAAAATGACAAAGTCTTTCGCCATTTAAACAGCAAAGTCTTTAAGCATAGGACTAATACAGTGCAGTCCTTGCCGAGCTGTCAAATAACAAAAGCCATTTATCACTCCAGGCACAATATTACAGCATTGAATTGGTAAAATACCAACTCAAGCCAACCTGAAATGAATAAAAGCAACCCCTGACAGTGTGGAGTGATAAATGGCTTTTGTTATTTGACAGCTCGGCAAGGACTGCACTGTATTAGTCCTATGCTTAAAGACTTAATACTGGGTGCTCCCTTGTGTCTGGACAAAGCTATACCTCTCTGAAGAGCTCTAATTAGAGCGAAACACTGTGTCAGGGGTTGCTTTTAATCATTTCAGGTTGGCTTGAGTTGGTATTTTACTAATTCAAAGCTGTAATATTGTGCCTGGAGTGATAAATGGCTTTTGTTATTTGACAGCTCGGCAAGGACTGCACTGTATTAGTCCTATGCTTAAAGACTTTGCTGTTTAAATGGCGAAAGACTTTGTCATTTTCTATCTCGGCATGGATAGCACTGTCTAATCCTATGCTTAAAAACTTTGATAGAAAAATCAGACATTTGAGGTGAGCAGATCTAGAGTGTCGCTGGTGTTGAGAGTGCTCTTACAGGAGCTGCTTTCCACCTAAACTGAGACCTACCCAGAGTTCTCTCCTTCTTTTTTGCATAATTTATGCGTCACTCTATGCCTGAAAGGGTTTTGTTTTGACTTAATACTGGGTGCTCCCTTGTGTCTGGACAAAGCTATACCTCTCTGAAGAGCTCTAATTAGAGTGAAACACTGTGTCAGGGGTTGCTTTTAATCATTTCAGGTTGGCTTGAGTTGGTATTTTACTAATTCAAAGCTGTAATATTGTGCCTGGAGTGATAAATGGCTTTTGTTATTTGACAGCTCGGCAAGGACTGCACTGTATTAGTCCTATGCTTAAAGACTTTGCTGTTTAAATGGCGAAAGACTTTGTCATTTTCTATCTCGGCATGGATAGCACTGTCTAATCCTATGCTTAAAAACTTTGATAGAAAAATCAGTCATTTGAGGTGAGCAGATCTAGAGTGTCGCTGGTGTTGAGAGTGCTCTTACAGGAGCTGCTTTCCACCTAAACTGAGACCTACCCAGAGTTCTCTCCTTCTTTTTTGCATAATTTATGCGTCACTCTATGCCTGAAAGGGTTTTGTTTTGACTTAATACTGGGTGCTCCCTTGTGTCTGGACAAAGCTATACCTCTCTGAAGAGCTCTAATTAGAGCGAAACACTGTGTCAGGGGTTGCTTTTAATCATTTCAGGTTGGCTTGAGTTGGTATTTTACTAATTCAAAGCTGTAATATTGTGCCTGGAGTGATAAATGGCTTTTGTTATTTGACAGCTCGGCAAGGACTGCACTGTATTAGTCCTATGCTTAAAGACTTTGCTGTTTAAATGGCGAAAGACTTTGTCATTTTCTATCTCGGCATGGATAGCACTGTCTAATCCTATGCTTAAAAACTTTGATAGAAAAATCAGACATTTGAGGTGAGCAGATCTAGAGTGTCGCTGGTGTTGAGAGTGCTCTTACAGGAACTGCTTTCCACCTAAACTGAGACCTACCCAGAGTTCTCTCCTTCTTTTTTGCATAATTTATGCGTCACTCTATGCCTGAAAGGGTTTTGTTTTGATATATATATATATATATATATATATACACCAAGGTGTATTGAAAAATGAATGGGTGCATGAGTGTATGTATGGATGATTCAGTGGGTGCGTGAGTGACTGTAAAAGTGAGTGATTATATATGTCTCAGTCAATGAAAGGATGAGTGACTAATCCGTGTGAATGTCTATCTAAATCTGTCAGTTGGTGTGTAAGTGGCTGCATAGGTTCGTGAGTAGGTTCATGAGTGTCTATAAGGGTTATTGATTAGTTGTCCGAGTACCTGTTTGGGTGCCTGAGTGTCTGTGTGGGTTGGGGTTGTGACTTCCTGCATCGATGTGTGAGTGGATAATTCACTGGGTGCATGAGTGAGTGCGTATGGCTGTGTTGGTGAGTGAATGGATGTCTCAGTGGTAAAGGTGTGTAACTGCATATGTGAAATGCAGGATATGTTATTGGAGTATATAAGTGACTGTATGTGACAGTAAGTAATTGTGAGAGTAGCTGTGGGGCTAGTGTGTGATTGTGCCAGTAATTGTATAAGAGAGTAAGGATGTGCTACTATCTATATAAATAAATAAGGTGGTGTGTATAACTGTATAGGTGAGTAAATGGCAGTGTGATTGACTCTTTGGGTGACCGACCTTGTGTGTGAGTAACTCTATTGGTTAGTGGCAGTGTGTGAGTGTCCGTATGGGTCTATGAGTGGATATATCAGTGACTGTATTGGTGAGTGACTAGGTGTATGAGTGGCTGTATGGAAAAAACTTGAAACTTGGGGTCTCCCGCTGGCTCTAATTGACATTATAATAGCCTTATATAGCGGAACGTGGGCAAAAGTAAAGCTTGGTGATGGGAGACGAATATCCGCAGAACTAAAAATAAGAAACGGCCTCAAACAGGGCTGCGTGCTCTCTCCGAGCCTTTTTAACATATAATTGGCAGATTTGGAAAGTCATCTGCAGAACGCGAACGGACACCCACCAAAATTGGCCAACGAATGCATCCAGTTTTTACAATATGCAGACGATATTGTGGTTTTAAGTCAAACACCGATAGGTCTCCAAAGAATAATATCCAAATTAACGGACTATTTTGACTGTGAAGGTCTGGAATTAAACATAAAAAAAAACGAAAGTGGTGAGATTGGCGGGCTCAAGTAGACGATCATTTAAGTGGTATACTAAGGACAATCATATTGAGGAAACAACATCATACAAATAAGCAAAAATATGTCCTTTTTAACTCAAAAAAGAAACATCGTTGCAAAAGCCCAGTCACTGAGTTTCGCCTACAGAACACTTCAAAAGAAATTGCAATGCCCGTCACATGACCATCTCCTAAAAGTAATGGCAGCCCAAGTATTACCAACTCTTTCCTATGGGCTCGAAATATGGCACGGGCAAGAAATTGACATTTTAAATACACGCCAGACAAAAATATATAAATCAGTGTTTAACCTGTACAAAGGATCAGCTCCAGCACAAATAAGATTGGAATTTGGCCTGCAAAATCAAATATATCAAAGGAAAGCGGTCTTAGCGAAATGGTGCTGGAAACTCAGATCAGCAGAATTAGGATCACTAAATAACCTATGTTGGCTAGAAATCAAAAAACAATATGATCGACAGGAACCCAATTCTTGGGGTGGCGATTTGCGCACATCCTTAGAAACCCTCCAAATAGAGGAGATCTGGAACAGCCAACTGGAAGAAGCATCCTTTAAAAAGATTTGCAAACTAAATGCAAAATCTCTATCGCTGATAGAAGATAAAGAGACTCTGGCCAAACGTCGACACGCATGGACTGTATTAAATTCGTATAAACAATTAAAACCGCAACCTTACCTCGTGCCACACTTTCGGCTATCTTTAAAAATGAAATTTATGGCTTTCAGACTGGGTGACTATTTTTCCAAAGACTTGATTCCGTCATGGAAAGATATACACCAGGGACCAAGATGTAGACTATGCGGGTACCATACGGAAACATTGTGTCACCTACTGTGTACGTGCGAGTCAAAAAAAGACGAGAGAAGAACTGTTGAAACCAGTCCTAAAAAATTTTCAGATCCGCACCTGCAGGCAGGCTGTCATCAGCTGGATGGGAGCTGGTTCGAACATTTTAATATGTCGCGGGGTAAAATTTATGAAAACAGTAGAGACTTTGTTTTTAAAAGCTGAAACAACCTAAAAACGGGGTCTGGAAAATAATGTTTTACCTTTTAAAGAATCAGAAAATATACTTTTAAAAAATGAATTTTATCCTTTTCTATTAAATTGTAATTTGTACATGTATACTTTATGGTTGTGATAAACCAAATAAAGTAAATTTTTGACTGACTGACTGACTGTATGGGTGAGTGAGTGGATGTGTGTAGACCTATGAATCAGTGAGTGGGCATGCATGTACTGGTGGTGGTGTGTCTATGGTTTCGAGAATGGTAGTGGGAGTGGGTGTGTGAAAGATTATATTGAGGTATGCGTAGGTCCATCAGAGTTTACGTGGATGATGTCATCAGTGATGTCATTTGAGATGTCATAAGCGATGTCATGAGTGATGTCACTGACCATGTCATGAGTGATGTAGTATGGGATGTCATCAGCAGTGCATGGTGGGGGCATGAGTTATAGTTAGCTCAGCTAGCTATAATGGCTGAATGTCTATGGTTTTTGTTTGAGTGAAATGTCAGCCTAACTATAACATTCCTGTGACCGGTGGTTTGTGCAGAGAAAAACATATAAATATACATACATATTTATACATATATCTTATACATATATATGTGTGTGTGTGTGTGTATATGTGTGTGTGTATGTGTATATATATATATATATATATTCACTGAAAAAACCATAGGTTATAGACCATATATAGTTAGGAATTAGCATTTACAAAACCTTGAAAATTCACTGAAAAAACCATAGGTTATAGACCATATATAGTTAGGAATTAGCATTTAAAAAACCTTATTTTACTCACACAAAACCATTGAAATTCCATATATAGTTAGTTGCACTAACTATATATCGCGCACCCGCAATCCACTGCTGATCATGTCACATATTACATCATTCATGACATGGTCAGTGACATCACTGATGACATCACTGATGACATCTCAAATGACATCACTGATGACATCACTGATGACATCTCAAATGACATCACTGATGAGATCACTGATGACATCATCCAGTGACTGTGTGTTTCTGTAAAGTTTAAATATGTTTTACATATTGAAGAATGAGTAGATGTATAAGTGTCTGGACGAAGGATTTAGTAGGTGCATGACTGAATGTATGAGTGAGTGATTAAATGTGTCTCACTGAGTGCATGGGTTAGTGACTAAACTGTCTTAATTTGTGCATCATTATGTCTGTTGTTCTGTAAACTGCTGCATGTGTTGATCAGTAGCTATATGATTAACTATATGGGTTATTGATTGATTGTCCAAGTATTTGTATAGGAGACTGAGTGTGTGTGTGGCTGGCTGGGAGGTGTGTGACTCTGTGCCGATCAATGTGTACTTGTATCAATGATTGTATAAGAAAGTAAGTATGTGTTAGTGTATGTTTGAAAATGTAAGGTGCTCTATGTTTAACTGTATAGACAAGAAAATGGAAGTGTGATTGATTCTTTACAGGACTGACTAGGTGTGTGAGTAACTCCATGGATGAGTGGCAGAGTGTAAGTGTCTGTATAGGTGTATGAGTGCATATGATAGTGTTGTAAAGATGAGTGATTGTATGTATGAATGATTGTATGGGTGAATGAGTGAATGTGTGTGTAGACGTAGGAATCAGTGAGTACGTATGTAGTAACTAGTATTGGTGTGTCAATGGTTTCAAAAATTATACTCTGTATTTAACACTGGGTGAAACAGAGGTTATATTAAAACGTGAGGAGATGCATTGTATTGTCACATGAATGATATCATCAGTGATGTGGTCATTGATGTCATTTGAGATGTCATCAGTGATGTCATCAGTGATGTCACTGACCATGTCATGAATGATGTAATATGTGACATGATCAGCAGTGGATTGCGGGTGCGCGATATATAGTTAGTGCAACTAACTATATATGGAATTTCAATGGTTTTGTGTGAGTAAAATAAGGTTTTTTAAATGCTAATTCCTAACTATATATGGTCTATAACCTATGGTTTTTTCAGTGAATTTTCAAGGTTTTGTAAATGCTAATTCCTAACTATATATGGTCTATAACCTATGGTTTTTTCAGTGAATTTCAATGGTTTTTTAATAGCAAATATCATAAGCTGTCGAATGTCAAGTACGTGGTAAGTAAAAACATTTTCGTGTTTATGCACACTGATCTGCTTTGAATACTGCCCCCCACCCCTCATTTCTATTAGGAGTACTCTCTCTTTGCAGATAGTGAAGGGTAGTTAACGCAGCCCTTTGCCCCCTTTGTAATACGTCGTGCCTGCTTCTCTCTCCATTTGATTGATTGTTCTCTTTGGTTCATTCTCTATTTACAAACAAGCACAGAGTCGCAATACTCTGTTTAGTCTTTGCAGATAGCGAAAAATCGTGTAAAAAAACAAAAGGAATCGAGCAAAATCAGTAGGCCACTAATGGGATCTCTTTTTGACCTCGCTAAAATAGAAACATTAGGAACAACCTGTTGAAAATAGCAATGCGTATGTACATAAGCGGCGTTCATTTGTGTTCACAGTACCCCTTGTTGATTGTTTCAATCGAGCATTGAATTGTTCGAAGTTAATTCTCTTAAGGATCTTCTCTACCTGCAAACGAGGAAGAATAGGAATATTCTCTCTCCCTTTGCAGATAGTGAAGGGTAGGTAACGCAAGCCTTTAACACGTCGTACCTATTTCATTCCTCATTGATTGATTGATTGTCCGAACATTGACTGTTTGGGAATTAGTTCTTTTTGGAGGTATTCCCTGTTTGCAAATAAACGTAGGAAAATCTTTGCAAGTAGTGAAAGGGTACGTAATCCGGACCTTTCTCCCCCGTTGTAATCTGTCATGCCTATCTACTCCCCACTGATTGATGCACCTTTTTCACCCGGACCATTTACTAGAGATACGTCATCTGGCCCGACCAGAGAGCACCCCTAGTGAAAAGGACATATGCAATAATAACGAAGTGATCACTGTATCCTGTTAACAGAAACTTTACCATGAAACAACCTGGAAAGAAAAAAATAGGAAAACGAAAATCAGTAGGCCACTGATGAACATGAACTTTTATTAAACAACAAACAAAGAAACGATAACATAACGTAATGATAAAACCTATTAATGTCCTAGAAACAAGAAAACGTTAAAGTATGCCAGTGGTGAGAGACCAGAAAAACAGTCCGAGAAACCAAATCACCCCTCGCTGTCCCAACTCATGCACTCTGAAAGTTCAAAGTTTTGAGGAGTGCTTGTAACATTGTCTGAAGCCTATTTGCAATTGCTTCATCTTCACTATTCTTAAAGTAAGTGGGGGCTGTTGTGATGCGGTGCCACCCTGAACCGCTTGACGGAGGCCCCCGAGGGACGGTGTCATGTCGCGGACTCGGAGGGGGCGCTTGGCTCCGGCCCCCTCCCCAAGTCGTGTTGCCCTGGTGTGGCCTGAGATCGCCCCCGACATAGGTGGCCGGCTCCCGGGGTCAAGCGGAACTTTTTTCCTTTTGGTGACTCTTCCATTCTTCACCTTGTCCCACAATCCGTTTCACCTAAAGACACGCTGTAGTGGGGCACCCCTTTTCCGTTTCATTTGCCATTCAGCCCGCTTTTGCTACACTGTGCCTCTTCCGCTATTCAGCTGTTTACCGCCCGCTCTTTCGACTACAGCGTCTCGCTCACCATGTACTTGAGTTGCTCCCGCTCTTGCGGTGCAGCGATAGGCGGCTGCCACAGGACTCTCAAAATGGCGGCCATCTCTTCAGATTTGGGCGTGGTCCACTAAAATGGGCCTGCGACACCTTGGAACTCGGACGCTTGTCTGCTAGAGCTTGGGCTCCATTCTCGAAAGCGTCCCCTCATCCTTGAAGATTCTACAAAAGTCTTGGGGGCCCCCGACTCCCGCAGGCTTCTGGTGGGGAGCGCCTAGCATGATTGCTCGTGGAATGGCCACGACGGAGCTACGAAATGGTGGTGCTCTCATGCTAACGCCAGCTTCAGTCTGAAACATCCAGAAACACTGTAGACTACCAATTCGATCAGTTCCGGTAGCGCTCCAACGTGACCCGGTAGAGAAGAACTTGCCCTCCCCTCTTTGACTGATGGTTCTTGTTGCCTGTCCCTTCTGTTGTCATTTAACAGAACTATTTAGCCTGCTGAAAGGGGTTGTGTGCCGTCCGCTGGTTGGTGGAGACATTTTGACTATATTCTGGACCTGCGTTGTCGCGTAATGCGTCATATGACGTGCCGCGTTAGAAAGTTTAATAAATTATTAAACACAATAAACAATCCTTAAAAAATAAAAAAAAATAAAAAATAATCAACAAAACCAACAATCAATTAACAACAGTATTTGAAAAGTCTATCATTCATTTTTCATTGCAGTACGCTGCCCAGAAAGCTTCCCGGTTCCCGGACCGGGCGCTACCCACGCAAAAAAACAAAAAAAAAATTTTTTTTTTTTTTGCCCCGCGGGGCCGTTTTAAAGCCTCCACATTAAACCTAGGGGGTCAGGGAGGATCTACTATGCCCCCTTATGGTTATTTGCCCCTTTGTTTTGGCCTCCTCTTGTCTCTCGATCCTACCGAGAGACAAGATGGCGGCCGCTACGGACTTTTTGGAATGTTGACAGACGCCAGAGAACCAATCAGCTTCGCTTCACAAAGCTCCGTTGCGCGAAAAGTACGCGTCCTGGAGCGCTGCCCAGAGCGCGCTTACAGATATATATCTTTTTTTAAACGTTAATTTCTCAAAATCCACTGGAGCACATATATTGAGACCTACAAAAGGCACATCGGGCTACCAGTCCCTACAATTTTGCCAAGTTTTGTGCAAATCCATTCAGCCGTTCGGGCTAAAAGTGAGGCCAACCGCCCTATGGAAATTAACATGGGAAAAACGCGTTTTGGGACCCCCCTTTTTTCTCGGCCCCCCCTTGACGAACCCCCCCAAAATTTTCAGGGGCTGCTCAGAAACAAAATGTGCCATTTTCCTGAAAATTTCAGCCAATTCCGTCCACAAACGCCAAAGTTATTAGACATAGAATTTTCAAAAATCCCATAGAGAAAAAATCCTAACTATATATACCTACTGGCGACCGCCAGTAGGTAATATATATATATATATCGTTATACTCCGTCCTTCATCCGCATTAGTGCAAGTGACGGAGACGGACCACTTGGATTGTGCCAAATTAATTTATTTGATGTTGCCTGGTCGGTCCTGACGCGTTTCGGCTCGGGGTGAGCCTTGATCACATGACACGGTACAACAACCTTTTTTCCTTTTTAAAGTGCAAGTGCTAATGACAGTGCTCATGTGCTGCTACATAACAATATTTTAGAAAAAATGACCCGTCACTGTTTTTGTTCTGCAACTTTATTACTTGAGGCAGAATCTCACCCTAAGGTGTTTAATCCTTGGGTGCTTTTTATATTCTTAATAAAATAGTACAACATTTTTTTTTTTACAATATTTGAAAACCTTCCGATGGATAATCGCTGTCCTACACAGTGGTATATATTTACATGTGCTGAAAACAATTATTGCAATACAAACAAAACATTGAAAAACCTTTAGCAATTATATAACATATTTATCAAAACATCATCGTTATCAATTCTCATGATGGTACCAAACCAACTAATTCAACCAGGCCGCTATAATACAATTTTGCTCAAAGTTCGGCCTAGTAATATATGCGACCCATTGAATACATTGCAATGCATCGTATTAATACGTAAACTGTAGTTATAATACAAGGATATATCACATGCTTCAACATATCAATAATTAAAACCACATAGTATAATAACATTTCTAATAATCTGTTATTATGTAGCATGGTCGTCCCTTTAGTCTAATGTTACTAATTGATATAGTGTATAAATGTGATGCTAAGATAAAATAAAATAAAATAAAATAAAAGTGTTGTGCAGAATAAAATACATGAATGTAAAGTGACAGTGCATATATAGTAAATAATGTCATCTTATCTAATATGATGTACTGATATTCAAGAAACTTAATCATATGTCCATAAGTTTTGATGTTGTATCTCCGACTACACATAGACATCCGACCATTAAATATAGAAATTTATTAATTCTCGTGGGTATAGACATGATTGGATCCTGGTAAAATACCAAGTAAGCCTCAAGTATTGAAATAAAATGAATTCAATATTTGATTTTTCAGCATAGTGCAAAGGCGCATTCATAAAAGGTATATATATATATCTCCTAAAATTAAAGGTTATATATAAATAATGTTTGTATGCTTCAATATAAATATAAATATAAATAGTACACTATAAAATATATATATAAGCAATAAATATATAAATATAATATAATATCTATAAAAAAAACCATGTCAAAAATCCAGTAACAGATATCATATTTCATGGTCATCTATGTGCAAATGTACAAATGAATTCTCATATGGTATAGACAAAATCCCTTATGCCTAAAGTGCTGTACTTAAAATCATCTACTTCATTTAAAGGTATAGAGCCCAAAAAGTTAGAGCGGTAAATATATGTTTGTGTTTTGATGGAAGTATACAGGTATCTACATAGAGCCAATCATATTTATAGACAAGTATGTAAGTCTTTTGTGACATTCAGGCCATTAGGTTGTTTGCTGTTAAATTCCAAAATGTACCTTATCTCTAGTAACCTCAACGCACTCTCTCTGTCCCCTCCCCTCCTACTTGGGGGAATTGTATCAATTGCATAATATGTAAGATCCTTGTTGTTAGCTGAGTGTCTTTCCTTAAAATGTCGGGCTACGGGGTAAGTGTTGTCTTGGTTACTGATGGCCCTGAGATGCTGTAGGATTCTTTTGTGTGCCGCCAATTTGGTACTCCCCACATAGATTAAATCACAAGGGCAGGTCAGAATATATACTACATGGTCAGTTTTACAGGTCAACAATTTGTTGATAGACTTTTTACTGTCACTGAACGGGGTCTTGTATTCGGTTTTGTTAATGCCGTGTTGGCACGCTTTGCATGTTTCGCAGCGATAGAATCCCTTCCTGTTTTTAAGCCAACTTACTGAATCCATGGTTTCAGGGCTGGTGTCCACCAACCGATCCCTCATGGATGGACCTCGGCTGTATGTGATGGATAGTCTGGAAGGTAGGTCAGACCCAATGATAGGATGCGCCAAAACCAGGGGCCAACTTTTATCAATAATGGCTTTGATTTGGTTGTGTTGTTTGCTAAATTGGAAAACCATTCTGAGTGGCATTTCTCTACCATCATTTTCTTTCTGGGGTGTTGGAATACTGTTATTTTCTTCAACCTTCCCCTCTTGTAACAGCTCTTCTCAAGTCCTTGCCATGGATTTGCTGATAGCTGATTCTATAGTTCTTCGGGAATAGCCTCTGGCTAAAAACCTCTGCAAACATTCATTCTGAGCATTCTTGAGGTCATCCTCACCGCTGTGCAAGCGTCTCATCTGCAGCATCTCACCGTACGGAATACTACTGATGAGATGTCGCGGATGAGCCCCTCTCCAATGAAAACCTCAGTATCAAGGAATGTGATGGCTTGATTATTTATATTCCCCGTAAAGTGCAGATTAATCTCATTTGAATTTAGATCCACTACAAATTGGGCTGCAGATTCATGTGACCATCCCATATAGCAAAGGCATCATCTATATATCGTAGCCACAATATAATTCTACCACTGTCCTTTGTCATGGGTCTGAGGACCAGCTCCTCCCACTTGCCCATATGAAGGCAGGCATAACTCAGGGAGAAGCTGGCCCCCATTGCCACTCCTCTGATGTGCTGGTATAGGATGTTATTAAACAGGAACACATTATTGGCAAGACAGTACATAGTCATATCCAGTAACATTTTCTTATGTTCCACATTGTGGTTCAACTCCTTATCAAGGCAATGTTCGATGGCAGTAATACCATCACAGTGTCTGATGCTCGCATACAGAGATGTTAAATCGAGTTTCATCAGTTGGTAGGATTCTCTCCACTGTATCCCTTGTAATTTTTTGATAAAGTCACTCGTATCTCGTACATATGATGGTAGTGCCTTGACATGAGCCTGTAGAAAATTATCTATATATTGGGAAGTATGTTCTGATAGGCTCCTGCGTGCGGATATGATTGGTCTGCCGGGAGGCTTGATTGTATCTTTGTGTGTCTTGGGCAGAAAATAAATAAGTGGGATTACAGGATTTTCATTCTTTAGAAACTTGAATTCCTGTTTAGTGATAAGATCTTTCTTTAGCCAAGTGTTCAAATTGAGATAGTAATTAGACTGGATAGTTTTGATGCTAGTGCTGGACATTCTAACATAACAGTCTCTATCATTGAGCTGATGAAATGCTTCTTTGTTGTATTCATCTTTTTTCCAGATCACAATATTTCCTCCCTTATCTGAACTGCGCACAACCACAGATTTGTTTTCATTTAGTTTCTTCATCAATTCATTATTCTTTCAATCTTGCCATCCATATTTGTCCTGTTTACCTAGTGTTTTGTAGTTTAATTTCTTTATCTGCTCCACTATCTGTTCATGGAAATTGTCAATGCAATCTCTTACCGCTATGGGATTGAATTTAGATTTGGGTTTAAAGTTAGTTCTATGTTTGTTCATATTTTCCATAGGTATCAAAGTAGACATCATGTTGTCCTCAGGTTGAGATGGTGTATTTTGCAGTTGCAACCAAAGTTCCTCTAGACTATCAATGATGGGCCCATCATTTTGTGTAAGGTTGTCTATCATTCCATTATTGCTTGCATTTTCATTCTGCCTTTGGTTTTTTTGTTCAAGTTTGTGGAATTTCTTCAACTTAAGCTTTCTTACTATTTTGTAGATTTCATATCTAGTTGTTGCATAGTTAAAATTCACCCTAGGACAGAAAGATAATCCCAATGTCAGTATACGTTTCTCCTCATTGTCAATTTCCACTCCAGCTAGATTCATAAGAGTTTGGTCATCCTTTTTCATGTTGTCAATTTGTTCTACCAGCGACCCCCTCTTTTCTTTTTGAGTATTTTTGGGCCATTTCCTGTTTACTTGTCTCCTCTTGCGTCTCCAAATATATATATATATTACGTACTGGCGGTTGCAGGTAGGTATAGTTAGGACCTATTTTCCATAGGAAATCCGCTACATTCTATTTGGAATAACTTTGGCACCGGTTGATGAATCTTCGCGAAATTTTCAAAACTCGTGGGGAGCTCCTGAAAGTCTTGGGGTAATTCATGAAGTGGGGGCTGAGAAAAAAGGGGGTCCCAAAACATGTTTTCCAAAAGCAATTTTCCATAGGTACCGTTCATTGTGGCTACAGCCCGAACGGAATTACACCAAATTTGGCAAAGTTGTAGAATCCTTAAGGACACCTGATTCTAGCAGACTGAGGCAGACAGTGGTGCATGAAAATGAAAATTACTACGAGCACATAAAGGGTCAGAAGAACGTGCGATATACAAAAAGGAAGCGGAGGAAGAATTGAGTCAGATCGGTATGCAGGGAGATATGAGAACACCTGAGTGGAGATCATCTGCTGGCAGTGACGGGCGGTGAATGTAAAAACAAATGGTACTTACTGTGTGACCGGTGCAAGCGGGAGCTTGTCAGTGAGGTGATTTTGTGGTGGAACATCCTGAGTTGAGCGGGGCCTTCGAAGTGACAGGAGGAAGCGAAAGATTGACAGTGAGGCAAAGGTGATGAGGAACATCCCAGGGTGAACGGAGCCTTCCTAGTGACCGGAGCAAGCTGCGGACGGTTAATCAAGCGACTGTGAGGCGGAATTTCGTGGGGTGAGCAGAAACTTCTAGGTGACTGGAGCAACAGCAGCTTGTCAGTGAGCAGAGGGCGAGGAGGAAATCCTGTGGTGATCAGAGCATCCATGGGGATCGGGGCAAGCTGCGGTTATACTTGAGGCGATGGTGAGGCGGCACATCGTGGGGTGAGCGGAGCCTTCGAGGGAACAGGGACGTTCTTTAGGACGTGTGAGGTAGCGGTGGCGCAGCTTGGTGAGAGCGAGAGAGGCGCTACGGAAAGTAAAGACTTTTCGACAGCGGCTGATTTGTCAAAGGATTTTTTTCTTTTATTTTCATTTTGTGAACCACATCGGCAGATTAACCAATATCTGTATAAGGAAGCAGAACAGGTTGCAGAGGAAAACTATCTAAGGAATCAGATTCCATCAAGGTCATTCTGAGAGTGTGGGGGCACAATAGTAGAAGTTTTGGCATGAGGATTTAATTAAAGTAGGAAAGGAAGCGGTTAAGGAAAAGTATTGAAGTGATTTGGTGAAAGACAAAATGAAATGCAATAGTAATTAAAGGAAAGAGTAATGTATAGCAAAAGTATAATAGTAACAGAGTCGACACAAGGGTAAAATTGTACTTTGAAAAGTTAACTGTTTCTAGAAGAAAATTGTGTGACATAGTAGGAATAGTAGGTTGTAGTGGAAACACAGCAAACCAGAGGTAAGGATAAATACACTTGGAAAAAAAAGGGAGTAGGGAAACGGTGTAATTTAAATACAGGGAGGTGCACCTGTGGGGTAGTAGAACCTCATAGGAAGTCAGTCTAGTTATCAACACAGTAAGTCATCATTGAGATGGCGGCAGCTAGCATGAACCAACCGCCGCCTTTCCTAACAGAGGAAGGGGAGCCAGTGCTGCCATGTAAGGATTGGAGGAAGTAGTTTGAGTCATATCTGATTGCAATAGGCGCAAGCGGGTTTTCAGCTATAAGGAGGCAGAACATACTCCTGATAAACTTAGGAACTGAAGGAAGGAGAGTTTTCGACAGCCTACCAGATCTGGAAGGGGGAGTAGGAGAAGAAGGGGACATGGATATTTATGACAAAAGCTTTATGGAAGAGTACAAGGGAAAAATGAGAATGGTAGGAAACTACATAGCATGCCTGAGAGGGTTGACCAATACATGTGAGTTTAATTATCTAACAGAGTCACTCATAAGGGACCAGTTGGTGAGGTGTACTAACAATAGGAAAATCCAGGAAAAATTGTTGGTGGGCAATCCAGATTTGAAAAATGCTATAGACATAGCCAAGAGTGTAGAACACACAGCTGAATGTGTGAAAGAGATGAGCATACATGAAGGGAACAAAGTAAATGAAATTGGTGATAGTAAGGAGGATAACAGATACGTTTATGCTGTAAAGAGTATAAAGGAAATAGAATTTTACAAAGAACAAACAAAAGAGAAATACAATGAGGATAACAGATTGAAATGTTTCAGATGCAGGAGTACAGGACATTTAGCGAACAGCATTCGCTGCTTAGCAAGAACAGCGACTTGCAGAAAATGTAACGGGAAGGGGCATTTTGAAAGAGCATGTAAAGATATGTCTAAGAAATCTGTGAATCTAGTAAGCAACAGTGAACTCAGTCAGAATGGTTGATTTACCAAAATGTGAAATTGGTCTTAATGGTGAAGCGATAGGAGTATATGCAGATTCTTGTTCGCCGTTTACTTTTATCAATTTGAAGACATACAAGGAAAAAATTGAGAAAAGAGGTGTAAAGGTGTAAAGTTGGAAAAACCGGATGCATGCCCAGTTGGTTACAACAGAGATCGTATACCGCTGGAAGGAATGGTCACCACGAAAATATCTTTTAAGGGAAGGAGCACTGTAGGGAAAGTCTTCGTGGCAAAGGTGGGGCCAACCTGCTCGGATGGGCACACCAGAAAGACCTAGGGATGAAATTAGACCCCACAGCAGAAGAGCCAGTTATGCTAGTAGACAGAAGTGTGTGTGGCCTAGAGGTAGTGGAAGAGTTCAAAGAAGTTTTCACTGAAAATAGTGGGTGTTTGAAAGAGTATCAACAGAAAATAAGACTCAAAGAAAATGCTAAACCAGTGGTGCACAAGTGCAGGACGATTCCTTTTCTAGCAAGGGAACCACTTAAAGAAGAACTAGAAAAGTTATTAAGACAGGAAGTGATAGAGCCTGCAGAGAACTCTGAATGGGTCGCGCCCATAGTAATAACAGCAAAAGGGAATTCGAACAAAATAAGGCTCTGCATTGACCTAAGGGAATTGAATAGCAACATATGGGTGGATAGATTCCCGTTACCCAATATTAATGGAATGATAAGTCAGGTCTAGGAGGCGGAATACTTCACGGTGATAGACCTTTCTCAGGCGTAGCATCAGATAAAACTTCACCCATCAAGTAAGACTTTGATCACCTTTATCACCCCATTTGGAGCTTATAGATTCCGCAGAATGCCATTTGGGTTGGCCTCCGTTGCGGCGGTTTTCCAAAGGGCAATGCAGGCCATTCTAGAAGAGCAAAAGCAAGTTCTGTGTTTTCAGGATGATTTATTGATTTATGGAAAAGATGCAGAAGATCACAATAGAGTGTTGAGGGAAGTGTTGGTGAGGTTAAGGGATGCAGGATTGACCCTGCAGAAATCCAAGTGCCAAATAGGGGTAACCTCGGTTACGTATCTTGGACATGTGATTTCCAGGGATGGGATGAAGCCAAAATCTGACCATGTGGAGGCAATCAAATTTGCACCATGGCCAGGATCACAGGAAGAGGTGAAATCCTTCCTCGGACTGGCGGAGTACTACTCCAAGTTCATTAAGACTTTTGCAGGTATTACTGCTCCCATGAGGTATCTACTCAAGAAGGGAGTGAAATTTGAGTGGTGTGAAGATTGTAAGAGGGCATTTGAAGATTTGAAATGCAAAATAATGAATGCACCCTTTCTTGGCCAATTCGATACAGGAAGAAACACTGTAATAACTATGGATGCAAGCACAAAAGGAATAGGGGCCACCCTTAGCCAAGGAGTAGAAGGGGAAGAACGGATAATCGCCTTTGCTTCAAGGTCCCTCACTGAGACTGAATCACGGTATTCTGTAGTGGAGAGGGAGGCTCTAGCTTGCTATTGGGCGGTTAGGCACTTCCGAGTTTATGTGTGGGGATTGCCTTTCACCATCCGCACAGATCACAAGCCATTAGTAAATGCCTTCAGCACACAAAATCTTAAGCGAACCACTCCAAGAATAGTAAAATGGTTCTTAGGTCTGGAGGGATTCAATTACAGAATGGTGTACATCCCCGGAAAATTCAATGAGGCCGCAGATTGTTTATCCCGTCTACCCATAGAGAGTAAGGGGTCAGAAGATGACTATGTTGAAGAACATGTAGTGGCGGAGATCAGAGAAGGAATCAATAGAATAGAGTGGGAAAAAGCGAAGGAGGAAGATGTAGTGTTACCTAAACTGGAAGTACTAGTGGCTAGTGGTTGGCCCAAGAAAAGTGCAGGACTTGGAGAGGAAGAAAAGGAGTTTTGGGAGGTCAGACACGAACTAAACTTACAAGAAGGGAACTTGTACAGAGGGAAGAAACTAGTGCCACCGGAGAACATGAGAGAAAGGATTGTAAGTTTGGCACATGAGGGTCATTTAGGTTGCAGCCTAACAAAAAACAAAGTCAGAGTGAATTACTGGTGGCCCAGTATGGGCACTATGGTGGAGAGATACATCAGACGGTGCAGTAGTTGTGCAATGAGTGATAAAACTAAAATAAGCAGGAAAGATCCCATATCAGCAGTTGAAGTACCAACCACACCATGGGAGAAACTAGCAATGAATATTATACGACCCCTAGAGGTAAAAGGGTTGGGAGGAAGATTCATCATCTCCCTGGTAGATTATCACACCAAGTGGGTGGTAATAAAGATTGTGGAAAATGTGACTACAAGTTCAGTGATAACGTTCTTGCAAGAAATCTTCAGGACGGAAGGAGTACCACAAATATTAGTGACGGACAACAGGGTCCAGTTTGTTTCGTCACAAATGAGTGAGTTTTTACATAGTTTTGCTATAACTCATCAAAGAACGCCATTGTACTGTCCGAGAGCTAACTGAATGATTGAGAGAGTAAACCACATGATCAAAGAGTGTATACAGTTGAATGGAAGTAGTGGGGTCAATGTGAGAAAAGCCTTAGATGAAATGATCTGGTCATACCTAGTCACTCCACACAGTGTGACTGGGATATCTCCATTCAAATCCCTAAAAGAAAGAGAATCGGGCACTAAGATGAGTCCCTTGTGGCTGAGGGGAAAGGAGGAGGAAGTGGAAGGCAAGAGATCGATAGCAGAAAGAATAAGGAAATATCAGGAAGGGTATGTCAAGAAATATAATGAAGGTCTAGGGAAACTTGGCAGGATATGGAAGGTAGGAGACAAGGTAAAAGTCAAGCTCCCCAGATCAGTACACTCGGGATGCTCAAAGTTCTCTGAGAGGAAAATAATAACAAAGATATTAAAAAATGTTGTAGTTCTCAATGATGGTCAGACATGGAGCATGGATCGCATTGTGAGGGACAATGGAAATGGAAATGGAACTGATGCAGGAAGTGTCACTGTTGAGGGGAAGGTTGATCAGGAGGAAGACAGCCCAAGGATCAAGCATGATCTTAGTAAAGGGGAACGCAGACCTGAGTGGCAGAAAGACTACATAATGCGGTGATTATCTTGAGTGCAGTTCCATTATGGGGTAGGAGATGTGTTGTAATTACATAATTACCAGTATTGGTATCTTCTGTCCCCCCCTTCCCTGCCCTGTTGGTTTGACCCTGTTCACTGTCAACATTCCAAGTTGCACTCCTGCAGATGTTCTGACTGGCAGGGCTATGGATGTCGTTGATTTCATACCTCAATAAACAACTTCAACTTGGACAGCAGCGTCCATAACTTTAAAAGAGAAAGAGAAACAATGTTAGAGAGTGAGAGAGAGAAGCAAGAAAAAACAACATTAAAAGTGTGAGAGAGAAAGTAATAGATGGAGCAGGAGAGGTAGTGTTAATACTGGAAAAAATCTTCATAGCTCACATTTTTGCCTCTGTTGTGTGTCCAAGCACATGCCGGTTCATAGTGCACCCTCAATTTTAGTGATCTGAAAGATAGTATAGAGTTAGTAATAGCAGAGTACATACAACTGCACAAGTATATTTCTGCTTTATGTCTTTGGGCATTCAGGATACTGTATTAGATCAACTTTCACTGCAAAGTGGTGTCTGTATGCTCTTTTTCTCCCAGAGTACTATACCCCATGCACTCCCACTGCATAGTTCTCATTACTGCGTGCCCAGACTGTTGCACCCCATTGACTACCAGAGTCCGGAGGTGAGTGCCTTTTCTTGCGCACTCATTGTTGCAACCTATCCATTCTCACTGCCCGGAGGTAATTGTACATTCATACGCAGTCAAGCTGCTGCACAGTACCCACTCTCTCAGCACGCAGGTGACTTCTGGTTGCCTCGGAAACAAGCTTCTTTGCTCACCTCCACTCTCTCAGCACACAGGTGACTTCTGGTTGCCTCAGAAACAAGCTTCTTTGCTCACCTTGTGCCATTGGAGTGATTCAAAGAGGGGTCACCACGTGTCGAAGCAGCCATTTCAGACGTTGTTAGGATGGCCATGCATCATCGCAGAATCCTTGAACATTGAGCTTTGGAGGTGATGGGGGGACGCCAATTTGTGAAACACAACCTGTTAGATAAAAAGGAAGATAACATTGTGCGTCATTTCTTTATCAAAGGAGAGAGTGACTGAAAAGAATATTTGCTGCTCACCTTTCTGTCACCGGTGTGTCTTTTACCACGTGCCGGGAAATAATGCACCCTGAAGCTCTACATATAAAAGAAAGTAAAAGAAAGATGTTATGATTGGTAATTGTCAATATGTTAATGTGGAGTAGAATAACATTGCCCTTTCCCACACCTTCCCTCCCGCGTTAAAAATACAACTATTTGTACAGTTCTAACTTGTTTAATGGGCTTCGATTTATGAAGAATTATTAGAGTAATAATGTTTTCTATCCGGTTGTGAAAACAAGTGGTGCGCAGTGATACATGTGATTTCAATCATCACGAGCGACGGACTTTTGACCGACTATAAAAACTTTCCTGCTATAGGAAGAAAAAATACAAATGCAATAAGATACGGTATATAAAACTGTGTACGCCTAAATTGCTGCGTCGCCTTTTTGTATCCAGTCTGCTGCACCACATCTACTTCCTCCGCTGCGCACCCAGGCCTCACTGCTCACCTTTTTTGCGGACAGGGTACGTTCTACATCATTCACTCTTGCTCTGCCACCAAGAAGTCTCACATTTGGTGCTGAGTCTTGATGTCACTATGGCAAAGGACATACCCGTGCACCTATCTTCATTGCAGGTTCCTCACCCGCTGAGTCCTTGCAGTACCACTAACTCAGTGACCAAAGAGACTACGCACATGGTGGTGGGCTTCTTGTTCGGTAGTTCGGGCCTACATAGGCGTCTGAACCACCAGGACGGCCATCACAGTGCTTGCGATGGGAGGTACTTTAAAGTGGCGTAGTACATGTGCACCCCATCTTTTTTATTGGTAGGGTTACGTGTGTAGTGACGCATGCGGTGGATGGGTCTGGTGTGGGTGTATACCAGCCATGAGGGAGTGTGTGTGTGCCATTCTGACAACTAGACCCGGAAGTAAGAAATCACTACAATGGAAATCTGGGCCATGTAGCGTTCTTGTGTTTTCCTGGAAGAGTAAGCGGAGTGGGCTGGACTGACCTATGCCAGTGCTGCGCGAGTCTGTGAACGATGACTCCTGAGCTATGGGCATGGTTCCGTTGTGAGCTATATGAGAAATCAACTGATTCGGGTGTCCGTGTTGTAGTGCTGCTGTCATCTGGGTCTTACACGCAAATGTGTCATTATATCTGTAAAGTCCCACAATATGGCTAACATGGAAGGTACGGGGTATCATTGACCTTATATTCATCCATAGTTGCACACATAAAAGATGGTGAACATAACATATTTCTGCGAATATGAATGTTTGTTGTACATTTAGTGGAGTGTAGTAACTGTAGTAATACAGAGCTGTGAAAGGTTTAGGTTGCAGTTTTTGGCACATGAAGGGCAGATAATATATATACGTATGTGGTCATTCAGGTATACTGTCGAACTTGGTACTGGAAATCAGTGTTCGAAGCTCAGAGTCGCGCTTACATCCTGTTATTGTAGAGTAATGACGTAATCTACGTGTGCCTGAAAATGTACTGTAAATACGGTGCTCATGTAAATTGTTGATACAGTTTTGCGTCGACTTCGCCCTATATAAATATGCTAAAATAAAATTCTAAAAAAGAAATAGCACACACTTATAAATTGACTATATAGTTTCTTTGCAGCATTGTAATAGTCCACTTTGCATGTTCGTATTTGTAGAATGAGCGAGCGAAAGTTATATAATCAAAGTTTTTGTTATTGGCAGAGGTAAGATGGTTGCATTCACTGTTTACAGCACAATATAATGTGGTAGGGCGCAGGAGCAGCATTTTACAAACATAATAAGTACACAGACACAGATAGATAGTTGAAGTGGGTACGGGCACGTGTGCTCAACTCCATTGTATTATGTTGCTGTTGGTAACAAGTAGAATAGTAATCATGATATCATACACAGATATTCAATCATAAACGGTTTATGACTTCTGCTGTACAAAGGTAGGAGCACTATATGTGAAATAATACACAGAAGATTCTATCGTAAAGGGTTCATGAGTTCTGGTGCACTAAGGTAGGATCAGTTTGTGTGGAGCCTGCGAAGATGCATGGTTTAGGCAGAGCACACTGGTAAGAATGTCTTTTGGCAACTGAATGTTGCCTTAATAAGGCCACGTGGCGATTATTTATGGTGCGCGGAGTTAGTGGTATGTCTGGTGCTCCGCGTGTACTCACCCTGCGAGGATGCGTGGTTCAACCGGTCTGTACTCAAAGCATGGAGTGCTGCATACTGGACTGCATGAACTTTGAGGGGGAAAAAAAACGACCATCAATGGTTATCAATTGCTCTGCAAACTAGGTCTACTGATTGCTCCCCATAACAAATTAAATGATTGCACTTCACGCAGTGCCTTAAAACTTTATCAAAATGGGTACGTATGTCTGATGGTGATGTTGCAGATTGGGAACATTTGATTTTCTTAACCGATTATAGTCTCTTACACAATTTGCATCGGTACTAATCTTGAATTGTGAGCCCTACTATTCGCAGTATAGACCGGAGGCAGTCTTCAAGAAGGGCCCACAGCCATGTGGCATTGGCCTGAGCTGTATAGATTTAGTGGTAGGTGTGGCTCTCAGAGTCTACACAGCCAGCGATGATGCTTGGTGTGGGCCAGCCGCACTGGGAGCAATGTTTTTTGCCTAGTGAATTCTGTCTTAATAAGGTCACAGGGAGATGACTTGTGGTGCAGTGAGTTAGTGGTACCTGAAGAACTCAGTGTGTGCGCACCCTGCGATGATTCGTAGTTCGGATGGGTCTCACTGGTACAATGTCTCTTGCCTATTGGAATGTGTCATGTGCAATCGCCATTCCACCTGAATCGTGAGGCCTTACAATGTAGATCGAAGGCAGTAGTCAGTACAGACATTGAGGAATGTTTTTGTCGCATCTTTTAACAAAATCTGAGGACATAGAGTACAATTGTCTATGCCTTAAATAAAGCAAGGCTGAATTTCATGCTGTCCGTAGTGTAGATCCAAAGTTGAATTCAAGTTGTGAACCCTGCTGTCCTCACTTTTGTTCGAAGGCAGTAGTTAGCATAGACATGAAGAAAATCTTTTTGTCGTATCCTTTTACAAAATCTGAGGACATAGAGTACAATTATTTGAGCCTTAAATAAATCAAGGCTGAATTTCATGCTGTCCGTAGTGTACATCCAAAGCTGAATTCAAGTTGTGAACCCTGCTGTCCGCACTTTAGATTAAAAGAAGTTGTCAGCACAGATATGGACGAATCATTTTTGTCTCTTATTTTAACAAAATCTGAACACATACAGTACAATTGTCTCTGCATTAAATACTTCAAGGGTGAATTCCCTACTGTCCGTAGTGTAGATGCAAAGTTTTATTCAAGTTGTGAACCCTGCTGTCTGCAGTGTAGATTGAAGGCAGTAGGTGACACAAACATCGAGGAATGCTTTTTTGTCACATACTTTAACAAAATCTGGGGACACTGTACAATTATCTCTACCTTAAATAAAGCAAGGCTTGATTCAATGCTGTCCGTAGTGTAGATCCAAAGCTGAATTCAAGTTATGAACCCTGCTGTCCGCAGTGTAGATCGAAGGCAGTAGTCAGCACAGTTATAGACGAATGCATTTTGTCACATCCTTTTACAAAATCGGAAGACATAGAGTATAATTGTCTCTGCCTTAAATAAAGCAAGGATAAATTCAATGCTGTTGTGTATAGCATATCACTGGTAAACTTGGAAGTCTGTAAATTATTGTTGATGTGCGAATTTACTCCCTTATACATAGTTGGTTGCCACATCTCTGAACATTAAGCTATTGTGTGTTTGAGAGGATATGGTATCTTGAGAAGGTCCGTTGTCCTGGTTTGCGCTGCCTCTGAGGTAGTGGTACAAAAGGGGGTGGTGATAGACGGAGCATCTGAATCAATCAAACACTCACACCCAGTCAAAAGATCTGGGTTTAATCCATCACCGTTCTTTAGCCCACTCTGCCACCCCAGTTCAGACATGGCTATATGCAAATCAGTCTGACCCTGTGCCTCATGGGAACAGTCCAGCCCGAACTGCCAAGCCATGTCTTCCCTGGACCGGAAACAAGCTTCCGAGGACCGGTTTCTGGCATTCCAGCCGTCTTCAGCTCGGCTTGCTTGAATTCAGTGGAAAAGTGAGCAAGGGACTTACGTCTGAGCATACCCTGCCACATTTATGGCGGCCAAAGCGGTACAAAAGGGGGTGGTGATGGACGGAGCATCTGAATCAATCAAACACACACCCAGTCAAAAGATCTGGGTTTAATCCATCACCGTTCTTTAGCCCACTCTGCCACCCCAGTTCAGACATGGCTATATGCAAATCAGTCTGACCCTGTGCCTCATGGGAACAGTCCAGCCCGAACTGCCAAGCCATGTCTTCCCTGGACCGGAAACAAGCTTCCAAGGACCAGTTTCTGGCATTCTAGCCGTCTTCAGCCCGGCTTGCTTGAATCCAGTGGCAAAGTGAGCAAGGGACTCACGTCTGAGCATACCCTGCCACACTTATGGCGGTCAAAAGCGGTACAAAAGGGGGTGGTGATGCACGGAGCATCTGAATCAATCAAACACTCACACCCAGTCAACTACCTGAGGTAGTAGCTGGGAGGGATCCGGGGGGTTGTTATGGTGGTGGTTGCGCTGGGTGTTGTGATTTTGTTGCGTGGCGGAGGTGCATGTTAGTACATCTATCACATATTCGTCTTTAAATATGGGTGGGAGTTGGGTGTAATTCACGCAGTAGATAGTCGACGTCTTTACATCAATTAAATGTTGATGTTAATTTGTTACTGATAAGTGGAGCTATCGCCTGTTTTTTTAGTGGTTTGTGGCAATTTTGTTGGCGGAAGGAATCAATTGAAGAGTGGTGATATTTGTAGTTTTTACTACATTGAGAACGGGATGATAATTAAAAAAAGATAGAAAAAACAGATATGCTTAATGAACATTATAATTAGGAATTATCATTTTTAAAAAAATTGAAATTCTCTGAAAAAAACATAGGTTTCAGGCAGGTTATAGTTAGGAATTATCATTTAAAAAACCTTTGAAATTCACTGAAAAAACCATAGGTTTCAGGCATGTTATAGTTAGGAATTATCATCACTGATGACATCACTGATGACATCATCCACGTGACAATAAGATACACCTCATCATACAGTACTATAACCTTTCATCACTCACTGTAAAATACAGAGTACCATATTTGAATCCATTGACACAGCGACACAAGTATCTAAAAACCCACTCAGTGATTCCAAGATCAACACACACATCTAATCATTTAAGTATAGATTTACTCATACATGTTGTCAATGATCAATAGAACACTATCAAATATACTTATACACCTATATACACATTACACACCAGCACACATCCTATTCACTTATGCAGTCATCCTAATCACTTTTGCAAACAATGTATCATATTTACATTTACTCAGCTACACACTTATACAAATAGCACTTTAGTTATTCATATAGATAATAACTCATACTTAGTGTGTTATGAAATCACTATTACAAGTACACAGTTATCTATATAGTCACTCGTGCAATCAATGAGTTTTATGTATACTTATTTATATACAACAACTGTCACATACACTGCTTTTATTTTTCTACTTTGTTGGACAAGTATCATTGAGAAATATATTTGCTCATCACCACACTTATAAAGATATTCACTCACCCAAACAACTATTATAACATGTAGTCTTAACGTCATATACCTACTGAATTAACTATTCACATATCTTTGGGCAGTCCCAGATCCTCCATCGAATCACACACACATTCACTCTCCCATACAAATAGTCAGTTAACTAATCAATAACTAATATAGACTTTCACGTAGCTAGTAGGCAACTGGTGCAGCAGTTTACACATCAACTGACAAAGTAATACAGATATTCACACAGTTTAGTCACTATCCAATATATTTAGTGAGACACTATAAATTACTCAAGTAAACAATCAATCACACTGCTACTAAATCCTTTATCCAGATATTTATATATCCACTGTTTCTTCAATGCAGATTGGTGTATATATAATACTTATTTAAATAACAAACCAAACCACATTCACTGGATGGTGTTATCAGTGATGTGATCAGTGATGTCATTTGAGATGTCATCAGTGATGTCACTGACCATGTCATGAATGATGTAATATGTGACATCATCACCAGTGGATTGCGGGCGCGAGAGTTACAGTTAATACAACTAACTATAACGGAGGAATTTCAATGGTTTTGTATGAGTGAAATGTCCAGCTAACTAAACACCCCTGAAACCTATGTTTTTTTCAACGAATTTCTAAGGTTTTTTAAATGATAATTCTGATAAAAAGAGCCTTCATCCATCAGTAAGGTTCTAGATAAGCTTTAACGGCACCCAACAGGGAGGCAAGTGGTCTCAGCAAAGTCCAGGCTACAACTGTCCTTTACTTGACCAACAACATTCTCTCCATGACAAGACGCATTCCACTTAAGGAATGGTGACTCTTAAAGGAGAAGATACAACACAGCTCCCTCATTATAATACAAAACTTAATAAAGAAACAGAAATATGGAAATGATAAAATAGGAAATCAACAAAACAACCAATAAAATAACAAGGAAATAATACAGGAAAAGAAGGTAGTAAATCACTTGGAACAAGATCATAGAAAATCACTTTAAACAATAATTTTGTAGATACTGAGGAGATCTCCTGACTCTAGTGCTGCGGAAAGGAATGTTCTGCGCCAAATGATTGAAACAATCAGATTTTACAACACAATCAGAATTTGGCATAACAGAAACGTCAGGATGTTCCCCAACACCATCCTCCCCAGCACACTTGGACAACCGAGACATACTCCACACGTCTCCCCCTGCAAGCATCACAACATTTTTCATAACTTTCACAATACGCCTGGGTCCAAAGTACTTAGATTCACCTTTTGGTGACCAAACCGCCTACTTAACATAAGCAAGATCACCCACATTCCATGAAATCTTCGTAGCTCCTTTCTTGACATCAAACCTCCGCTGATAGCCATCCTGATCATTCTTTACCCTCCAATCACTAACCACGCAAACTCTATCTTCCACACATAAAGAGCCTTCATCCATCAGTAAGGTTCTAGATAAGCTTTAATGGCACCCAACAGGGAGACAAGTGGTCTCAGCAAAGTCCAGGCTACAACTGTCCTTTACTTGACCAACAACATTCTCTCCATGACAAGACGCATTCCAGTTAAGGAATGGTGACTCTTAAAGGAGAAGATACAACAAATTCCTAACTATAACCTGCCAGAAACCTATGGTTTTTTCAGTGAACAAGCCACTACGGTGGCGAAACACGTCACTGAGGGTTTATGACTTAAATAAACCCCCAATTTTGCTGCAAGAAATCCTGCCTGCTGTGTTGGTATATGTCTGAGAGCATAAAAGTTACTACGTTTTCCTGAATATTAATTGTCGGCTGACTCCGCCGGTTTCACGCCACCCAGTAGATTGGGAGTTTAGAGTTGGAGTATCTTGGAGAAATATATATATATATATAAAAATATATATGAAAATCAGCTCCTTGCAGTTTTCGCTTTGCGCAGCCACATCAGCACGCCAGCAACGAAGGAGACGGACCAGCCAGGTACAGCAAGATGGTAAATTTATTTTTCACAGAGAAAACAGCTACTCGTTTCGGGCCGACTTGCCCTTGTTCACACTGTAGTATATATATATATATATATATATATATATATATATATATATATATATATATATATATATATATATATATATATATATATATATATAATATGAGACAACAATGAGGCCCATTTCTGGAGTTGCAGCATTTATTTTCAAAGGTGCAGCAGCAGATCATGCCTCCTTACTCCTTACGCGTTTCAGCGTTAGCCTTGGTCACAGGTGGAAAGCATATTTGCAAAGTGCGTTGTGCATGTTTTTAAAACCATTAAGTCAAATGACTAAAACGGAAATTCATCTCCCATAGTGCATTTTGCAGGGCATTATTTACACTTTAGTTAGGTAGTCCTTATTAATTGCATTTGCTCAATTTTACTTGCTGCTTTTAAAATGCACTGGTGTTGGTAACAAATCCAAATGGAAAAAAAAACCATGATATTTCGATTTTCCACGTGATGCTGGATTTCTCTGACTGCCTTGAGACAAAAGTACATACTTGAGCATGATCAGCATAGGACATCCTCTTAGCCGAATCCCTTCCTTTCAAATTAACATTACACACATCAAGTAATGTCTGGGCCCGAACAGCTGCCAGTGTCTGGGCCCGAGGCAACCAGTGTCTGGACCTGCATGGAAACTCCAATCCCCCCCCCCCCAGGCGAAACTCTGGGCACATCTGTGTCTGATACTTAAGCTGTCTATTTAGCACAATGCATTTACATTCTCCTGCAATCCTCTACAAACAGCCAGCGCTGTGTGTGGCCCCCATCTGACCCATGCAACCACTCCTAATGTGGTCAGAACGTGGGTTTCCAACGTAGGTACAGATTCTTATGGTAACAACTGTGCAATTCCCGTTTACATTTATTATGCTTAAATTGTCATTACAAGTTGTACAGAAAGTCGGGCGTGGCTCCAGCCTCCTGGGTCTACTGCACTGGAGGGATAAAGGTTCCAGTGATATGCAGGGCCAGTTGGTGTTAACAAGATAGAACTTGATTTGAGAATGTCACCATAGTGGCATTTTTTCTCATGCACATCCTATATTCTTTATATATCAAAAGTCATCTTTTGTTTTGTAATCCCATGCTCTAATGGTAAGCATTATCACTGAGGACGTTGAAGACACGAGAGTTGAGGGGCACAGTGTTTCACTGTCCCAAGCCTGGCTTAACATTAGCTTATTTGATTTCGAGTTTCTTTTGCCTTGTTTGCCAGAAAACAACGCCGGGCCCCCTCTAGGAAAGGCAGCAGGCTTAAAGTTCTTTTATGTGTGCTGCAGCGCTTCCCTGACACATATCCGGTCTCAGCGCTACTTTGAATTCCACAGCTGGGTCAGTGGACGAGAGGTGAGTCAGGAAGCAGAATTCGGTTTAAACCCGGTGAATTATGTGGCACACACATCCCTTGCCTGTGAATTGTCATTAAAAGTTGTACAGAAAGTCGGGCGTGGCTCCAGCCTCATGGGACTACTGCACTGGTGGCGTAAAAGTTCCAGTGCAGGGCCAGTTGGTGTTACCAAGATAGAACTCGATTTGAGAATGTCACCATAGTGGCACTTTTTCTCATGCACATCCTATATTCTTTATATATCAAAAGTCATGTTTTATTTTGTAATCCCGTGCTCTAATGGCAAGCATTATCACCGAGGACGTTGAAGACACAAGAGTTGAGGCGCACGGTGTTCCTTTTTTTTTTTTTTTTTTCTGTCACCTCCTTCTCACTTATTGAACCCATTTCACTTGACTGCACTCTTGTTTTGCCTACAAATTCCTTATACAAAATAAAGAACAGTAAGAAGTGTTTTCTCTTTACCTTGCACTTTACTTCTACCAAGGCTTACGTAATACGGATTTACTTTTTTTAGGGGAACTCCCTACTTTTCGAATAATCTATTGAAGACTAGGATGTAAAAGTACAAACATTGTACACATTTCCTTTCATCATTTATTGTCTTATGTTTAATTAATTAACTACATTCACTAATTTCATGAACTACAATTCACATTATCAAAATTGCACAGACAATATCATGTAATATACAGCGATGATTCACTCTCATTCTCAATTTTTGTCTCCATACATGCCGTCCTAAAATATTAAAATTGTTCACACAACTTGACTTTCAGACTTGGGAGATTTGAATATGGTGAAGCGGCTGTGATGGTGGTGACTGTATGTCTGCTCCTGGATTATGTGATGGTGGTTGTTTGCAGCTGTGGTGTTGCTGGTGGTGGTTGGTCTGCTGTTGGCAGCTCTGGTAGCCATGGTGGTGGAAGTTCTGCTTTTGGTAGCTGTGTTTGTAGCCTTTGTGGTATTCGGAGTGGGTTAATATGTAACACAAGTAAAGGTTTTCTCATCCCAATCCGTTTGCTTATGAAGGGAGCCAATCTCAAAGATATATCATTATTAATGTGCTACACATGTCCACACATTAACCTTACCCTGGATTCCACTACCATTCATAAATGCTAAACCTTAAGCGATATGTCACTTATGCCTCAGCATGTTCTTCTTACCCATGGTGCTGTTATTGTGTGAAACTTTCACCCATGAGATTGTTGAATATAGTGAGTCTATAAATTAAAGAATTGTGAGGTCACACTATGTCCCACTTCATATATGCAACATACACCTCTTGGTGTGTATCAAGTAATATCTCCTGAAAGAACCACTATTATCCAGGACTTTGCTTATGTATGTAAGCACAAAGACTGCGTGTGGAAAATGTGGCTAATATTGCCCACCTAACAAGATGACCATCATGATGTGAAATGTATATAATGCAGCAATGTAGAAAAATGTTTGTATATCTGCCTGGCAATTGAGAGGTTACCACTGCCTATGCCCTTTGCTGATACCTTCCATGTCTAAGAGGCCAAAGACAGATCGAAGCTTCTCATCCTCTGGGTAGAAGTTTGTTTAGGATGGGGTGAACCACTTGTAGCCATGTGTGGTTTTGCAGCAATGTATTGAGACTTTGTCTCTCATTCAGTCTTTCTACGACTTTTTTTTACACAATATTTATTTATTTATTCATTTATTTCTTCATGTCTCTTTTTTGTGAAAGGCTTCTCAGTTTATTTTGTTTTAAAAAATATTTTTATTGAGATACTGTGGTGCACTTAAGAAGTAAACAGATACAAGTACAATTCCTTGATCCTTTACAAAAATATGGACATCTTTATACATATTAAATAAATAGCATTAATCAATAGTATAAAATAGTCTGGGCACATACATTTTATACACTTATTACTAGAAAGCGTAAAAGTAGATAAAACCCGGTATGCAGTAATAGATATAAAATGTAAGATTTAACGTTTTGAATCTCTCCATTTATTAACAGGTGCCCAAATATTTCTGCGCATTTCTTGAGATTTCTTGCCCTTAAATTTGTATAAACATGACTCTATATTGTGCATGCCCAGTAGCCTGGCTAGCCACATCTGGAAGGTAGGAGCGGTGGTATCCTTCCATCCTGCAGAAATGAGAATGCACAATACCGCAACTGAAATAAAAAACAGAGCTTCTGCATCTCTCCCCGCCTTTAGATTGACATCCGTCCCCATTAACATCAGGGTAGGGGATAGATCGATGTTATGACCTAGCAGCCCCTCCAGAAACAAAGTTATATCACTACGAATTGGGGCAAGGTTGGGGTAGTGATAAAACATATGCAGTAGATCTGCGGGACCCATATCGCATTTGGGGCACCTGTCATCTTCTCTCACCCCCCGAACAAACAATTTTGCGGGAGTATAATACAGATTAAACAGGGTCTTATAATGTTGGGCCCTCAAATTTGAGGACCGAAATAATTTCTTGTTTAGGAGTAAGGCAAGGTCCAGGTCGACGTCAGGGTCCCCTAGCTTCTGCGCCAGTATGGCTTCGGTTTTCTACAGGTCATCTTGGAGGCCTAGCTGCAGGTAATTATAAACTATTCTTATCTTTTTACCCCCATTGGTTAGATACTCAACCATTGGGATAGCTGAAGGCAGAGAGATCCTTGGTCTTAATTGCCAGCAGTGTTTGAACAATTTGACCATATAGGAACCAATGTTTTTGTGGGATACCATATTTCTGCTGTATCGTTTCGAATCCAAGGATATCATCACCTACCATAATATCCCCCAAAAACCCTTACCCCACGCTCCTTCCAAAACAGACAATTACTGCTCTGGACCAAATGAGGGAAGAGGCTGGAATTCCAAAGATTGATACTACCATTAATTTTTGGAATGGTCAATATTTTGCTAACGGCCTTCCAGGTCCCCCACACCCCTTCAATGATCTTATATCTGGCGCTCTTATAATACCTGCGGTCTACTTCGCACATTAGTAACCCTAGAGCTTTTCTCCCCAGCAAGAGCTCGAAAATAGATGGGGACCCTGGTTCTTGACCTGGCCTTACGATGGTATGGGATCGAATTGAAACAGTATATTCATTTGTGTCAGGAGGCATGTCCAGTGATAGAGCCTTAGGTTCGGCATAGCCAAGCCTCCTCTTGCCAATGGTAATGACATACGGTTAATCGAGCGACGGGTCTTACCATACTGCCAAATGAACCTTATAAAGGCCGCTTCTATTTTTCTAATCACACTTTCTCCTGAAAACAGTGGGATGGCCCGAAACAGGTATAACACTTTGGGGAACATAGTCATTTTTAAGACATTGACCCTTCCGATCAGCGAAAGGTGTAACACATCAATTCTTTTAAGGTCGGCTTCAATCGATTCGACAAGTGTAGATAATTGTCTGCTATGATCTTATCCACTGAAGCATTCACTCTTACCCCCAGATATACAGCTGAGTCTACAAACCTTTGATCTGTCTTAGTAATGTTTTTAGTACATATAATATGGGTTTTTCCTTCATTTAGCCGATAGCCTGACCGAGCCCCAAATTCCTTGGCCAATTGAGATAAAGTAGACATAGCTTGATGAGGATCCGTAGTTATTATTGCCAGATCATCAGCATAAGCTAGCAATTTTGTGGTGAAACCATTAAGGACCACTGGGCTAATCTGCTGGGAGGCTAACATTTTCTGAATGAGGGGATCAATGTATAGAGAGAACAAAATCGGGGAACAGGGACAACCTTGACGTGTCCCCCTCTTAATTACTCTTTCATCAGAACGCGGCCCATAACAAGAACTCGAGCCACCGGATCTCCATACATTGCCTTGATAGCCCTCATAAATTTGTTACCAAAGCCTCTACCAGCCAGGATACCCCATAAAAACTCCCAGACAACGCGGTCGACGGCTTTCTCCGCATCGAGGAGGATCATGGCCATCGCTCCCCCGTGGCACCATGGGCATCAAATAACGCAATAGCCCGTCTAGTATGGTCCGTTGTGCCTCTGCCTGGCACAAACCCATGCTGCCATGGGGAGACGAGAGTACCAATGATCCTCCCCATTCTTTTAGCCCAAACCTTAGAGTATAATTTAGTATCCGAATTGATAAGCGAAATTGGGCGATATGACCCTGGCACCTCTTTGGGTTTCCCTTTCTTATGAAATATGATGATGTTAGTCTCTTTCCAAGAATCCGGAATTATACCTGAACACAATATGCCGTTAAATAGATCCAACAAGATTGGAGAAATCTCTTTTTCTAGGCATTTATAAACTTCCAGGGGAATTCCGTTGGGGCCCGCAGCCTTACCGGCTGCTAGCTCCTGTAGGGCTATAGTTATTTCGCTCAAGGAGAAATCTCTATCCATATCTTCCCTGCACTGTTCATCTAAAACGGGGCCACCATCCTCAAAATCCTGACTTTGATCATGCATCCCACACTCCATGTCATAACATTTTTGGTAGAAGTACTTAAAAACTCTTAATATATCCTTGGGCTCGGTATAATCATTGCCATCTTCCTGTATACTGGAGATTGTGTTCTTGGTCCTCTCCTGCCTTATCCGAAGTGCCAATGCCCTCCCCACCTGTTCGCCAGTTTCATAGCGATTCGCCCTAGACACCTGATATTCGCTAGCTTCTTTCTGTATTACTATTCTCTGTAGCTCTGCTTTAGTAGTAGTGATTCTATTTTGGCTCTCCTGACCATCTACCCCTTGTCCGATGTCCTTAATGTGCTGCTCTTCTGCTACCGCTAACATACTCATTATACTCTCGAGCTCTCTCTTGTCCTCTCTCCTTAACCTGGTCGAGCAGCTTATGGTTTCACCCCTCAAGGAGGCCTTGACTGCTTCCCAAACTCCGTTGCGTGACGTACTAAAACGATTTACATCGTAAAATTCTTTCGCCCATTCTCTAAGATGTTCCACAAATCTATTATCTAACAATAATTTCCTTTCGAATGTCCAGCTCGTGTGCATCCTCTCTACCTTAGCTACTTCACAAAACAGAATCAAAGGGTTGTGATCCGATATTGATGTCAGGAGCTCTTAATACGAGCCCTATTTATCTCTGAAGAGGAAATCAGAAAATAATCTAGCTTGGAATATTTCTGAAAGGGGTTTGAGAAATAAGTAAAGCCAGGGTCTAACGGTTCCTTAACCCCCAAACATCCTTAAGCCCATGTGACTTCATGAGGGCGTCAAGAGCGTGATGCACTCTAGGTTTCCGTCCAGAATAACCATCTAAACTATTCCAGTCAACCGAGATATTTAGATCCCCACATACTACAAGGGGGGTTGGCCAGCTGGCTAACTCTCTTTCTAAAAAATCAAAGACTTCTGGGTCGTCCTGATTCGACCCATACACTATACACATAGTATAGCCTAGATTAAGCTCAGCTTTTACCCACCTCCCTGAGCTATCGACCTTGAGTCGCTTGGTCCCTTCTAACGAGGGTCTTGCCAAGATGGCAACCCCCCTGACTGTCGATGTTTGGGAAGAACAGGCCAGCAGCTCAAAACCCCTAATATTTATCAGGTTCCTTTTAGTCCGGGGGAGATGGGTCTCTTGTAAACAGAGAATATCAATATTATTAAATTTAGCAAAATGTCCCAGCCTTTGGCGCTAACTCCAATCATTCAGCCCGCCCACGTTAACTGTACAGATTTTAATGTCTGGCATATCCTTGAGCAAAACTTTCCTGACATGAATACCACCGGGCCTTAAATACATCTTTAAAAGAAACCAATAAATCAGAACAAAAAAACTCAGAGCACCAAATCATCTCATTTTTTGATTTTCTCCCCTTACCCCCCAACCCCCCGCTCCCTCCTCCCAGTCCGCCCCTCCACCCCTCCCCACTCTCTGCACCCTGCGCTACCCCATCCCCCTTTCCCCCCCACACCCTCTCTCGTGAGGCGCTCAGACCTGGTCTGTGCACATGATGATCACAGTTGGAGCAGTGAAGAAAAAAAAAAGAAAACATACCAGTATCACCCAGTATCATAGACCACCTAACCCCTTCCCACCCTCTAACTGACTATACTGACAATACTCTGAGGGGCACGGTGTTCCACTGTCCAAGCCCAGTTTAACATTAGCTTATTTGATTTCGAGTTTCTTTTGCCTTGTTAGCCAGAAAACAACGCCAGACCCCTGTAGGAAAGGCAGCAAGCCTAAAGTTCTTTCATGCATGCTGTAGCGATTCTCTGACATGGATCCGGTGTCAGCGCTACTTTAAATTCCACAGCTGGGTCAGTGGGCATCAGAAGTGAGCCAGGAAGCAGGATTCGGTTTTGACCCTTTGAATTATGCGGCACACACATACCTCGCCTGTGTATTATGCGATGCACACAGACCTCTCCAGGCATGACCCCCTACCCTTTCTGCGTGCACCTGATGCCTCAACTTGTCCTTTTGTTTAGATGTTAAGACACCGCGACAGTCAGCGCTTCAGTAAAATGTCAGTGCTTCAAGGGGGTCCAGCTAAAACTGCATTTCGGATTAGCATTAGTTTCTCTTTTTTTACGCTTCATTTTAATGTCTGATTTGTTTTGCTTAAACAGTTTTGTTTGTATTTAGTTTGACTGTGTAACATAGTGCTTGAAAGGCTGCGCCTCTCACACCGACCCAAGGGGACAGCGTCAGCTCTGCTGCTGGTGACGTCTACCTGCCTCTCTCACACAGTCTCCACCCCTCTCTCTCTAGCTGTTCATCTCTCCTATTCACCCCGTTTCTCACTCGCTCTTTTGTACTCCATCTCTTTCGGTCACTCTTTCTCTCTTTCACATAGAGACACACATGTAGCGCAGGAGCGAGACTATCTCTTCCTCTCATCTTCTCTTCCGCTTTCTCTATTATCTCTTTAACTCTTGTCTTCTTTCTCGTTCTCACCCCTCTCTTCATTGCTATTTCTCATTCTTTTTTTCACTCACTCTCCCTCTCACCCTTCCTCTCTCCCTCCCTCTGTCCCTTCTTCTCTCCCTCCTATCCCCCTCCCTCCTGCTCTCCCTCCCTTTCTCCGTCCCTACCTCTCTTACTCCCTCCGTCCCTTCCTTTCTCCCTCTCTCTGTCCCTTCCTCTCTCCCTCCTTTCCACTCTCCCACCCTCTATCGCTCTCTTCCTCACTCTCTCCCTCTCTCTGTCCATTCCTCTCTCAGTCCCTTCCTCTCTCCCTCCCTCCCTCCCTCCCTCCCACTATTCTTCCCTCTCCATCCCTTCCTCTCTCCATCCTTCCTCTCTCTCTCACACTCTCTCTCATTATTAATTTATCCCTACAGACTGCCATCGTACCTCTGAAGTGGAAACAGGCCAAGCTTCTACCTCTCCTAAAAAACCCTCCTTAGACCCTTCCAAACTTACCAACTATCGTCCCATCTCTCTCTCTTACCGGCATTGACAAAGGTATGTGAAAAGGTGGTTTTTCGGCAACTTGAGGTCTTTGTCGAGGCATCCGGTGCTCTCCAGCCGGCGCAATCCGGGTTTAGGGCTTCTTATAGCACTGAGACTGCTCTAGTTGAAATGGCTGAGGCGATTAGGGAGTGCCTGGACGCGGTCGGTTAGGAAATTGTCTACAGGAGTTCCACAGGGTTCTACGGTGAGCCCTCTGCTCTTTAATACCTATCTGACTCCCCTGATCTTCGCAGAGGAGGTGGGAGCAAAAATAATAGCCTATGCGGATGACATCCAGCTCCTTTTCACCTGGAAAGACTCCGACTTGGCAAATGACACTGCCCAGAACTGTCTCCCGTATTTAAATGGCTTGCACATGCCCAACTCAAGTGCAACGAGGACAAGTCGTAGGTCCTCTTGTACGGTCAGTTTCCTCATACCTTTAGGGAAACCTTGTGGCCCCCCGAATTCCCAGGCCCCAATTCTGAGGTCGACCCAGCGAAGAACTTGGAGGTCTGGTTTGAAGAAAATCTTCGGTTCTCAGCCCAAATTAAGAAACTTACCGGAGTCTGCTTCAGCACTCTCAAACCATTAATAAGGTTCTTTACCTTGTTACCTAGGCCATCCAAGGAAATGGTTGCCCGTGCCCTTATTCTCTCTTGCATCGACTATGCCAATGCCATTTACATTGGCATTCCGGGCTATCTGCTGAAAAAACTACAAACCATACAGATTGCCGTGGCTAGACTTCTGTTTAACATCTCTGGAAAAGCATTTGCGAGATCTGCATTGGCTACAGGTGGTCCATCGAGTGCAATTCACAGCCCTCACTTTGACTCAT
This sequence comes from Lissotriton helveticus, assembly GCF_964261635.1. Classification (NCBI taxonomy): domain Eukaryota; kingdom Metazoa; phylum Chordata; class Amphibia; order Caudata; family Salamandridae; genus Lissotriton; species Lissotriton helveticus. Next base: position 1,341,636,284 of record NC_136061.1, on the reverse strand, counting down.
AGAGCCCTGCATGCCTCGGACCATCATACATCAGGAAGCCCTTCGCCTTCCATGTCCCCAGCCGACCTCAGCGCTCAGCCACCCAACGATGGATGGTTATCCCTTGATTCCATAGGACGCGGCTGGGAGGCCAGTCCCTCGCCGTTGAAGCAGCTACGCATGGAATTCTCTCCCCGCGGAACTACAGCATATACAGGACTTCAGAATCTTTAAAAAACAACTTAAAACTTTCCTTTTCAATCAGCCGATTTAAATAAAACCCTCGCTCCATTCTGTCAGGTTTACTCTGCGCGCCAGGATACTCCTAAGTGATTGTGCGCGATATAAATTCACTATAACATAACATATAACATAACATAACTCTCTCCTTCCCTCCCTCCCTCCCTCCATCCAACCCTCTCTCCCTCGTCCCCTCCCTCTCTCCATCCCTACCTCTCTGCGTCCCTTCCTCTCTTTCTCTCACTCTCTCCCTCCCTCTCTCATTCCCTTCCTCTCTCCGTCTCTTCCTCACTCTGTCTCTTTCTCTCTCCCTCCCTTCCTCGCTCCCTCATTTCTCGCTTCTAGCATTCAACTGCCTCCGATCGTGTGTTAAATATTTATAAGGTGAAAGCACGAACAAGTTGTAGTAAAGCGTGCCTTCTCCATTGATTGAGATATTATAAGAGGTTTCCCCATGCCCTCTTCTCGTTTGATTAAACTGCAGGTACTGAATGTATCAAAAAGGTGTGGGATCCCTTTATGTTAAATTGCATCTCTTACCAAACTTCCAAACACCTCTGGCAAAACACTTATAAGGTCACAGAGGCGAGACCTATTGGCTATGCCAATGCTTGTTCTTTATTTATGCAGTTTCATACTGTACGAACTTGGCCCAAGGCGTGAAAGTGCTCTACAATAAAACTATATATAAGTAATTGGAAAACTGAGAAAATGCTGCACACTCAAGCAACAATGGAAAAAATACAATATCAACTAATTTGGAGAAGGTTGTGGAGATATGGGACTGAGTAGGTATTGTTGAGAACATCAGAAATAGATGTAAGTAGTGCAGAGGAGGGCCATGCTGTGGAAAATTATCAATGTGGTTGGCTTGTGCTTTTAAAACACCTGGCAAAAACATGTTGTGGCACTTTATTTTCTTGACTGACCTAGAAGAGCGTACAAATGTGTAGGTCTGTCCTGTGTGATAAACTGAATATTCTACAAGAAAGGCCGTTCTCTCAAAGCCATAAGAGCGTGAGTGTCCCTTTTCATTAGTATTTCATCTAGAGTTTCTTCTAATGTTCACGTTCAGCTATAACAAATCATCTTGGTGTTATTTAGCACTTAACAGCCTTATTCAGAATGAAAAATTATATGTTTTCGGTGGTTTGTTGGTCAACATGCACTACTGTACTATGCAAAGCAACGTTTTACGCAGAATTGCCGATTTTATTCTCTTTCAATCAATCAATCAATCAAGCCATTTGTATAGCGCACTACTCACCCGGGAGGGTCTCAAGGCGCTTGGGGGGAGGGGTATGCTACTGCTCGAACAGCCAGGTCTTGAGTTGTTTCCTGAAGGCGAGATGGTCCTGGGTCAGCCCAAGGTGGATGGGGAGGGAGTTCCAAGTCTTGGCAGCCAGGTAAGAGAAGGATCTTCCTCCGGCGGTGGCTCTTCGGATGCGTGGTACGGCTGCGAGGGCGAGGCTGGTGGACCGTAGCTGGCGGGTGGGCGTGTAGAAGGTCAGGCGGTCGTTGAGGTACTTGGGGCCCAGGTCGTGGAGAGACTTGTGTGCGTGAGTGAGGAGCCGGAACGTGATCCTCTTGTCGACGGGGAGCCAGTGCAGGTTCCTCAGGTGGCTGGAGATGTGGCTGCGTCGGGGGACATCCAGGATGAGTCGGGCGGAGGCGTTCTGGATGTGCTGGAGTCTTTTCTGTAGCTTGGCTGTGGTTCCGGCGTAGAGGGCGTTTCCGTAGTCCAGTCGGCTGATGACGAGTGCCTGGGTGACAGTCTTCCTGGTCTCGGTCGGGATCCAGCGGAAGATCTTGCGAAGCATACGCAGGGTGTTGAAGCACGATGAGGAGACGGCGTTGACTTGTCTGGTCATCGAGAGGGAGGGGTCCAGGATGAAACCCAAGTTGCGTGCGTGGTCGGTTGGCTTGGGTGCGGTGCCCAGGGCTGGGGGCCACCAGGAGTTGTCCCAGGCGGAGGGCAAAGATCCCAGGATGAGGACTTCCGTCTTGTCCGAGTTCAGTTTCAGGCAGCTGTCCTTCATCCACTCGGCGACGTCTTTCATCCCTTCGTGTAGGCAGGTTCTGGCGGTGTCGGGGTCTCTGGTGAGGGAGAGGATCAGCTGGGTGTCGTCGGCGTAAGAGATGATGTTGAGGTTGTGCTGGCGTGCGATAGCTGCGAGAGGTTTCATGTAGATGTTGAAGAGGGTGGGGCTGAGTGAAGATCCTTGCGGGACGCCGCAGATGACTTCGGTGGCCTCGGAGCGAAACGGGGGGAGGCGGACTCTTTGTGTTCTCTTTGAGAGCAAGTGCAGCAATTTAGCAGGATTAACATATAGTGCTATCTAGTAAACATAAAAAAAGATTCAAACGTAATTTTCAGCCTGATTCATGAACGGGCCGTTTTGCGAGCCCCTAATAGCGATTCATAGCGAATCGCTATTGAGGACTCGCAAAACGGTATTCATGTAGGAATTGCTAAATAAATAGCGATTCCTACACATTCCTTATTTGCGAGTAGCAAATTGCTACTCGCAAATAAGGAATAACTCCCCATTCATTCCTATGGGCCAAAAGGCCCATAGGAATGAATGGGGTGTATCCCTTATTTGCGAGTAGCAATTTGCTACTCGCAAATAATATAGCGATTTTAAGGGTGCCAGGGGTGTCCAAAGGACACCCTGTAGCACCCCTTAAATGCACATTTGAACAGGTGTTGCGCACACACATGCCCAAAGGACATGTGTGTGTGCAACATGCAACTTAGAAAAATGCTTTTAAAAGCATTTTTCTAAGTTTTTGCTATTTACCGAGAGGTCTAACCTCTCGGTAAATAGCGGCCCAAAATTGCAAATTCGCAATTTTTAAATGTGTCATGAATAGCATTTAAGGAATCTCTAATAGAGATTCCTTAAATGCTAATCCTCGCATATTTGCTAATTCTTTATTAGCGATTTTTGCATTTGGGATTGTGAATCCCAAATGCCAAAATTGCACTCGCAAAAGGCAAGATTCTGAGAATCTTGCCCTTTGCGAGTGCAATTTAGCTTCATGAATCAGGCTGTATGTCTTCTAGAAGGTAGACAAAAATGATAATTTGTAGCTTTTGAGAGAAAGTAATTGTAATGACATACGTATAACGTTTACCATACATATAGAGCAAAGCAGAGAATTAGCCACCTATAATTTCTGAAATAGAGCATTGTTAATATCACAATCAATAGCGTTGATTTGAATAGCCTGCAAGGATAACATACTGAGGGCCAGATTTGTCAATATCAAAAGTGATTACATAATTGCGATTTTCTGTGAATCCTCGTTTGGGACTGGAAAAAACTTGCTACCTCTGGCCCTAAATTCAAAGAGTGCGGATTTGAGCAGATGGTTAATTGCAGATTATAGTCTACACTATGCAGCAAGCACTCAATGGACAGAGTTATTTTGCTTTCTCGGACAGCTGCAGCACCTGCTGTTCAGTGTCTGGACAATCATACTTATTTAAAGCAACTCAACATAACAGTTTTGGGTGCAGGTGTTTTGTTAAAATGTTCAGCAATCTTTAAAGTCCACAAACCCAAGTATACCCTTCCTGCAAGACGTATGTGTTTTTGCCCTCACAATTGGCAAAAAACTAGTTTCTGCAGCCACGCTGAAGTCCTAGACGCAGGTGTTAGCATAGCACTAAGGGGCAGATGTATCAAGATTTTGTTTTGCGATTCTGTAATTGCGAAATTTTGCGATTCGCAGTTGCAGAATCGCGAAACGGGATGTTTTTTTTTGCAATTTCTTAAAAATTGCGAAATTCGCAAATTAAGAAATAAAAAAAAATGGGAATCTGCAAAGCAGGAGCAGGTTGATGACATCACAACCAGGAACAGGGAGTGATCACCTGCATCTGCTTGCCTGAGCCACACCCAGTGGCAGTTAGGAGAGTGTTTGGAGGCTGAACAGACCGGCTAGCTGTGCAATGGAGTCCCAGAGCACACAGGAGGGCATGGCTGGTGAAAAGAGAAAAAGAAAACATACATTTTCAGAAAAGGAGCAGGAAATCTTAATAGAGGATATGGTGTGCAGCCATTAACTGCTTTTTGGAAAAAAAGCTTTGAAAGTACCTGAATCCAGAAAAAGGAAGATCTGGCTGGATATGCAACAAAAGATGAATGCTGTGGGAGTCACCATCCGTACCATCGAAGAACTGAGGAAAAGATGGTATGACATGCACCAGAGATCCAAAGAAAGGGTGGCTGAAAGGATAAAGGAGGCACACAAGACTGGAGGTGGAACTTCGACAGCAGAGCAACCTACATCACATGAAGAACTTGTGGAGCCTACTCTCCTGCCTGAGAGTGTCAGTGGAGTGTCCCATATTGACAGCTCTGACCCTACTCCAAGTGCTCAAGGTAAGATTCATGTGAAAAAGTCAACATTTTCTAGGGGATGCATGCACGCAGTGTATATACATGTACACAGTGCAAGGAATTTTGAAGTCCAGGTACACTGCATAACATACATACAGAAATGCATCATGGGAGTTGTAGTCTTACCAAGGATAGTTTGTATCTGGCAGCAATGAAACACAGGCTCACATTGTGGTGTTGTTGGTAGTCAAAATGAGAGTGTCAAGATTGTCAGAAGTTCAAAACAGAAAGCTTTATTTGTTCCAAGTTGCAGAACAAAACACAAACTCATATGTCTCACTCTACATTCACAGCACAATCAAGGGCACCGAGGGATCCCGCAGAGGGAGATGAATCACCAGTCCATTTTAGCTCTGGGGCAGAAGGTGAAACTAGTGATGACAATGTGTCTACTCCAATTGTGCGCAGGAAGCGCAGACATGTGGCCCCTCTGCCTCCTTTGGATGATGACATTGACCTTCAAGGGGATTTAATAAATATATTTTTATTTATATATATATATATATAATATATATATAATATATAAATTAATAAAAGATACAAGAGACAGTGCCCAAGACACAGTGGTCCCTGTTGAGAGCCAAGTCCAACAGCAACCCCAAAGAAGAACACGAGCATACAGTGTGGAGAGATCCAGGAGCAGCAGTGTTCATCCTGAGACACCCACAGTATTTGCTGGTTTGGAGCAGGATATGCTTGATGTGCAGCACCTGCAACATAAGGCACTACGCTCAATTAGTAGACAGCTCACAAAACTCAACAACAATCAGCAAAACATGGGTGAGGCATGAAGTCGATGGCAGCTGCAATTGACAAATTATGCACGACACTTGAGCGCACAGAGACATCTAGAATCAGGGCTGCTCATCGTGCACATGGAAGAATGCATAGTTATGCAAAGGCCATTAACAGCCTATGTACAGTGACATCAAACTTTACTAGGCGCAGCATCACCATGCAGAGGGAGATGAGCCAATGCACTCAAAATATTGCCAGAGGCCTGGATCAAGTGACAAGCGCTGTTGAAATATTACAAACTGCCAACTCTGGTGCCAGCACCCTAATGGCTTCTGCAGACAGTGAGGACACCTCTAGCAGGAGTAGCAACAATCCAACTCAAACATCGCAAGTCACGCAGCGCAGAAGTGGCAGACCTGGTGCTGCTACTACACCTGTGTTGGAGAACATGGTATGCGAACACCGCCCTGCACCTAGCTGGCACCGTAGAAAGTGAACATTTACATTGCACTACTTTCCCCTATGTTCATTACACATATGGCTGTTCTTTTACTTAATGGAACAGTACCATGACTGTGCTGTAACATGTCATGGGTTATCACACAAATATGGTTTGTGAATTGTGATTAAACACAGCACCTGCAAAACACAAATATGTTGCGAGAGTACTTTTCTGGCCTAAAAGTAATTTTGTGTTATCTTAGACCATCTCTGCCGGCCAGCCGCTGCTCCTTCTCCTGCTGTTGCCCTTCCAGGGGGAGGTATGGAATCATCATCAGATGTGTCCTGAGTCACTCACTTCAATGTCTGTGCCTTTTCTCATTGCCATGTTATGTAGCATTGTGCAGCTTGTTACAATCTTACAACATGTTTCAGGACTGTACTGCAATGCACCTCCACTTTTGTGTATGCACCGGAAGCGGCTTTTTAAAATGCCAAATGTGCGTTCAATGACGCTGCGCATTGACCGGTGTGCCCTGTTGTATCTTCTCTCGATTGCATTTGATGGATTTAAATATGGCGTTAGGATGAAGTCGCGCACTGCGTAGGCACTGTCACCTGCATGGAAGAGAAGTAAGAGTAAGTGTACGTTCCACTGACAATTTACTAATCTATGGAAGAATGGATGTGTGAGATATATTTACCAAGCAGGTATCCCTCTCCAAACTGTCCAGCACTCAGACATCCATGAATCCCACTATGTCTGAAAATGAAGAAGTCATGTGTGCTGCCTGGGTATTTAGCGGTACAAAAGGGGGTGGTGATGGACGGAGCATCTGAATCAATCAAATACTCACACCCAGTCAAAAGATCTGGGTTTAATCCATCACCGTTCTTTAACCCACTCTACCACCCCAGTTCAGACATGGCTATATGCAAATCAATCTGACCCTGTGCCTCATGGGAACAGTCCAGCCCGAACTGCCAAGCCATGTCTTCCCTGGACCGGAAACAAGCTTCCGAGGACCGGTTTCTGGCATTCCAGCCGTCTTCAGCCCGGCTTGCTTGAATCCAGTGGCAAACTGAGCAAGGGACTCACGTCTGAGCATACCCTGCCACATTTATGGCGGCCAAAAGCGGTACAAAAGGGGGTGGTGATGGACGGAGCATCTGAATCAATCAAACACTCACACCCAGTCAAAAGATCTGGGTTGAATCCATCACCGTTCTTTAGCCCACTCTACCACCCCAGTTCAGACATGGCTATATGCAAATCAGTCTGACCCTGTGCCTCATGGGAACAGCCCAGCCCGAACTGCCAAACCATGTCTTCCCTGGACCGGAAACAAGCTTCCGAGGACCGGTTTCTGGCATTCCAGCCGTCTTCAGCCGGCTTGCTTGAATCCAGTGGCAAACTGAGCAAGGGACTCACGTCTGAGCATACCCTGCCACACTTAGGACCCGCCTGAGGCAATGACGGAGAGAGCGTGGCCTCCTTCACCCTGAGCTTGGTCCAGGCGAGGTGAGGTAATATCCCCTGCCATTATGGGTGAATAATACACCATTTTGCATGGAGGAATAGAAATACATATCCTTTATGGTTTGCTTTATTCACAGTTTGTATGGTTAAATTATATGGTTACTTATTTTCGTAGCACGCACCAGCAGTAGCACAAACTTTCATGAGAACAGAGGCCCTGAAGAAAGCCTTGGGAGGTTGCCAACCATTGGATGACCAGATGATAACAATTGATCACTTACAAGACTTTGATGGGAATCCATCTCTGGACCTTGGGTTTCACCTACTGTTGCGAGTGGTCTGATGCGTAGGTTTGGCTACTTGCTCTAGGACTGTATGGTTGCACCTTGCACACTTTATGTGGCTCTCAGTCTTATTAATTTTGAGTACTAAGTTGACTCCTGTTCTAGACCCCCAGGTTTCTGTGTTTTTTACAATTGATTATTAGGGGATAATAACCTGGGCTGGTCTCTAAAACTCCCTTAGACCCTCCACTCCTTGTTTTTGTTAGTATGGCAATATGGGTGCCATCAATGCAACCAACCAATGCAATTTGGTAAAAATCCAGTATTGTTTCTTGCAAGGCCTGTTGGGTGTTGGAAAGGTAGATGTGATGTTGAAGCCTGTTCAGCATTGTATCAAAAAAGGCATGAAAGAAGCGCGAAAGAGCACTCTGGGACACCCCACCAACCTCTGCTATGACGCTTTGAAAAGACCCTGAAGCCAGAAGGTGCAGTGAGCACAATACCTGTACATGGGTAGGAATTGATTGTGTCCTGCCTGTTGGGTGCTCCAAAAAAGGTTTCAATTCATGTATGAGGTCCAAGATGGTGTGTGGGTGAAGTCTGTATTTACCATTGATGTCCTCTTCAGTCTGCTGGAACAGCGTGATGCGCAGTCTGAATATTCGCTCCTGTCTCTGTCTCCTCTGTGCAAGGGCATGGATATGCAGCCTCCTGGCTATCAGTTATAGTCCAGCCATTTTGGAACTTTCCATTGCATTGTAGGTTCCATTTTATACTTTCAACCTGGTTACCACCTGCATGCACTTGGTGTTAAATGCGATTTCTAATTCACAATTTGCGAATTTTTCATACATCTCTTTGCGATTTCTTAATTTGCGATTTCAGGTTTGCGAATTTTTCAAACAACACAACTCGCTAAATTAGAAATCACAAATATATTTGCAGAAAATGTGTTCTCGCAACGTAAGGAATCGCAATTTTTGCGATTCCTTGAAATTGCGATGCAAATTCTTACATACGTACCATTTCTCTATTTTTTAGTCGCTAACGCTGTTTTTTTGCAATTCGCAGCGTTTGCGACTAAACAATTGGTTGATACATCTGCCCCTAACTCTCTAGCTAGGGACCAGCTTGTCATCTTGCATTAAACACCTAAGGGAAGGTTTAGCTCACCCTCAGCTGTGGAGTAAGACAATCAGTCACACTTGTCAACAAACTGACAAGAGCAATACCATTGTTTTTGCTAAGATGAGTATTATCCTTCAATGTGCTTTAAAGAACATACTGTTAGGCCAAGAGAGTTTGCTGAAGGAATGTGAAATTAATTATTTCAGACCACCTCTTCCCAGTAGACCTTCCTAAGTCACTGGCCCTCTAGGAGACCAGAGTCTTTAAAATGAAGAACTATCATCTTGCATTGTCATAGCACCAGCCACATCTTAGGGATGGAAGGGCATACTTTACCCATCCTGGGTCACACAATTAATGCACTGGATCAGAAATTAGGTTCACCAGTGTGCTATACAATACTAAATTACAAGACTTCGAAATGTTTTTTATAATACTGGTGCTCCTAGTTAAGCACCAGATGAACAATTGAATTATCCTCCGCTATAATTATGTTAAATCATTTAATGCTTTAAAAGAAATATGTGAGTATGAAAGGGGTTAGCCCTTAAAACTCAGGACCTGGGTCAGTTGGTCAGTACAAATAAGAATGGTCTGAGTGTAACAAATGTAATATACATATACATACAAATTCAAATATAACCATGTTCACCTAGAAAGTTTTAACCAATCAAAAGAAACAATTTAATTTTTTGTATTTCTTTCCGGCGTTTTATTCAATCATTACCAAAGTTGTGTTGAGCAATTTATGTTAAAGACATGTAATTGTTTCGTCATTACATTCTGTATTCGGAATCGGTGCTCTCAGTGAAAAGGGAAGGGTAGGTGAGTACGTGAGGGGGACAGAGTAAAGGTGTTGTGACATAAATAGTTGCATCCAAGTTAAAAATGAAAAAAACCTCTACAACCAAGCTAATGGGCAAAGGTTCCCAGTTTTACATCACACATAAAAACAGCGTATTTCTACGTTTCGACCCCTGATACGCAAGAAGGGTGATTCACAGCCTCATGTTGGGGTCTTCGTCAGGAAGAGGAAAGAGAGCCTATAGGGTAAGTAAATACATAATTCAGAATTTTACAAGCGTGAACAGGCATGGAGATAATTGTAAAAATGGTGATGTGGGTGGTTACCTACATCAGCGGACGGTCATTGAATGTGCCGTCTGCAGGGGGGGCTTTCAAATGCTCCGGTAGAACTGTAATACAATAAAGCAGGTGCCATCAGGGCCCTATGATCCATAGCAAAAGATAGGGCCCTGATGGCACCTGCTTTATTGTATTACAGTTCTACCGGAGCATTTGAAAGCCCCCCCTGCAGACGGCACATTCAATGACCGTCCGCTGATGTAGGTAACCACCCACATCACCATTTTTACAATTATCTCCATGCCTGTTCACGCTTGTAAAATTCTGAATTATGTATTTACTTACCCTATAGGCTCTCTTTCCTCTTCCTGACGAAGACCCCAACATGAGGCTGTGAATCACCCTTCTTGCGTATCAGGGGTCGAAACGTAGAAATACGCTGTTTTTCCTTGACACACCATAGGAGCCAATTAAGAGATATATTCTCATAAATCTATGTGTGATGTAAAACTGGGAACCTTTGCCCATTAGCTTGGTTGTAGAGGTTTTTTTCATTTTTAACTTGGATGCAACTATTTATGTCACAACACCTTTACTCTGTCCCCCTCACGTACTCACCTACCCTTCCCTTTTCACTGAGAGCACCGATTCCGAATACAGAATGTAATGACGAAACAATTACATGTCTTTAACATAAATTGCTCAACACAACTTTGGTAATGATTGAATAAAACGCCGGAAAGAAATACAAAAAATTAAATTGTTTCTTTTGATTGGTTAAAACTTTCTAGGTGAACATGGTTATATTTGAATTTGTATGTATATGTATATTACATTTGTTACACTCAGACCATTCTTATTTAAAAGAAATATGGCCTTTCCTCAGGGCAATCTTATGCATACTATAATTGTTAACACTTTTTATTCCCACTACTGTTTTTTGCAAAATACATGTTTATTTATCAATTGTTACTGATAATTAGTAGGAAAATATGTTGTTTACATCTAGTACACAGGTTTCCATGTATAGCTTCCCACTTTGCCTATTTATTATGATTATTGTTTAATTTAGCTCTGAGATTTAAAAGCACAGCTGTCAAGCTGACCTAATGGTTGCAATATACATACAGGGGATTGGGGACCCGCCCCTTTCAATCATTAGCTTTCTTCAACTAGCCTCTTTCAGCCATTGGCTTTGGACTTTGCGAATCCTGGTTCAGCCCAGTGGAGTAATCATGTCTCACCTAAGGCTGTTGGCTGTTTCAGTGTATCCTTCTGCCCCCCTTGTGTGCTCGCTTTGAAGTGCATGAGGGCCAGCTTTATAATTAGGGCTCCCGGTTTTCTGTTTAAACAGATTTTTACATATAAATACAGACAGAAAACTATTTTTCCTTTGTCTGTATTTATATGTAAAAACGGCAAAATACTAGTAAAACTGTGCACAGATTAGGTTGCCTTCTGGCATGTGCTAATCAGTGAGAAAGCACACCTTGGCGCACGTTAAGGATATTTCCTTCTCTATTACATTTTAGTCTCGATTTGCAAGCTGATCTAAAAATAGAGCTCCTCCTGCAGGGGAATCGCATCACTGTGTTGGCATGAAAGTGTTTTGAAAACCTTAAGGACAAAGAAATAAAGATCAGACTTTGGAGGGCATCTGAGCTGCGTATCTGCAGAGCAGAAGCCAGCAGCGCTGCTCGCAGTCTGACTTAAATTGTTTAAGGGAGTAGGTGGGGAGGCTTGTTAATGCATACTAATGCACCTCCATTGACTTGTTTCCAGTTTTCAGCAGCATCATTCCTTTCACGGATGTCTTTTGTCCTTAATTCTGGGCTTCTGGGCAGGGCCGGACTGAGAACCAAAACCGGCCCTGGCAAAGTGCTCGGCCGCCTCCCCCCCTCCCCACGGGGGTTGGGGGTGCCGCCGAACTCTTTGCCAGGGCCGGTTTTCGGCCGTTTATGTTACAGGGCCGATTTTGCAGCTATGCTGCAATAATGGCCCTGTAACAAAAACGGCCCCCAGGGGCCCAAAACCGGCCCCCACCTGTGCGGCGCACCGGGGGATTGCCCGGTGCCCGCTACGGCCAGTCCGGGCCTGCTTCTGGGCATTTCAGCAAACTGTGCTGTTCCCCTGTGATAAGCCCCAGGAGTTCAAAGGTTCTTGGGGCCAGCTTGCACTTCACACTCTCTTTGCTACTCCGCGGGATGCAGCAGCCCCTCCCCACCCTCGCACAGGCTGTGGACAGCCCATTGTCATTCTGACTTCAGATGATTATCACATTTAGAATGACAATGGGCCGTCTGCCTTTAACATGACATGTGCATCGCAAGGGAGTGTCTGAGGCAAGAGACTCACTTAGCCCCAGTAGATTGTAGCAGAGTAGCTTTCCCCAGTCAGCCAGTTTCGGGGTCCAGCAATTAAAAACAAGTATTGGCAAAGCCAATAGGTCTCGCTTTTGAGACCTTATAAGTATTTAGTTATGTAGCACAATATAGTGTTTAACCATGCACCATTAACTGTTGCATGGTTAAACACTTATAAGGCCCCAAAGGCTAGACCTCTTGGCTATGCCAATGCTTGTTCAATATTATATACAAGCCATAGTTGCTGCTTATTTATCTTATGCAACTAACAGCCATTGACACAGCCAATAGTCCTGACTTGTAGGTAGGATGTGACTAGTTGTATCATATATCTGATGCAATGACGGAAACAACAAAATACAAATCGGGCAGCACACTGTGCTTTATTAACAACAAGGGGGGACAGGGGGAGGACAATATTTACCGGGGTCCAATGTACGTGTCCTACGCAACTGTAAACAACAAGATTGTACAAAGTTCCCCAAGGGCAGGGAAGGGTTGGAAGAATAGTAATAATAATAATAATAACTCTCTCACTGGGAATGGTGTAAATGGTGTAGAACCATGACAGGGAGAAACGTAATCCCTTATCGGAACTTAGGATGCCTCACACAACTAAAAAGCTGGACGACCGTTGTCATCCTACCTGATGGTTGTCTTGTATCATCATTGGCCTCCTGCTCCAACGACAGGCTGGCGGTGCAATGCCTGACGGGTAGCACAAATATGCTACTCTTTTGGTGGAGTTCTTTTGTTCCTGGCCAACGGGTGCATGTGTGTGAGGGACCTGGGAGATAAAGAAGTGAGCGTGAAAAAAGGGTTAAAAAAGGTCAGGAAAGTCCACTTCAATCGCTTTATTCATGTGGCATACTGCCTTATTAAAATAATGAAGCGAGGGGTACCGATGCCGACAAAGTTAGGTGGTTCGGCTCCGTTCAACCCTCACTTGTGATGTGGTCAACATGTTTCATGCCTCAACGGCAATTCATCAGGACCTAAGAGTGCTCATCGACTTATGAAAGAAGTTTTCAAATACAACCTGCGTGGTAGAAGTACCAGTGCAGTGGGGTGTCTGTGTCCTGCGGGGGTTCACGCCCTGTGTGAGAGGGAGAGAAAGGGAGGGACTCAGTATCACCTTGCAACCCAAAAATGATTCTAGGTCAAAACGCATGACAGCAATTGGAGCAGTATATATCCAATAATTCATGTAAACAGCCCACATTAAGGCACAGTGAGAGAATATGTAAAGAAAATTGGTGAAAAGTCACCGCAAAGGTCATGGGGGGGCATATAAAAATTAATAAAATGAGATTGATGCTTGTCACACATTGTGTGTCACAGCTAGCCGGAAAAAGAGCCATCAGCACTACACGGGGGGGTGGTGGAAAGGGGAACAAACAAGGGGTGTCAAAATACACAGTGTTGATTGCTTACCCCTTGGTCTGGGTGAGTGGTCCCCACGGACTGTCCTCGTGGGGCCTGAGCGGTGAGGTAAATACCTGTAAGGAAAGGTGGGGTAGAGGGAGGGGGAGGGAGAGGGAAATGGGCAATATACCCATGATTAATACGTCCTCTAGGTAGGAGGACCACAATTGGTATCACCGTGGTGAGTCAGATTTAGCCGGCCAGACTCATGGGGTCCGGCCAGGGTTCCCCGGCGTCTCAAGGGACGTAATCTTGGCCGGACCAGCCGCGGAGGCAGTTGCCCCACCAGTCCACATCAGGTGGCGGTAAGCCCGCCCCCCGGGGGGCCGATCACGGTCAGTCTGCCCAGGGGGTATGATGCCCCAGAGGAGATCGCCGTAAGTATCCCAACGGAGGGGGTGGGTCCCACCCCAATCCCGAAGGAGCCTGCAGGTGCGGCACCCCCGCAGCGGCCAGGGCCAGACCAGTCCGTGTGGATGATCGCCGGGGCACCGGGACCGGACGACAGCGAGTAGCGTCGGGAATCAGGCCATCGCCGGTGGCTCGGGGATCCCCGTGAAAGTAAGCCCCACCTCTTACCTGGGAAGCTCGAGGCAACTGCCAGTAGCATCTACCCTCCCACGTCGGCGAGTTCGAGTCGCAGGACAGCCGCTCGTCAGGTGGGGGTCTCTGTGGTGTCTATGTACACGGCAGCGAGGGCGCCATGTATGGGCGTGGCCAAGGGGCGTCACTGGAGATCCAGCCCGGGGCGTAGTAAAGGGCGAGAGAGGACTACGGCAGGTCGTCCATCGGGAGCGCCATAGTGGAGTGGGAAGGGGAAGTCTCCCACTGGGGAGAAAGTCTGGCTCCAGTCAGGAGTATGGTAGAGGGCGAGAAAGGACTAAAACATAGCGTCCAGCGGGAGCGTCATGTTAGAGGGGAAGATAACCCATGGGGAGAAGGGTGTGATGGATTAGGGGGGCGGAGATGTAAACCCCCGGGGGGGCTTGCGTGATGTTAGTGGCCAATGTTACAACTGCTAGTCTAATTAGATCAAAGAGGGATGGGGGTGCCATATAACAAAGGGCCACATTAATTACATGGGCGTTTGTTGGGAGAGGCACTGCAAGAGGGGGGGGCCCGATCGGGGCGCCAAATTGAAGAGGGGGAGCTTCCAACGAGGAAGGCGTCGCATGAGTAAATCATGGGGTGCGCAGAGGACCGTTCAATGAGGGTCATTGTGATACTACTGTCCAAATTGCAGGGGCTAATCTGACCGAGTAGGGTTGGATGGGGGTGTTCCAGAATGGAAGGCAACCAGAGGATTGATGGTCAGTTTCAAGTGGTGCTGCCGGAGTCTGTGTGGAGTCGAAAGACCCATATTGGAGGTCAGTGAGAGAGAACCATTCTATTGCTGGGCACCCGAGGGGAATTGAGGGGATGGTTACAGTTCGTTCAGTACGGAGAAAACTCCATAATTGTAATTACAGTGGGGATATGAGTGTGTAATTACAATTTGCCCCACAGACAAGAGGGCACCTCTGTCCCACCTATTGATCATGGAGGGATACCATGTAGGAGAGGAAGCTGCAATGGTAATCTGAGCCTGATCTATCTGGCCAGCATATTCCATGGTACGGAATCATTGAGTCCTTGTGTGTCTGTCTGTAGACGATGTACCCACCGTTGTTCCATTCTAAACAGTGCTGGTTGAGTGGTGGACGGATGACATTCAAGGACAGTCCATTGTATGCTCTCAGCTGGGTGACAGAGGTCTCTGCAATGTTCATATAGCCGGGTGTGTGACTTCTTGCATCGGATGTTACTGTTGTGTTCCATAATGCGTAATTTTACAACACGCATCGTCATGCCAATGTAGTGTAGCTTGCATGGGCAAGTGAGCATGTAAACGCATTTGGAGCTGTTACAGTTGGTGTGTTTGTTATAATGCCAGGTGAAGTCTTTGGACAGCATTATTGATTTCCCCTGGGTAGCCTGAGGGCATATCACACATGATCCACACCGGTAGTGGCCCGTGACTGGAGGCAAGCCCCACAGAGTGTTCGGTGGGCGGATGTTAGTTTTCTTCGGTCGGGTATGGATCAAAGTATCCTTAAGATTAGAAGTTCTTTTAAAGGCAAAGAGGGGCCGGGGAAAGTCCAAGCCTGCCGAGTTCAAAATCCCCCAGTGGGAGCTCACAGTTTTTTTAATGAACGCAGAGTTTCTTGTGAAAGAAGTCACACAGGTGATGGTGTCTTCTTTGTCTTTGGTGTGGATCTCTAGGAGGGAGTCTCTGTTGTTGTTGAGTGCCCTCTTTGCTGATTGCGCGAGGAGTCTTGTCGGGTAACCCCTATCCTGGAGTTTATGTTGTAGGATGGTGGCTTCTTGTTTATAGTCTGTTGTCGTGGTGCAGTTTCTACGTAACCTCAAAAATTGTCCGAACGGGAGATTATCCCTCAGGGCCTTGGTGTGATGACTTTTATACAGGACAACGGTCGTCCAGCTTTTTAGTTGTGTGAGGCATCCTAAGTTCCGATAAGGGATTAAGTTTCTCCCTGTCATGGTTCTACACCATTTACACCATTCCCAGTGAGAGAGTTATTATTATTATTATTACTATTCTTCCAACCCTTCCCTGCCCTTGGGGAACTTTGTACAATCTTGTTGTTTACAGTTGCGTAGGACACGTACATTGGACCCCGGTAAATATTGTCCTCCCCCTGTCCCCCCTTGTTGTTAATATTGTTTAGCGTGGGTCTCTCCCCCACGGGACTCTTAGGTTACCAACAGTGAATTCACTTTCACTAGTTTGGCCCAATTTCTGTATCAGATCTCCTGATCAGACCGGAATCAGAGCCTGCACTTCTCTGGTTAGCATATTTCCTACACCATTTCACCCCAGATCCCCCACCAAGATGGAGGACGTACCAGGCCTTAGCTTCGACGAGGATGCCATAGCCGAAGCGTTGAGAGCGGCGCCTCCCGTGATGACTAACCCCACTGCCACCACCTCTGGCACGTCCAACGACGACTGGCTATTATTAACTGAAATGAAAAAAGAACTAATTAGAATTACCATACATGGTATTATGATGATGGAATACCTGAGGAGCAATATAGCGCCACAGGGTCTAATCGTGAACATTATTCCCAGATTGTTTCTAAACGACAAACAATTCAAGGTCGATTGGTGCCAGGTATCGTGGAAATGCACCAAAGATCTCCTGTTCCTAATCTCCCAAACGGCGAAACGCCTCTCTGATGCCTTACTAGACAAAATCTCAGCTTTGGAAGCCACACTGAAGAGTGCCATCAATAAGAATAATAAAGCTGCTTTCACCACCAAATTGTCCGAGATCAATCAGGAGATGGCAGATCACCACGAGTTTCTCCTCAAACAAAAGACCACTAAACTTGAGAAAGACATCACAAAATTCGAAAAGGAGAAAATCTACCCTTATCTAAAGGATGACTTCAAAGGCAAAAAGAACAGCTACTCCTCCGACGATAATTCGGATAATAATACCAATAGACGGGGCTCCTCAAGCAGTGATTCCAGCGGTGGCTACCGGGCAAGAAACAACCAGGCTCCACCATACCCTAACTGGCAACAAGGCTACCAACAAGGTCCACCTTTTCATGGACCGCCCAACATGATACCTCCCTGGCAGTACCCCTTCTTTCAACAAGGCCCGCCGCAATTTTACCCTCTGAACCCGCCACCTTTTCAAGGCAGAGGTTGGGGCAGAGGAAGAGGGCGAAGGCGAGGCGGACAGAAAGGTGTCCAATGGCAGGACCAATCAGCACCGCAGCCTGCGATGGAAACCAGGAGTGTCACCTCCAGGGGGAGAAGAGCCTGATTGTAAATCTGTCCAAGAGAGCTTTGACGCCAACGGAGGAAAACGTCCTGGAGAAGGGCCTTGGATTTGTTCCGACACCCACCCCAGATACCTTCCAAGAGATGATAGAAATCAAACAACTTTTCAGAAAGGTCCGCCTCCGTGCCTTCTTTGATGACAAACCAGAGCCTACTACTCAGGACACTGGACTCAGAAAACCTTCCACTTTCACTCCCACTGACGGGATGGTCCCCTCGGAAGTCTTGACATTCGAACGAGCGGTCCTTGCCAGCTTGAAGCATAAGCCACAGGTCAAGCAATTTCATAACCTGACGAATGCAGAGAGACAAGCTTCCATCACTTTGGGTAGTGACGAAACTATTGTCATCAAACAAGCTGATAAGGGTGGAGCCACAGTCATCCAAGACTTCGCAGATTATGATCGCGAATGCAGACGCCAACTGGCTAACAACACCCACTACAGACCCCTTACTGAGGATCCAACCAGACGGCTGAGTACCACCATTATGAGCCTAGTAATTGAGGGAGAAACAAATGAATGGATTACGAAAAAGGAGGCAGACTTCCTTGTCACCACGGAACCCATCATTCCTTATTTCTACACCCTTCCGAAGATTCATAAGGGTACTACCCCTGTCCCTGGTAGACCAATCGTCTCAGGTATAGGGTCACTCTTGGAGCCCTTGCCCCAATTTACCGACTCTTTTCTACAACCTCTGGTGAAACAAATTCCATCATACCTTCAAGACACCAGGGACGTCCTCCGCCTGATTAACGATGTGGATGGAAGAGAAGATGTGGACCTCCTCCTAACCTTAGACGTGGAGGCATTATATACCAACATCCCTCAACAAGCGACCCTTGAGGCCGTCGAGTCAACATTAAGGTTGGAAGAATGGTCGTCTCCCACCCCGATTTCCTTCATCATGGAACTTGCCCACATAGCCTTAACAGAAAACTTTTTCAAATACGAATCACAACTCTACCACCAGATCCGCGGTACCTCGATGGGTTCTACCTTCGCTCCAAGTCTGGCATGTATCTACATGGCCACCTTTGAGAAGCTCCACATCTACCCATCAGATCACAACCCGTACCGTGAAAATCTCACCCTCTGGCGTCGCTACATCGACGACATTCTGGTCTTCTGGAAAGGTGACCGTACCAGTTGCGAGGAATTCTGCAAATGGCTCAACCTCCAAGATCCTTTCTTGAAATTCACGGGGACCATCTCTGAACAATCTGTACCCTTTTTGGACCTCACGATTCAACTAAAGCCGACAGAGATTACAACCACCCTCTACAAAAAAGCAACTGATAGAAACAGCCTTCTCCTGTATAAAAGTCATCACACCAAGGCCCTGAGGGATAATCTCCCGTTCGGACAATTTTTGAGGTTACGTAGAAACTGCACCACGTCAACAGACTATAAACAAGAAGCCACCATCCTACAACATAAACTCCAGGATAGGGGTTACCCGACAAGACTCCTCGTGCAATCAGCAAAGAGGGCACTCAACAACAACAGAGACTCCCTCCTAGAGATCCACACCAAAGACAAAGAGGACACCATCACCTGTGTGACTTCTTTCACAAGAAACTCTGCGTTCATTAAAAAAACTGTGAGCTCCCACTGGGGGATTTTGAACTCGGCAGG
Source organism: Lissotriton helveticus (assembly GCF_964261635.1). Classification (NCBI taxonomy): domain Eukaryota; kingdom Metazoa; phylum Chordata; class Amphibia; order Caudata; family Salamandridae; genus Lissotriton; species Lissotriton helveticus. The sequence goes on along the minus strand of NC_136061.1, from coordinate 1,341,617,212 downwards.
CTTGGACTTTCCCCGGCCCCTCTTTGCCTTTAAAAGAACTTCTAATCTTAAGGATACTTTGATCCATACCCGACCGAAGAAAACTAACATCCGCCCACCGAACACTCTGTGGGGCTTGCCTCCAGTCACGGGCCACTACCGGTGTGGATCATGTGTGATATGCCCTCAGGCTACCCAGGGGAAATCAATAATGCTGTCCAAAGACTTCACCTGGCATTATAACAAACACACCAACTGTAACAGCTCCAAATGCGTTTACATGCTCACTTGCCCATGCAAGCTACACTACATTGGCCTGACGATGCGTGTTGTAAAATTACGCATTATGGAACACAACAGTAACATCCGATGCAAGAAGTCACACACCCGGCTATATGAACATTGCAGAGACCTCTGTCACCCAGCTGAGAGCATACAATGGACTGTCCTTGAATGTCATCCGTCCACCACTCAACCAGCACTGTTTAGAATGGAACAACGGTGGGTACATCGTCTACAGACAGACACACAAGGACTCAATGATTCCGTACCATGGAATATGCTGGCCAGATAGATCAGGCTCAGATTACCATTGCAGCTTCCTCTCCTACATGGTATCCCTCCATGATCAATAGGTGGGACAGAGGTGCCCCCTTGTCTGTGGGGCAAATTGTAATTACACACTCATATCCCCACTGTAATTACAATTATGGAGTTTTCTCCGTACTGAACGAACTGTAACCATCCCCTCAATTCCCCTCGGGTGCCCAGCAATAGAATGGTTCTCTCTCACTGACCTCCAATATGGGTCTTTCGACTCCACACAGACTCCGGCAGCACCACTTGAAACTGACCATCAATCCTCTGGTTGCCTTCCATTCTGGAACACCCCCATCCAACCCTACTCGGTCAGATTAGCCCCTGCAATTTGGACAGTAGTATCACAATGACCCTCATTGAACGGTCCTCTGCGCACCCCATGATTTACTCATGCGACGCCTTCCTCGTTGGAAGCTCCCCCTCTTCAATTTGGCGCCCCGATCGGGCCCCCCCCTCTTGCAGTGCCTCTCCCAACAAACGCCCATGTAATTAATGTGGCCCTTTGTTATATGGCACCCCCATCCCTCTTTGATCTAATTAGACTAGCAGTTGTAACATTGGCCACTAACATCACGCAAGCCCCCCCCGGGGGTTTACATCTCCGCCCCCCTAATCCATCACACCCTTCTCCCCATGGGTTATCTTCCCCTCTAACATGACGCTCCCGCTGGACGCTATGTTTTAGTCCTTTCTCGCCCTCTACCATACTCCTGACTGGAGCCAGACTTTCTCCCCAGTGGGAGACTTCCCCTTCCCACTCCACTATGGCGCTCCCGATGGACGACCTGCCGTAGTCCTCTCTCGCCCTTTACTACGCCCCGGGCTGGATCTCCAGTGACGCCCCTTGGCCACGCCCATACATGGCGCCCTCGCTGCCGTGTACATAGACACCACAGAGACCCCCACCTGACGAGCGGCTGTCCTGCAACTCGAACTCGCCGACGTGGGAGGGTAGGTGCTACTGGCAGTTGCCTCGAGCTTCCCAGGTAAGAGGTGGGGCTTACTTTCACGGGGATCCCCGAGCCACCGGCGATGGCCTGATTCCCGACGCTACTCGCTGTCGTCCGGTCCCGGTGCCCCGGCGATCATCCACACGGACTGGTCTGGCCCTGGCCGCTGCGGGGGTGCCGCACCTGCAGGCTCCTTCGGGATTGGGGTGGGACCCGCCCCCTCCGTTGGGATACTTACGGCGATCTCCTCTGGGGCATCATACCCCCTGGGCAGACTGACCGTGATCGTCCCCCCGGGGGGCGGGCTTACCGCCACCTGATGTGGACTGGTGGGGCAACTGCCTCCGCGGCTGGTCCGGCCAAGATTACGTCCCTTGAGACGCCGGGGAACCCTGGCCGGACCCCATGAGTCTGGCCGGCTAAATCTGACTCACCACGGTGATACCAATTGTGGTCCTCCTACCTAGAGGACGTATTAATCATGGGTATATTGCCCATTTCCCTCTCCCTCCCCCTCCCTCTACCCCACCTTTCCTTACAGGTATTTACCTCACCGCTCAGGCCCCACGAGGACAGTCCGTGGGGACCACTCACCCAGACCAAGGGGTAAGCAATCAACACTGTGTATTTTGACACCCCTTGTTTGTTCCCGTTTCCACCACCCCCCCGTGTAGTGCTGATGGCTCTTTTTCCGGCTAGCTGTGACACACAATGTGTGACAAGCATCAATCTCATTTTATTAATTTTTATATGCCCCCCCGTGACCTTTGCGGTGACTTTTCACCAATTTTCTTTACATATTCTCTCACTGTGCCTTAATGTGGGCTGTTTACATGAATTATTGGATATATACTGCTCCAATTGCTGTCATGCGTTTTGACCTAGAATCATTTTTGGGTTGCAAGGTGATACTGAGTCCCTCCCTTTCTCTCCCTCTCACACAGGGCGTGAACCCCCGCAGGACACAGACACCCCACTGCACTGGTACTTCTACCACGCAGGTTGTATTTGAAAACTTCTTTCATAAGTCGATGAGCACTCTTAGGTCCTGATGAATTGCCGTTGAGGCATGAAACATGTTGACCACATCACAAGTGAGGGTTGAACGGAGCCGAACCACCTAACTTTGTCGGCATCGGTACCCCTCGCTTCATTATTTTAATAAGGCAGTATGCCACATGAATAAAGCGATTGAAGTGGACTTTCCTGACCTTTTTTAACCCTTTTTTCACGCTCACTTCTTTATCTCCCAGGTCCCTCACACACATGCACCCGTTGGCCAGGAACAAAAGAACTCCACCAAAAGAGTAGCATATTTGTGCTACCCGTCAGGCATTGCACCGCCAGCCTGTCGTTGGAGCAGGAGGCCAATGATGATACAAGACAACCATCAGGTAGGATGACAACGGTCGTCCAGCTTTTTAGTTGTGTGAGGCATCCTAAGTTCCGATAAGGGATTACGTTTCTCCCTGTCATGGTTCTACACCATTTACACCATTCCCAGTGAGAGAGTTATTATTATTATTATTACTATTCTTCCAACCCTTCCCTGCCCTTGGGGAACTTTGTACAATCTTGTTGTTTACAGCACACTGTGCTTAACACAGATTTTTAGCTTACGTGTTTTTAAACCATGCCCTTAATTACATTGACCACGCCCCTTTGAGAGACCCCACAGTTTTTTCATCCCACTTAAAGCCCTGGTGTAGAGGATGAAGAGGGCAGGGAGAGGTGGGCAGGGGCAGATAAATTAACACAAGGAAACAGAAGAACAGGAAGAAAGGCACATTTGGAAAGTGAACTGGACAGAGAGAGAGAAGGGAGGAACATTAAGAAAGACAAGTGTAGAGAAAGATGGCCGGGTGGGTAAGATGGAAGGGGAAAGGTTTGTAAATGGGAGCACAATGGAGAAGAAGAAAGGAAAACGTGGGGTGCTGATTCACAAAGAAAGGTCATACATTTACATCCACCAACCTACTACTAGGGTGCAGTCATTATATGACTTTTGAGAGCTAACAAACAGTTACTGTAGAACATCTGGTAAACGTGCCCATTGCAGCTTTCCACTCCTACCACTGGGAACACCATGTAAGCATCATCTGCTCTGTCCCGTCTGCACAGCTATAATAAGGATAAACATCTGCTTTGAAGCCTGGTTTTCAAATAAAAAAAAATTCTATGGGAAAATGTTATTTTTTACATTGCCATATTCCTTTGAAACACCCCCACAAAACTTGGGGGTGTTCCAGTCTCCTTCTCAGCATAGAAGGGAACTTACTTTTTGGAGTAAATCCCTACCGATTTCCTGGGTGGGGAGGATTGGAGGGGATTATCTGAGGCGTTCACAAACTCTCAAAACAAAGCACATCTTAGTGCGCCCACTCCTTGCACGGGTTTACTACTGCATACGTGTACGCACACCACTGTGACACACATGTGTAGAAGTAAAGCAAATTACTCCTGTGTAGTAATGACACACTACACGATAGTAGAGTTAAGTGGGTTTATTGAGTTATCATCATCAGGTGCTCCCAGCTGGGCGGCATATCGTTATACATAACATTCCAAAGCTGCCTCCTGGCTGACAGATCGGGCAGAACCATCATGGGGAAAAAGGGAGGGGGGAAAAACCGGGAGGGAGAAACCAATGCTAAGTTACAACACATCTTCCTCCCTAAGGGAACAGGGGAGGAGAGGACAGAGACGGACTGGGGGAAACAATGAAATACAGTAATTTTGGTCCGCGGGGCGGACCAGTCCCTAGGGAAAAGCCAGGGTAATTGCTGAACGGCTAACCTACTCTAACATGCAGAGCTCACCTCATGCTATACTGCCTGTGCCAGGTCGGGGTGGTCCTTTTCCTGTGACTTTTCCTTCGCTGCCCCAGTTCCACCCTTCCTTCGCCAGACTCTGCTATATCCTCGCCTAACTCTTCTCTCCTAGTGGTGACAGGGACCACCCTATCCTGACTCCACACCCTTCCATCCTGCATCACTACAACATTGCTCTTGACCTCCCTTATCCTCTCTGGAGCGTTGAATCTGTCCTCACTGCTCCCCACTCTGTCTGGCCTCCTGATGTACACCAGCTGTCCACTACTGAGGTTCTTTTCTCTTGCACCCCACTTCCTGTCGTACCACTCTTTGTACTTATCTTGCTTATCTTCAATTCTTCTCTTCATGTCCTCCAAATCTACTTCTAGATGACTTTCATACCCCATCCACTGCGGGGACAGCTTTGATCCCGCCTTTCTTCCTCTCATAAGCTCGAAAGGTGTGTGTCCTGTGGTGGAGTTGGGGGTGGTATGGTAGGCCCATAAAGTTTCCATTACCGCATCGCCCATATTTTTCCCTGACTTCCCTGCCAGCTTGATGCTCTCCTTCAGTAAGCGGTTCGCCCTTTCCACTTTTCCGTTAGCCTTGGGACAGTACAATGGCGTACGGATGTGGGAAATTGAACAGTCTTTTAAGAATTCCTTAATTTCCTCCGAGATCAGCTGGACCCCATTGTCCGTGATTAGCGTTGCGGGGATCCCCTCTCTCGAGAACACTTCTTTCAAGAAACTTATCAAGGACTTTGTGTTGATGTTCACAACGATTTTGTGAGTTATCCAGTTGGAATAATAGTCTATCAGGACCAATAGATACAAATCTTGTGAGCCTCTTCCATGAATGGGACCCGTGATATCAAACCCCAGTTTTTTCCACGGAGCCAAAGGTACTTCCACTGGAATCAAAGGAGAATGCTTGGTTACTTTGGACTTGTCACTGATGCTGCATGCGTAACAATCTCGCACCTTCTCCTCCATTTCTCTGTCCATCTCCGGGAACCAATAGTCTGCTCTTAATCTGGATTTGCACAAGCTTCTGCCCAGATGACCTTCATGGGCTAAGGTGATAACTTGCTGCCTCACTCCTTCAGGCGGTACAAGTTTTCCCGACTTCATGACAAGGTTCGACTCTACCGAGAGATCATCTTTTACATTCCAATACGGTTGGATTTCCCTTTCTAGCTCTTTGCACCTCTGTGACCACCCCGTGACAATGTACTTCTTCACCTTCTTCAAAGTCTCATCTTTTTCCATATGATTCTCCCAATCTTCCTTCGCCACAGCTGCTACACTTATCTCCAAGATGGTGTCCTCCACCTTTTCCTCATCTGTTTCGCTGTGGACTGGAGCTCTTGAGAGAAAATCCGCTACTCTGTTCTGTTGTCCTGGTATGTATACTGCTCAAAAATTATACCCCTGTAGGCCCAGGACCCACTTCGCAATGCGCGGGGTAATTTCCTCCATATTCTTCTTGGTGAACAGAGGAACCAACTGCTTGTGGTCCGTGTGCACCTCGAATGGTACTCCCCACACGTAGAATTTGAAGTGTCTGATGGCCCAGTATACAGCCAGTGCTTCCTTTTCCACTGTGGAATAGTTTGCTTCCGGGGAAGTAAGAGTTCTTGATGCGAAGGCAATTACCTTTACTTGCTTTTCTTCTCTCTGCGATAGGGTTGCTCCTATTCCCCTGTTGCTGGCATCCGTGGTTATTATTATTTCTTTTTCCTGATCAAATTTGCCTATGAAGGGTGCCTGAATAATTGCATTTTTTATGTCTCTGAACGCCATTTCTTGCTTCTCACCTCACTCGAAAATGCTGTCTTTCTTCACCAATTCTCTCATGGCATGAGTTCTGATGGCAAAGTCTTTAATGAACTTCGCCATGTATTCTGCCAGACCCAGAAATGACAACAATTCCTCTTTGTTAGTAGGTGTGGGTGCATCTCTGACGGCATTTACCAAATCACATTTAGGTTTGATCCCTTCTTCGGATATGGTGTGGCCCAAGTAGTCCACTGAGCTCACCCCCAATTTACATTTGCTCAACCTGGTGGTGAATCCTACCTCCTTCAGCCTCCTTAACACTCCTTTTAAGTTCACACAATGTTCCTCTTCATTTGAGCCATAAATTAGTATGTCATCCTGGAAGCACATTGTTTTTCTGCATTCCCTGAGGATGTGCTGCATTACACACTGGAAGGCCGCTGCCGCCGACGCCAAGCCGAAAGGCATCCGTAAGAATTTGAAATTGCCAAACGGAGTAGTGAAGGCTGTCAGCGACTGTGACTCGGGGTGTAGCTCTATCTGGTAGTAGGCCGAGGACAAATCCAGCACACTAAAGAACCTGGCCCCCTGTATGGTGCTCAACATCTCTCCAATTCTCGGGAGGGGGTACCGGTCTATCAGGATATTTGCATTCAAGTCTCTCAGGTCCACACACAACCTTATGTTCTTTCCTCCATCCTTGGTCGTGAGAATGACCGGAGCCAACCAAGAAGAGGTCTCTATTTCCTTGATAACCCCTTGGCTGACCAATTTGTCCAACTCGATTTTCAAAGGCTCTTTCATTCTTAAGGGAATGGAACGTGTCTTGTGTATAGCTGGTACTGCCCCCTCCTTGAGTGTTATTCTGTGCATATAGTTCTTTAGCACCCCCCGCTTTTCACTAAACACCTCCTTGAACTCCTGGGTGAGGTCTTCTGCTATACTAGGGGGTTCTACCAGTAGCACTTGTTCCTTGTTGTTTGGGTCTAGCTTAATGCCCAATTCCTTCTGATGTTTCCAACCCAAAAGATTAGAACCTCTCATGGAGACATACACTTTTCCTACCGTGTGCCTATCTTTAAAGGTTATTCTCATCTTTGTCATGCCCTCTAGCGGTATGCGCTCCTTGAAGTATCCTACAGGATTTATGTCAGCTTCCTCTAGCACTACTCCTCATCCTGAAAACTTCATGTCAAACTCCCTCTTGTCTATAAGTGTGTATGGAGAGCATGAATCAGCAAAAACAACGATTTTTTCTCCATCCAAAGTAATTTCACATTTTGGATAATCATTACATTCATTTTCCTCCTCATCCCCCGCCTGGAATATATAAGTTTTCTCTCTCCCATCCTCAATTTCTACATTTTCCACCATATGTACTTTTGCGTTAAAATTCTTACACACTTTTGAAAAATGCCCCCTTTTGTTGCACTTCCTACACAGAGTATCCCTGGCCGGACACTTCCAATTATTTGCAAGGTGATTTGGGCTACCACATTTGTAACAAAATAATCCCTGAGGGTTGATGCGCGGACTAACCTTAGCCTTCTCTCCTACTTTACAAATAGTCTCCCCTTCATGTGTCCCTTTGCTCTCAACTTTTTCCCTTAAGGCTCCCTCATGTATTTTCATCTCTTTCATACACATGGCTGTGTGCTCTAACCCTTTAGCTATACTCAGTGCCTCATCCAGGTCAGGATTCCTGGTAAGGAGTTCCTCCTGTATCCTTGAATCATTCGTGCACCTCACAATCTGGTCACTTATCATAGTCAGTCAAAGCCCCGAATTCACACGTAGCAGATAATCCCTTCAGAACTGCTACGTAATTTGTGACTTTTTCATCTTTCTTTTGGGCCCTTTTGTAGAATTTGTGCCTCGTTTCATTAAGGTATACTCATAGACATTTACCCCTTCAACCTCCTCTTGTTCATCATCTACTAGCCTACCCGTGATGTCCTCGAACACCTTTCTCCCATGTATGCCCAAATTGTGTAACTAAATGTGTTGTTTTCTTACATTGTTATAATTACCTCCTCCAATCGCTATGAGATAGGACTTGAAGATCCCCTCCCATCTTTTCCATGGTATCTCCGGCTCCCCCAGCTCATTTAGGAAAGGTGGGGGCTGGCTCATTCCTGCACCTGCCATGGCCATCCACTAAACAAACCTCTGACACTATACTAAAGAATAAATTGACTAAACCTGAGGCTAGAGGAGGGAGGAAGACAGTTACACTACTTTAGAACATAGTAAAATTTATATTTGTGCTCTGCTGATAAAACTAAATAAAAGTGTGTTACCACCTCCCTGACAGACTAGAATACCCACTCAAGAACTTATTACTGGCTTTCCCCTCACTTAGCTGAGGAAACAATACGAGTCCTCTTTCAGTCTCTTCGTTTGCCACTGTTCTTTGTTATGGGCGGGAACTTCCTGTGGAAAACGTCAACACCTCTCTGAGCCTCGGCGAGATGAACAAAGAACCTCTGTGTTCTGGTGCTCCTCGTGCTGTGCCCCCACCCCTAACCGCCGTGAGGATGCAGAAATGGGGGTACACTGCTTCTGTCGGATCCTGTCTTCGACACAACGGAGACTGAGGAGAATGCGCGCCACTCCGGCACTGCTCCGACGGCTAAGCTCAGCTCCGCCTCACTAGCGATAACTGCAGCCGTTCCTCCTCACGCGCTCACCCTCGGCCTCTTCTCACTCTGTGGTAACGGATCACCGCCACAGCTCTTAGAACAGCTCTCACACGGTCACGCTATGCTCCACTCCGCCGGCGCTGCCTGCTGCCGTTTCACCTCACCAACTTCCACTCGCAAAAGCGGTGGGGAATTCTCTGCCTTGGCCGGCCTAGACGCCTCACAGCACTCCGCTGCTCACCTTAATCACGTCTTTTTAGGAATGATGTTCGGACCTTCACGGCACCCCACGCTGCCACGACCGTCTCTCTGCTTCTAGCGTCCCACGCTATGGTCTTTCTAGGGGGTCGGCTCTTTCGTCTTTTCTTCGTAAAGCTGCAAGTGAACCAGATGGTGGTGTCTAGTGCGGTGCAGCGTGTAAGAACAGCTGAGATGCCTGGCAAAGTTCCTCAGAATGGGTAAGTCGATCTTCTTTACAAGCTCTGCCGTCCCAGTATCAATCACTCCAGGGGGGGGGCACCTCGCTGACCTTGGCTCAGCTCCTTGACCCTCGTCGCCAAAAAGTGTAGTAATGACACACTACACGATAGTAGAGTTAAGTGGGTTTATTGAGTTATCATCATCAGGTGCTCCCAGCTGGGCGGCATATCGTTATACATAACATTCCAAAGCTGCCTCCTGGCTGACAGATCGGGCAGAACCATCATGGGGAAAAAGGGAGGGGGGAAAAACCGGGAGGGAGAAACCAATGCTAAGTTACAACATCCTGTCCGGTATCCTTTGTGCATTCCTGGCAGGTATAAACGGAGCCAGACGTGGAATGGAGAAGGGAATCCAAGGAGTGGAAATTAGGTAAAGATCGGGGAAAAGAAAAAAAAGGGAGCGAGAGGGAGGGAGGGAGAGAAATCGAGTGAGAGAGAGCGAGAAAGAGAGAGAGAAAGCGAGAGAAAAAGAGAACGAATGAGAGAGTAAGAGAGAGTGAGAGAGATAAAAAGAGAGAAAGAGAGAGAAAAAAGAGAGAGAGCGAGAGAAAGAGAGAAAATGAGAGAAAAAAGATAGAGAGAGAGTGAGAGAGAAAGAGAGACAAAAAGAGAGAGAAAGAGCAAGAGAAAGAGAAAGAAAAAGAAAGAGAAAGATAGAGAAAGAGAGTGAGTCAGAGAGAGAGAGAGAAAGTGAGAGAGAGAGAGAAAGAGAAAGAGAGGTAAATAGGCATAGTGAGAGAACTGGGCATGGAGGACGAGGGGGCAGAGAGCTGATTATTGCTCACTAATGTAGGCATACAGAGATGTGCTTAGAGAGTGACAACTGCTTCAAAAGACAGAAACAGAGAACCTGACAGAACGGGAGGCAAGATCTGGAGAGAAACGAAATGAGAATGACAGGACATAGAGAGCAATCGAAAGATAGAGACAAAGAGAACAAGAAGTGAGATAAGGAGAGACAGGAAGAGCTTTACAGGGACTCATGGACAGTGAGACAGATGAGGAGACGGGAGAGAAAAGCACGAGGAGCGCATGGAGATAGTGTGAGAAAGAGAGTGACAGAAAAACAGAGAGAGGCTGAGAACGAGAGATGGACACGAACAGTGGTATGGAGGGTGGGAACGAAATGGTGAACAATAGGGGAGGCAGGGAGAGACTGAGAGAGAGGGGGACGGAGAGAGAAAGAGAGAGAGAGAGAAAGAGAGAGAGAAAGAGGAAGAGGGAGAGAGAGAGAGGGAGGGAGTGAAAAAAGATGAGAGGGAGAGAGAGAAAGAGAGAGCGTTGAAAGAGGAAGAGAGTAGGGGGGAGAGAAAGAGAGAGAGCGAAAGAGGGAGCGAGAGGAGAGAAAGAGAGCTTTGAAAGAGGAAGAGAGGGAGAGAGAGAGAAAGTGAGAGAGAGGAAGAGGGAGGGAGAAAGAAGAAGAGGGAGAGAGAGAAGGAGGGAGTGAAAGAGGAAGAGAGGGAGAGAGAGAGAAAGAGAGAGAGTGTTGAAAGAGGAAGAGGGAGAGAGAGAGAGAAAGAGAGAGAGAAAGAGGAACAGATACGCTGCACGGGGGCATACCGGCTGTACCTGACACTCGCCACACTTGATGCTCCTGGGGCCCTGACGCTGTTGGTCTCCCCGGCCGCCGCAGCAAGCTTCACCGCGCGGCCGCAGAGGGGGGAGACTACAGCTCCCAGGCTGCCTTGCCTGCACCACCCACTTCCACCTAATAGCGCGCCAGGAGGCGCATAAAGAGCAGGAGCTTCCTCGGAGGAGCGGGGAACAGATACGCTGCACGGGGGCATACCGGCAGTACCCGACACTAGCCACACTTGATGCTCCTGGGGCCCTGACGCTGTTGGTCTCCCCGGCCGCCACAGCAAGCTTCACCGCGCGGCCGCAGAGGGGGAGACTACAGCTCCCAGGCTCCCTTGCCTGCACCACCCACTTCCGCCCGATAGCTCGCCCGGAGGCGAATAAAGAGCAGGAGCTTCCTCCGCGTCGCAGACGCGCGCGGACGGAGCCGGGCAAAGCCTGGGCAAAGGGCGGGCCGTCTGTGGCCGTCAGGGGCAGGAGGAGGCAGGGCTGGGCCAGCCCTCTGACATCTACTCATGGGTAAGTGCCAGAAAGTTACTAACGCAGAGGAGGGGGGAAGAAGGCTAAGGTGCCAGGACACTCAGAGTCCATCATATCCTACCTTTCATATGCTGTGGGGGCTCTCACTAAGGAAATTGCGACCGCTGAACAAGAGTTGGGCTTGGCTCCCCCTCCCCTTATGATTACCTGCAACTCCCAGGACACTCAGGATACTGTTCCTGCGCCTCATATTCCATTAGAGCCAGTGGTGACTATTTCAAACCCCACATCTTTGGCGCAATCCATGACTGGTTCTTCTCTAGGAATTATCCCGCCACTGAGTACCCAGACGACTGGCTAAGTTTCAAAGAGGAACAAAAAAAAATGGGAAAATGGTAAAGATGTCGCAGTTGCAGCTCCTGGGTTTAATGATCTTCTGGGTGAACAGCTAGAGGCCCTATTTGTGGTGCGAATTGAGCCTCTGCTACTGGGTATCGCAAAAGATATTGTGGATACCATGAACACCTGCCTTGCTGGCCTACTCAAGAAATGCGCCCTTATCGACAGACTTGTTAATAAACGTATTTCATCCCCAGAATCTCATAAAGCGGGTGTAGTTATGCCAGGGAATGGCAAACAAAAGGTCTCCAGATCGACTGAAATTGTGTTGCCCAGCAGCGGGGTGGAGCAAGTAAATGATATGCCGCGGGCCCCACATACAGCCCTTATTAACTCGGAGGTAATCCCACCAAATCCTAGTAGGTCTGGCAGGCCGGTAGAGTCCTCTGGCTCAGTTCTTAATAAGAGGGTGAGGGGTTGTCAAGTGAAAATAGACTTACCCCCGGAAGCTGCCCTTTTAGTTTGAACCTGCTTCAGATCTAATGGTAAAGGCCAAATCTTGGTGTGCCGATGCTTCCAGTGGTGGGGCAAATATTTCCAACAGGATCATCATGGCTAGGAGGGTGGGTTGCATCGGGAAGCGTGCGAAGATCGTTCAGGGGGACTGAGTTATAATAAATTTCAACACTTGTGACCTGGCCGAGAGATTGTTTTGGGATGGCTCGGAAATATCAGAAACAGCCCAATTGAGACCGGTTCCCTTGGGCTTTTTCTATCCCCCCCCCAGTTAAGAATTATGGTGACCACTGCCTACCCATGGTAAGGAGGGGGATGAGTTCTGTATCAAGAGGGGAAAGACCAGGCGGGCACATACATACACACTTCTCAAGGGGGGAGCTAGTAGCCCAGGTTGCACCTCATCCCCAGTTAGTATATAGATCTGAGGAGGGTTGCAGGCCAGTCCTGAGTAACCGTTTCGCCCCTCTGTCAGATATTGAGGAAACTGATTAACAACCAGTCCCGATGTCGCCGGCCCTGGTCAAGGTGCCCACTACTGACTTGATAGCAGCATGCAAAATCATCAGCTGGAATGTAGCTGGAATTAGAGCTAAAAGGGCAGACGGGGCCTGGGTTAATTTTGTTACCAGCCATGATATTATAGCATTCCAGGAATCTTGGGACACCTCTTCTAGCTTCTGGATGGACGGCTATACTAGCTTTGCCATCCCGGCCGTCCCCCGTTCCGCTGGCAGAGCAAAGGGAGGTTTTATTTCTCTTTTTTCTCTAAAACTCAAGGGGGTTCTAAAATTGGTCAAAGTAGCTTCCCCGAACCTTTTAATTGTGGAATGGGTGATATCTCCAACCCGTAAAATAATTTGTATTAACTTTTATAACTCCTGGGTAAGGGACAATGGTAATGACCATATCGTCACCTTGGAATTTTTTTTACTTACTGTCAGCCAAAATAATCACACTAACTTCGAGCTCATTTTACTGGGTGATTTTAATATCCATCCTTGCAGCGATCTGTGCCGCACAGGAGAGTATGAGGCCCCACCTGGCTCTGAGGCCCCCCATTTTGAGCACACCTAGTCCGGAGAGGCTTTGGAAGCGTTGTTGGCAAATTTTAATCTATTCGAACCAACTAATTCTGAGGGGGGGGGGGCAGAACAATTACCTACAGATGTACGACATTACAACGCATGCTTTTACATCGCATGCCTTTACAACGCGGTATTTAGAACGAATACCTTTACAACGCATAGTGCTTTTGGGCGCTGGATAGTGAATAGTTTAATTTACTATTCCAACTCCAGTCCCCGTGGATAGTAGGGAAGGTGTTGGATAGTACATTAAACCCATTCCCTATCATAGAGCGCCCCCCAGCGCCATGCGTTGTAATGGTTTGCGTTGTAAAAGTTGCGTCGTAAAGGCACTGCGTGGTAAAAGTTGCGTTGTAAAGGATGTTTACCGTTTCCATTCACAGCGATCATACCCTGTGTTGCTTGAGGTGACTTGGGGCGATTATATGGGCTTTAAGTCCTGCCCTGCCCAATCAAGGCCAGCATTACGCCCTGTGGACCAAGGGAGAAGGTTAAAATGGTCAAATGTAGTCCCAGTTAACTTCTTTGAAGAATTACTTCCTAAAATAGAGGGTAATATGGTGATTTGCCAGGACTCAAATGCTGTAAACCACAAAATTATGGGGGCTTTTGAATCTATATGTGTACAAATTTCTAAAGACCTAACGGTTAAATTAGGGCATGAAGGTAAAAATCAGCATAGATGATTTGACTCGAACTGCTCAAAAGCCCATAGAGCGCTTATACAAGCCCTAAAACATAACCCGAGAGATAAGGCTGTCATTGTCTCCCTAAGGAAGGAGTATAAGTTAACTATTGAGGGCCGGAAAAATTATATAAAGAAGGCTGCTTGGGAAAAATTACTTTACGCGACAGTAGCCAATTCTGGGCCATAATCAACCAGCCATTTTTCTCAGATCTAGATAACACGGTCATGGACTGTGTTATACCTGATGATAAATGGCTGTGCCACTTTAGAGAGGTGTATGGAGTTTCGGACTTGGGTCCTCAAGGTTTTCCTCTGGCAGTACATGAGTCCGCCCCCCTACTTTTTGATCAAGCTGAAGTAGAGAGAGCTATTTTAGAGACCTCAAAGAACAAGGCTCCTGGTCCGGACGGAGTCCCGGCCGATCTCTATAGACACTTACCAAAGCTCTGGGCCAGGGTATTAACAAATGTCTTCTCTGCTGTAAACGGCAATCTCCTCCCCTCCTCTTGGTCTACTTCAATTATCATGCCAATCTTAAAAAAAGGTCAGCGAGATGACCCGGGGTACTATAGACCCATTTCCCTCCTGGACTCTGCGGTCAAGATTCTAGGCAGAATTCTACTGGTTAAGTTAAGGGACAATATTGAGAGAAGTGGGGGTATATCAAACATCCAGTATGGGTTCAGAGAGAAGAGAGGCACTTTGGAGCAATGTTCTAACTTGCACTTGTTAATCTCTAAATATACAGTAGCCAAGGAGGGGTCGTTATTTCTGACCTTTATGGACCTCTCCTCGGCCTTCGACTTGGTGAACAGGGCCAAACTGTGGGCTATCTTACTGGAGATCGGGATTGATGTGGCACTGGTAAACTTTATGGCGTCCCTCCATCAGGAGCTATTTGCCACAGTCAGGGTCACCAAGCAGGGAAGGTGCACGAGCCGCTTTAAATCAGAGCGAGGAGTGCGCCAGGGCTGCATTTTGGCCCCCCTCCTTTTTACCATCTACATTAACGGCCTGGGAAACTATTTGGAGGCAGTGGAGGGGGACGTTCCGCTTGTAGGAGATGCAAGGATACTGGCTCTCCTATACGCGAACGATGCAGTCCTAATAGCCTGCACTGGCATGGCCCTCCAGCGACTGTTGGACGCATTTGGGGTGTTTATGGACCGGCTGGACTTAAAAATAAATGCGAAAAAGTCACACACGATGGTGGTTGGTCACCACAGATATAAGGGCAAATCTAAAATCTTGTGTGTAAGGGTGAGGGGTTTCTAGGGTAGCTGTCTTCCCTTACCTGTGGGTTCTCTTCGATGAGAGGGGATCGTGGGGCCCCCAAATTAAGGCAAAGAGCCTATCTGTGGCTAGATCGACCTCTGCCCTCATGGGGTTCTCTAAAAGGCTGGGGGCAAGGCCCATGGAGGCACTTTTAAAAATGTATAATTCCAAATGCATTCCAATCGCTTTGTATGGTTCACCCTTATGAGGGTATGTACATCATGACTTGATCCAGAGGGCGGAAAACAGGTTTCTGCGATCACTATTGTCTGTCCCCAGTCCACTCCGACTTTCTCAATCCATTCGGAGGTGGGTTTTGACTATGTTACCAATAGGCTTAGTCTGGCCCCGTTAACATTCTGGTTAAAGACATGGCTTAATAAGGAACCAACCCTCAATCATGCAATACTGACTGATGTCATGTCATTAGATCACGCTAAAAAAGTGCCCTGGCTGGAATTCCTGAGAAACACCTTTGGACAATTGGGACGTCCGGAACTCTTTTCTTTACCATCTAGCATTAGGAGGGAAGACATTAACTTGATCAAAAAGCACTTTATGGATAGGGCCAGATTGGCCCGGGAGGAACGGGAACTGCTGAAACCTACAGTTAGATCGCATTACATGTTATTATATTCCCCCTCACTTGAGCCATACCTTAAGATCGTTTCCAGGCCATTCCACAGATTTTTACTGACTAAGTTCAGATTTAACTTGATTCCCTTTTATTTGGGTAGTTATCAATCATGGGCCAAACCAGAAGGGGGCCCCCCGCGTAACTATGATAAATTCTCACCTCAAGACACCATGCACTTTATCATGTTTTGCGGGTTCTTCTCGGACATAAGAAAAAAATTCTTGCTGCCTATTTTGAGAGAGACGGGCTTCATTCATGTGAGGCCGGCTCTAGTTTACCTTCAGTCCTTGAGTAGCATCCGCACTATATTCTGTGTGGCCAATTTCTTAGTGTCGGCAACTAGAATCAAGTCACATAGTATGCCACTGAATGTATCATAAAGTATTTTTTAATTAAGTGTATCTTTTGTGCCGATTACCATTTGATGAATTGTATTGCACACATTTACAAGGAGTTTGTATCGAATCTGGAAAATGTATTTTATGCTTTTATGTATGTATATAAATGTTTTATGCCTTTTATGATTTTTAACAAATCGAATAAAGTGTACTTGACTGACTGACTGAGAGAAAGAGGAAGAGAGAGGGAGAGAGAGTGAAAGAGGAAGAGAGGGAGAGAGAGAAAGAGCGAGAGAGGGTTGAAAGGGGAAGAGAGGGAGAGAGAGAGAGAATGACCGAGAGAGAGAGAGAGGGTTGAAAGAGGAAGAGAGGGAGAGAGAGAGAAAGAGGAAGAGAGGGAGAGAGAGAATTACAGAGAAAGAGAGAGAGGGTTGAAAGAGAAAGAGGGAGAGAGAGAGAGAATGACAGAGAAAGAGCGAGGGGAAGAGAAAGAGGAGAAGAGAGAGAGGGAGAGGTAAATACGGAGAAAAGAATAATGAGAGAGGGCTGAGAAGAAAAGGTCGAGAAAGAAGAATCAACAGAGGGGTTCAAAGAGGTGGGGGCTTGGGCTGAGAAAAGATGAACCGCTCGGGTAGAGTTGATGTCCAGGGGAAGGTGAGCAGACCGAGAGAGCCAGGGATACACTGAGAGAAATGATGCTGATTACAATTGTTGTGAAACTTCAAATTGTATTTTTTTCGAAATCAATTAAAATTGGTTAAAAATGTCTAAGAACGGTCATACTTTCTGTGTGTGTGAAGATTGTATGTGTGCGTATGGGTAAAAGGATGTGTGTGAAACTGAATGTGTATCTGGGAATGAGTTCTTTTTTCCCTGTTAGGATTGAGACATTAAAGTGCAGGTCTAAAACGGACCCAAATGTTATGCAGCACTTGATATTCATTCATGGCATTTAGGAAATGAAATGACTGTTTACGTGCCGGAAGTGCAATTCTTCAAAGTGTACAGAAAGCTTCCCTCGCCTGTTTGAATGAGTTAGGTGATTGATAGTGGGGTAACAGAAACTCGCACCGTGACTGAGGCCCAGACAGGGGCATTTGGATAGAATTAAGTACTTCTACAGGTCCCAGCTTTTGACCCCGTTGGCACCGAAGTGTAGCTGGTTTAATCTTTGGGTTCACATGTGGCATCATTCTCCAAGTCCTAGTGAAACCTGACATGCAAAAGTTGATTTTAGGTTCACAATTGGTGTATGGTGCACAGAACCAATTACATGTGAGGCATACATTTTGGATTGTCTCATTGGCATGTTTGACCACTTATCCCCACATAGAGATTTTTATTTATTTATTTATGCGTTTTTATATAGCGCGGACTTTACCCGAAGGTGTCAGAGCGCTTCACAGTAGGAACATAACTGATACATGAGAACATTACAAGTGAGCAAAATACAAAAGCAAACGTTACATTAAATGAAGCAAAAAATGACAATTGTGTGCCAACAAAATACAAGAGGTAGCAAACGGTGCATTACAAAAGTGACAATCGTGAGCCAACAAAATACAAGAGGTAGCAAACGGTGCATCACAGGAGGAAAAAGTGACGTGTGCTGGTTACAAAAGCGTACAAAATAAACATAGAGGTATAATACTGCAATATAAGGAGAACACTCAAGCACAAGAACAAACGTTACATGGGCACTGGTGGCACTTGTGCAGGTATCGAAAACAACCAAATTTAAGAGGTAGAAAACAGTGTGTTACAAGAGAAAGTGACGGGTGCATGTTACACACGAGTACAAAACATAGGTAGAAGGATAATACTGCAAAAAATGGCAGACTCTCAGACCACAGGAACACACTGGGAAGACACTTCCATAGTCAAGTTAGTAGATTTTCTAAATGGAAGGGTTTCCTTCAGATAATAGAGAGGGCATGGATTACATTTGGAAGTGTCTTTGAAGGAGGAGAACTTCGAGGTCAGCTTTGAAGGCCTGGGAGGAGGTGGTGGTCCGGAGCTGAGGCGGAAGTGAGTTCCAGACTCTCACTGCGCTGCCAGAAAAGGATTGGGCCATCGATCTTTCCTTCTTGAAAGTGGGAGGTTCAAGCAGTAGATTTTCCGCATTTCGTGATGGTCTAGAGCCTCCGGAGAGTTCCAGTTTATTCGCCAGGTAGCGCGGGGAGGAGGAGTGCAAGGCTTTGTGGGTGATGCAGGCAGTCTTGTAGATAGCTCTAGCCTCGATGGGAAGCCAGCGGAGGGTGGATAGCATGGGAGTGATGTGGTCGCTTCTTTTGGCCCCAAAAATGAAACGAGCTGCTGAATGGAGAACAGACTTAAGGGGGGACAGGTGGGATTTGGGGAGGCCAGTCAGAAGAGAATTGCAGTAGTCTAGTCTGGAGAGGACCAGCGATTGGACCAGGGTTTTAAGGTCATGCTCCAGGAAGAAGCGACGAATCCCCCAAAGAAGGCGCAGTTGGTATCGGGCAGACTTTGCAATTGAATTAATATGGGAGAGTAGATTGAGTTTTGTGTCGAGGATGACACCAAGGGATTTTGTGCTGTCAACAATGATGGGTTTATTGTTCAGCAGATTCATCTGGTCCATCCATGATTGAACCGGGGAAGGAGAAAGTGAGGAGGAGAGGAGGAGGAATTCAGTTTTGGAGGGATTCAGAATCAGTTGATGTGTTGACATCGAGTTTTGAAGGGAGTCGAGGGTAGAGCTTAGGATGGAGAGATCGTGAGTGGAGGCAACCTTGAGGTAGATTTGAGTGTCGTCTGCGTAGAGATGATAGTTGACCCCAGATTTACTTAGATTTCCCAGAGGTTCCAAATAGAGATTGAACAATGTGGGTGCAAGAATAGAGCCTTGGGGAACACCTTGACCCACCGTCGAAGGAGATGAAAGACTGTCCGCTATTTTGATCATTTGGGATCTGTCAGAGAGGAAAGAAGCAAACCATTTCAGCACAGTGCCCTCCATGCCCATTCTCTGTTGAAGAGGGTTGAGGAGGGTGTTGTGATTGGTAAACAACCTTTACTACGCAACTTTTACCACGCAGTGCCTTTACGACGCAACTTTTACAACGCAAACCATTACAACGCATTGCGCTGGGGGGCGCTCTGGGGGGTTCCAGTCACAATAAGGATGTACAAAACATCCTTATCCAATTCTTAACTGAACTCGACTCCTGGCAAGGTAGGGAATTCAGGTTCCTCGAAATGCTTATCCAAAAAGTTACTGAAAAGGCCAGGAGTAGAGGAAAGTTTAAAAAGAAATATTTCTCTCCTAGCCCTCTATTAAAGTTAAATAAAGAGATTAATAAATTGGTTAGGATACAATATCTCAATAGATCAGGAGAGATTGGGATACAGTTGGCTTTGTTAAAGAGAAGGAGGGTGAGATTGAGAGCCAAGCTAAAAAGAGACAAAGAAGATATGGTTTGGATCAGTCTAAGAGAAGCATCCAGGAGTAAAAACTCGAGAGCTTTTTGGTCCATAATAAGACAAGGATGTGGTGCTGTAAAAACATCCACTCCTTCTGTTATCTCTGAAGATGTCTGGACCCAATTCGTGCTCACCTTATATGCATCAAATGAGGCAGGGGGTGATGCTCGGGTTCCAGACTGTAATATTGATGCTCAAATGGAATTCCCCACTGAGTCTTCCATAGCTACCGCAATTAAGAGCATGCGCTCTTCCGGGGCCATGGGACCGGACGAAGTGCCCATGTCTATAATTAAGCAAGACGTAACCACTTGGATCAGGATTCATCTTCCAGTGTTCAAGGCGTGCTTTAAAAATCGATCAGTTCCTGACTCTTGGCGGGGAAGTATCTTGATTCCAATTTTTAAAAAAGGAGACCGTGATAATCCCTCTAATTATCGCCTAATTGCCTTACTAGATGCGATAGGAAAAATCTTTGCGAAACTTTTATTAATTTTAATAACAGACTGGGCACTCTTAAATAATATTATTCCTAGGGAACAGACAGGCTTTCGAAAAGAGCATGGAACTCTAGATAACCTAACTATGCTACATGTAATCGTAGACAAATATGTGCGGGTTCGTGGTGGGGGCATATATGCAGCATTTATAGATTTCTCCGCAGCGTTCGATAGGGTTGACCGACCGACGCTGTGGAGAAAACTGACGTCATTGGGTATGCCGCGATACTTATTGGACTTAGTTAAGTCCTTACATTGTAATACTTGGTGTAGAGTGTTACAAGGCGGAGAAAGGGGACTCACTCAAGCAATCCCCTCCCGGAATGGTTTAAAACAGGGTTGTATATTGGCTCCCACTCTGTTTTCCCTGTATATGGCCGATTTACCAACTACAGTTGCAGATTGTGAGGGTCTTGCCCCAGTTATTGGAGGGACTGCCATATCTATTCTAATGTATGCAGATGACATACTAGTTTTAGATCTGACCCCAAAAGGGCTTGCTAATCGTCTTCTTACATTGAATGATTTCGCGGATAAACACTATATGAAAATTAATAGCTCAAAAAGCAAGATCATGTGCATCTTTGGTAAGAAGAAATGCAGATCTAGGAGCTTTAATTGGTCATTAAGCGGAGAAAAACTTGAGGTAGTTAACTCCTATACATTTCTGGGCAAAACAATATCTTCTAATCTTAGTGAGAAGCCTCACATTGAAAATAATTCTAGAAAAGCAATGGCCCATGGCAGGGGATTATGTTCCTTATATAATGCAACAGGGAAGAGGCACCTCTCTTCTTGCTTGGAGGTATTTCGAGCGAAGATTCCTGCCACCCTCCTGTATGGAATAGAATTGGTGGACTTAAATCAATGGGATTTTATGCAAAAAACGGAGGGAAAGGTATTAAGGAAAATTTCCTCTCTTAATTCAGCCTGCTCCACATCCTCTTGCAGACTGGAATATGGTCTGCGAAGCTGTTGGGCTCAAGGGCTGGCCGCTCTTGTAAGGTGGGTAGCATGCCTGGCCAGAGGTAAACCAGGAACCCTACGTGAAATCTTAAAAAAGGAGCTTTTAGGTAACTTTAATGAGTTCTCGCAGCTGTTAAAAAACTTCAGAAAAGCTGTTTTATTCTTGGAACTTGATGAAAGTACGTTATTTTCTCTCTCTCCATTAGAGTTAAAGCTAAAGCTAAAAAGTAGGTCCTGGGAACTGTGTTATAAGATGGATATACTTGCCCAACAGAAGTATAAAGAAAGGGAAGCCCTGGTCCTAACCTATACACCTAAACAAGCACAACAATATTTAAGGTGGAATATTCCACATGGTGTCCGGAGGATATGGTTCCTTTTACGCCATAATTTGCTTCCACTTAATACACTCCTTGCAAGATGGTATGGTGTGTCTCCGTTATGCAACCTATGTAATAATGCTGCTCAAGACCTCAACCATGTATTGTTTATTTGCCCGATATTACGCTTATTGCGCAAAAAATGGATAAAACCAATTTGTCTACAGTTGGGAATTTTGAATATAAAAATGTTTTTCAATGCTCTGTATTGCCCCCCTAACGAAATGTTCTGTTTCAGATTATTTAATTATTTTAAAGAATTTTTAGACATATATTAATGTGATTTTGGGAGAGGTTGATGAGTGTATTATGCGTCTATATTCCAGTGCTTATTTTTGAAGCTGTATGTAACCTTTGCTTATTTTGCCATGATAATATGTATGTTATTTTATGTGGCCCTCAATGAGAGCCAAATCATAATCAATAAACTTTGAACTTGAACTTTGCTGGGGGGCGCTCTAGGATAGGGAATGTGTTTAATGTACTATCCAACACCTTCCCTACTATCCACGGGGACTGGAGTTGGAATAGTAAATTAAACAATTCACTATCCAGCGCCTAAAAGCACTATGCGTTGTAATGGTATGCGTTGTAAAAACCGCGTTGTAAAAGCATGCAATGTAAAAGCATGCGTTGAAATGTCATACATCCGTTGTGATTGACAGTGTCAAAGGCTGCCGAAAGGTCAAGGAGAATTAGAAGACAAGACCCCCCCAAGTCTAGTATTCGCAGCGCGTCATCGATCACTTGCAGCAGGGCAGTTTCAGTGCTGCAGTTTTGGATGAAGCCGGATTGAAAATTGTCAAGAAGATCATTGTCCTTGATATGACGAGAGAGTTGTTTCGCAACACATCTTTCTGTGATCTTCGCAAGAAAGGGTAGGTTAGTGATAGGGCGGAAGTTGTTGAGGTCATTCGCATCCGCAGTGGGTTTTTAAGCAGAGGGGTGACCTGCCCAGTTTTGAAGGGAACAGGAAGGGAGCCTTGACAGAGTGAGAGGTTGACCAGAGTGGTCCAATAGGGAAGAGAATGGGTATAGAAGTCAAATGCAATGGCACTAGGGATGGGTCGAGCGAGTGGTTGGAGGGCTTAGTTTCGAGGATGCACTTGAGGAGGACATCTTCAGAGATGGGGTCGAAGTTCTGCCAAATGGCTAGTGATTTGCGCTCCTCTGGAGGGGTAGGATGAGCGACCTGAGCCACAAGTGATTTCACTTTTTCGTCAAAGAATACAGCGAAATCCGCAGCTTTCTTTGTAGAATCCTCCAATTTCGAGGTTGGGGGAGCAAAGTTGGTATTCTTGATGAGATCAAATAGTTTTTTCGGTCTATTTTTGGCTGAGTCAAGGAGGGTTCTGAAGTGTGATGCTTTCCCCAGGAAGATGTGCTTGTGTTACTTGGATCTTGCTGAACGAAGCATAGCCAAATTATAGGTGGAGGGTGCTTGCCTCGATTTTTTCTCCAGGAGTCTTAGGTGCTTCCTTTCTTCATATAGGGATTTGTTGAACCAGGGTGCTGAGGGAATGGGCCTTTTCCTTTTGCTTTGGAGAGGAGCGACGCTATTGATTTCGACTGCAAGGACTGAGAGGCATTGTGAGGTGAGATCGTCAACATCTAGGTTCGGGTCTAGCCTTGGAAGTGACAGCAAAGCTGATTGACAGAGGGAAACAGTGTCAATATTTTTAGCGTCACGGAACCAGGAGGTAGCCCTCTTAGTTTGGCCAAGAGTTATAGAGTGAGCTAGGTGAAGAGAGAATGGGATGAGGAGGTGGTCAGACCAGTCTACGTGAATAGGGGTAGCGATAGAAAGCATGCCTGCTTTAGAAATAACAAGGTCCAGGATTGAGCCCTTAGAGTGTGTTGATTCTGTGCAGGGTTGGATAAGATCGTTTGTAGAGAGGAAGGTGGCCAGCAAATTCGCAGAAGAGTCATGCAGGAAGGCCCAGTGGAGATTGAAGTCACCCACGAAGGTCTGATTGTCACTTTGTGCGTATTGGTCGCTGATGAAGTCAGTGAGTTCCTCCATAAACGAAGGGCCACTGCCAGGTGGGCGGTATATGACATGGAATCTGAGGGGTGAGCGGTGGTGTATTTGAAGCTCAAGAGATAGACATTCAAAAGTGCGGAAGGCGCTGATGGGAAAAGCCTTGAGTTGAAGGGAGTTTCTAAAGATGACTGCAACACCTCCCCCAACTTTGATAGGTCTGTCATTCCTGAAAATAGAGTACCTGTGGGTAGAAGGAGATCAAACATAGAGTGAGAGGTATCATTGAACCAGGTCTCTGTTAGGAATAACAGGTCAATATTGTGAAGGGTGATGGTATCAGAGATTTCGAGTTTGTGTTTTATTGCAGATCTGCAGTTGTGGAGTAGGCAGCGCAGTTCTGGGGCTAAGAAGGGTGATAGGGATATTATACCTATATGAGGGTGCACGGGAGGGTTTAGGTGGATGCTTGGTTCTGACAGAGGAGATGGTTGGAATAGAGTAGGTAGTTGGGTTACTCGGAGATGCTGGTTGAAGAAGGGTGGCGTTCAAGGGCTTGTGTGAGTGAGCGATGTTTGCAGACGACAGGTTATGCTTGTTTGTGATGGGGTGAGGGGGAGAGGTGCATCTCGTGGGAAGGTGAGAGTTTTCCAAAGGAGTTGAGGTGAATGGGAAAGTTGAAATCTTAGAGCTTAAAAGTGAAATGGAAACTACAAGCTGGGAGATTGAGGTGATAAGAGAGCATAGCTTATTTTTAACAGAGAGTAGGGCAGAGCACGGAGGGTTGGGTGTTTCGATGGCAAAAGGAGGGGATGATATAGGTGGTGGGAGGCAGGGAGAGGTGGGAGGACAGGAGGAGAGTTGAGGTATAGGGTTCAAAGGTGGGGAAAGGTGGAGGTTGAGAGCGGGGGTTGGAGTATCAGAGGTAAGGGGAGAGTTGTCTTTGGTGGTGTTGCACGAAGGAAAGGAATTTAGGACATGTTTATGAGGAGATGGGTGCGGAACAAGACTGTGGGGAAGAGGAGAGGGGAGGACTGTGAGGTGTCATAGGAGTGTAGGAGGTTTGGGGGGAAAGAGGGGAGGTGGTTGGAGAGGTCCTGTTGGCTAGGAGAGGTGGCTGTGAGGGAACCGGCATCTGGTAGAGTGGGGGGGGGGTTGGGAGAAGTGGAAGTTGATGAAAGGAAATGGTTCTGCTGCGCCTGATGGAGGGAGATGGAAAGGGTTACCAGGGGGGTAAGGGGGGCAGCACAGCATTGCTGGCAGAGTGGGGGATGGAGGGAGATGCAATGGGA